>NC_143556.1:24507500-25116250 GCF_054136105.1 Typopeltis vanoorti | reverse complement strand
TTTCATATTCGTCTGGTTTGATGGATCCAAACCAGATGAAGACACAGTCAAAACCGTTCTCTCCTCTTTATCATTTCCATGATAATGCCTGTTCCCATCATTAACATAGTTATAACATTGTTGCTGATACACTCATATTTTCAACATTCCTCCCTTTGTAATTTAGTTTCCCTAACTCTGTGTTAGGTCTCATACCAGTTATTATTTTTTCAAGACTCCTGATACCAAACACATTCAAGTGTGCGCCATCCCTCTTATTCAAATCCAATCTGCCCTTAAACTCACTCCATACATCCAAAAACTCACATCCATTCCTTCTACAGAGCCTATGAATTGAATTATTTGCCATCATAGCCCTTCTTCTTAATTCATATTTTTATCATATTGAGGTCATATGCTTACTATTTTCACTTTCTCGCTCTTTACTCTCACTTCTTCCAACAACTCTTTCATATTCTCTCTCTCATACTGAACTTATTGCTAATTAAGCCATTAGTACCTACTACATTATGATCTCATTTAGTTTTCTTTTCTGCCTTTGAATTGCTTGCATTATATTTTTTATTTTTGCTTCAGGAAAACTTGAAATTATAATCTGCTCATCAACAGCATGTTTTATGATAGTCACCATACCAAATAACATCCTTCTTTTTAAAAACAATGCTATTTACCTGATTTTCGTTACTTACTAATTTACCTGATTTGTGCTTTGTTGTTTCGTATTTTGCTGCTTAATTTTCTTTTCCTTCTTATGTTCATTCAAATGCCGCTAGACTTTCTGTAATTCATTTCTCATCTCTCTGATAATTTAATCTTTAGAGGTACCTGTGGCATAATGAATGAATATTTATTAATAAATTAACACGTATAAAATCAACAGTAATAATTGAATGAATTAAAGGTACAAATTATCGCTGATAATTTGCTTTAACTTTGCAATTTTGGAGGTTAATTCATTTTCAATATCCTCTTCAATATCTTTAATGACCTCCTTAGCATGGCATGCCTTTTCATTCTTGACTTTGCTCCTCTTCTTAGCATTACACTTCTTGTGATCTCTCTCTCTTTTTTTTGGTGCAATTTTAAACTATATTTATTATTGCAATATCTTAACAAATAGATGTTAAATTTTTTTTTTTTTTTATAGATGTTAAAAAACACTAAATACACAAAAATCTACATTGATATACTTATAAAACAATAATTTTCAAAGGGAAAAACACAATGAAACATATAAAAAACATCAATTTTACACAAGTACTAAATTCATTGACCACTCACTATGTTACCTCAAACCCAAATATCATCTGCATTTCTTATGACTCAAAAAATTCCTCTCTTTTATTCTAGTAGAGTTATGTTTGTTTGTTATCATATGCATGAATAGGTCTTATTATCCAATTTTCCATTTTGAAATTTATGCACACCATTCCACTTTTAATTGCTTGTTTCAAGAAGTTTATATTTTCATGTTTAATGTTGAATATTATGGCTACTCCTTTGCACTGAATATTGTTGCTTGAATATGATATTTAATAGTTATTATCTAGAGGTATCTCATTTGTTTTTGTTTTTCTTTTCATATCAAAATTTTCTGTTTCTGTTTTGTAATTTATTTGTGTGCCCACACTGAGTTTTCACTGCTCAACTGGCAAAACATTTGATCATGTTATGTCACTCTGTTTGAGTGTGTAAGTGTGTGTAGCTTAAGGAAATACAGTTGCTGGTACATCCTCGTATTTCAGTATTCAAGTGATGCCTATTATTTTGTGCACTGCAGAATGGTAAGGATTGAACCTTAAGTCAGAAGCCCCAGTTGCCTTTTTGTTTTCCTAACATGCTGTATAGAGTTGTAATAGATTTCACGGTATGATATGAACACAGATGGATAAGAAAATAACTATTTATTAACTTAAAAGCTAATATTTCGCTAATATTATATCCAACATCTTCAGAGCACACAACATAAAGTTTGTTACAAATGCAAGACAACCTTGCATTTGTAACAAACTTTATGTTGTGTGCTCTGAAGATGTTGGATATAATATTAGTGAAATATTAGCTTTTAAGTTAATAAATAGTTATTTTCTTATCCATCTGTGTTCATATCATACCGTGAAATCTATTACAACATGTCTGACGAACACATAAACCTATCCACACGTATAAACATGCTATATAGAGGTTTCCTCTCTCTTATTTAGCTTTGACATTAACTCCTTTTAAAGTCTCTTTTTATATGAAATAGGTACAAGTTATTCACAGTTCATATAATTTGCATAATTGGAGTAGTTTCTCGTTATTGTCAATGCAGTTAACAATGCTAAATGGTCCATTTATATCTGTCCAGTAATCAGAATGAGTAGTAACCTTGCAGTTTAAAATTATTCAAGAGATCAATTACATTATCTTTCTTAAAATTCTGAGCATGTCTTCAAGTTGGTTATAAAAATTCTTTTTTCCATATTCTGCGTCATGAACATCAGGAATGCATTCATATCATCAGGAGTACATATCAGCATTTGAGGTAGAAAAAAATATCAACAATCTGAAATGTGGAAAGACAACTGGAGCAGATGATATTTGATCAGAACTGATTACATGTGGAGATATAAAGGATTTAACAGTAGCTACAGTACACGATTCAGATGGCTGGGTCATGGAGTCAAATTTCAGATAATTGGAGTAGAGCTCTTATAGTACCAATCTATAAAAAGGGAAATAAAACTGAATATGAGAATTACAGAGAATCTTTATTGAATATTCCAGGTAAGATTTATACAAGCATACTTGAGGTGAACAAAAATTGTGGAAGGGAAACTCGGAGAAGAACAAAGTGGATTCAGGTCAAATATTGGTTGTCAGGATCATATTTTCACTTTAAGATAAATAGTTGAGAAATCATGGAAATATTACAAGGATCTGTATTTAAGTATTGTAGATCTGGAAAAGGCATGTGACAGGGTGCTAAGAGAAAAGCCATTCACAATGCAACAGTGATATGGTATAAATAAGAATTATATATAGCTCTACATAGTCTATATTTCAGTTGTAAGTCAGCAGCTAGAATTGAAGAAGTTACAGGAAGTTGGTTTGATGCTATATCAGGTGTCAGACAAGGGTGCACATTTTTATTCAACATAATATGGATCAAATTATGAAGGGAAGAGGCATTGGTTCTGATATCAAAATTGGATATATTCAACTCAGTTCTTTGTTTTATGCAGATGATGTTATAATGTTAAATTCAGTACAAGTCTGCAGGATTCCCTAACTAAATTGAATAACTTCTGTAATAACTTTGTTACAAAAATCAGCAATAAATAGACAATGAAAATAGGAAGGAGCCTATTTTTATAGTTGCAGTGAAGATGGCAAATGAAATATGGAAATAAACAACAGAATTAGAAAAACTGATATGGTATTGAGTAAACTGAATAAATTTATATGGATATATGTAGAGAGGCTTAGGCATTGGGTGGTTATTCATAACAATGCTTTAGCAAGTTCAGTAAATTAAGTATTGTTGAAATAATATAATGGTGTTTAAAAACAAATTAATTATTGTTTCTTCTTCTGGTGTTGTTTATATCTTGAAACAGTGTTATGGAAAATTTATATTGAATAAGATCCACAGATATGAGAGTTCTGAGAAAAATTAGGTAAGTGAACAGCATGAATGTCATCATCATCATCATGTTTAAAATGAAGATATTAGGAAGAAAGCATTGTTATCATTCAGAATGTGTGAGCCAAGGTAATCTTGAATGGTATGGTCAGTTGAGCAGAATGTGAGAGGAAAGATTAGAAAAGCAGTGTTTGATGCAATGATGACAGTATAAAAACTCAGAGGAAGACCAAGATCTGAGAAGTACCCTTAGAAGACTTAAATATAAGATCTGACAATATTGGAGTCTCTGACAGTAACAGATTAATTTGGAGGAAAATTGTGAAGTGGATAGGAATTTACATAGTAAACTTTTTATTCGGTACTATCATGATGTCCTGTACACCCACCAAATAAAAAGTTTACTATGTAAATTGCATGGATTCACAACCTTTTGTGGGTGTAGTCACATATAAAAAAATAAAACTCAAAGCTATAAAGAAATCTACTCTGCTTAAATGATCAAGGCAGATAATCTCTGCAAAGTTGACCACTCTTCAACAAGGTGTACTACAAGTACAGTAGTAGTAATGATTTCTTCCTACTATAGATGTTATGCTTACATATAGTGAAATATAAACTAGTCAACATTCTTTTATAAATTTATAGTTTGTGGGAGTGATAAATGAGATCTATTCATTTCATATATAGTATTCAATGTCGTAATTCCCAGAAACTGTCACCACACTGCAAAAACCTTCAGCAAACATGAATGTGTTTTCTTATTAAATAGGTTTTTTTTCCCTGATTTATTCTGATCATAGGATAGTTTTTATTGATTGAATTATAGAAATATTAAACAGAAACACAGCAAGAATATCAGACCCTAAGTGTCATCAACATTTTTTAATAACTACTGGATTTAATTGTCCTGTCTTATCCTAGCAAAAATCAGGTTTATTAATCCCTTGTGTTTTTGGTAACAGGCTAGTGGGCGAGATGTTAAAGGAAGATGATATAAGAACTCTTGAAACTTATAAAATAAGCACTGCTGCTCGCTATCAGTCCAAGCATCAAGTGGCTAAAATAATAATCTGAAAGATTGCCTATTAACAAATACTAGCCAGATAGTTTAATAGTTGGAACAGTTGGATGAATCAATTGATAGAGTAAAAATGTAGTGCAGTTTAAAATCACAAATCACGATTGTGATTTTAATCATGAAATATAAGAAACACTATCAGAGTGTGCTCTGAATGCAGAATAAAGACAATTTGAACATCTAGTGTGCATCAGTCTTGTTGAGAAGCTTAGGTGTTGGACATTATTCATAACTTATTTTAACAGTATTACAACACCAAAACAAAACTTTAAATTTGAAAAGGACTATTATTGACTTTTGAGCACAAAAATCTGTTACATATGACAATGAGTAAGTGAAACAGTGTTATATAAAAGAAGTTATTACAATAAATAACTGTATTAACTGAAATACTGTATTAATTATTGAAAGAAGTTATTGCAGTAATTACTGTATTAACTGAAATATTATATTAACTATTAAAAGAAGTTGCTACAGTAATTATCACATTAACTTCTTTTATAAATCATTAGCAAGCACTAAATTACAACTTCAGATCTTTGTCTGTTACAGATTGAATCGTTTCACTTACTCATTGTCACATGCAAAGTGTGGCATGTTGTTGAGCTCTGAGGATGCTGGTTTGAAATCCAGTGAAATATAAACTAGTCAACATCCTTTTATAATTTAGTGCTTTGTTTTGGTATTGTAATACCATTAAATTAAATTATGAATCTAATATGCATTTCAGTTATAGCACGAGAAATAAAAAAATATATAGCATTTCCACAAAATACCAGAAACTCCTAGTTGGCTAAGCAGTTAGCATACTCTGTCTCCAATAGCCTATTAATATGAATTCTGCTGTGGGAATGGATGGTGTTTTTAAGTGGAAGATGAATTTCATTACCTGGTGTGAGACCCCTGCTCTGCTTACTGGAGGCTAAAGTAGCTTGAAATTTCAGGTTTGATGTTTTGTCTCTAGAGCAGGGTTTCCAGACTATGTATCTTAGCCCACCCATGTTTCTAATGTACCATGGATTCACAACCTTTTGTGGGTGTAGTCACATATAAAAAAAATAAAAGAATGCAGATATTTAAAATGCATATATTTTTTGAAAAAAAATAATATACCAGTAACAAATATTGTGAATGACAGTTTGGAGACAAAGTTTTTATTTGAGGTGAGTAAGTTCAACACATGTAGCCCTGCATACATTCAACCTGTAACTTAGCTGTTGTCATGTTCTCTCTAACATTTCTAGATTAAATGTAAAACCCCATAGCAAAAATTCGAGGGGGTATAGTAAGATTGGGACAATGAGGTTGCCAAGAAATCAGTCCTTTTCTATCCAATTGCCTGTTCTAGAAATGGGCATTCAAAGTTCTGGGTTATCTTAGATATGTTTTTTAACATTCCCAGTTTCTTTAAATCGATCACCACTTTATACATTTTATCACCATGCAGATTAGTCTAAGTTGCCTAAATGTTGCACAGATCGCTGACTCAAATTTTTGCATTCCATGAAGCACACTGAACTCTTTTGCTGAACTGTCACTACCTTAGTACTGTTGATTATCATGGGATGGGTGCACTAGCAAACAGAATTGCAGTAATTCTGTTTGTAAGTGCACCCATCAGTTTTGAGTGCATAAACAACTATCTTAGGTAGACAACTATCAAGAGTGGTTTGAAAAATGTTTATGTTTAATATACCAGCTTGTTTTTGCTAAAACTGCATAATATCACAGACCTTTGATATCAGATGGGCATTTTAGACATGGTATTGAAGGAAGAACTCTCATTGAAAAAAAACAGCAAGATCAGATCTCATATGACAGGAAAAAAGGAGAAAATAATGACAAATAGGATAAATTGATATTTGCTGTAATTTTAAATCTCAGAAGCCTCTGTGATTGTCACTATAGACAATCACAGATGTTGCTCACTGTGATGACAGATAGTGGGAATGTATTCCCTTATTTTTAATATTATTGAGCATGTACTGACACAATTGGTAATTTTTCATAAATTTTTCTTTTTAAGTTAGCTTTCAGATCCACGTGTTAAAATTGATCTGAATAAAATATCATTATTGTAAGGTACTGTTAGCTTAGAGTTGAGTACACTAACTGAGAATAAATTCCATTCTAGATGTCTGATTTATTCCTGAAATTGAAACTGTAGAGATAAGTGGTTGGTTACTAATTTAGTGAAACTGGACCATGAGTGTCTGTCAATAATTAACCATTTTGTGTTGACTTGAAAGAAGTCTACTCTCAGTGTAGAGAACTTGTAAGGACTAGAGGAATTATTTATTACAGCAGTAAACTTGCTGTAATTAATTTTCTTTAGCATTGCACTCATGCTCTGGAGCATTAGGATGTTAGATTGTTGGAGTTCTTAAGGTCAAAGCTGGATAACTGGGAGGAGACCTCCACATAGCCTGTTAAGGAATGCAAAGAACTGACCAGGACTTCTGACCTAATGTCCAGTTGTTACCTTCTCACGATGCACACTGTTAGGTATTTACCCGGATGCTGAACAAACAAGTATGGACTAGCACTTTGGAATGTAGCTGATCAAATAATATTTTTATCGGCTTAAATCATAATGCAATTTAATGGCACAACATGACAGAATTTCATGCTGGCTGCGACATTACCTAGTTAAACAACTTCCTTATTGTTTTTGTCAGGAAACGAGGACAAACAATGAAAGTCAGCTACTGGAACAAATCCCAACTCAGTATTAGTAGAGTTCGAGATTGGGACCATCAGCGTAAGAAGCATCAATGGAAAAGAAATGGAACTAGCAGAAGAATTGGATAAGTATCAGATGGACATAATGAGTTTCTGAAACAAGACAAAAACTGGGTGAGATCTTTCTAAGCAACACATATAAAATGTTATATTCATGCAATAATAATCAGGGGAATGGAGTAGCTATATTATTTGACACTAAATATGAAGATGCTCTTCTTCAATTGCAGACAATGTCGAGTACAGTGATGAGGGCAAATATCAGAATGGGGAAGTGAACAATGAAACTTATATGTGCCTATGGTCCCACAGAAGGTTCCACTAAGGAAGAAGTGGAGGAATTTTTTGAGGTATTAGAGAAGGTAGCTGACACAATGAAAGCAAAAAAGTTGGTCCTTCTTGGAGATGTAAACAGCAGAATAGGAAATAATTTCCAGACATATAGAAATGAATTTAGAAAAATTGGAGAAAAGAGCAAAGCTAATAATAATGGTAAGTGCTTGCATGATTTCTGTTCAGCACATGGACTAGTTATTACTAACACCAAGTTCCAACATAAAAATGTGCACAACTTCACATGAAGAGAAGATACAAGAAATAGTCTCATTGACTATGTTATAGATAATAGCAATATTTTCCCACTGGTTCAGGATACAAGAATATACAGAGGATTTGAAATTGGAAGTGATCACTGTCTAGTTTTGAGCAGCATAAAATTAAATTTTTCATATTGAATTATTGAATTATAACAAATCAAAGTTAAGCTGCTTTCAGAGGTGAAATGTAGACTAAAATATACAAACATTGCTTGAGAAAAAAAATAAATGAAAATGAAAAAACAACAACCAGACATTGGAGATTCAGTGGCAGAACTCTGGTAGACTTAGGAAGTTAAAGAGGCAGTCAAGGAAAAGAAGAAAACATATCAAAAGTTCCTAGCAAAGTCAACTTCTTCTCTAAGAGAATACAGAGAAAAATTAAAAATGCAAAGCACTGTGTAAAAGCAGTTAAGCAGTGTCATGGAAGGATTTTGGTAAGAACATGTAAAGTAAATGCCAAGAAAGTGGCAAAATGTTCTGGGGGCTGTTGAAGAAGCTTAGAAATGGAGTAAAGAATACTGTGAAAGAAATCAGATGATAAAGGTGACATGAAAACTGAAGATAGAGATATTCTAGTTGTCTGGAGTAATTACTTTGAAAGATTATTAAATGAAACAAGCAGTGGCAGCATGGTCATAGAAAATACTCAACATGAATACATATCAATAGTTGAAGTAGATAAAGCCATCAAAAACTTGAAATGTGGAATGGCAACTGAAGTAGATGATTTTCAACCAGAATGCTCAAATATGGAGGCATAAAAGTTTTGCAGTGGCTACACTGCATAATTCAGAAGGTCTGGGGATCAAATTCTGGATGATTGGATCAGAGCTCTCATATTACTCATTAATAAAAAGAGAAATAAAACTGAATGTGAGAATTTCAAAGAAATTCCCCACTGATTGTTCCTGGTAAGATTTACAAGTATTCTTGAGAAACAGTTAAGAAAAATTTTGGAATGAAGCCTGAAACATTCTGGATTCAGGCCAAAAAGAGGTCTTCAAGATCAGATTTTCACTTTAAGACAAATAGTGGGAAATCATGGGTTTTGTAGATCTAGAAAAGGCATGTGACAAGAGAAAGGCTGTTAAAAATGCTATGGTTATATGATGTAAATGGGAGATAATATCAAGCAATACTTAGTCTGTATCTTAGTTGTAAATCAGCAATTAGAATGTGAAGGTGTGATGATAAATCAGGTGTGAAACAAGAGTGTGTACATTATCTCCATTGTCATTCATCAACTACATGGATCACATTATGAAGGGAAGGGGTATTAAACTTGATATCAAAATTGGAGATGCTAATCTCATCTGTTTACTTTATGCAGATGATGTTATTCATCTAAATAACTACAGTAAAAGTCTCCAGGATTCCCTGACTAAATTCAATAACTGCTGTAATAAATTTGGTATGAAAATTAGCAATAAAAAAGACAAAGACAGTGAAAATAGGCAGAACTATTAAAAACGTCAACTGAATCCTGAATGAAGAACCTATAGAACAAGTAAAATATTTCAGCTATTTACGAACACTTTTTAATGATAATAACAAATTAAATATGGAAATAGACCACAAAATTAGAAAAACCATTGTGGTAAGAAATTAACTAAATAAATTTATATGGAATAAGAGATAAATTAGTCAAAACACAAAACTAGTTGTATACAAACAGTGTTCAAACCAATTTTAAGTTATGGATTTGTGAACTTATGTTGGAAATAAAATACTTAAAGTCTAGAGACCATTGATTTGAGAGTTCTGTGAAAGATTTTTGGGCGTGAACAGATGGCATCAATGGTAGTATGATATTAAAAATGAGGATATTAGGAGAGAACTTGACATTGCATTTAGGAATGTGTTTACAGAACTAATCTCAGGTGGTATGGGCACTTAAAGAGAATTGGAATAGAGGAAAAGCTGGCAGAACAAGTATTCTTTGCCAGGAACTAGAGAAAGACCAAGTTTTAAGTGGATTGATACAGTAAAAAGCCTTACAAGATAGAAATGTAAGATATGATAATATCTTACGTGATAACATATTAATTAGGAAAATTGTCAATAGGAAGTTAGTATGTAATTTAATTAAGTTACTAAGAAGGTACAGCCATGGGCTCACCACTTTCTCCCCCAATAGCTAACTTTTATATGGAAGACTACGTGCTCTAGAGACAGCATGTCTAAAGCCCAAAATTTGGCTCAGATACGTCGACGATATTTTCGCCATTTGGCCCCACGGCCGCGAAGCTCTAAATACATTCCTTAGCCACCTAAACAAACAACACAAACGTATCCAATTCACCATTGAAATGGAAAAAAACGACTCACTTCCTTTCCTAGACACACTTGTCACACGTCTTCCCTCTGGCTGTCTCTCCTTCTCAGTTTACCGCAAACCTACACACACAGGCCAATACATACACAAAAATTAGGTGTTATAAGCACCCTTTAACACAGAGCCTTAACTATTTGTTCCAATGAACAGGCTCTAAACCAAGAATACAAAATCATCAACCAAACATTTATCAAAAATGGATACAATAAAAAAACTATTCACAAGATCCTCCATAAAGATACCAGTAAGAACAAAAAAGATTTCAAGAATGCCATTGCCATTCCTTATGTTAGAGGCATTTCTGAAAAAATAGACAGAATACTTCGCAAATACAACATTAAAACCACCTTTAAACCCCCAAATAAGCTAAGACACCTACTCAGTTCCTCTAAAGATCCTCTTCCACACCTAGCACACCCAGGGGTATACAAAATACACTGCACATGTAACATACCATACATAGGGGAAACAGGGCGAACTATCCCAATCAGACAAGACGAACACAAACAACACATTAAATACCTCCACTTCGGTAAAACAGGCCTTTCTGACCATGCACTCCAAACACACCATAGAATTGACTGGAAAAATACCAAATCTTTACACCGCACCAAAACATGGTTTGAGAGAAAATTTAAAGAGTCTTGTGAAATGCTCAGACACAACCCAAATCTCAACAAAAATGATGGCCTCACCATTTCAAGAATGTGGAGGACCCATCTACAACCTGTATAACATCCTAAACTAGCATTAGAAAAATTCCCACTACAAGAAGACAACCTGGTGACCTGGTGAAGTGTTTAGAACATTCAATAGCAACTGAAAGAAGTCATTTTGTAACTATCCAGAATATTAATACTTGAGGACTCTAACAGTTAATTGTAGTTGCATTTATCTATTTATAATATATATATATATATATATATATATATATATATTTATTTATTTTTTATTTATTTATTTTTTTTATATATATATATATATTTTTTTTTTTTGTTATAATTTTATTTCTTTCCTTATTTATTTGTGTTTTTCCTTTCTATCACTAGAGGTCAGGCTAGAAAAAAGATTTATTAACTACGTAGATTTAGTTTATTGATATAGAAAGCATGAGCATGTAGCTTGGTTCTGTATACAGTTGTATTCTTCTGATGATGACCTCGATATAGAGGTCGAAACGTCAAGTTTTATTTTATTTGTAATTAATAAAATAATCTGTTCAACACGTGTGTTTTTGAGTCCCTAAATCTACAAATATGAGTTAGTATGTAAATTTTTCATATCATGATATCCTGTACACTCTAGAGCATAGGTTCCCAAAGTGGGCGGTACCGCCCCCCAGTGGGCGCGGAAACCTTCTAGGGAGGCTATAGTGGGATCAGAAGCATTTGGGTCTGTTCAGGCAGTCTAGGGGTCAGTGGCTCTTTATAGAAGAAATTAATAATATATATTTAAAAATTAATTATTTTCGTTATTTTGCAATTAGATAATCATTTAAAATTTAAATATTGCATTTTAATTCATCTTATGCCCATCTTACATGATCAATTTTTTTATCAATTTTCTATTTCAATTATTTAATCATTTGAAAATTTACCATGTCAGATAGAAATAGATGTCAATTTTCTATGTCATTGAGAAAATAGAGCATGTATATATGTGTGTATAATAGGTTATGTTTACAGTAGCAAATATATTCATTATATTTCATTTCAAAATATATACAAAATATATAAAACCACTTTTCTAATTGATTTGTACAAAAATAAACCCAATTTTATATAATTTAATATTACGAGTAAAAATAATAATGGCAAGAAAGAAATAAAATCACAAATTTTAGTTAATCTCGTTAGTACTAACTTATATTGCTAACTAGAGGGAAAAAACAAAGCAAATATTATTCGAAACTTATTATACTGTTTTCTGCGGTTATGTTTTGTAGGTTTGTTGTTTATATTTTGTATAATTATTTTATTTATTAATTATTATTATTAATTATTCGGCCAATGTCGTGGTCGGATGAACAAAATGCGCTTGCGTGCAAAATAAAAAATTGAACGTGTCATACAGGATATTTTAACTTCTATTTTTTATATACTTAAAAAATTTATTCATTTTTTGCTATTGTAAAAATTGATTGTGCCATACAGGTCTATCCACGTGGCAGACGAATAGTTGACCGAAATACTACTTAACTAGTAGTATTTTGGTCAACTATTACGCAGGTAATTCACTCAATTCAGCATGTTTTGACAAGAATATGGGTGCTTGCAGCAACTTGTTCAAAGCACGAGTATGATGGTATCACAAACAAGTCATTGCATGTAAGTCAATTCGGGCTAGATTTCAAATCTATAAATACCAGTGTTTTAGGAATAAGTTTCATTATTTTTTGCGTGGTTTGTCAACAATCATCAGTCGAAAGTGTGATAGATAAATGGAGTCATACAAAGTGCAAATTAAATCTTTTATTTAGTGAATATTTTTGCAAATTTTATTACTTCATTATGTCTGAATATAAGAAGAAATGTCGACAGTACAGTATTGAGTATTTGAAATATGATTTTATACAGTCTCCTACGAACCAATTATCACCATGTGCTTGATTTGTCAAAAAGTGTTTTCAAATGAAGCCTTCTAGGCTGCAAGAGCATTTGACTAAAATGCATGCTGACAAAAAGGATAAAGATTTGTCGTATTTTCCAGTACTAGAACAAAAATATTTTAAACGTCTAACTATATCAAAACTTTTTACGTCGTCCACTAAACAAGATAATGACGGATTACAAGCTTCTTATAATATTTCATTATTAATCGCAAAAGCCGGAAAATCACATACAATTGGTGAGGAATTAATCTTGCTGGCAGTAAAAGAAGTAATAAACACTGTGCTTCATAAGCCAGTGTCAGATATCATCAGGAAAATTCATTGATTCTTCTTTGCACTGAAATATAATGAACCACTACTCTTATCATACTTACGATTCATAAAAGAAGAAAAAGTTCGTCAAGAATTATTATTTGCTAAAAACTTGGAAGCAGATACAAAGGGAAAATCTATGTTTAATATCATGAATAAGTTTTTTCAAGAGAAAGACTTTCCTATTCGTAATATTTTGTCTGCTGCTACTGATGGTGCTCCTGCAATGACAGGGCGCCACAAGAGTTTCATAGTGCATTTGAAACAAGCAGTACCAAATGTACGCGCTATACATTGTGTTCTTCATCGTCAACATTTGGTTGCGAAAAATTTAAATGAAAGCCTGCACACGTCGCTCCATTACGTTATTAGAATAGTCAACAAGATTAGAAGCAATTCATTGAGTGACAGATTGTTTAGCCAACTTTGTAGTGAAAACGATGAAGATTTCAATCGTTTGCTGCTTCACACAGAAGTTCGCTGGCTTTCAGAAGGTATTTGTCTGAATCGATTTTACAATTTGTTTGATTCAGTACTAGAGTTCCTAGAAAACAGAGACGACGGATTGCGGGCCAACCTGATTACACCCAAAAATGACATCGTTTATTTGACAGACCTCTATAAAATATTTAATGAAGTAAATCTACAACTACAAGGTGATGAATTGAATTGAATTAAAACAAAAAACGTTATTGCCGCTTTTGTAGGGAAACTTCTGTTCAAGCGGAATATGGGCCAAGGGGTATATAGCCACTTTTCAAATTTATCAGCAGTGTCTCTCAAAAAGGAAGATTTACTTACATACTGCCAACACTTGGAGGTTCTCCATGCTGATTTCAATGAGCGATTCAAGGATATTCTAAACATGAATATACCAAATTGGGTTCTAGATCCTTTCTCACATGTAAGCACAGCAGGATCATCAAATTTAGAAGTGGAACTCATAGAACTCGCAACAAATGAAGAACTAAAAATAAAATTCAAAACTGGATACCAAGAGTTCTGGCTTCAAAAATCAATACCGACACTGTACCCTGGATTATGGGAAATAGTGCAGAAATTTTTAATTGCATTTCCATCTTCTTATTTGGCTGAGTGTGGGTTTAGTGCAATAGTGAATTTACTATCTAAGAAAAGGAGCCGATTGCATACAACTGAGCGTGGTGATTTATGACTGTTTTTAACGAAAGTTGAACCTAATATTAACAAACTTTTAAAAATGCACCAGGCTCATCCTTCACATTAATTTGTTATTTTTACTTTGTAAGTTCGAAATAAACCATCTAATATATTTGATGGTGTTTTAATTATTACAATAAGATTCTTACTAATGTAATGCAATCTCTTAATATGTATTCCAAATTTTCATATTTAAACCATTGTATGAAACTTCATATTAATTTGTTATTTTTGCTTTGTATTTTTACTTTATAAGTTAGAAATAAACAATTTTGTAATATATTTAATGGTGTTTTAATTATTACAATAAGATTCTTACTAATGCAATGCAATCTCTTAATTGTATTCCCCATTTTCATATTTAAACCATTGTATGAAACTGTGCATAATGTTATTCGAGCATACATTTTACAATCTCTACATATGGGCTATACTCCACCAAAATCGGTATAGCAATAACTGTGTTCAAGATGAAGCACATATTGGCCACTTATTTTTAAAAATTTAATGGCATAAGCAGTAATGTATCATTAGTTGCTATTTACGTCAAAAATAACAAACGGCTTGAACGCGGAAAACTGTTATAATCGGGGTGTTACAAAATTTATGACTTGCAAAGTGGGTGGTGGCCCGAAAAAGTTTGGTAACCTATGCTCTAGAGGGTACATTCAGGAATTTGATTATGATGATGTTAGATTGTTATTGAGTTTACTATAATGAGAGTTGAGTGTATTTTTTTATTGGAGAACTACTTCAAAGCAGTATTTGCTACAGTGTATGGATTTTAATTACATTTAAAAAGTTATTCCTCCATCATTTAAAAAAGACTAATATTGGACGTGGCAATTTGGGATTTAGCCTACCAAATTGTATTCCTTTTGGTTAAACAAAAATAAAAAATGATGGTACAGCATGACAAAATTTCATGCCGGCTGGGGCGTCTCCCGGTTAAAAAAGGCCCCTGTTGTTTTCGCCAGGGAACCAGGGCGAACAGTGAAAAGTCAGCTATTGGAACAAATCTGAAAACACATCCCAACTCAACATCACCAGAGTTAAAGATTGGTACTATCAACATAACAAGCCTGAATGGCAAAGAAATGGAGCTAGCTGAGGAATTAGATAAGTACCAGATCGACATAATAGGGGTGACTGAAACAAAAAAGACAAAAACTGGTGAGATCGTTCTGAGCAATAAATACAAAATGTTATATTCAGGCAATGACAATCAAGGAAAAGAAGGAGTAGCCATAGTATTCAACACAAAATACGAGGCTAATCTTCTTGAATGGCAGTCAGTCTCAAGTAGAGTAATGTGGGCAAATATGAGAATGGGGAACTGGACAATGAGACTTATTTGTGCCTATGGTCCCACAGAAGGTACTACTAAGGTAGAAGTGGAGGAATTTTTTGATGCTTTAGAAAAAGCAACTGACACAATGAAAAAGGAAAAGTTGGTCCTTGTTGGGGATCTGAATAGCAGAGTAGGAAGTGATTGTCAAACATACAAAAATATTTTGGGAAAATTTGGAGAAAAGAGCAAAGCTAATAATAATGGCAAATACCTGTTGGATTTCTGCTCAGAACATGGACTGATTATTACTAACACCATGTTCCAACATAAAAATGTGCACAAATTCACATGGAGAGAAGAGGCAAGGAATAAGAAAAGTCTCATTGACTATGTTATTGTTGATAGTGATGTTTTCTCCCTGGTGCAGGACACCAGAGTGTACAGAGGATTTGAAATTGGAAGTGATCACTATTTAGTCTTGAGCAGGATAAAATTGAATTTCATATTGAAAAGAATGACATGTAAGAAAGTTTTAAAGCGAATAAAAGTTGAGCAGCTCTCAGATGTGAACTGTAGACTAAAATACACAAAGATTATTGAAGAAAAATTGAAAGAGTTTGAGATCAGGAATCAAACCTTGGAGATTCAGTGGCAAGCCTTGAAAAAAGCTCTGATTGATTCAGCTAGAAAGGTATGTGGTGAAGTTGTCTGCAAGGATAGAAAAATTAGAACTCCATGGTGGATACAAGAAGTTAAAGAGGCAGTGAAGGAAAAGAAGAAAGCATATCAAAAGTTCCTGGAAAATAAGTCAGCTTGTGTTCTTAGAGAATACAGAGAGAAATGTAAGACCACTAAACAGTGTGTAAAACTAGCTAAACAAAAGTCATGGGAGGACTTTGGCAAGAATATAGAAAATAAATATCAAGAAGGTGGAAAAATATTCTGGAGGTTGTTGAAGAAGCTTAGAAATTGAAGAAAGAGTGCTAAAAGGAGTTAGAGATGATAAAGGTGACATGAAAACTGGAGAAAAAGATATCTTTGAAGTATGGAGTAATTACTTTGAAAATTTGCTAAATGAAACAAGCAGTGATGACAGCACAGTGCTAAAAAAAACACTGTCCAGGCATGCTGTCAGTAATACATATCCATACTTGAAGTAGAAAAGCCATCAAAGGTTTGAAATGTGGAAAGGCAGCAGGAGTAGATGATATTCGACCAGAAATGGTGGTGGTATAAAAGTCTTACAATGGCTGCACTGCATAGTTCAGAATGCCTGGACAGAGGGACGAATTCCAGATGATTGGAGTAGAGCTCTCATAGTACTCATATATAAAAAGGGAAATAAAACTGAATGTGAGAATTACAGAGGTATATCCCTACTGAGTGTTCCTCGTAAGATATATGGAAGTATACTTGAGAAACGATTGAGAAGAATTGTGGAAAAGAAGCTTGGTGAAGAACAAGCTGGATTCAGGTCAAATAGAGGCTGTCAGGATCAGATCTTCACTTTATGACAAATAGTGGAGAAATCATGGGGAATATAACAAAGATCTGTATTTAAGTTTTGTCAATTTGGAAAAGGCATATGACAAGGTGCCAAGAGAGAAGCTATTCAATACACTACAGTTATATGGTGTCAATTTGGCATTATATCAAGCAATACATAGTCTTTATTTGAGTTGTAAGTGAGCAGTTAGAATTGAAGGAAGTACAGGAAGATGGTTTAATGTTAAATCTGGTGTGAGACAAGGATGTACATTATCCCTTCTGTTATTCATTATCTATATGGATCACATTATGAAGGAAAGTGGTATTAAACATGATATCAGAATTGAAGATGTTAATGTCAGCTCTTTGCTTTATGCAGACAATGTTATGCTTCTAAATAAATGCGCTACAAGTCTGCAAGATTCTCTGACTAAATTGAATAACTGTTGTAATAGATATGGTATGAAGGTCAGCAATAAAAAGACAAAGACAATGAAAATAGGGAAAATCATTGAAAATGTCAACTGTGTTGTGAATGGAAAACCTGTGGAACAAGTAAAACATTTCAGCTACTTAGGCATGATTATTAGTGAAGATGGTAAATAATATAGAAATAGACAACAGAATCAACAAAGCTGGTATGGTAGGAAGTCAATTGAATAAATTCATATGGAATAAGAGAGAAATTAGTTGTATACAAGACAGTATTCAAACCAGTTTTAACTTATGGATCTGAGAGCTGGGTCAGAAGTAAAACACTTGACCAAAGACTAGACTGCAGAAATGAGAGTCCTGAGAAAGATTACAGGCGTGAAAAGATGGCATCAATGGCAGTATTATATTAAAAACAAGGATATATATTAGGAAAGAACTTGACATTGTCAGCATCCAGGAATGCGTTAGCAGAGCTAATCTCAGGTGGTATGGTCACTTAAACAGAATGGGCGAGGAAAGATGAGCAAAACAAGTGTTCTCTGCCAAGTTGGCAGGAAAAAAATGACCTAGAGGAAGACCAAGATATATGTGGATTGATACGGTACAAAGTGCCTTAGATGATAGAAATATAAGATCTAATAATGTTGGAGTCTTGACAAGTAACAGACTGATTTGGAGGAAAATTGTAGATAGGAAGTTAGTAATGATGTAAATTTTTCATGTAGTACTATCATATCCTGTACACCCCTTGAGGGTACATGGCAAGAATTTGATGATGATGATAATATTGGAGGGGGGGTAAAAACAGTTGCATGATAACAGCTTGTTGCATTGAAATAATGCAAGTTATAAAGATATTATTAGATGTAAAAAACATGGCATAAAAAAACATTTGATTGCCTCCCCCCCCTCCCAAATGCTCAGAATAAACTGTTGTTGCTTTAGTACAGAAATTCACATTCAAAAAATAGCTGAAAATACTCTGGAAAAATGTGCTGTTGAAGGCAAAGACCAAAGAAAAAGACATAACCAAATTTCAATTGCCATTACCGTTTTTGTGAATCTGGATAGTTTCTCTTATCTTCCTTCTACACGGATAACAATGTTGATGGCTAAAAAAATTTTGCAGTCCTAGTATTTAACTCACCTGGTTATGGTTATCTGTAAGTCAAAGATGAATTTCATCATCTAGTCTGAGACTTCTATCCCAGTTTCTAGACTATGGGGGAAAAAAATTAAAAAAATTTTTTTAAAAAAAATTATAAATTTTTTAAATCAATAATGCCCATGAAATTGATGATTTCATAATTTCATGAAAAATGTTTCATGAAAAATACAGTTATGGATGATTATTAAGAGTGTCATCTGAAAATAAATCTTACAAGAGAAATGCTAAAGTGATGAGTAATAGAACGGAAAAATGAAATGATAGAAGAGGAACATAAGCCAAAAATGGAAATTTTATTGACTTATTGTAAACTAGATACCATCAAACTTCTAGCAGATGTATTTTGTCTCCCTTGCTGTTTTTATCTTATTTTTCAGTTCTCACATTGTGCGCTGTTAAAGCAAACCTGCTCACTATAACAAACTACACACAAAAGTTTCAGCCAAATTATAGTAAATATAATTTATTATTTATTATAAATAAATAATGATTATAATCGATTGGGTAGCAGTAAAATTGCATGAGAAGAATGAAACTGGATTTATTGAGCTGTTGCCAGACAACTTCCTCAAGGAGCATGTCTCAGAAGAAACTCGAGATCAAAAAGTGTTAGATTTGATTATAGTGTCAGATGATGTTTCAATTAAAGACCTAGCTATTCTACCTCTGGTTAGTGACAGTGATCATGTGGTACTTACTTGGGAAGTGGCTAAGTTTATGAATGTTCCATTCAGGAAAGCTTGCATACTGAACTACAAAGCAGAAAATTATCACCAACTGAGGAGTATACCTAGTTCAGTGTAATGGTATTGGTGCTGGATGGGAAGCATTTAAAAAAATACTTAAATGATGCAATATCAATATTTGTCTCCCAAGAGTTTGAAGAATAAATAGGGTAGGAGTCAAATGGATGTGCAATGTTAAGAAATAAGAGATTCATAAGAAAAGGATGATGTGTGCATAAAGATGATGTCCATTATGAAAAGTATAAGCAGCAGGCCAGAAGAGTCACAACTGTTGTATGGGGTGTTAAGTGTGAGTATGAAAAGAAAGTGGTTCTTTTCACAACCCACATGAATTCTATCAATATGCTACAAAAGTGACAATTCAGAAGAGGTTGCTCAACTAATGAGCCCCATTTTGCTAAAAGCTATCAACCTGGAGTATGTAACATTGAGCTCACTGTTACCTCTTCACTAGATGAAGAAACTTAGTGTGCGAAGAGGAGGTATGAGAGCTGTTGCACAAACTGAATTAGAATTCAGCAATAGACTGATGAGATATCAGCACAGGGTGGTGAAAGAGTGTTCAGCTGAACTGACTATTCCTTTAACCAAACTGTATAATTTGAGTCTCAGAACAGCGAAGATTTAGCAGTAGTTTTGAAGAGTAATCCTGTTGTACAAGGGTGGTGCAAAGATTAATTTAGCCAACTATCAATCAGCCAGTATCTCAGGAGTGGTGATGAAGATTTTGGAAAAATTGGTTAGGGCTTGCATTCAGAAATGGGTTCAGAGTGAATCTCTAGTTTGTAATGAATAGCATGGGTTTAATAAGGGAAGGTCATGTTTTAGCAACTTGCTCACATTCTATAATAATGTTACCATTGAACTAGACAAGGGAAATGGATACACCATGATACTTTTGGATTTTTCCAAGGCTTTTGACACAATACAGCATGGAAGATTGCAGCAAAAATGAGAGAATATGGGTTTGGATTATAAAATATTTGCGAGAATAAAGGGATGGCGGGGAAAGGATGAGAGGGTATCCTTGGAAGTTGAGAATGAATTCCATCAAGGAGATGAGAAAGAGATTTTTCTCTCATAGAGTGTGGTGCGTGATTGGAATGGATTGCCATTGGATGTTGTGTGTGTGTGTGCAAGCAGTGTGAATGAATTCAAGAACACGTGATAGCTGGCATGTGTGTAGTATGTGGCCTCCCTCGATGAGTCCCTGACTCCCTGGAAGTCTCTCTTAATGATTCTAATAATAATAAATCATTATTTTTATTTATATTTCATGACTGATTAATTATTTAATCAATTTCATATTTTTAGGAACTTGCAAAACAGATAGATGACTATACTGCCACTTATGAGCCTGAAGACCAGCTAGAATGGTCATTAGTTCTAGGAGAAATAAAATCATTTATTGAGGTATTCTGAATAAATTATATTAATAATTAAATTTGTGTGGAGTTTATTTGTTTAATCTCCTGGATAGTTTGGAGATGATTGTTGAAGAAGTTGAATTCCAGTTTGTGTCATACCTTATCTAGAGAACAACTTTCTTTCACATTGAATCAAGTTATTCACTACTGTCATTTGCTTATATGGCTTCTTCCATAGAAACTAGATTCTCATCTTAAATGATGTCTGAAAATCATTAATTTAACCTGGAAAGAAGTTGTCTTCTGGATAAGACATGGTGGCTGTATCTGAATTGATGGTGTGTAAGCTAGTTTTCTTCAATATTCTGTTCCACATTGCCGATGTGATCCTTTTTTAACTTTCTGTTCTGATCTGTGTAAAGTAGTCCTCAAGAACATGGATTTCTATAAACATCCAGATGGTTGCAGTGTGCTTTGCTGTCTTTTGAGATTTCAGGAGTCTATGGACAACTTGGATGTGTTTGTAAGCTATCCTGATATTATGACTCTTGAGTAGAGAAATCTTGATAGAGATTTCTGATTTTTTGGATGGAAATAGTCTTTATACTCTATGCTGAGATTCTGCTTGGGAGAAGTAACAGAAAATAATATCTCTTAAATAGTGTTCTTGGAATATTATGCACAAACCAGCAGAGACTGAAATTTTTTTAGCCTACCTCACATTTCCCAATGCATGTAAGGCTCGTAGCCTGTCATGACTAAGTTACATGGTTTGTTTGAATCCTGGCTAATGCTTGGCTATGGTGTTTTATGCTATTTGCATTTTTCTTATTCTTCTTTTTTTAAATTAGAGATGGCTTTGTTTTTTAGAGTGTGATATGCCTCATTTTTGGGAGTGATAGTGAGGATGTGAAAATATAGTATTCACTATGGGCTTTCATTAATATCCAGAAGGTGGCATTTCCTGAAATGCCACCTTCTGGATATTAAGATTAGAATGTCAAGAAATGGTATTGCATTCTCTGAGTTGAATTTTTGGTTGGAACGAACTGAGAGATTGAAGAAAGTTGTTTAAATCAGATACATCACATTTTCAAATGATGATGATGATGTCAAATATCTCCACCAGTTTTTTAGCAGTTTTTAGTCAGCTTGAGAAAGAAACTTTTTCCAAGTTTTCCATGAAGAGATTGCAGAAGAAGGAGATAAGAGACTTCCCATGCCCAATCCAAATGTTGCTTGTAAAGAGACAGTTATTGGATATGAAGAAGTTGGACTGAAACCACTGTGGTATCTATTGTTTTAATATTAGACTATATTTCAGATTGTTTCGTTCAACTGTCTATATTTCCATCTCATCGTTTGACATCCCTGACTGTTTAGATATAGTCTCTCTTTATACCAGTGCACCCATTCAATTGTTGAGCCTTATCAGAGAGTTGTCACATGACTGTTTAAATACTGCTTTTGGCCCTATTTCTTTAAATGGAATAATTGTCTTAACAAGCAACTTTGGTATAATAAATTTAGTTTAAACTTTCAAGCAACTTTGGACTGGCCACCAGAAGTCTCTTATCTCTTTTCTGCCCTTCTCTCTTCATGGAAACTTTGGAAAAGCATTTCATGCTCAAGCTGACCCACAACTTGCTATCTGCTGGAGATGGTTGTTTACATTTTTATAGTTTGGAAATATGATGCGTCTGATTTAAACAACTTTATTCTCTCAGTTCATTCCATTCAAAAATTCAGTTTTCAATTAGAGAGTGCAACTCTCTAATTCGTGGAATATCCTTAAATGGATATTCCATTGGAATACCCATTCAGGAGATACTGTTTTCTGATACTCCTTTCCAAAATCCTAAATTCAGTACAGGCACTCTGTTTACATCCTATACATTGGAAATCTTCCATCATAATTGCTCTTATTCAAGACTCATAATATGAGGGAAGCCTCTAAGGATCTTTGAAGATAGCAACTCCTAGACATACATCTGGGTGTTTATAGATTTTGTGTTCTTTTAGTCTGCCTTAGGTGAAACACGCAGAAGTTTTGAAATAAGAAAAAAGGAATATCTCAGCAATATGGAATACAGAAGAGAAATCTGAGCATACACATCGTTCATCAAATTACACAATCAATTGGGATACAGACATCATGTCCTATCTGAAGAGCAACTTCCTTTCACATCAAATCAAGGAATTCGCTATGGTCATTATTCATTCATATGGTTCCCTCAACAGAAATCATGGTTGAATCTTAAAGTATCTAGAAATCATAATTCAGATCTCTCAACATACTGGAATTAAACTTCTTTAACAGTCCAAAGAAGACAGCTGAATGGTACCTTGTTTTGATTGTTCTGAGTTCTGTTTTTAATTTATAGTCCTCACACTTAACCCTTTGAGTGGTGAATTAAAAATACATATCTTACCATCTGTGATGTATAAATGCACAGGAGGGGGATTCCTAAATCGGAAGATTACTAAGAGATTTGAGTGCTTGTTTAAGTTAAGGGATATTACATCCCATATAGTTTTCCCTGCAAAAAAATACCCTCAAAAACTAATGTAAGTTTATGGCTTTACTATAAGTTATATATACATCGAAAATGTTTTCTGTGATAGAAGCATGGCAATGTGTATGTACTGCTGAGAGTTAATGCTAATCTACCACGTTGAAGAAGGCACCATCCTTACTGTAAAACTAGTCAGTGCATAATGCATTTATACATAATTTAAACCCAGATATTTTATTACATGTTAATCTCTCAGTATTTCGACATTCTTATTTCACAGATCGCACAGTTGTTTTGATTTTTATTGATCACATACTCTAGAAGTAGAACTTATAAGCACATCAGTGCCATCTGTGAAATACAAGTGAAGGTTGAGAAGGAAGAACTTTATATCTCTTGAAGAGGTGGAGGTTGTAGTTGTTTGGGAACACTTCATATGGAAAGCTCTTCCAGAGGTCAGAGGTAGATAGAATAATAGAGCAAAAGGAGAAGCATGTTCGTTGTGTTTCCAGTTGTTCTGAAATGGAATGTTGACCAGCTGCTGCTCTTGTTTAAACAGGCCTGACAGAAAATGAGTATGATAGTTTCCAGTTCACTGGAGCAATGACCATGGAAGTATCTATAAAACACAGATGCAATACATCAGAGGTGATGTATTGCATCTGTGAGGCAAAAGAGAATTCAATTTGTGATTGTGATAATCAGTGAGCCAAATTGCTCTCCTTTGGACACCAGTGAGAATTTTTATGGGAAGTTTAGGAGCACCACCCCAAACATGAGCAGTATTCTAAGGATTTGTATAGAATAATTTCTATTTGGGATTTATGTAGAATTAATAGCTGGCTGGATGTAAAATAGCAAAAAATAGGCCACATAAAAACCTTAAGGGATAAAGCATACAGCATCCCCAGTACAGAAGAAAAAGAAAAGCGGAAAGAAGAAATACAATACTTAACACAGATCCTACAACTGAATGGTTTCAAAACTAAGACAATTAAGAAAATTCTCAATACAGCACCTACAAGAAACTTAAATAAACAAAACTTCAAGAAAGCAGTCACCCTTCCTTATATCAAGAATGTAACAGATAAATTAGCCAAACTTCTCTACAAGTACAACATAAAAGTGATTTTCCTGCCACTTGAAAAAATATCGAAATCTCTTCATCCTCCAAAACCTCCACATCACCCAATGAAAAAACCAGGAGTTTATAATATTCACTGTTCCTGTGGCATCTGCTACATAGGCCAGATGGGGAGATCGGGAGAAATCTGCATGAGTGAACATCAAAAGGACGTACTAAAAAAGAGAGATCATAAGTCTGGCTTGGCATTTTACACAGCTTCCACTGGTCATGATGTACTTTGGGACAGAACAAACCTGTCCTACATTGATAAAAACTGTTTCACAAGAAAATTCAAAGAGGCAGCAAATATGATTAAAATTCCTACACAATGCAACAAAAATCAAGGCTTAATTTTAAATCAAGTTTGGTCAGCATTTATTAAAAATTTACCCAGTTCAGACCTCGGACAGAGTGAAAGTGAACCACAGAACGAACATGGCATCAAATAGCATTGTTTCCAGCTAACACTATGGTTGTATAGATCTGTTATTCAGTTTTTTAACGAACTTTTTTGATGTTCATATCAAAAAAGTTCGTATTAATTGGTAAATTTATTGGTAAATTAATACCAATAAATGTTTTTTTCGTAATTTCTTATAGTTTGTGCTTTAAACTGTTAGTTATCTTTACCCCTGAAGATGTTAGTCTGATGACTAACGAAACTTGTTGGGTTTGTTTTTTAGTATAGTACTTGTTTAGTTTTAAAAAAACAGCCTTTTTTAATAAAAATGTGGTCACAAAACCATAATAATTCAATTGAACTTCTTAACTACAGAAACCTCTGCATGATTAAGATTAGTTGTGATTGAGAGAAGGATGGTTAAGTATAGGAGAAAGAGAGTAAGTAATAAAACAGAGTCCTGAGGTGGTGACAAGGCTCAAAGGAAGAGCCACCTACCATATTGCAGTGAACAACAAGAAAAAAAGCTGACTGCCAGTTGCAGAAGGTTATAGGTAGACTGAAGGATGGCAGTTTGCTTAGCAGGCCTCAATGCCAAACACAATCAAAAGCTCTGGAAATGTCAAGAGTGACAGTATGATGTTTCTCTGAACCTTTCTATGGCACTTATCCAGTGGTGGATGGAGTAGGCTAAGGTTAGCCATGGAACTCGATTGGCTGAATCCATGCTGGTGGACTAAGTTGATAATCGATGACTTTCTCCATTATTTTGGAGAGGAATGAGATGATGGCAATTGGTCTGTAATGTAATCTCAACAACAAACCAAGTAATATATAAGTTAAGATCTGGTTTTAGAATTAATATTTAAAAAAAAAAATGGTATGTTCATTTTAATACTTAGAGGTCTTGAACATCTGGAGCTGAATAACATTTAAGAAAGGTTTAGTGTGTGTAATATATATTATTATACCACACACACACACACACACACACATGTTCATAGAAACTGCATCACTTTACATAAATATAGATTTTTAATAGTTAAAGGGTAATTTTCATTGGTTTATCATTAGATATTTCATTGTATTACATCATCTATCATTCTCACAGATTTGTGTTTGATATAATAGTTGCTGCTATTGTGTCAGAATTCTTTTTACTATAAATAGAGGCACCTCTGAACATGTTGGTTATATACTAAAGAAATTACATCTTGCAGACACATTTAAGCCTGTCAACCAAATCAGCTTTTTTCATTACTTTCTTCAAAAGATAAAGTATAACCCTTATTGCTGCCTGGACTATATTAAATTCTTCTAATTGCAATGTGTCTTGCTACAGACAAATGTTTGTTGATTTCTTGCAAAGCACATTTCAGAACACTAGTCATATTGAACTCAAAGAATCACCACAAATCTGGCCTAGCTAAACATGAAATTAATAATACCAGCCATAGAATCCTCTGGAATTACTAAATTACTACACGCTAACAATCAGAAATTTGAATCTTTTAACGAAAGTGCTGAGGTCTTTCTTCACCATCCAGACCTCAATCTCAGTGATGGACTGTATGTCTAAAAAATGGGAAATTGTTATCAATAACTGTATATTACTTTCTTTTTTTTTTTGTTTAATGTACATCCCCCCCCCCCTTTCATATCAGATCTAATAATAGAATATTTACCTGGCACTCTCTCATGCCTACACACATGCATTTGTCTTATTATTTTTGAATTTCCCATTATTCACCATCTAACAATGATAATGGTTTAAGATTACTGAAATCTTCATGTAGTTAACACGTATTATGCCAGGCTGTGTTTCATGCCTTATGTTGTGCTAGTACAACATGAAACATGTTCTGCCATGAATGTGTAATTATATTTTACTAAACATTTTTATTGTGCATATTTCTTTCTTACTGTATGTTTCATGCCTGCTACACTATTATCTCTTCATCACAGTAATAGAAATTAGTCTTTTTGAGCAATGAGTTATGCCAACACATTCTTCCAGTCTGCATATGTTTGAGTATGGAGGATGTCTTTTTACCTGTAAGAGTGTGTTATCCCAGTATGGTACAGTTTAGATGTTACAACATGATGATGAGAGTTGCGTTTTGTGTTGTGGATCAGGACCTTCCAAACAATAGTGCTCCATGTCATTAAGCACTGGTCGTGATGACATAGTTTGTTAACATTAAAAGATTTATTGAAAGTTTATTTTTCACTTGGTTAGACTATAATAAATTTAGTTTAATCCTTTATCCAAGTGTGAGCAAACAAAGTTTGTGCCTGAAAATATCTTCAGGAC
The DNA here is from genome assembly GCF_054136105.1 of Typopeltis vanoorti. NCBI lineage: Eukaryota > Metazoa > Arthropoda > Arachnida > Uropygi > Thelyphonidae > Typopeltis > Typopeltis vanoorti. Next base: position 25,088,912 of record NC_143556.1, on the reverse strand, counting down.
TGGGGTAAGGTAGTACAACACCGGGCAACTCATAGCAAAGGTGGAGCAAGCTAACAGCACTCCTATCTCAGTATCTCCCATAATGCAAAACACATCTCCTTGCGGATATGTATACTGTTATGCATTAAGGGAAGGGCCACTACCCAGACTAGTTTCAACCTTTATTGAGGTCTCTTCAGTGGAAGCCAGGCCCAGAGGTGGAGATACCAGGCAGAAGCAATGGCAGGTCATCTTTACCTATAGGAGTTGCCAAACGGTGTGCCACCTTTTTATTAAATTACTCTGGATTTGGAGAAAGAGGTTGAAAGTTTATTTTTCACTTGGTTAGACTATAATAAATTTAGTTTAATCCTTTATCCAAGATATTAGTAAGGAACATGACATTGTTAGCATTCAGGAATGTTTTAGCAAAGCTAACCTAAGGTGCTATCTCTCAGGTGCAAACTTTGTTTGCTCACACTTAGATAAAGGATCAAGCTAAATTTATTATATTAAAACATTTAGTTGCCACCAACTTTCAATCTGAACTTTGTAGATTAGTACAAGAAAGCTTCTATGACCTATCGAAGCAGTTATTTTGATCAAAGGCGAAACGACACATTATTTACATTATTTACTGGACTGTGTTTCACACAGACTGTACATCTGGCAGTAGGTACAGTCTGTGTGAAACACAAAACACAAGTGACCTTGTAACATGTCTGTTCCATTTCAGGCAGATGGTCACATTTTTACACATATGGTCTTTTATGTAACACACCAACTTCAAGTTTTTTCAGTAGAATTTTCATGTAAAACTAATATTTATACACTGTCTTCATGGTGTAAAAAATTTCCCAAAACTAATGTTTTCTTATTTCAAGCTTATGTGTAACATTTGCTTTAAAAAATGTTATGCATGACATACATGGATTAGTTTCTGCACCAAGGGAAGTATATATAAATATCTAGTTTTCTGTTTTATTAGTTATATTACTACGCGTTATCTACAAAAACATCAAAGGAAAACAAAGGCAGTAATTGCAATCAGTATTCCCCCACATACATCTAGAAATATACAGTTGTACTCGGATTTATTTTACATACCAGTGCTTAATATTACTGTTTATGTAAATATGGTTTTCATTCTTATTTTCCTACAGTATAGAAATAAATCACCAAAAGATAAATCAGACATTGTATAGAAAACCACAGCCATTGTTTGTTTAATAAAATGATCACATACTTTTTGTCTAATGTGATATTTCCCATATTTCAGTCTAAAATAGTCTCTGATTTTTCACCAAATTTGGAAACTCAAATTTTGCATAAAACCTTTACAAGTCCTCAGGTAACATTCCCAAACCGTCTTGCTAATATTTTAGGATCAACCAGACTTTTCTTGGATTTCTTGGAAATAAACTGAAAACTAAAGTCTTTTCTTTTTTGATATTCAAGAATAGCAGGAACAGATGTGAAATCATTAAAAAAATTTTGAAAACATTTCTCTTACTTGTTATTGTGAAATAGATTTTTTAGGGTATTTTACTGTATTTTCTCTTATGTAATACATGTACTATGTTTTACTTGTGCCTGTGGAGTGCAAAAGTGATTGTGTGTTTGTGGGGGAAGCTTTATTCACTACAGAGAGTTGTATTGCAGATAAAAATTTGTCTTAAAGAATAAAAATAATTCCATAATTCCTTCTGTGATTTTTACATACATATATATGTGTGTGTATGTAAATACGGTGCCCAACCCCCCATGTTCTGGACTGGTAGGCCAGGTCTCCTTGAATTTTGAAGACTCGACACTCAGGGTAGCTTTTGAAACTTCTGAGTTTCAAAACGCTTCAAAAATGTGACATACAGACGTGACATAAAAAGGCTTATCATTTTTTATATATATAGGATAGATAAAGACTGTATCTGGTAGCCTATAACAACATCTTATAAAGCTCAATCAACATGCATGTAGACCATGCCCAGACAAATTATGTGATCATACTTTATAATTTGATAGATTTGCTTCTCCATGTAGTCATTAATAAGCTAATAGTGCATACAAGGGTGCTTAAAGGTCAATGCTATATAACCGAGGTAAGACCTCCACATAGCCTTTAAAGAAATGCAGAGAACCGACCAGGGCTATTGACCTAATGTCCAATCTTCACCTTCTCGTGGTGCACTCCATTAGTTATCTTCCTGGATACTGAATGAACACGGATGGGCTGGAAATTTTGGATTTAGCCAACCAAATTATATTCTTATTGGCTTAAACCAAAATATAAAATGATGGTACAACATGACAGAATTTCGTGCCGGCTGGGGCGTTGCTCGGTTAAACAAGGTACCATTATTTTCGCCAGGGAATCAGGGCAAACAGCAAAAAGTCAGCTACTGGAACAAATCCTAAAACACACCCCAACTCAACATCACCAGAGTTAAAGATTGGTACTATCAACATAACAAACCTGAATGGCAAAGAAATGGAGCTAGCTGAGAATTGGATAAGCACCAGATTGACATAATAGGAGTGACTGAAACCAAAAAGACAAAAACTGGTGAGATCTTTCTGAGCAATAAATACAAAATGTTATACTCAAGCATTAACAACCAAGGAAAAGGAGCAGCTATAGTATTCAACACTAAATACGAGGCTAATTTTCTTGAATGGCAGGCAACATCAAGTAGAATGATGTGGGCAAATATCGGAATGGGGAAACAGGACAGTGAGACTTGTTTGTGCCTATGGTCCCACAGAAGGTTCTATTAATGTAGAATTGGAGGAATATTTTGAGGCTGTAGAGAAAGCAACTGACACAATGAAAAAAGAAACGTTGGTTCTTGTTGGGGATCTAAATAGTAGAGTACAAAATGATTGCCAGACAAAAAAATATTTTAGAAAAATTTGGAGAAAAGAGCAAAGCTAATAATAATGGCAAATAACTGTTGGATTTCTGTTCAGGACATGGACTGGTTATTACTAACACCATGTACCAACATAAAAATGTGCACAAATTCACTTGGAGAGAAGAGGCAAGGAATAAGAAAAATCTCATTGACTATATTATTGTCGATAGTGATGTTTTCTCACTGGTGCAGGACACTGTAGTGTATAGAGGGTTTGAAATTGGAAGTGATCATTTAGTCTTTTGACCATTTAGCTTTGAGCAGGATAAAATTGAATTTCATATTGAAAAGGAGAACATGTAAGAAAGTTTAAAGTGAATAAAAGTTGAAAAGCTCTTAGATGTGAACCATAGACTAAAATACACAAACATTATTCAAGAAAAAATGAAAGAGTTTGAGAAAAGGAACCAAACCTTGGAGATTCAGATTCAAATACTGAAGAAAACATTGATTGATTCAACTTGAGAGGCATGTGGTGAGGTTGTCTGCAGGGGTAGAAAAATCAGAACTCCATGGTGGACACAGGAAGTTAAAGAGGCAGTGAAGGAAAAGAAGAAAGCATATCTAAACATCTAAGCCTACCTAAACAAAAGTCATAGGAATCTGGAGTCTGTTGAAAAAGCTCAGAAATGGAGGAAAGAGTGTAAAAAGAATTAGAGATGATAAAGGTGACATGAAAACTGGAGAAAAAGATATACTTAATGTATGGAGTAATTACTTTGAAAAATTGCTAAATGTAACAATCAGTGACAACACTGTGTTAAAAAAACACTCAACAGGCATGCAATCAGAAATACACATCAATACTTGAAGTAGAAAAAGCTATCAAAAGCCTGAAATGTGGAAAGGCAGTTGGAGTAGATATTTGACCAGAAATGCTGAAGTATATAGGTATAAAAATCTTACAGTGGCTGCATTGCATAGTTCAGAAGACCTGGACAGAGTGACGAATTTCAGATAACTGGAATAGAGGTCTCATAGTACCCATATATAAAAATAAAACTGAATGTGAGTATTACAGAGGTATTTCTCTATTGAGTGTTCCTGGTAAGATTTATGCAAGTATACCTGAGAAACAGTTGAGAAGGATTGTGGAAGAGAAGCTTGGTGAAGAACAAGTTGGATTCAAGCCAAATAGAGACTGTCAGAAATCAGATTTTCCTTTATAGCAAATAATTGAGAAATCATGGGAATATAACAAAGATCTGTATTTAATTTTTATAGATGTGGAAAAAGCATATGACAAGGTGCCAAGAGAAAAGTTATGTAAAACGCTACAGTTATATTGTGTCAATGGGGCATTATATCAAGCAATACTTAGTCTTTATCTTGTAAGTCAGCAGTTAGAATTGAAGGAAGTACAGGAAGATGGTTTGATGTTAAATCTGGTGTCAGACAAGGATGTACATTATGTTATTCTGTTATCTGTATGGATTACATTATGAAGAAAAGTGGTGTTAAACCTGTTTTCAAAATTGGATATGTTAATCTCTGCTCTTTTATGCTGATAACGTTATATTTTTAAACTAATCTGGTACAAGACTGCAAATTCCCTAACTAAATTGAATAACTGTTATAATAGATATGGTATGAAGGTCAGCAATAACAAGACAATGAAAGTAGGTAGAAGCATTAAAATATCAACTGCATTGAATGTTGAACCTATAGAACAAGTAAAACATTTCAGCTATTTAGGCACGATTTTTAGTGAAGATGGTAAATTAAATATAGTAATAGACAACAGAAGTAAAAAAGGTGATATGGTAGCAAGTGAAGTTAGCTGAATAAATTTATATGGAATAAGAGAGAAATTAGTTAAAACACTAAATTAGCTGTATACTAGACAGTGTTCAAAACCAATTTTAACTTATGGATCTGAGAGCTGGGTTAGAAAGAAAACACTTGACGAAAGACTGGAGACTATGCATATGACAGTTCTGAAAAAGATTAGGGGCATGAACAATGGCAATATCATATTAAAATTGAGGATATTAGGAAATAACTTGACATTATTAGCATCCAGGTATGTGTTAGCAGAGCTGATCTCAGGTTGTATGATCACTTAAACAGAATGGTAGAGGAGAGATTAGCAAAACAAGTGTTCTCTGCCCAGTTGGCAGAAAAAAGACCCAGAGAAAGACCAAGATGTATGTGGGTTGATACAGAAAAACGTGCTTTAGAAGACAGAAATATAAGTTCTGATAATGTTGGAGTCTTGACAGGTAACAGATTGATTTTGAGGAAAATTGTTTATACACCCCTTGAGGCTACATGTCAATAATTTGATGATGATGGTGTATACAAAGAACAATTTATTATTGGTTACTTATTTTTGGCAAAACAAACTGCTGCCTATTTTTTTTTAAACGAAATCCTTTATAAATTCACACATGCATAACTAGAGTTTATAGGATGACATATATTTGTTCTTCCATGAGAGTAATTTATTGCACCATGCATAATCGCATAACGTTTACTTGCTGGATATTTATCTGACTTTAAAAAATATATGTTCATGCCTGTTCTTTTCCTCATACATGCTAGTAATGTGAAGAGGATTCTTATCTGATTAATGCAAATTGAAATTTAAAAATTTCCAGCATTTTTAGAATTTCTCTTAATTATTGGTGAATTATATAACTGGAAAGCAAATATAACTTTAGTTTCCCCAGAAAGCACAAATACCGATACATTTTGCAGTATTCTCTTACTCTTGGCTGACCAGAAGTAGGTGATGATTTGTTGTGTCCTACCCCATGGGCAAGTACTCAAAGATACAATTTGTATGGTGTCTGGCATGAACATGTTAATTTTTGTCAATGAATACATTTTATTTATATATTTGTGTTTATGACTGACTGGGAAAATTAATCTACCATTGATACTTAAACATCGATTATCATTCATGTTTATGTTTAAAGAGAAAACAAACATCTAGAGATAATAATCGATATTTATTAACTAATTTTATTTAACTATTAAATTATTACACTAGTATTCTGTCTTTGTCGCTCTGCCCATGAAGATGGGCAGAGCGAAATACACTAAGCACATGCACACTGACAGGATCCTGTAGCCCTAACTGGCACTCTTTGTGGGTGCAATGATGAAATCATGCTGATGGTCTCAATATGATAATCTCAGGTTTTTGCTAAAGTGAGGCAACTAAATTTCTTATGACTTGGAGGAATATTATAGTACTGTGGCAGATCCTAAAAATAGTTTCTCATCTTTATCTGCTTCTATAAAACAGAGGGCCCACCCCTCCATTGGATCCAGTGATCTGTATCTATGGCATAGTCTTCTACTGCAGAATGGTTGTAGTGTACACATAATAGGTATACATGTTCTTCTAAACAGATACAAACTGTTCTTCCAAAGTTAGTTAGTTTGCATCGGGAATAACATAGAAACTATGTTGATTATCTGCACTACAGCTATTCTGGAGTATCATGCCATGCCATTTATACAGATCACTGGATCCATTGGGGGAGGTGAAAACTTACCTAGATCATGCTAGTGTATGCACTGTCCCTTTCAAACAAACTAATTTCTTTAGACAGACTGGAAGAACAACTAATTTCGGCTGGAAGAATAGAAACTGTGCTCATTATCTGCACTTACAGCCTTTCTTGAGTAGCAGACTATGTCATGGATATAGAAAAGATCCCCCCCCCACACACACACACCAGATCCAGTAGGGAGAATCTTCATTTTATACAGAAGCAGATATAATCTGAGAGAATATTTCTGGGATCTGTTATAGCACTACAACATTCTCCAAATCGTAACAAATTCAGCTGCCTCACTTTACCAAAAATCTGGGAGCCCATCAGCATGATTTCATCACCACACACACATAGAGGTGCCAGTTATGACTGTAGGATCTTGCCTGTGTGCATGTAGTTATTATATTTCTCTATGCCCATGAAGATGACTGATGCAAAGTAATAATAATTTAATAGCTAAATAAATGTAGTTAATTATTATCTCTAGACATTTTTCTCCTTTAAACATGAACATTTTGGGAAATTAATGTACGTATCTTCTTTCACCTGTCATATGCTAGAAAGATATATATTTCCCCAGAAAATTGAACTGTAATGTCCTATCCAATTTAAACTAATATAAAATAGATGACACTATTTTATGATATATATAATGCCAAATCTACTCATAGCATGTTCTGGGATAAAATGCATAGTCATTGATGTAGTATCCAGCTGCTATGTTGATATCCATTGTTTTCATGACAAAGGAGCACAGAGTGTTTCGATCTCTAGGGAATAACTGCAAGCTATTTGTTTTTTCCCCTGATATGCAATATTTTTTGTAATTCTATTAACACCATTGAGATATGCATGTGCTTTAGTTATAGAGGGCTGCCTTTAAACTAACTGCTGTGTCTCATATCATTCACATCTTTGCATGTGCTTCAATATTTTTCACAGTAAATTTTTTTTGTTTTTGTTTTTGTTTAAGTTTGAAATTTCTTCCCATCCTTATGTTGATTCCTGTACAAGTTTTAACATTTTTAGAAATCTTTTACTACTGTAACTCATAGCAGTCTAAGAAATTTATAATTTTGATTACTAATGAAAATTAATAATTTTGGAAATTTTGATTTTGGAAAAGTTGACCTAATATCAAAATACCTTATTTTGATATTAGGTCAACTTTTTTACGTGTGTGTGTGTGTGCGTGCATGCGCAGTTGACCTAGAATGCAGGTTTGAACTACACGGTTCCATTTATATGTGCTTTTTTTTAAATAAATATATTGGAAATTTTTGGAGATTTTCAACAATTGGAAAAACCCACAAACAAACCATGTAGCTTAGAAATATCGAAAAAATTAAGAAAAGGTTAGGTATGTCATGAATTCATAAAATATATGTAGATACTAATCTGTTTTATCATTTACTATCATAAAGTATGCGTAAATCTATTATCAAAAATTAAATTTTATCAAAACTTATGTGCACAAACGTACATGGCCCTTTGCAGTCAAGAGAAATGTAAACAAACATAAATATACAGTATTAAATTATAACTACATAAAATTAACTGTTATTAATTAGTTAAAATAATTAGCATAAAATAAAAAATTTATAACAATTCATTCATTAGTGTATAGGCTAGGCTACCTCGAAGCAATCATATCGATTGCACTAGGCTATTATAAAGCAATCATATTGCTGCTTCATTATCGATGAATGAATCATTAACCTGTAAATAAATATGAATAATTTCTTTTTCACATTATCTTTTCATTTTTGATGTCTAGTGTTAGTAATCCGTACAACATCTACAGTGCTTTGTGTCATATAAGATAATATTGATGTAGATACCAACAGACATATGATTTATCTTGTAAAACAAACAATGTAAACTTACTGTATCAATACATACAGTACAGTATTGTAAATGTATATTCTCTGTCTTATGATTTTCTTAATAACATTTTCTTTTCTCTAGCTTACTTTATTGTAAGAATACAGTATATAATAGATATAATATAGAAAATATCTGTTAATCAACTGTTAATGTTATTAGTAAGGCTTCCAGTCAATAGTAGGCTATTAGTAGTTAAGTTTTGGGGGAGTCAAAAGTTATACGCAAATTTTTGAACAACACAGGGGTTCGGCTCCCCTAATTATCACAGTGTTCGAGGGTCAACTGTTTATACAGGTAGTCCTCGACTTACAACGATTCGCACTTATGATGGCCAAAAATTGCGACGCCGAGTATGGTCAGGCACATTCGCCTCCAACCACTATTGTGCAGTCCTCGGCTTGTGTGCAAGAGCTGAGTCCCATTGGAAAGTCCACTGCCTACCATGAAACAAGGAATTGTTCAGGGCCATACCACAGGTTTCAGCACAGTGTCTTGATACACTTTGGCAAAGGTTTTGATCCCTTTCCTCACAGAAATGCAACTTAGATACCCTGATACATAAACCCCCATCCAACCAAACCATCACTGACATGGGGTGATGACCTCTCTGAATTGTGGGTGCTATATCACATGCTGTAAGCCCATCTAGGGTAAACATTTTGGCAGTTAAATGACTCCATGATTCTGATCAAAGAGTATATCTCCATGTCTGTTGTTCATGTCCCACCGGAAAAGTGCCTTTGATTTTATTGCCTTCTGTCACATAAGATATCATTCCCACTTCATCAGTTAGTACGTGTAACATTATTCTCTGCAAAATATTCATCTCTCACAAGAAAAGAGATTGAACGAAGAATTCACCTTGGATTGATGGCTTATGGGAAAATGAGAGACATATTTAGAAGTGACATCTCTATGAGTCTAAAAAGGAAAGCTTTCGACCAGTGCATACTTCCTGTCTTAACATATGGACTAGAAACATGGACTTTAACAGAAGCCCTAAACAAAAAGCTGAGAACAACACAACATCGCATGGAAAGAAGTATGCTAAAAATAACATTAAGAGATAGGAAGACAAATATCTGGATAAGATATCAAACAGGTGTCATGGATATTGTAAAATACATTAAACAGGCTAAGTGGAGATGGGCTGGCCATATTGCCAGATGCAGTGACGGGAGATGGACTAGAAAAACAACAGAGTGGAGACCAATGGATGGAGCAAGACAAAGAGGAAGACCGAGAAGAAGGTGGAGAGATGAACTGGAACAAATTGCAGGAGTGAGGTGGATGGGAGAAGCAGAAAACTGAGTGATCTGGAAAATCATGGGGAGACCGTCCAGCAGTGGACAGAACCAGAAGGTTGAAGAAGAAGACTTGTTTTTTTGTGGTCAGATACATCTTCTGTATTGTTATAATAGTTAATAGTCTGCTATACAAACATCCTACTGATCTCAAGTATTTTTAGCTGGTTGAAAATAAGAGGTAGCTGCATTCCAACCTTGTGAAATGCTTTTACAGTTACACAGTTCTCATAATCTCCTCATTGCATATTAATGCAATGAGGAGATTATGAGAAATGCTGGCTACGTACAGTGTCACTAAGGGAACCAGGCTTGTACAATTTTGTAAGTAGCACAGTGATGTGCAGAAGTTGTAACAATATTTATGGCAAGACTGTGTATGAAGAATCATCTTGCTTTGATCATTTATTAAGTTTAGGTTGTACATTTCTCAAGTTTTTAAATTTTTATAGCTAATTTTAATTTCTATTTTAATTTTAATATCTATTTTTTTTCAAAGTATTTGTTTAATATAAATTTGTTTAATATAAATTTGTAGTGTGAACTTGGATAGTTGTAAATTTTAAGTTGCTCACTTAAAAGAATTGGAAGCAAGTAAAAGTGGATATCCTGTGGATAAAATTAAGATTTTGCTTAATCCTTTTCACTACCATCTGCAACTAGAACTTTAGTCCTCACTATGGATCTTTATTTGCATTTTTTAAACATGTAATTCCTGTATTTCAGTAAGTGATAGTCCTTGAGGTATAAGTACATTTTTCAAAAAGCTTTTAGAAATTCATGTAATCAGCAAAATTATTTTGAGAATATGTTTATACCTATATTATAGAAATAATTTTTATTTCTAAAATATAATATTTTAGAAATAAAAATTATTACTTACAGTTAATAGAATTGTCATTTCATGAACCAGAATTTAAAGAGTAGAAAGTTATCTTAAGAAGAGAAATCTTCCCTTGTATAGAAATATAAAAATTCCCTTGTATAGGCATTATCAAAAATAAGGATGGAAGAACAGAGTTGATTTTTTGTGGGAAATAATAGAGGATTGAGTTTTGCTAGCATTGATTGTAGCAGGATTAATATGTCTCCCCTAAAATATGGTTTGAAGAGTACTGTTTAAAGTTGTTAATTAATTTTAGTATTCTGTTTATTTATGTAGAACAAGTGTTTGCAAAAAATAAGAAACTGGAGTGCAAGTGCTGTCATCAGAAAAATTGCATTTTCTCATGACACTACTTGCACTGTTATTAGAAGTAATTTGAAAGAGAACAGAACCCTGTGCTAACCTTAGTTGCATAGCTTGATACTAAAAATCCATCTATACCCAAAGATAAAGCTGAAAGCCTGGTTGTAAAAGTCAGAAGACAGGCCATATCAGTAAGATATTGTCTGTTTTAATTATGAGGCTCATATGCTTTCAAAATATCAAGAATACCACTACCACTTGAGTTTTTGCATGCTTTTCTGAGGCATTTGTCCAGAGTTAAGTTGCATAAGCAAGATGATTCGATCGGATTGAAAGTGATAGAATCGGTGGAAAGCTGGGAGTGTGGAACTTGATTGTAATGGATTGTGCTGTTGAAGTGCGAGAGAAAGAAAGGGCAGTAATTTAATAGTAAATAGGAATAGGTTGGATACAGACTTAATTTCCAGATTGCAAGATAAATTATTATTATTGTTGCATGGGTGCTTCCATTGAGTCCTAAGACTTGTCATTGGAAACACAAAGTATCAACACAATATCTATCCTACCTTTCCTTGAAACTCTTAACATATAAAGCACTCACAATTGACTCAGGCAACCCATTTTATTCATTCACTACTCTCCAAGTGAAAAATTTAGTCCTCACTAACCACACTTATCCAACTTTCAGAGATGCCTCTTGTTCTTTCCCCGCTAGCCAAGAGCTGAAACATTTCCCCTGCATTAGTCCTATAAAATCCTTTAAATAACTTAAATATTTATATCATAACCCCTCCCTTCCCCCTTTTTTTTTAACATGCAACTTTTGCAATCCACAAACCCTTAATCTGTCCTCATAGGGAGTATTCCCACTCACCATCTTGGTCACTTGCCTCTGGATCCTCTCCACCACTTCCTCATCCCCAAGCAATCCAAGTGACCATACCACATAACTGTAATCCAGTTGTGGTCATATCAGTGGCTACCTCCCATTCCCTTTATCCAAGGAATGATAACTCTCTTATCTCTGCTTGTTAGTGTATTCTTCAATAACTAAGAAATCCTGAGAGCTACCCTGGCATATTTTAGCAATATGCACTCTAAACTTCATTTCTCTATCTATTACTACCACCACTCCCAGATTCCTGATTTCATCAATTTCCTGGAGTACAGTTCCCTCAATGTGGTGCATAGCTTGTAATCTTTGTATCCCAAAATGCATAACTTTAACACTTTTCCACATTCAATTGACATCCATTATGTTCTGGCCATACCATCAATCTACTTAAATGATCCTGGAAGCTCTTTACATCACCTTGATTAACTGTTATTGATACTTGAGATAGAAAAAGCTATCAAAAGCTTAAAATGTGGAAAGACAATAGAGTAATTGATATTTGACCAGAAATGCTTAAATGGAAGTGCAAAACTTTTATTTGGTTACACTGCATACTTCAGTATCAAAGCCAGATGATTGCAGTAGAACTTTCATTGTTCCCATATATAAAAAGGAAATAAACCCGAATGTGAGAATTATAGAAGAATTTCTCTGTATAATGACAACTTCCCCCCCAGAGAAAAACTTTTCAAAATCCTATTCAAATATAAGAGGTAAATGGAACATTATACAGAGCAATATATACTCTATGTTTAAGTTGTAAGTTAGCAGTTAGATTTGAAGGAAGTACAGGAAAGTGGTTTGATATAAAATCAGGTGTTATTCAATTTATTTGATGTTATTGTTGTTTTTATATTGTAATAATATTGTTATTCAATGTTTGACAACTTTATTTTTCAGTGTATGGCAAGTGAGGTTGGTGCTGGTTAAATAATAGGTTAATTGCTGTAGAATCTTTATTTATTTTGAATAACTAAATTCAAGGAGCTTGAAAATTTGAAACCAAAATATTGCTTCAGAACTTTAAATAACTTTAATTCTTATCCAACAAACTTTATTTGAATGGATTAAGTTTCTTGGATAGAACATGATAAGAATTTATGGTGTGACTGAAATTTGTCTGTTAATAAAAAATAACAATGAAGAAATCAGTATTGATATAGAACCATTTAGATTGGATGAACTAAAAGAAGCAATAAAGGTATAAAAAAAAAATAGAAATTCAACTGAATTAGATGGCATAAATACTTTGATGTAAATGATGAAAATATTTACATGAAAGATTGTTAAAGTTAATAACTGTTGGAAAAATGTCAAGTTTTTCATTAGACTCTATCAAGCTGACGTTATATCTATATACATGAAAGATTGTTAAAGTTAATAACTGTTAGAGAATATGTGAGGTTTCATCAGACTGTCTCAAGCTAAAGTTAAAGGAACCAAGATGAGAAACTCAACTTAAAATTTTACAGTGTAATGCCACTCTCACTCTATTATATGGTTCAGAAATATGGACTGTTAAAAAGAAAGAGGAAAGTAAAATACAAGCTGCAGAAATGAGGTTTTTAAGAGCAATTAAAGGATACACAAAATTGGACCATATAAGAAACAAAGACATCAAAAGAGAGCTAGGTATTTACAGCGTAAATGAAAAGATCAAGAAATAGAGAGAGAAATGGAAAGAGCATTTATTTAGGATGGAAAAATGTCAGCTACCAAAAGAAGTGGATAAATATAGACCAAAGAGAAGAAGAAAGAGAGAGGAAGACCATTTGCAAGATGGAAAGACAAAGCTGGAATAGGAAGATGCCTAATCCTTGAGGAGAAGAAGAATTAAGTTTATTCTTTGTTAAAATAGGAATGAATCTGATGGTTGATTTGAAAACAATGTGTGCTACATGTATGTCCTTATGTTACTTACAATCTTAACTCTGCAGAGGTCGCGGTCGCAAAAATTGCAGTGTAGGTCACGTGTATCTGAGAGATACATTCATTACTATTATGTGCTAAAATGCGATAAACTTAGGAAAAAAACACTGCAAATATAATACATAATGGTTTATTTATATTCAGTTACAATCTAGAAATTATTTGAACAAAGAAACAAAAAAAAAACAAACTAAACCAATACTATACTGACATCAGAGTTCCTGATATTTCTCAGAAACAATTAACTATCAAATATCACTTTCACTTTCGGACTCGAGTAACATTCGTTGAATCTCTTCAACATCTGATGGATTATCCAATCGATATATTTTTCCAGCCATTTTCAACAGGAAATAATAAAATAAAATAAAAAAACTAAACCAATACTATACTGACATCGGGGAGGTCACAGTATCTCTCAGATACAATTTACTGTCAAGTATCACAAACCTTTACATAACGTGTTAAACCAAACTGACAGCAAAAACAGTGCAGAATATCACTTGTAACATACACAGCCAGTCATGACCTTCAAACTATACACTGAATTGTGTAAGAATATTTATATTAAACAATTTGCATGTATCTGTCAGATCAGCCACGACCTCTGCTGGGAATTAAGTTTATTCTTCATTAATATAGGAATGAATCTGATGGGTGATTTGAAAACAATGTGTGCTACATGCATATCCTTATGTTACTGACAATCTTAACTCTGCAGAGGCACTCATTGCATTCTTATATACAATATAAATCTGAGAAATATTTGGGGATTTTTAATTTTATTATTATTAACTTTCAAGCAGATAATTTACTTCAGTTCTGTATTTTATGTATGAAATGGTCAGTTCTGACTATAGTGAATGTGACTATAATTACTAAAAAAAAAAGTCATTTAGCATCATTACTGTTGTAAAAGAAATTCACTGTAGCAAACCTTTTATTTGTCCCTATGAGTTCACTGCAGTAAGAGTTGACTATTCTAGAATAAAGAATACAAATATATTGGTTCTCTTTTCAGAACTGATTAAATAATCAAATCTTCATTTACAATTATAGGAATAAATATTAATTCTTCTTCAAGTGTCATCCCCTAGAAGGAGGTTGGCAACCATGTCACAGAACCTTTTTCTTTCTTTTGCTGCTCTAGAACATTTATGGTAATTCAAGCCAGTCCAGTCCTTAATGTCTTCAAACCACATTCTCCTGGGTCTACCTCTCCCTCTTTTTCCATCCAGTTTTCCTTCTAATATTAATTTCTGAATGCCTTCTTGTCTAGTTAGATGTCCAAAATATTTATAAGTTTTTGCTCTTTAATTATTTTCATTTTTGCTTTCTTTAAAACATCTTCGTTTTTCATTTTCTCTATCCATGGTATTTTCAACATTCTTCTGATGGTCCACATTTCGAAAGCTTCTAATTTTTTCTCTGCTTCTTTATTTAGAGTCCAAGTTTCACTGTTGTAGAGAAGGCTTGACCAGATATAGTATTTTATTAATCTTTTTCTTGTGTCTATATTTATATCTATATTTAGGTTAATATCTCTGGATGTTAGAACAGTTTTCATATCAGTAAAGGCTTTTCTTGCTATCTTCATCTTTTTATTTCTTTAAAGAAATTTCCTCTGTCTGTAAACATTTGTCCCAAATATATAAAAGACTGAACCTGTTCAATTTTCTTTTTGTTAACAGTTATGTTTAGTTTCTTATTTATTGGTTCTTTTGATATAATCATGCACTTTGTTTTCTTTAGGTTAATAATTAGTCCCATGTCTAAGCTTCTGTTGTACATTTCTATGACTAAGTTTTGAAGATCATCTTCAGATTCAGCTATAAGGACTGTGTCATTTGCATACCTGAAGTTGTTCAAGTTCCTACCTCCAACTTTTACACCCTGAAGTTCTGAAATATTTTTAAAAACTTGCTCACTATATATATTGTACAGTAAGGGTGATAAGACACATCCTTGCCTTACTCCTTTTTTGATTTCAAAGTTGCCAGAATATGTATTTTTATATCTTATTGAGGCTATTTCTCTCAGGGGACCCTGTAACCCCTAGAGAGCGCGTCCCCTGGGTGGCGGATAGGGGAGCCCACCATGTGTGTGTGTGTGTGTGTACATGCGCGTCCGTGTGTGTGTGTGTATATATATATATATATATATATATATATGGTGGGGTGGTCCGAATATACTGAATAAGGACTCGTGGACCAACAGGGCCATAAGGGGCAATCATCTTGATTGTAAGGGAAGCGGCACTCCCATGGACCCCTAGCTGGATCTATCCTCTCCTTTTTCTACTTTGAGGAAGACCCGCTTACTTTAATCTTTCCTATAAGCCTTATCAGCCAACTCTTCTTACTTTATGACCCTTATGCTATTAGAGTACTCGAGGGCCATGGGGTCTTTTCATTTCTGGCTTTACAACTATGCCCTCTCTATAAACCTTACTATATTTCTTCTATTATCTACCCTTTCCCCTTCAATATACCCTATTCCTCCTAAGGGTTTAAATTCGGAAGAAGGCTAGTTCAGAAGCCTTAAGGTAGCAGCCCTACCACTGAACTATTCCATCGTCAGGCTAGTCCCCTGACATGGAGAACATAACCATACTTGTAAGCTGACAGAAAAAGATAATCGGATTGAATCTATGGGAAACGACCCTGGAATGGAAAAGGGAAAACGAAAATGGAAACGACAAAATATAATACACATAGCAAACTGGAATGTAAGAGGAACAGCATATAAAGAAATAGAATTAGACCAGTTATTAATGAAAGAAATTTTAAAATAGCAGTAATCACTGAAACAAAAAAGAAATTAAAAGGAACCATGAGAATTTTAATGTGATATACAGTGGAGTTGACAGTGACCAAAGAGCACAAGCAGGAGTCATGATTTGGATTCATAACTCCCTTTCAAAACAGTTAAAACATTATAAATTATGGAATGAAAGAATAATAGAAGCTAGAATAAAAATAGTTAGAGGCTATTTAACAATAATTGGTTTATATGCCCCAGAAGAAGGAAGAGAACAGGATAATATTGATTTTTTATAATCAGCTACAAAACATATATAATAAAATAAATAAAAATGATTACATAATTTTAGCAGGAGACTTAAATGCAAGAATTGGAAACACGAAAATTAATAATAATATAGGAATACATGGAGAACACACTCTAAACAGAAATGGTAAAAAATTGATTGACTTTGTAGTTTATAATAACCTAAAAATAATGAATTCCTTCTATAAACATAAAGACATACATAAATATACTTGGGCAGCAAGAGGATGGAAATCAATATTAGATTCTTCATATTAAATGAAAAGACATCAAAATTTTCACTAGATGTTAGAGTTCACAGAGGATATGAAATAAGCAGTGACCACTTCCTTGTTAAAATAAAATTAAGATTACCACCTAAATGGCTACAAGTAACAAGAACAGAAAGAAAAATTGAAACATTTGTTTATAAAACTAGACTATTGAATGACACAAATGTACAATGGCTATATGAACAAAGAATTAACCAATATCTAGACAAAATAAAACAAAATGAAGAAATAGAAATAGAATGGCTTAATATAAAAACGATACTAAATGCAGCAGCAAATGAAAGCTTAGGAAAGACCAAAAAATTCAATAAAAGAAAAGAACTGAAGATCTAGGATGATACAATCAAAGAAATAATCAAAAAGAAAAAAGAAGCCTATCACAAATGGTTAAGCAGTAAAAGATTAGAAGATGAAATAGAATATAAAAGAATAAGAGCCATAGCTAAAAGAGAAGTCAGAAAAAGACATAGAGAATCATGGAATAAATTTGTTTCTAATTTAGAACATGATTTATATAAAATAAGACCCAATGTATATAAGATTTTGAAACACCTAAATGCAGATACCAAAGAAACCATAAAATTAAACACTGAATTGAAATTAGAAGAATTTCTAAATTACTACACAGAACTGTGGACAGACAAATATTTTAAAAAAGACAACTGGCAAACAATTAACGAAAATGAAAAGGAAATAACTGAAGAAGAATTAGAAATCAGCCTGAAAGAAACAAATAACGGAAAATCACCTGGAGAAGATAAGCTAGGTTCAGAACTATATAAATACGCAGGAACAAGATTCAAAGGAAGACTCTTATTATTTTTAAATAAAATTTACTCAACTGGTATCCCCCAATAGAATGGAAAAAAGCAATTGTGATTCCTATCTTTAAGAATTTAAGAACAGGAATTTAGTATACTGATACTATAGAAGTATCAGTATACTAAATTCCTGTTACAAAATATATAGCAGAATCTTAAATAACAAACTAATGAAATATTCCGAAAACTTTATTCTAGAGGTACAAAATGGGTTTAGAAAAGGACGATCATGTATAGACCCAGCCTTTTGCCTAAAATTAATAATAAAGAAAAGAAGAGAATGTAACTTAGAAACACATATTTCATTTATTGACTTTGAAAAAGCATTTGACAAAGTTAAAAGAAACATATTATTTAACATATTAAAAGAAAGACAAATACCAAATAATATCCTAAAAGCTATCACAAGTATATATGAAAAATAATCAAATACAAATAAGATTAAATCACGAGCTATCATATACAATAGAGATAAACCAAGGGGTTCGACAGGGATGTCCCCTCTCAGCAACTCTTTTTAATATCTACTTAAATGAAATAATAATAAATGGAGTAAAAATTTACATCAAGGAATTAAACTTTCACCTACAGTTAACTTAAACACTCTCCTCTTTGCAGACGACCAAATAATAATTACAAATTCTGAAGATAACTTACAGAAAGCTATTTTAAATCTAAATGAGATATCCAAAGATTATGGTATGATAATATCAACGGAAAAATCGAAAACTATGGCCTTTAAAGGACAAGATCCAGCAAGAACTAAAATAGTAATAGATAACAAGATCTTAGAACAGGTGAATTCATTTAACTACCTAGGATGTATGATCACTTATGAAAATGAAAAAGATATAAACATAAAAATTGCAAAATATTTAAAAATAACAGGAGTAATTAACTCTATATTTAAACCAAACCTAGTTCAAAAACAAACCAGGCTAAAAGTATACAATACATTAGCCCTACCGGTCTTAATGTATGGAAGCAAAATCTGGACAATAAAACAAAAAGACAAAGATTAACAACAGCAGAAATGAAGTTTATGAGAAAAACTGCAAAGTATACCCTATTTGATCACAAAAGAAACGAAGATATCATGAAAGAATTAAACCAAGAACTAGTAATAGAAAAAATTAAAAAATATAAACATAAATGGATGGAACATGTTCAAAGAATGAAAACAGAAAGATTACCAAAACAAGCCTTAAAGTACAAGCCATTAGGAAAAAGAAAACCAGGATGTCCTATTAAACGATTCAACGATGACTTCTAAAGCCAGAACAGGCCATACTAGACCTAAATCCGTGATATGTATGATGATGATGATGATTGAGGCCATTTGATTCCAGTATATATTTGTAATTATATGTAGATCTTTTCCTTTTAACCCATTATTCTGTAGAATATGTATTAATTTCTTGTGATCTATTGAATCAAATGCTTTGGTGTAATCAATAGAACAAAGATATATGCTTTTCTGGTTGTCAAGGCTTCTTTCACATAATGTTTTCAAATTGAAAGTTCCTTCTCTTGTACCTTTGTCTTTTTGAAAACCTGATTGAATGTCTTCTATTTCTACTGACAAAGTGCCTTTTATTCTTTCTAGGATTATTATCAGGAGTAATTTTGTAACATGGCTTGTTAAACTTATTAGTCTATATTCTGAACATTCAAATGTTTTTGGAATTTTGGGAATAGTGACAAAGATGGATTTCCTTAGATCATCAGGGATGCATCTTGTATCATAGATGCTATTAAAAATAACCTTTAGGTCATTAAGTGTGTTTTCATTTACTTAATTAATTTATTTACTTAATTAATTCTTAGCTGGCTGTTAAAAAGTTGTATTGTGAAATAGGAGTACAGCATTTAAGATTTTTGACTGAAATTTTATTCACATAATAATGTGTGATGGGAATATCATTCAAATATTTTTTTTTAATTTAATTAGGCTGACAATCTTGTGAATGTAGTTGATGTTGATTCATCTTCTATAGTTTTATCACATCGACTTAGCCCACTGAATACACCTCCAATGGAAAAGTTACCATCAAATCACCTGACTTTACAGGAAATACTGATTGTTGGCAATTGCTGTGATCAGGTATTAGTTTTTTCCCTTGAGTGTTACACAGTTATCAGTTTATTCATTTTGGTAAATTATGGTGACTACAACTGTATTAGAAATAATTATTTTAATTTCTTAATGTTTCGACCTTCATATTAAAGTCATTATCTGGAGTATACATGTATATCTACAGAGATAAGCTATATTACATTTCAAACTGCATGTCAATGTGACAATGATTTGATCAAACACTATTCTACTGCCCTACCCTCTAATTGTGGGGGGGGGGGAGTACATCAAAGCTATATCCTGTTTATAACATCATCAGAGAACAAATTCATATTAATACTTTTAATACAGTAATATTGGTAGCCTCATCAATAATTTAACCTAAGTGTGTTACATAAAGGCTAAGATCCTAGATTACTAAAACCCTAATTATAATTTATAACAAACTCTTACAACAAAAGGTTATGTGGGTAGAATGTGCCGTCCATATTCTTTGGATTATTAAAGATTAACTTCTACAAGAATCATATTCTTTGGATTTTGAGACCACCATTATTTTTAAGATTAAGGTGGTGGATGGCAAAATTCTTATCATTCACCCTTGGTTGATAAAAATTTCATGGGAAATTAATTATTCCTTAACACAGTTGTACTCGCCATAATTTACCGAAATGGAGGTATTAAATTTCTGATGTATTAGTCTACCTAAAATTAATAAGTAATTAAGAAAATTACTGTGTATTTTTTTTTTTGTTACTTTCAATTTATTTTTAATAAAATTGGGATCATAAAGTTCATTTGCTAAGAGAGAAATATTATTTAAGAAATAAACTTGAGTTAATTGATATGATTTACTAACAACACAAGATTACACTAACTGAGTATCTGCTCTTTTGTTTTCTTCACCTGCCCCATTATAGTGGTAGTTGGGAAAGGCTATTTCCATCATGAAAAAACTGTTTTCTGACAAGGTCTGCAATCAGCACTTTTTAATTAGCCCACAGTTTGTAGTGGTTTGGTATCATCAGCTATGTATAACAAAAAAAAAAAAACAGTATTTAAAAGAGATATTAAAAAGATACTAGTGTTTGTTAATGATTGTTGACTGGACAACTTCAGCAGCTGCTGGCTGGGTGTGATACTGTTTGCAGGAATACGGATAGATATTCTGAATTTGGTGTTCCTATCATGACTACCCTCCCCCCAATGACTTTCTTCTAGATGCACCATTTCTGCATTATGTCTTTTCTGTGTGTATAGGCAGCTGCTGATAACATACATACACCATTCAGCTCCAGACTCACCCAAACACCTTCTCATCCTCTCACTTCATTTTGCACATAGCTGTCCTGTGGGACACTTTTCTCCATACTGTTTTTCATAACACATACAACTCATCTCTTTAAGAAATACATTAACAGATTCCTTTATTTTCTGTGATCACTAGTCCACATCGTTACCATAATGATACAGGCGCATCATTACATTCATCAGGTGTAAGAAAATAAATCTAATAGACAAACAAAAAATAAAATATTAGTAAGGTGGCACCACTATAGAGTTGCATAGGATTCTAATGATTTAAAATTATGTCTAGACATACATTCATTGTTGTGTATATTTTGCATGTTCACACTTACATGTTTGGCTAGCTACAGCTAGGAGGCATTCCAACAAATTAATTTAATACTAGAATTCATATTTAAGTGTTTAGAGTTCATTGACATTTCTAAAGATTTTCAGATTTTTCTTTTGGGTTTTGTCATAACAGCAGTATATTAGTTCCAATTGATTCCATAAAAGTTGATATATCTCTAATTAAAAATTCAAAACTTTGGAAACTAAAACTACTTGTACCTTGACAGAGGTACAAGGGGTACTGTAAAGTACTGTACCCTTCGACGCCTCTGCGTATGTCAAAAGAAGGAGAATCCATTCCGATAATAGGGTAATCAATCCATCTTATGGAATGAGTTGTTTATTATTATATGTCGGAAAATAAAGCACGTGATTTCATATGTTGGTGACCAATTTGTACATCCTTTATTTCTTTTTCCTCCTTCAGCATGAATTGACTCTCCACAGATCCGAGAGCCTAGTTTGGAGCAGGTTGCCAGACTAGGCTCTCAGATCTGTGGTTGGACAATAATGTAACACTTTTTTTTTCTCTTGAGGATGTTTAATAATAGGAAGTTGAACTTATATGCCAAGAAATGAGTGAGCATATACTACTTCTCCACAAATTCTCCAAATTTATTGATGCACTTCTCCCAGTGATAATCAGTTTATCAACAACAATACTGAAGAAGTCCATGCCCACACCCTCACCCTGTAACCAGCATCACACCACCTGATGAACTTCCTCATCCATAGTGAAATGCCTTCTGAAAAGGTGTTTCTTGAGGGAGTCAAACAAATTGAGGTCTGAAGGCGCTAGGTTTGGGGTGTATTGGGGGGGCAGAGTTTCCCAACAATTACAGTGCAACCACTCACAAGTGGTGTGCATAGTGTGTGTGGAATAGCATTGACTGACTGATTTTCCCTTTCATTCGTTTTTTCTGACCGTAGATGACTTTGTAGGCATTGTCCATGACCTGGTGAGATTTTTTTTTACAGAGTAGTTCACCATTGCTTTCCCCAACCCCCCAATTTTATCAGGGTTCAGGACCGACATATGGCTGGGATGTATTCATGACTGTAATCCATGTGTGTTCATAGGGGGGGGCCAGTTTGCCTATTTTGGGGGACGAAAAACCCGAGTTTCCGGGTGGAAAAAACCCCTACCTCCGTAAGAGACTGGCTAACTCACCTTTAGTCAGAATAGACCAGATAAAGGTTCCTTGCTTCACTGACGGGAATCAAACCCAGGTCTTTCCAACCATAGGGCTTCGTCTATACTGACTGAGCTATGGAGCTCTAGAGTAGCATTGTCATCCTCCAAAATCATGCTGCTTGTCAGGAGTTCTGGTTGTTTGTGTTGAACATTGGGTTTCCAAAGTTGCACAGTAACTTTGGACTTTTTGGACAGCGGGAAAAGCTTTGAATTTTTTGTTCACAGGAGATTGTGGATGTTTCCAGGTCATGGAGTCAAGTTTACTCTCCAGGGTAAAGTGATGAACTCACATTTTGTTTCCTGTGACTAGACAAACAAGAAAATCCTTAAATTTTTTGCTGTATTGCAACAGATTCACCAGAGACATCCCCCATGCATGTTGCCTCATGCTCCTCTAACAGTTGTCTGCATACCCAGCAGAAGCTGACCTTTCTAAAGCCAAGAACATTGTGAACAATTTTATTAACAGAGAACTTACTCAAGTTCACCACTTTTGCAATTTCACACAGTTTCACATGCTGGTCTTCAAGAACGATGCTTTTAATGCATGAAATGTTGTCTTCTGTCTTGCTTGATGAAGTCCTGTCCGCCCGATGTCGATCTTCAGTGTCAGCATGGTCTGCTTTAAAGTCTGCACTAGAAACACACCTGCTTCTTTGACATCATCTTTTCACCATACACAGCAACCAGTTCACAGTGAATGTCACTTGGTAAAGCCCCCTTTTGCTTGCAAAAAATGAATAACTTCACTGACATCTGTTTTGGACCACACTTACATGGTAGTCAGTAAACTCCTGAATATTTCAAGGAGGTTGTGAGACCTTACAGATAAAATTAGTGATCTCATTCTTATGAAAGGAATAAATACTGTTCTGATTTTATATTCTCTAAGGAATTTTGTGAATTTCCTGGAAGCTAGAGCTAATATAGGGAAAAGTAATAAAACCTTTGATTTCTTCGTAATTGGTTGTGCTTCCTATAGTGTATTGGTTTCTAAGAAGTCTTGAGACAATGTTCTCATTGTGGCTATTCTCCAGAAAGATGTGTCTTAGAAATTGGAGCTCCATGGCTAGCTCCTTGTCAGTAATGAAGTGACACTGTTGCTGACTCTTGATGTGTTAAAATGATGCCCAGTTTTTGAAGTGTGTAATAGTGGGAAGAGACATGTTGATATGTCAGTGTGAGTTGGTTTTCAAAATGTGGAGACTTTAATTTATAAAATTCTTTAACCAGCTTTAGATCAAAAATGGAAGTGAACCATCGTATTCTAGTTATTCTAGTTCATAGGTAAATTTAATGTTAGGATATTGGTTGTTGAGGTGGATGAGGAAATCCAAGAGTGAAGGTTTTTCATGGCACCAGATTAAGATGTTATCAACATGCCTTTTCCATATTTTAGGTTTGAGGTGGTATTTGTCCAGGACTTTTTTTTTTTTTTCAAAATGTTTTCAAAACATTTGCTAAACAGGCTAAAGTCAATGGATAATGCTGAGTTTGGTTTATGTATAGAATCATTGTACCCAGATGAAATACAGTTTGCAGAGCACCATGATTTTGTTGAAAAATCAAAGCTGACTGAAATGTCCTCATCATTAAGAATGATGTTGCTGTTGATGGAAAGAAAGTGTTCAAATTTTTAATAAAAGACAGTGACTGTCCTGTCTGATGTAGTTAAGCTACATGTTTAGCAAGAAGATATATGAGAGAGTCTGTGCTTTCAACCATTGAGCAGAGAGGTGTGACTTCTTAATGAACAATAGGAGTCCCATATAAGAAAGGTGTTTCTTAGAAATTGTTGAAACTGTTGAGACTTGGACTTGGAACTAACTGTTGACACTTAGAAACTGTTGGGTATCTACCTGGATACTGAACGAATGAGGATGGGCTGGCAATTTGGGATTTAGGTCGACCAAATTGTATTCTTATTGGCTTAAACCAATATAGAAAATGATGGTACCAACCTGACAAAATTTCATGTCGGCTGGGGCGTCACCCGGTTAAACAAGGGCCCCGTTGTTTTCGCCAGGGAACCAGGGCAAACAGTGAAAAGTCAGCTACTGGAACAAATATGAAAGCACACCCCAACTCAACATCACCAGAATTAAAGATCGGTACTATCAACATAAGAAGCCTGAATGGCAAAGAAATGGAGCTAGCTGAGGAATTAGATAAGTACCAGATCGTGAGAATTGTGGAAGAAAAGCTTGATGAAGAACAAGCTGGATTCAAGCCAAATAGAAGCTGTCAGGATCAGATCTTCACTTTATGACAAATAATTGAGAAAGCATGGGAATATAACAAAGATCTGTATTTACGTTTTGTTGATCTGGAAAAGGCATATGACAAGGTGCCAAGAGAGAAGGTATTCAATATGCTACAGTTATATGGCGTCAGTGGGACATTATATCAAGCAATACTTAGTCTTTATTTGAGTTGTAAGTCAACAGTTAGAATTGAAGGATGTACATTTTCCCCTCTGTTATTTATTATCTATATCGATCACATTATGATGGAAAGTGGTATTAAACATGATATCAAAATTGGAGATGTTAATGTCAGCTCTTTGCTTTATGCGGACGATGTTATACTTTTAAATAAATCTGCTACAAGTTTGCAAGATTCCCTGACTAAATTGAATAACTGTTGTAATAGATATGGTATGAAGGTCAGCAATAAAAAGACAAAGACAATGAAAATAGGCAGAATCATTGAAAATGTCAATTGTGTTATGAATGGAGAACCTGTGGAACAAGTAAAACATTTCACTTAGGCATGATTTTTAGTGAAGATGGTAAATTAAATATGGAATTAGACAACAGAATCAACAAAGCTGGTATGGTAGGAAGTCAATTGAATAATTTCATATGGAAGAAGAGTGAAATTAATCAGAACACTAAATTATCTGTATACAAGACTGTGTTCAGACCAGTTTTAACTTATGGATCTGAGAGCTGGTTCAGAAGTAAAACACTTGACCAAAGAATAGCGACTGCAGATATGAGAGTCCTGAGAAAGATTAGAGGCATGAACAGATGGCATCAATGGAAATATCATATTAAAAACGAGGATATTAGGAAAGAATTTGACATTGAGGCTGCGTTAGCCTCAATGCAGCATCCAGGAATGCGTTAGCAGAACTAATCTCAGGTGGTATGGTTACTTAAACAGAATGGGCGAGGAAAGATTAGCAAAACAAGTGTTCTCTGTCAGGTTGGCAGGAAAACGACCCAGAGGAAGACCAAGATATGGGTGGATTGATATGGTACAAAGTGCCAGAGATATAAGATCTGATAATGTTGGAGTCTTGACAAGTAAGAGACTGATTTGGAGGAAAATTGTAGATAGGAAGTTAGTAATGATGTAAATTGTTCATGTAGTACTATCATATCCTGTACACCCTTGATGGTACATATCAGGAATTTGATATTGATGATGTTTCTTTGAAATTGGAGCTCCTTATAGGAAAAGGTGTAGAGATCTAAGTGCTAGTCTAGTTAGAATCATGATCTAGTATAGAGTATGTATCCATGTTAATGAGTTAGTATTATTATTATTGCACGTGCCCCTCCATGGATTCCAGAGACTCATCGTGGGAGATCTAAATTATCTACACTATCAGCCATACCTCTCCTTGAAACCATTAACAGACAAAATACTCGCAACAAGACATATAAGAATGTTTTGAGAAAATTTGGAAAAAAGAGCATAGCTAATAATGACAGTAAGTACATGTAAGATTTCTGCTCAGGACATGAACTAGTAATTACTAACACCATGTTCCAACAAAAAAATGTGCATAAATTCACATGGAATAAGAAAAGTCTCATTAACTATGTTATTGTCGACAGTTATTGTTTCCCACTGGTTCAGGACACGAGTATGCAAAAAGATTTGAAATAGGAAGTGATCACCATTTAGTATTGAGCAGAATAAAATTGAACT
Organism: Typopeltis vanoorti; assembly: GCF_054136105.1. Taxonomy (NCBI): domain Eukaryota; kingdom Metazoa; phylum Arthropoda; class Arachnida; order Uropygi; family Thelyphonidae; genus Typopeltis; species Typopeltis vanoorti. The sequence goes on along the minus strand of NC_143556.1, from coordinate 25,062,294 downwards.
TTATATTGATAAGAAGGGTGTGTAAGAAAGTTTTGAAACAAATCAAGGTTGAACTGCTATCAGATGTGAATTGCAACCAAATACACAAACATTATTCAAGAAAAACTGAAAGGGTTTGAAAACAAGAAAAAACAACTTTGTAGAATTCAAAGTCAAACTCTAAAGAAAACTTGGATTAATTGATTCAACCAGAAAGGCATGTAGTGAAGTAATCTGTAAGGATAGAAAAATCAGAACTCCATGGTTGACTCAGGAAAGTTAGAGTCAGTTAAGGAAAAGAAGAAAGCATATTGAAAATTCCTGTTAAGTAAGTCACCTTGTTGATTGGATTTTAACGGTATAGATGCAAACACAGATTGATAAGAAAATAACTATTTATTGACTTAATTGGTTGTATTGCTTAATTGCTCCAAAGATGCTGGTATTCTATCCAGCATCTTCAGAGCGCACAAACAAGGTTTGTTACAGTAGCAAGACAACCAATCCATTCTAACAGTGGGACTAGTATGAGCAATTTTAGTGTGCAACACAAAGACTAAAGTCCTAATTAGGCACCATCTAAGTTGGAAAAAAAAAGCGAGAGAGAAAGCAGGAAAGCAGGTATTAATTTGGTCTTAGGATGACTGTCTCCCAAATCTTTGGTAGATTTATACAGCCATACTTGTTGAGGTTTGGAGTATGTTTCAAGGTTTCTGTTGATTCCAGGAACAACCTCTCTGACTTGTAAAAGCTTCTGTGCAGCACTTTTGTTTTTTTCCAATTGATCCTATGTGCGGGGGGGTATATCCAAAGCATGGTCTGCTAGACCCGACCTGCCATAGCGAAAGTGCTGGATATATTTTTTGTGTTCACTGAGAAGGATGTCCACAGTTCTTCTTATCTGTCCATAGTAGGCTTAATGACATGAACAAGGCACTTCATAGACTCCTGGATGTGATAAAGGAGATAGTCTGTCCTTAGGTAAACTGATGAGAGTTGCCAATTTCACATAAGATTTAAATTCAGTGCGTAGTTGGTGTTTGTTAAGCACTCTAGATATCTCTTCAGATGTACCTTTAATGTATGGGATGGCGACAGTTTTGCTGTAGTCTTCTGTGGTAGACAGTGGGGGGATTTCTGGGGAGCATTTAGTATTTTATCTATCTTATGGGGATTATAGCCATTGGTCAGGAAGATGTGACATAGGTGAGAAATTTCAGCAGTAAGAGCAATGTCATTGGAACAAATTGCTCTATCTCTATGGGTTAGTGTTTTTAGAATACTGTATTGTTGAGATGAGTGATGGTGTGATTGTTTGTGTAAATATCTCCTTGTATGTGTGGGTTTTCTATAAACAGAAAATGATAAGGAACCTTCTGGAAGACGTGTGATTAGTGTGTCCAGGAAGGACAGACAGTCATTGGCTTCTAGCTCCATTATAAACTGGATGTTTGGGTGCTGGCTATCTTTCTTTTTATATTTTACCATAACGCAGATTTATATTATTTTAATCTTATGAACTTTATTTTATTGACGTGCATAATGTAAGAACTGTTAACTTTATTCTTGAATCCAGTTGCACGCGCATGCATGCATACATACTTACAGTAGTACAGATTGCTGTTTCTGTAAAACTATACCAATATTCTATAAATCAATATTGAACCAAATTATCCCAGTGGCTCCATATAGTTGTGTATTATTTTTGTGGTTATATATGAAATATGCTTAATTTTTAATGTGAACAAAATTCATTTCCATTGCCATTTAGTTTGTTGGTAAGAAAACAGCAGCTTAATATATATATTGATATAGATGTTATTTCTGGAAAATTTTCCGTGTTACTCCTCTAAATAAATATTAATTTTTATGGCTATTTGCCTATTTTTGTTTAGGAGGGCCCCTTTTATGATGTCATTGGTTTTTTACTCAATTTTTAGGGTATTACTGATGTTTTAATGTCCAAAATTATTCCTTCCTTATATTCTTTATGTATCTGTCTTTAAAATATCAGTAATGACCTAAAAATTGAGGAAAAAGCCTATGACATCATAAAATGGGTACTCCTAAACAAAAATAGGCAAAATAGCCATAAAAATGTATATATATATATATATTTATTTATTTAAATTAAGGGAATATTAAACCCCACATTGTTTTATAACCGAATAAGAAACTCAAGATCGGAATCAAAGAGTTTCATGCCGAATATAGTAACTATAAACGTATTGGCGACTATTAGCATAAGCTAAAGCTTGTAGTTCAAGTATGTAGTACAAACTAGGGCAACTCGTAGCAAAGGTGGAGAAAGTTCTGATCGCTATTCTTAGTATTTTCCATAATGTAAAACCTATCTCCTAGGAGATGTATGGAAAATACTAAGAATAGCGATCGGAACTTTCTCCACCTTTGCTACGAGTTGCCCTAGTTTGTACTACATACTTGAACTATGTGCTTTAGCTTATGCTAGTAGTCGCCGATACGTTTATAGTTACTATATTCGGCATGAATCTCTTTGATTCCGATCTTGAGTTTCTTATTCGGTTATAAAACAATGTAGGATTTAATATCCCCTTAATTTAAATAATGTTTACATCGCCAAAATGAAGCCTATTGGCTCTTTATTTTAAATAACACAGTCCAACACAATTTTTGCTGACTTTTTACTAATTTGGGTGCGCTGATTTCAAATATCAAACCCATTTTCCTCTATCACGTCAGGTTTTTCCTCTATAGCATTTTCTTTTTGCTAATTTTGCTAATTTGCTAATTTGTAGCAGCTTTACTGTTCCCAGTCAAAGGACAAATATCACTGATTTCGTTAAGAAAGTGTACTTTACATACTTTGATGTAAAACTTGCAGATCAGGACAATTCATGGGCTCCAAATAAAGTGTGTAAGTCATGTGTTGAAAATTTACGACAGTGGAGGAAGGCAAAATGCCAAAAATTAGCTTTTGATAGTTTTAAATTGATAGTAAAAATTGATAGTTTTAAGGAGGCAGTACTATTTAGAGGATCAAAAAAATCGATTTTTTAATATTATTTTCTGAAAGTATGTACTTTTAAAAATCTGTTCCTAACTTTTTATCAAGAAATTCGAAAAATTCCCGAAGATATAGCCTATTATTGAAAGCAGTTTGCAAATCAGAATCGGAGTGCTCACCGCTCTCACTTGTTAGTAAACGAATAAATGCGTAAGAACCTGCAACGGCACGTACTGGCGCTTTGAATGTGAGAGAGGCTGATAATTAGATACATAACTACTTAACAATATTCATTAAAAATTACAAGAATATTTATAAAAAAATAACAATTTTACTTACACATGAGTTTCAGGGAATAAATTTTTGTTTGTAGCAATATCTGCTGTGTGTTCTGTTTTGGCAATCCCTTTGAATACTCCAACAGTAGTTGGCCATCATGTGAGAATGCCATCTTCCTTGGTGCCGATCTTCCATAGTTTTTAAGTCTTGATGAAATCTTTCGCCTTGTTCATCGCTTACAGCACCTAAATTCTCGGGAAATCTATCAAGATGACTGTATAGGAAATGAAGCTTTATACTCATGTTGCAACCTAGGTGCTGGAAATTTTCAAGCATTGTTTCCACTAGATCTTTGTAATTGCACGCTTTTTGTTTCCAAGAAAATTATTCGCAACCATCGTAAATGAAGTCCAGGCCTCTTTCTCAATTTCGTTCATAGAGTTGATGAAATTTGGGTCTCTCATTAAAGTTCTAATTTGCAGTCCATCAAATGCACCGGCTTTAATTTTTTCATAATTAAGTCGTGGAAATTTTTTACATATGTATTGGAAACAGTCACCTTGTAAATCTAAAGCTTTAACATACTGCTTCATAAGACCTAGTTTGATGTGTAGAGGTGGAAAAATGATTTTTTCTCTGTCGATTAAAGGTTGATTTATAACATTCTGTTTTCCAACATTTAAGGATATTCTAAGAGGCCAATGTTTCTGACTCCAGTGTTGGTTTCTAGCTCGACTATCCCAGAAGCATAGAAAACACGGAAACTTAGTATATCCTCTTTGATAGCCAAATAAAAAGTTCACCATTTTAAGATCCACACAGATGATCCAATTATGGTCTGTATATTTTAATAACTTCAGAACCTTTTTAATGTCCTCATATGTTTCCTTTAAGTGGACTGAATAGCCAATAGGAATTGAGCCATATATATTCCCATTGGTAGTAAGACACACTTGAGACTTCTGCTTGAACTGTCAATAAATAAATGCCACTCGTTTCGATGATATTGTACAACACTCATTTCAGTTAGTAAACCTGACACATTGTTACAGTAAACAAACCCATACTTGTGCTTAAAATATTGTACAAGATTACTTTCCCTGCTACGATAAAAAGTTATCTTCGTATCTTGCTCCAGTAAGTTTTTTCATTTAATCTTGAAGCTAACAATTCCGATGATTCCTTTGATAGGCCCAAATCTCTTACTAAGTCATTCAATTCCGCTTGAGTAAAACGTTGCAATCCAGAACTAGAAATTAAATTTTCATTGTCTAAATCAACATCCGGGTCTTGCTCCTCAAGAACATCTGGATCCCGATCATGCTCATTCTCAAGTAAAGGAAGTCCTTTATAAATTGGCACGGCTATTTCATTGGAATGAGCAACTGGCCGAATTGCTGAGTCGAGATTTGGATACACAATTTTTTTCTTATTCTTCTTATTATAACCAGAAGTCTGAACTAAACAAAAATAGCAATCATCTACATGATTTTTCGGTTCATGCCAAATCATTGGAATGCCAAAAGCTAATTTTTGGTATTTTGCCAAAAATTAGCTTTTGGCTAATTTTTTTTTCATCTTTTCATCACCTTGCTCCACTGTCGTAAATTTTCTACACATGACTTACACACTTTATTTGGAGCCCATGAATTGTCCTGATCTGCAAGTTTTACATCAAAGTATGCAAAGTACACTTTCTTTACGAAATCAGTGATATTTGTCCTTTGACTGGGAACAGTAAAGCTGCTACAAATGTAGCAGAAGGAATCTACACTATTGACACATTTTCGAGTAGTAGACATGATGTATTTTCTTCACTGCCGACTAACATGCAATTAACAAGACAAAAAAAAACCATAGACTTTATTGAAACGTTATAAGCGCTCATCATACTTTCACGATCGATTAACGATTGACTGATTTCGATCGTTCTTTGTCCGCTATGACACATATAGCATTTATTTGTTTTAGGCAGTTGTCATCACCTACTTTTCATCACCTAAATGTATTAGGTCGGTTATCGGCCTCTCTCGCATTCAAAGCACCAGTACGTGCCATTGCAGGTTCTTACGCATTTATTCATTTACTAACAAGCGAGAGCGGTGAGCACTCCTATTCTGATCTGCGCACCGCTTTCAATAATAGGCTATATCTTCGGGAATTTTTCGAATTTCTTGATAAAAAGTTAGAAACAGATTTTTAAAAGTACATACTTTCAGAAAATAATATTAAATAATTGAATTTTTTGATCCTCTAAATAGTATTGCCTCCTTAAAACTATCAAAAACTTACAAATTAGCAAAAAGAAAATGCCATAGAGGAAAAACTTGACGTGATAGAGAAAAATGGGTTTGTTATTTGAAATCAGCACACCCAAATTAGTTAAAAACAAGTGTCAGATCATAATCAGCAGAAAAAAAAATTTTTTTTGTTGGCCAGTGTAATTTATGGGTGCACCTTTTTGATAACACATATAGCAGAGTATATAAGTTCTTTTCGCTATACCCTTAGTATTATACTTTGGTCTAGCCACTCACTGATGAGATCTCAATAAAGATCAAAACTGGTCTGGGTAGTGACCTCTCACCATAATGTATAACATCATACATCTCCTAGGAGATGGGTTTTACATTATGGAAAATACTAAGAATAGCAATCAGAACTTTCTCCACCTTTGCTATGAGTTGCCCTAGTTTGTACTACGTGCTTTAGCTTACGCTAGTAGTCACTGATACATTTATAGTTACTATATTCGGCATGAAACTCTTTGATTCCGATCTTGAGTTTCTTGTTCGGTTACAAAACAATGTGGAATTAAGGGGATTTAATATCCCCTTAATTTAAATAATGTTTACATCGCCAAAATGAAACATTATTGGCTCTTTATTTTAAATAATTATATATTTATTATTATTATTATTATCTGACCTGTTTTGGACAAATAGGAATAGTGCAAGTAATTTTTCCATGCAGTAAGGAAGACAGTTTTTGAATGGCTTCAAAGGTAGAAGAAGCTATCTCTTTCAGTATTCTTTTAAGTTAGGTTATAGAAACTGTTTTAAGTAACTTTGGTTGAGGTATAATCAAAGGGGTTGATATTTACCAAAGATCTGCTGAATATTAGCCTGATCCATTAGGAATGGTCATATTTTGTATTGTTTGATTAATCTTACAAGACTGATCCTTAGAACAGATGGAGTCAGCTTCATGTGCCAGCATTTTGACAATGTCCGCATTCTGTTAAGGATGGTTTCAGGACAGTTGGATATTCCATCCTGTATGCATAGGTTTCTGGCAGACTGAAAAATGGATGGTACTAATAGGAATGAGTATTATTTATATGTCCACAAAAGAAAAGAAAGTCATTTGCTTTTTTTTCAGTAGTAAACTATATGTGGAGTTAATTTTCTTTACAAGCTCAACTAATTGTCAAGAACATCATCTACAAGAGAAGCCAGATATGAGGCTGCAGGAATATAGTATCGAAGAGTTGAATTTCCAGATGCACCACAATGCTGATTATCGTTTTTTTTTTTTTTTTTTAGAATAAAGGAGAAATTAAATTCTTCACATAGGATGTATCTTAAAGCCATTAAGGCTTTATTAATGACATGCATTGTGCAAGCAATTCCATTTGAATAACATCCAATTCAAGAGCTAGATAATAAATAAAAGCTAGATAAAAACATCTCTCAGCAAGAATCATTCTAATTTAATGGTAATAATAATAAAAAGATCATTAGATTCTGCAAAATGAGCTATTTTAAAATGCAAGCTGTAATTAACCCTAAAAATTTTAATTGTTAGAATGAAGCTGTCACCTTCAGCTACCTGCTGACAATACAAGATGGTTCTAACTGAAAATTAACACTTAACAAATTACATGTGCTCTCAAAAGATCTAAATTTTTCTTTAGCTACATGTTGAATATCATATCTTGAATTTATGGTAGGCATGGATAGTGAATTAGAGAATTATATACAAATAATGCCAAGAAATTTAGATTTAGAAGTCACTAAAGTTTTATGTTAATCAAACTGCAATCACAGCTGTGAATATATCCTTCTGATCTTGAGGATCTTGTAATGGCAATGCTATTGCCATTACAAGAAACTCAGGTTTTAACCATGCAACTCAAGAAAATTGATCATAGAACTCACACTATTCCAGATGATATAATGTTAGAGTTAACGACCTCAAGATGGCAACAGAGTGTGTCTGCTGTACTTTGTTTCCTGGATACTTTTGGATCATTGGTAGTGATGATCTCAAGCCAGTTATCAGTGGAGCTAAGAGTGGAGACTGCTGGCCATTGATCCTTAAAAAAATTATTTAGGGCTAAAATAGCCTTGCATGCCTCTGGGGAATAAAGGCATTAGCAGGTTTATTCATTTTTATTACAAGATCAGACAAAGCTGTAGTGTTCACTGATGAACACTGCAGAGTACAACCAGAAACTTATTATCTTACTTACTCTGTGATTGGTAGACTCCCAACAAAAAGTCAGTTACCTAAACTAAAGAGATTAGTCAACAAAGTGCATTTCTCGGATACATCTGTTGTTGATATATTATAGTGTTTATCATGCCAAAGCTCTGTACATTTATGGACTTATTAAAATACACAAAAAAGATTATCCATTACACCTAGTATAAATTGCATTGGTTTTTCCACATGTGATCTAAGTTTCTATCAAATCAACTTTGAAATTTCACTAGATGCTCTAGATATAAAATATTATTATCAGAGTCACTTATGTTTAATTTAAATGTCTTTATTTCTAAAATTTTGGGCTAAATTTCATAGCCATTGTCAATACAATTATAGGAAAACACCAAAAAAAAAAAAAAAAAAAGAGAACAACAATTCAATTGAAAGCACATGATATTATCATTTGTTTGACATCAAATGAGAACATCCAAAAAAGGAAGACAGGAGATAGCTCATTTGCATTAATAGATAGTCAAAATAAATTACATTAAAATAATTTAGTTAATAAATTATTTTTAAATATAAACAATTTTTTTTAAATTATAATTTAAGAAATACGTGAATGGTGAGTATTAGTCAGAATAACTTTCCAAAATTGAGAAAGTTTTAGGCCATCATTTTTGTTCAGGTTTTAGTTGTGAATGTGTGCTTCACAGCCTTCTTTGCATAGTCTTTCAATAAGAAAATAACTTTTGTGTAACACATTGGTTTTATTCCATTGAATCATGTATTTTATAGATAATGCTTGGATTGCTAAACCTGATTGGTTGGGTTTTTTAAGTGAAATATATTCCTGGTGTTCTTGAAGATGCATTTGTGCAGAATGACCAGTTTGTCCATAATAAAATAAGCGCCCCAAGAATAGGTATTCTGTAAACTCCAGGATAAGAAAGAGAAGGATATTTGTCTAGGTGAGATAAAGAACGTATTAAGTTTGTGAACCGGGCAGTAAAAAAAAACTTGTAAGTTAATCTGTCAAAGTAATCTTGCTATTTTTTCTGAAAGCCCTTTAACATATAGAATACAAATTCTAGTAATTTCTTCTTCAGGCTGGTTTGAACAATGGCCATAATTATTGATTATTTTTTCAATAGGTTTTGCATTATAACCATTAGAGATAAAAGTAGTTCTGATAATAAACAGTTCTTTGTTTAGATGAGAACCTGTAGAGCATATTTTATGAGCTCTGCTGACTTAAAATTTGATTACACCATGTTTCTGACAAGGGTGATGATGTGAGTTAGAAATCATTGTATTTACCCGTATGAATTGGTTTTCTATATACTCAGAACTGTAGACTATCAATTGGTTGACATAGAATGAGAACATCCAAAAAAGGAAGACAATTGTTATCTTTTAATTCCAGGGTAAATTTGATTTATGTTAAAGGACTTTCAGAAAATATAGCAAGATTACTTCAACAAATTAACGTACAAGTCTCTTTCCATCCAGTTTGCAAACTTAATATCTTCCTTATCTCACCTAAAAACAAATATCCTCCTCTTTCTTATCCTGGAATTTACAGAATTCCCTACTCTTGCAGCTTATGTTATTATGGACAGACTGGTTATTCTGCACAAATTCGTCTTCAAGAACATCAGGAATACATTTCACTTAAAGGATATTTGCACAAAAGTGTTGTACAAAAGTTATTTTCTTATGGAAAGAGTGTACAAAGAATGCTGTGAAGCACACATTCACAATCCAAACTTGAACAACAATGATTGCCTAAAACTTTCTCAATTATGGGAAGGTATTCTGACTATTACTCATCATTTATTTATTTATTTATTGTATGGCAATCTACATACAGTTATAAAAGTGCATGTACATAAATCAATATAAATATATAAAAGGTAAATAAAAAATGTAATTGACAAACAATTAAAGAAAAACATAGACAGTTACACTTTTGGTGGATAAACCACTTATAAATTAAGATCAAGTTCTCTGATCCAGTCTATGGCAGGCGGTGTTGCCTCCAGGAAGTCACTTCTTTGGCCCCTGTATGCGTGAAGACTACACCATTGGAAATATGATAGATTGATTGGTTCGGGTGTCCACAGTCATCATTCATGTGTACTCACCATAACTCACTACAATACTCACCATTCATGTGTTTTCCTTAATTTGTAATAAAAAAAAAGTTTACATTTAAAAATAATTTATTAACTAAATTATTTTAGTGTAATTTATTTTGACTATCTATTAATGCAGATGGGGCTATCTCCTGCAGCCTATAGTCCACATAATATTATGTGCTTTCAATTGAGTTGTTGTTCTCTTTTTAGTGTTTTCTATAATTGTATTGACAATGGCTATGAAACTTAGCCCAGAATTTTACAAATAAAGACATTTAAATTAAATGTGATTCTGGTGGTAATATTTTATAATGAATTCTTCCTCTTACATCTCAATTTTTAAAAGAAAACCTTCAGTTTAAAGCATGAAAAGAACAAGTGGTTGTTAGCAACAGTGATGTCTATGAATTGGTCCAAGATACAAGAAGGCAAAGGTGATTTGGTCCCCTCCCATGTAGCTTTGCATATCTCTGTGAAAAGAAAAATGTGTATATTGAAGTTTTCAAGAGAACCAAAGTCAAAGAATTCTCAGATCTGAAATATAGACTCAATTATAGGAAGGAAAAAATTGGTCCAAGATGATGTATCTTGGACTCTACCATTCCCCTTATTCTGGAGAATGATGAATAAGTGAAATGCATTGCTGGAGCAAGTTATCAGTGTTTGCAACAATGAATGTCTTTTGAGGCAAAGTATAATGTATTATGGTCTGTAGAGTGTTTAGCCTCCCATAATGAGTTGTGAATCTATAAAGGTCTGAAAATAATAACATTAATGCATTGTAATTAAACAGCTAAAATGTTTTACATTCTGAAAAATATAGTAGGTTTTCTTGCTGTTTTCTTAGTTTCATCTTTTTAATGTTTTTTTCTTACCAAGTTCTTGTAACAGTTATTTCGTATGATTAAATTCTTGTGAATTTATTTAAGAATAATAAAAGATCTGAGGAGATGTAAGAGGTGATATGGAAGAGCAGAGAAGCTAAGCAGAAGAGAATGAGAAGGAACACAAGATAGGCAGGGAAATGGGAAGAAGGGGGATCAGGGTGGGCAGGAAGATGCTGCATGAAAAATATGCATGTTGGATTTAGAAGAGAATGTGTGAGTAGATTGAGATGAGCTGGGATAAGGGGAGAGTGTATGGTTGTGGTAGAGAGGAATAGCCAGGGGAGATATAAAGGAGTTGCATCTTAGAAGTGGTGTCCATAGGATTTGTTATAGAACCTGAAATGGGCTATTATGTTTGTATATTTGTATACAGTTGCCAGAAGTATCCAAAATAAGACAAAGAAAATTGTGGCTTTGATTGAGTTCATCTGCCCAAAAGCCATTGGAGTAAGAGAAACATAATTGAATGATGGAAGGATATGATGTTTTTCGTGAAGACAGAGCAGAAACAGAAGAGAAGTACTGTTGATGGGGGTAGAGGAGTTATGTTCAGACAAGGTGAAAATGCAAGGGGCATATAGTGACAGTAGTTTTGAGACAGTATTGTGTGAGATAGGCGGACAAAATAATATTTAGTTAGGTGTTGCTATAGACCTTATAATATAACACCAAATAACAAATTAATCTGAACACTCACATTTTAAAAAAAAATTTTAATTTTGCAAGAAAAAAGTACAGAAATAAACTCCAACTTTACTGATAATTTATATGTGCTCCTCTATTCCTAATAAGTTAATTTGCTTAGGCATGGAATCTACCAATGTAGAATACATTTTTCTTTTTTCTGCATCTCGAAACTGTACTTTTAAAATGGATTGTATTAAGTTATCCTTTACATCGCAATTTAATTTTCCAAGTCTCTTTTTCTCTATGGCCCACAAATTTTCTATTGGGTTCATGTCAGGAAAGTTACCTGGCCACTGAAGCAATTGGATTCTATGATTTTTGAGGAACTTTTTCACTTTTTTTGAAGTGTGGTATGGAGCGAGATCCTGTTGGAAGATGAGTTCTTTGTCTTTCTGGACCTGTGGGACCATTCTTTTCTCCAATATTTTTATGTTTTGGTCACTTTTCATCATACCATCAACAGACACAAGTGATCTTGGACCGTTATGTGTAAAAATCCAGAACATTTTTTTTTTTTTTAGCTGGTTGTTTAGGAGCTTTTTGAAGATGGGTGAGAGAAGTCTTCTCAGCCACTGATTTGTGAACATAGGGTACTGCTCTCCTTGGACAAAGAAATGGCTCACATCTGAGAATATGACCATCTTCCACTTCTCAGCAGTCCAATCTTTGTACCTCATTTTTGGAGCCTCATTTTCTGCATAGCTTTCATCAATGATTGTTTCTTTTTTGGTCTGTGGGCAGTCCTCCCTGCTTCCAACAATCTGTCATGTCTTAAACATTAATCCCACTAGGACAATCTTGGGTTCATTTTGCTTTTCCCAACTAGTAAATGAACTGGAGTAAGTGTCGTTTTCATATTTTTGCTCATATTTTCCTTTTCTGTCAGGAGAAAGGGCACCTATCTCCCTAAACCTCTTTAAAATTGCATTAACAGTACACTCATTGGCAATTTGTCTTTGAGTCATGGATGTGTGCTGAGAAATAGTACATATTTTTTTTAATGCTTTCTTGGAGATGTATCCATTTTATAACTACACAAAAAATTAATAAAACACTACAAATGTCAACTTGTTTATGCTATTAAAAAAGCACAACACTATTAATAAATGTCAGAGAGATAGTTAAAATTTGTCACACTCAACCAAAATAGTGAACTAAAACCAAAAACTTGACGAAAATTCGGCTTCTCCCAATTCACTGATTCACTTCTCTAGAGGTCAGTAAAAAAGGAAAGTATAATCAAATTGTTGTTGTTGTTGTGTGCCATCCAATCATTTTCAACTCATGGTGATCATGTGAATAAAGGCTATCCATCCCACTCGTCCTCTTGTCCTTTCTTTCAGTAATTGTAAGTTCAAGTTGGTAAGTTCTTTGTTGTTGTCCATCCAACTCTTTTGTGGTCTTCCTCTTCTTTTTGTTCCCTCAATCTTCCCCAACATCACTGCCTTTTCCAATAATTCATCAGCTCACATAATATGTCCAAAGTATATCAACTTCTGTTCATTACCTCCAAAGAACATTCTGTCTTTATATTCTCTAAAACCTTCTTATTGGTCATAATAAGTTTAGTTTAATCCAAGTGTGAGCAAACAAAATTTGCGCCTGAAAGTATCTTCAGGACTGGGGTAAGATAGTGCGACACCAGGCAACTCGTTGCAAAGGTGGAGAAAGCTCTAAGCTCTCATCACTCCTATCTCAGTATCTCCCATAATGCAAAGCACATCTCCTTGCAGATATGTGTAATGCTATGCATTAAGGCAAGGGCCACTACCCATACCGGTTTCAACCTTTATTGAGGACTCGTCAGTGGGAGCCAGGCCCAGTAGTGGAGATACAAAGGCAGAAGCAATGAGAGGTCATCCTAACCTATAGGAGTTGCCAAAGGGTGTGCCACCTTATTAATAAATTACTCCGGATTCAGAGAAAAATGTTGAGAGTTTATTTTTCACTTGGTTAGGCTATAATATTGCCTAACTAAATATTGCCTATAAATTGAGGGATTAAACTAAACTTATTATAGCCTAACCAAGTGAAAAATAAACTCTCAACTTCTTATTGGTCATTCTTGCACTCCATGGGATTCTCCTCCACACCCATAATTCAAATGAATCAGTTTGCTTTCTGTCTTTTTTCTTAATAATCCAGCTTTCACATCCATACATGACTACTGGAAATACCATTACTCTGACAATTTTAACTTTCGCAGCCTTACTCACACCTCTATCATTCATAATTTTTATCAGGTTTAACATTAAAAGATCTTTTGAACCAATTAGCCACAGAAGTCTATGCCTGCAAGGTTTAACATTGCTTTTTTCCTCATGACTATTCTTCTTTTAATTTCATCTTCACATTTACCATCATTTCTGTTTCTGGACCCCAAGTAAATCATAACTTTCACCGATTTCTATTATGGTCTGTTATTAAGCCCAGCCTTGTTACTTTCCATCTTAACCAATAGAATTAACTGCTCCAGATCATCCTTAGCTTCTGCTATGAGAGTTACATAAACAAATTAGCCTGGCAGATATTCAAGGGTGATCATTATGAGTGATTTTAATTATGGTAATATAGATTGAAATGAAGTGATAGCATTTGGGGACAAAGAGAATGAATTACTTGAGTTTTTAAGAGACAGCTGTTTTAGGTTGTACATAACAGAAGGTATACTAGGTTCAAAGGTCTTGGATTTTGTTTATCTCATTGGAGGATGTTATTGTGTGAGATCATGTCTTTCTCCATTTACTGAAAATGACCACAAAGTGTTTACTTGGATAGTGATCAGCCACATCAGTACCTCTATGAGAAAGGGATATGTAGAACTATAAGCCTGTGATTATGACAAATTCAGGAGATGGCTTGCAGTTATATCATGCAATGAAGAATTGGATTGGAAGATTCTCAATGGTGCTTCAGCCCTACTTGGAACTATTTGGCAGAGCCATTGTCAATGTATTCCAAAGATCGGAAGGTTAAATAAGGTATGTATGAAATGGATGACTGAAGAGGTCGGGCATGCAATTTAGAAGAAGCCATTATGGAGGCAGCACAAAATGAGTGGTAAGAATCAGTTGCCTGAGGAGTGCAAGCAAGCAAGAAAGGTGATTTGGTCAGACTAACTGCTGCTCATGCTGCAGCACGAGCAGCAGTTAGGTCCCAGATAGTTCTTTTGATTATGGTAGAGCTATATTGGTTAATGAAAATAGTAGGATGATAACCACTGTGGTGGATATAGTTGTAATATGTAATGGACAATTCATAAGGTATTTCATGCTCTTGAATGTGACATCATGCAATACTTGAGTGTACTAGGAATCGGAGAGGAAGTACTAGTGGTGAGCAGACAGGAGGTATGTGAGGAATTGAGTAAACTTGATGTGTATAAGGCTGTAGGGCTTTATGATATATCACTGCATGTTTCAAGGGAATGTTCCAGAGAATAAACAACTGTGTTAATGCATCTTTTTAAGATGAGCCTTAGATTGGACCATGTTCTAAAGGAGTGTAAAGTGAATGAACTTTACACTCCTTTACAGTTCTTTCCTAATATCCTCGTTTTTAATATGATATTGCCATTGATGCCATATGTTCATGCTCCTAATCTTTCTCAGGACTCTCATATCTGCAGTCTCTAGTCTTTGGTCAAGTGTTTTACTTCTGACCCAGCTCTCATATCCCTAGGTTAAAATTGGTTTGAACACTGTCTTCTATACAGCTAATTTAGTGTTTTGGCAAATTTTTCTCTTATTCCATATAAATGTATTCAGTTGATTTCCTACCATACCAACTTTGTTGATTCTGTAGTCTATTTCCATATTTAATTTACCATCGTCACTATAAATCATGCCTAAGTAGTTGAAATGTTTCAGTTGTTCTATAGGTTCTCCATTCACAATGCAGTTGATATTTTCAATGCTTCTGCCTATTTTCATTGTCTTTGTCTTGTTAATTGCTCACCTTCATATCATATCTATTACAACAGTTATTCAGTTTAGTCAGGGAATCTTGCAGCCCTATACTGGATTTATTTAGACGTATAACATCATCCGCATGAAGCAAAGAGCTGAGATTAACATCTCCAATTTTGATATCAGGTTTAATACCACTTTCCTTCATAATGTGATCCATGTAGAGAATGAATGACAGAGAGGATAATGAACACTCTTGTCAGACACCAGATTTATCATTAAACCATCTTTCAAATTATAGGTCTGTCTGTGTGTCTGGAGTTGTTGTTAAAGTGTTTGTTAAGTTAGCATTGGGTTGATAACAGCAGCATTCTCTTTGATTGACAGCATGGATTTGCTAAAGGAAGATGGTGTTTTAGCAGTCTACTTACTTGAAATGTGTTGCTGGTATACTTCCACATGAAATAAACAGATAGGATAAAATATTTTTATTGACTGCTAGTTGAGTAGTCAATAAAAATATTTCTATCTCATCTGTTTTTTCATGTGGAAGAATACCAGCAACATATTTCTAGTATATCCTCACTCCTCAGAATTCTATGCAACAAAATCTGCTTACTTATTATAATATGGTGATAGATGCATTGGAACAAGGAAGATACATGTCATCATAGTTTATTCATAATACGATACAATATGAAAAGGGAAAAGAGATTTACATTAAAAATTAAAGATTGCAAATTATATCCAAGTCTCTCTAACTTGAACTAAATTTTAGATGTCAGATGTAGTTTTACAGTTCAACCTATTGGTGGATGTATTGCCAAAATTGTTTGCATGTTCTTCCTCTATGGCAATTGCCATCCTATGTTTGCACTGGATGAGAGACTCCAAAAAATAGTGAGACTTCAGGATGTCTGAGTTGATGTCCAAGCCATCTGAATTGTAGTTTTTTTTACTATACTGACAAGTGGTTCTTGCTTAGCCAGATTTAACACAGCAGATGCATATACAGTGGTATATTTAGATTTTGCAAAATCCTTTGGTAAATCCATATAACAAGCTGGTAATTAAAAGGAAAAGGATGAGATTGAGTAGATTAGTGTGCTGGATTGGTGACTAGTTGTCTGATAGTTATCAGCAAGGTGTATGTGTAGGTGCTCAACTCCTACACTTCATCCATAAAAGGCATCAAGTGACATGAAAAGTATATGTTAATCTCACTCCGTTCATAAAATATTATTCTGGCTTCAAAGATTATACTGCCTCAACATGTGGTCCTCTATTATTACTATTTTTATTATTTTAATAAATTTACCCTTTCTTTCAGTGACTTTTATGCTATTACAGAATTTTTCATAGTCTTTACTTTCTCATGAATCATTCTTCTGTTATTTATTTTTCCTCTTATTTTTTCCCTTCATCTTGTTCTGTACTATCCTGTTAATTATAATACATTAATTATTCTGTTGTGCAGTTTACATTGTCTGTATGCAACTAAAATAATATTGTTGTCATATTTAAAGGAAGTCTTTCTACCAGAGAAGTTCAATATTGAAAATAAGTCTTTTTTTTTTTTTAATATATAGCAGTACTATATATAAAGTAACATTAGTTTCACCACTAAAAATGTGTGGTTTCATCAGGGTAAACAAACAAAAAATATATATATCAATGTAAGATTGGCAGTAGTAAATAAAAAATAACAGACGAAGCTTATAGGAACGATTACAGTATCAATAATGGAAATACATAGAAGATGGTGCATTTCTGCTGTTGTCTATCATTGTTTAGGATTTACAGAACTCGCCCTATACAGATATCCTGAGAAATTCTTTGGCAGCCATTTTCTGTCTGCTGCTATACAAAGGATTTCCCCAAAGTCCTCCATTCAGTCCCGTCTTGAGCTTTTCTGTGTCAGTGAGTTCCAGACATCTCTGTAATCATATCCTCCTGCTGTCTCCTTGCCCTTCCTGAAGGCTCTCTTTCCATATCTGGGATACTATTTAGAAATCAACATCTAAAATTTACTTTTCTCAAATTCCAATCCACAGCAGAACCCTGACTCTTTTTTTGTGAGACTTGCACGCAAAATTGCTAATTTCTTCAAACCTCATGACATCAGAGTGGCTTACAAACTTATTCTCACTATATGGAGTCTTTTCTGCTGTCCTAACAACACTAACCTCATCTACAAATATCCAGAATCTTTCAGAATTCCTTGCTCATATGGCCTTTCATATATAGTAAGACTTCTTGAAGTTTTAAGATTGGGAGGAGATGAAAAATCTTGGAGACTTTGCTCGTAACAGAGAAGACAGCACTAGTGTAGTTTATCACTCTTCTCACACACATCTTGACATTGATTGGAACAAGAGCTGTATACTTTAGTTAGATGATTTCATCACACACATCAGATAAAAGAATAAACTGTGATCATTTTTTCTCACAGTACCCACAGTAAGAGCCAAGAACTGATCCTGCATAACATTTGAAAATCTTTTTATAGATTGCTCACATGCCAGATTTTAGCTTTTCAACAAACCATCTTGAAACAATGTAGGCTTATGCTGTTTTCCCATGTCACTTAAACATGGGAAAATGATGTGGTATATTTAAATGAAATATACCACGTACATTGGTATAATAAATTTAGTTTAATCCTTTATCCAAGTGTGAGCAAACAAAGTTTGCACCTGAAAGTATCTCCCATAATGCAAAACACATCTCCTTGCGGATATGTCTAATGTTATGCATTAAGGGAAGGGCCACAACCCAGACTAGTTTCGACCTTTATTGAGGTCTCTTCAGTGGGAGCCAGGCCCAAGTGGAGATACTAGGCAGAAGCATTAGCAGGTCATCTCTACCTATAGGAGTTGCCAAATGGTTTGCCACCCTTTTTTAATAAATTACTTTGGATTTAGAGAAAGATGTTGAAAGTTTATTTTTCACTTGGTTAGTGTTTTGCATTATGGGAGATACTGAGATAGGAGTGTTGGTAGCTTGCTCCACCTTTGCAAGGAGTGCCATGGTGTTGTACCACCTTACCCCAGTCCTGAAGATACTTTCAGGCGCAAACTTTGTTTGCTCACACTTGGATAAAGGATTAAACTAAATTTATTATACTCTAACCAAGTGAAAAATAAACTTTCAACACGTACATTGGTAATAATTGTAATATGTCCTGTATATTACATCTAACAAAATAGTATTGTTGATTAAATTTTATGCATGTAATTTCTTGAATAAACTATTAAAAATTTGTTTAAAAATCTTTAAAGTGTACATTAATCTCAAATGAATGTATTCAGTATTTTGTATGTTTCATAGAGTACATACTGAACTCTATGAATACTCTATGATAACAATAAACCTTGTCATTATTAGTAGTAATAAACTCTGCAGAGTGAGTAAACTCACTATAAAACATCCTGCTCAACCATAATATATATGTGATCCCTTCTTCCTTCTTTGCTGACTTATTCCTTTATTCTTGTTGCTTTCTCTCTCTTTTTTGGTTCATATTTACCTCCATGCAAAACAAGCTGTATTCCATAACATAAATGTTTTGCTCATACTTTTTTCTGAGTTTGCTGGTTAATCTTCCCTTCTAAGTATTTCCGATTCTGTTGAATTGATTTTGACAGTAGCTTTTCTGGTTTTAATATTTCATTACTATTACCCTTTTCTTATATTAAGCTGCCAAGATACATTATGTATAACATAATATCATTATCATTATGATGATATACAGTCAGTCCCCGGGTTACGGATGACCTAACTTACGGCTCTATACTTACAAACAGGCTCCCAAGGTTCCCCATAAGAATAATTAAATAATTAAATTAATAATTCGGGAACTAGTTTCTTTCATGCATGTAAACAAACCTGCACTTCGCCGCATTATTAAAGCAGCTCTTCCCATTATTTGGAGGTCAAATTTAAGGGCCTGGGTCACACTTGCTATGTTTGAAGATTGGTTCTTGAACTGATTTATTCCTGTTGTGGAACGTTATTGTTTGGAAAAGAAAATTCCCTTTAAAATTCTGCTTGTGCTGGACATCCAACGTCTTTAGATGACCTTCACACTAATGTAAAGGTTGTATTTTTACCACCCAGCACTACATCATTACCACAGTCAATGGACCAGGGAGTCATTTCTGCATTTGTATGAGTTTACTACTAATAATGACAAGGCTTATTACTTATGGCATACATTCCTGCAAGCAGTCAGGGCTACGGAAGATGATGTGATGTCCTTGAGAGAGTTCTGGAAGAATTATAACATCCATGATGTCATCAAAAACATTGCTGATTCTTGGGAGGAAGTGAAACAATCAACAATTAAAGGGGTGTGGAACAAACTGTGCCCTCAATTCTGTGATGATTTTCGTGGCTTCACAGAAGAAGACATCGCTGAAGCCAGAAAAGTTGTGGTGGATAGTGACAATGCACATCAATGAAAATGACGGCATTGACTTACTAGGGTCTCATTCACAAAATTAACCAATGACTTTATGGAGATAGAGAAGCAGCTGATAGAAACACGAAAAATCAGAAGATCCAGAGCCAAGAAAGTTTATGATAAAAGAACTAGCTGAAGCCTTTCGTCTCATTAAAGCAGGATTTGCTAAGCTTGAGGAGCAAGATCCTAACATGGAGTGGTTTACAAAGGTTTACCATGCAATGAGTGATAACATTAACTGCTACAAGGCCATTTATGATTTAAAAGAAAAAAAGTTGTGCAAGCAACTCTAGATACCTTTTTCAAGAAACTGACTTCAGTGGTAAGCTCCCCTCCTCCAGCAAAAGAATCAAATCCTGATCTCCAGCACTCACTTCATCCTCTCCAGCACCATTTCCATCATCATCTTCCGATTATATGTAAGCCTACCTTCTTGCCTCAAAAATGCTCCTTCCAGTAAGCAAGACGTTGCAACATTAGGTGAATGTTAACCTTTAATATTCTTTTTTGAAATTTCTCCTATCTCCTATTTAAACTTTTTGTATGAGTTTGTTTTTATGTTCTGTTTGTTTGAATTAAAAGAAAGAGTACAATAGTTTCTGTAACTTATTATTATAGTACAGGAGTATTATTATTACAGCATTACACTTGTATTATTATTATTGCCACACATGAGCCATTATAGTATTGTTATTATTATTACCATATATACACTGTTTATCAGGGATCTGAGTTACATACAAATCCGACTTAAAAGACGTTCTCAGGAACGTATCTCATTCGTAGCCCCTTGGACTGCCTGTATGTTATGTATAGCATAACATAATATATATAACATAATAAACATAATATATATATATATATATAACAACTATATCATGATAGCAAATACCACTATAACAAACTCACCAAGCCCCCTGTAGGTACAGTGCAATGCTAAAAAACATTTACTCATGTTATAGAGGATTTAATTTCTTTCTTATCCATTCTGATAATACTATTGATTTTTGTATATTTGAATTATTTTTCTGCCTTTTCAGTCAGTGCCTATATTCTTTACAATGCATTTTTATTTTTTATTTATTTTGTCTTCGAAGAGTGGAGATCACATCATTTTAAACAAAACGTGACCTCCATTTTAGTGAATTTATATTTTGATTTTTCTAGGTAAAATTTAGTGAATTGACATTGGACATGTTTCGTATGTTACAAACATTGGAGCGAGAGCCACAGGAAGATTCAAGCCAGATATATGATACATCTCCAGCTCCAGGACGGGTACCTTTTGTAAGTTTGATATTTTTTCATTTACTATCTACTTACTTGTCAGCTGTTCTAATTTAGATAGAAGATATTCAGCTTATGATCCGTCCTCCTGCTTCATAAAGAATATTAAAATTTTGTATGACTGTTAAATTTATTTTTTTTTATAAATTTCTTCTGTTTAAGCCCCCACTCAAGACACAGAATTTCCCATGAAATCTCAGTGAGAGTTTATTGCTTGAATGAGTGGTGAAGTGATAAGAATTTGTTTTACACATGTGACCTAACCAAATGCTTTGTTGCTATCTGAATGTATCTAGATATTAATTAGAGCTAAAACTAGTTATTTTAATATTTTATTAGTAACATTTTTTTAAATGTGAATCCCACCCACAAAATCATATGTTAGTGCTGTAAGTTGGCTAAGGGTTAAATTCTCCAGAAAACTTGTTCTAGAGACTCAACTTTTTCAAACTACTTCAGGCTTCCAGTAAGCAGGGTAGTGGTCTGAACTGAAATCCATTTCCTGCCTAAAGACATATACAAACATCTGTAGTAGTGAGATTCAAACCCATGACCTATTAGTTAGAGAATAGAGATGTCCACTTTTCCATGTAAGCGATACTGTAAAATAATTAATTTTATTTAATTGAGAAAATGGTTCATCAAAAAAATTCATTATTATACACACTGAACATGACAGGAAACAAAATAAAAATACATGATCAGAGCAGTTTCAAAATTTTACAAAAAGAAACTAAATAATACAGACATGAAATGTCTGGAATAAGAACTTCAGAAAAAGTTTTTGCACACTGGTGAAGTTAAATGAATTCATTGTGAAAATTATGGCAGTTTGTTAATTCTGTGTGTATGGACAAATGGGGATGGTTGCTCTTTTCTTGTTTAATTGTTTTCTGTGTCTGCCATTCCTAACTTTTTCTTATCACAATGGCAAATTTTGGACATGCATGTTTTATTTGCACCAAGAGCAGCTCCAGAGAGCAAATGACAGACTCATATCATGTGTTCACAGGTCTTTGATCAGAAAGACTGGTTCAAATCCTGTCTAAAGTCTTTGTTGTAACCTTTTTTTTGTTTTATTATTTTAGGTTCTGCTCATTCCTTTAAAGGCTATATGGTGGTCTCCTCTCATTTATACAGCTTTGACCCTTAAGCATCCCATAATTAGAGATGATAAAGATGACATGAAAATGGGAGAAAAAGGTATCCTTGAAATATGGAGTAATTACTTCAAAAAAATTGCTAAATGAAACAAGCAGTGATGACAGCACAGTGGTAAAAAAACACTTATCAGGTGTGGTGTCAGGAATATATATCCATACTTAAGTAGAAAAAGCCATCAAAGGCTTGAAATGTGGAAAGGCATAGATGATATTCGACCAGAAATGCTGAAGTATGGTGGTATAAAATTCCTACAGTGACTGCACTTAATACTTCAGAGGGACGAATTCCAGATGATTCGAGCAGAGCTCTCATAGTACCCATATATAAAAAGGGAAATAAAACTGAATGTGAGAATTACAGAGGTATTTCTCTACTGAGTTTTCCTGATAATATTTATGCTAGTATACTTTAGAAACAGTTGATAAGGATTGTGGAAGAGAAGCTTGATGAAGAAAAAACTGGATTCAGGCCAAATAATCTGTCAGGGTCAGATTTTCACTTTACGACAAATACTTGAGAAATCATGGGAGTATAACAAAGATCTGTATTTAAATTTTGTCGATCTGGAAAAGGCATATGACAAGGTGCCAAGAGAGAAGCTATTCAATACTCTACAGTTATATGGTGTCAATGCGACATTATATCAAGCAATACTTAGTCTTCATTTGAGTTGTAAGTCAGCAGTTAGAATTGACAAAGACAATGAAAATAGGCAGAAGCATTGAAAATATCAAGTGTATTGTGAATGGAGAACCTATAGAAAAACATTTCAGCTACTTAGGCACAATTTTTAGTGAAGATGGTAAATTAAATATGGAAATAAACAACAGAATCAACAAAGCTGGTATGGTACAATACAGCATTCAAACCGATTTTAACTTATGGATCTGAGAGCTGGGTTAGAAGTAAAACACTTGACCAAAGACTACAGGCAGCAGATATGGGAGTCCTCAGAAAGATTAGGGGCATGATCAGATGGCATTAATGGCAATATCATATTAAAAACGAGGATATTAGGAAAGAACTTGATATTATTTGCATTCAGGAATGCATTAGCTGAGCTAATCTCAGGTGGTATCGTCACTTAAAACAGTATGGGAGAGGAAAGATTAGCAAAACAAGTGTTCCCAGCCAGATTGGCAGGAAAAAGACCAAGATATAGGTGGATGGATTCAATTAAGAAGCGCCTTAGAAGATGTACATCCCTTGAGGGTTATATATCAGGAATATGATGATGATGGCAAGTTGTGTTTATGCACTCCATATATTTAGGTACAGGAGAATGTCTAGATTGTAGGCTTTTTTTTTTTTTTTCCAAACTAATTCAGCATATTTTTTATTAAATTATTAGTTTTATTATGGAAATATCCTATGATCTCATTCTGACTTTCCATAGGTGTTTGTTCTTCTAGGAGTGATTTCATCTTTTTCCTGAATTCTATAGAGTTCTGAATAACTGTTGAGTTGACTTTGTCAGCTTTAGTATTGTGATGTTTTTGTCCTTTTTAATGTTTTTTAAGGTCTTTAATTCTACTTTTGTGATATTATTTTAAGTAGTTTTGTTTGTAAAAGGACAGAGGCTGTTTGAATGCAAAGAAAATCTTCAGTATCTCTTGATATTCTTTGGAGGCTTTTTTTCCACATTTGCCATTATATCTAATTTAGGAATCTTATTTGGGAAGATCACAAAATTGAAATCACAGGAAAGGATGTTCATTATCGGATCAGATAAATTTTTTGAGGACTTGTTGATAACTATTATATATGAGGTTTCAAAGCTTCTTAATTTATTCTTTACAGTTGATCATGTGAAATGCATCTAGAGAAACTAGTATCAGGTGCTGGATGGAAAAATGAAAGTATCACAAATCAAGTAACATGATTACATTAATTACAAATGCATACACACAAACTTTGTTAGCCAGATGATGAGAGATCTTGCACAAGAGAATAATGAAACACCATATATGAGATGCTCAACTTATCCTAGGACAGAGGAAATAAGAAAAATTTTCTTTTAATTCCACTACTGTTAAACTTTTGATGGTGTCTTTCCAGTGTTATAAGTTTGATTTCTGTAGTTTTTTTAATATTTTATTTATTCATTTTTTTGTATTTATTTTGTATTTCTGTTCTTTTCAAATAAATAAATAAAATTGCTAATTTGGGTTAACCCTTAACTGTAATTCTTCTTCTTATTATTATTATTTAAACCTCCAGGAAGTGAAGGACTCATTGAGGGAGAGAACATGCATCCCACACTGGCCATCATACCTTCTCTTAAACTCATTCACACTAGATGCATTCTCTACTTCAACAGGCAAACTATTCCATTCACTCACTGTTCTCTGAGAGAAAAATCTAGCTTCAATTTCCTTTCCATTAGTACTCCTTATATTGATGGTTCCTGTCTGATGTTCTTTTGTGTGTAGAGGCTTAAGTGCTGTGAGGACATCATATTGGAGGCTTAATGGATTGTATACAGCACTCAGAAAGATTAAGACAGAATTTAATTCTTCCTATATTTCGTCTCAGTCATTGAGACATCTTCAGGGATTACAAAAAAATTAATGTAACATAAATACAAATAACAATACTAAGCCCACCCACATGGGTGACACTAAAGTCCTATCTAGGTGGAGCGCCCTCAAAGGGCTGTTGTAGGTGGCCTGAAAGGTAAAGTGGGACATCTGGTGATAAGCGTTTCCCAAATCTTAGGAAGCTTAATACAACCATATTTGGTTGACTCCTGAGAGCTGCAGCTGATTCTAAGAATAGTCTCTCTCTTTTGAATTTGCTGTAGTGGAGCATGGTAGTTTTTTCCATGAGATCCTGTGAGTTGTATCCAAGACATGGTCAGCCATGCGTGACTGACCATAGTCGTGATTGCAGATGAGGGTGCTCCACCTAGATAGGACTTTAGTGTCACCCATGTGGTTGGGCTTAGTATTGTTTGTTATTTGTATTTATGTTACATTATTTTTTTTGTAATCCCTGAAGCTGTCTCATTGACTGAGACGAAATATAGGAAGAATTAAATTCTGTTTTAATCCTTTCTCAGTGCTGTATACAATCCATTAAGCCTCCAACATGAAGTTCTTCTGATGTTGAGTTTATTCTTCTTCTTCTTCTAAATATTGAGTTGGAGCTTGATCCAGTAGCCAACTTTTCACTGTTTGCCCTGGTTCCTTAGCAAAAATAGTGGGGAGGGGGGGGTTTGTTTAACTGGGCAACAATGCCCCAGCAAGCATGAAATGTCATCATGTTGTACCATCATTTGCATTTGTGGTTTAAGTCAGTAGAGAGTACAATTTAGTCTGCTAAGTCCCAGCCCTTCCTTGTTCTTTCAGTATTCAGTAGATACCTATTAGTAGGGCGCACCATGTGATAGTGAGGATTGGACATTAGGTCAGAAGCTTCATCAGTTCTGAATTCCTGCTTCAGAGAACTGATGGATCTCATGAAAAAACACCACCATGCTCCACCACAGCAAATTCAAAAGAGAGAGACTATTCTTAGAATCAGCAGCAGCTCTCAGGAATCAACCAAATCTTAACAAACATGGTTGCATTAAGCTTCCTAAGATTTGGAAAACACTTAGGAAAACCCAGTTATTTGACTTTGACTCTCAAGCGACTCCCTCATATTCCTCTGACTTCTTATTTTTATATTAAAATTTCATGTGATACAGAGTTAAATGCTTTGAGTAGTTCTAAATATAATGTTAGTTTATTTTATATAGTGAAACCTGCAGGGTATCCATAACTATAGAATAACATGTATGCCACATTAAATTATTATGAATTTCTCTAATGTTTTTGACATGACTGGTAGAAGAGGGATTGGTCTATAATTTTTCAAGTCATTTTTGTCTCTTTCCCATTTTATAAATGAGTACTGCTATTACTACAGCCCTCTTAAAATCTGATGGAAACGTGTTTGTCATTAGTGATAAGTTAGAAATGTACATTAGGTGTTCCAAATCTACATTAGGTGAAAGAATGTCAAATGTACATTTGACATTCTTTCACAGTGCCATTTTCTCCATTCTCATTGATATCTTTTAAGATTTTTTTATGTATACCTTTGTAATGTATTCACAAACTTCCATTGTTTTCTGGAGTTTCCTTGGCAATTTTTGAAACTCCATTTCTGTAGTATTCGTTTTTACTTTCTCTTAATTTATAGTGTATTAGATTTCTGTGGTACTCAAAACTGTGTTCATAATATTAATTGTATTGTTTTTTTTATACACTTTATCTCTAATTTTAATATAGTATCTGATTTTCTCTATGTTATCAACGGCTAAGTTTTTTTAATTTTGGCTATTTTTTTTAACTTTGAATCTTATGCTTTATTATTTAATACATCAACAAATTTATGATATGAGTTATCAATATTTGTATCCGTCATTTGGGTGCTTAAGGGTCAAAGCTGTATAACAGAGGAGACCTCGACATAGCCTTTAAAGGAATGCGGACAACTGACCAGGTCTTCTGACCTAATGTCCAATCCTCACCTTCTCGTGGTGCACCCTGTTGAGTATCTACCTGGATACTGAACGAACGAGGATGGGCTGGCAATTTGGGATTTAGCCGACCAAATTGTATTCTTATTGATTAAACCAAAATAAAAAATAATGGTACAACATGACAAAATTCATGCCGGCTGGGACGTCACCCGGTTAAACAAGGCCCCCGTTGTTTTCGCCAGGGAACCAGGGCGAACAGCGAAAAGTCAGCTACTGGAAGAAATCTGAAAACAAACCCCAACTCAACATCACCAGAGTTAAAGATCGGTACTATCAACGTAAGAAGCCTGAATGGCAGGCTTCTTAAAATACGAGGCTAATCTTCTTGAATGGCAGGCAGTCTCAAGTAGAATGATGTGGGCAAATATCAGAATGGGAAATCGGACAATGAGACTTATTTGTGCCTATGGTCCCACAGAAGGTTCTACTAAGGTAGAAGTGGAGGAATTTTTTCATTCTTTAGAAAAAGCAACTGACACAATGAAAAAGGAAAAGTTGGTCCTTATTGAGGAGCTAAATAGCAGAGTAGGAAATGATTGTCAGACATACAAAAATATTTTGGGAAAATTTGGAGAAAAGAGCAAAGCTAATAATAATGGCAAATACCTGTTGGATTTCTGCTCAGGACATGGACTGGTTATTACTAACACCATGTTCCAAGATAAAAATGTGCACAAATTCACATGGATAGAAGAGGCAAGGAATAAGAAAAGTCTCGTTGACTATTTTATTGTTGATAGTGATGTTTTCTCCCTGGTGCAGGACACCAGAGGGTACAGAGGATTGGAAGTGATCACTATTTATTCTTGAGAAGAATAAAACTGAATTTCATATTGAAAAGAATAGCATGTAAGAAAGTTTTAAAGTGAATAAAAGTTGAGCAGCTCTCAGATGTGAAGTGTAGACTAAAATACACAAAGCTTATTGAAGAAAAAATGAAAGAGTTTGACAACAAGAACCAAACCTTGGATATTCAGTGGCAAACTTTGAAGAAAACCCTGATTGATTCAGCCAGAGAGGCATGTGGTCAGGTTGTCTACATATATAGAAAAATCAGAACTCCATGGTGGACACAGGAAGTTAAAGAAGCAGTGAAGGAAAAGAAGAAAGCATATCAAAAGTTCCTTTTGAATAAGTCAGCTTGTGCTCTTAGAGAATATAGAGACAAATGTAAGAAAGCTAAACACTATGTAAAACTAGCTAAACAGAAGTCATGGGAGGACTTTGGCAAGAACATAGAAAATAAATATCAAGAAGGTGGCAAAATATTCGAGGTTGTTGAAGAAGCTTAGAAATGGAAGAAAGAGTGCTGTAAAAGGAGTTAGAGATGATAAAGATGACATGAAAATGGGAGAAAAAGATATCCTTGAAGTATGGAGTAATTACTTCGAAAAATTGCTAAATAAAACAAGCAGTGATAGCACAGTGGTAAAAAAACACTCAACAGGCATACTGTCATGAATACATATCCATACTTGAAGTAGAAAACGCCATCAAATGTTTGAAATATGGAAAAGCAGCAGGAGTAGATGATATTCGACTAGAAATGCTGAAGTGTGGTGGTATAAAGGTCTTACATTGGCTGCACTGCATAGTTCAAAAGGCCTGCACAGAGGGACGAATTCCTGATGGTTTGAGTAGAGCTCTCATAGAACCCATATATAAAGAGGGAAATAAAACTGAATGTTAGAATTACAGAGGTATTTCCCCACTGAGTGTTCCATGGTAAGATTTATGCTAGTATACTTGAGAAACGGTTGAGAAGAATTGTGGAAGTAAAGCTTGGTGAAGAACAATCTGGATTCAGGGCAAATAGAGGTTGTCAGGATCAGATCTTCACTTTACGACAAATAGTTGAGAAATCATGGGAATATAACAAAGATCTGTATTTAAGTTTTGTCGATCTGGAAAAGGCATATGACAAGGTGCCAAGAGAGAAGCTATTCAACACGCTATAGTTATATGGTGTGAATGAGACATTATATCAAGCAATACTTTGTCTTTATTTGAGTTGTAAGTCAGCAGTTAGAATTGAAGGAAGTACAGGAAGATGGTTTAATGTTAAATCTGGTGTGAGACAAGGATGTACATTATCCCCTCTGTTATTTATTATCTGTATGGATCACATTATGAAGGAAAGTGGTATTAAACATGATATCAGAATTGGAGATGTTAATATCAGCTCTTTGCTTTATGCGGACGATGTTATACTTCTAAATAAATCTGCTACAAGTTTGTAAGATTCCCTGACTAAATTGAATAACTGTTGTAATAGATATGGTATGAATGTCAGCAATGAAAAGACAAAGACAATGGAAATAGGCAGAATCGTTGAGAATGTCAACTGTGTTGTGAATGGAGAACCTGTGGAACAAGTAAAACATTTCAGCTACTTAGGCACGATTTTTAGTGAACATGGTAAATTAAATATGGAAATAGACAACAGAATCAACAAAGCTGGTAGTAGGAAGTCAATTGAATAAATTCATATGGAATAAGAGAGAAATTAGTCATCATCATCATCAAATTCCTGCCATGTACCCTCAAGGGGTGTACAGGATATGACAGTACTACATGAAAAAATTACATCATTACTAACTTCCTATCTACAATTTTCCTCCAAATCAGTCTGTTAATTGTCAAGACTCCAACATTATCAGATCTTATATTTCTATCGTCTAAGGCACTTTGTACCGTATCAATCCACCTATATCTTGGTCTTCCTCTGGGTCGTTTTCCTGCCAACCTGGCAGAGAACACTTGTTTTGCTAATCTTTCCTCTCCCATTCTATTTAAGTGACCATACCATCTGAGATTAGCTCTGCTAACGCATTCCTGGATGCTGACAATGTCAAGTTCTTTCCTAATATCCTCATTTTTAATATGATATTGCCATTGATGCCATCTGTTCACGCCTCTAATCTTTCTCAGGACTCTCATATCTGCGGTCTCTAGTCTTTGGTCAAGTGTTTTACTTCTGACTCAGCTCTCAGATCCATAAGTTAAAATTGGTTTGAACACAGTCTTGTATACAGCTAATTTAGTGTTCCGACTAATTTCTTTCTTATTCCATATGAATTTATTCAATTGACTTCCCACGATACCAGCTTTGCTGATTCTGTTGTCTATTTCTATATTTAGTTTACCATCTTCAGTAAAAATTGTGCCTAAGTAGCTGAAATGTTTTACTTGTTCCACAGGTTCTCCATTCACAACACAGTTGACATTTTCAATGATTCTGCCTATTTTCATTGTCTTTGTCTTTTTATTGCTGACCTTCATACCATATCTATTACAACAGCTATTCAATTTAGTCAGAGAATCTTGCAGACTTGTAGCGGATTTATTTAGAAGTATAACATCATCCGCATAAAGCAAAGAGCTGACATTAACATCTCCAATTTTGATATCAGGTTTAATACCACATTCCTTCATAATGTGATCCATATAGATAATGAATAACAGAGGGGATAATGTACATCCTTGTCTCACACCAGATTTAACATTAAACCATCTTCCTGTACTTCCTTCAATTCTAACTGCTGACTCACAACTCAAATAAAGACTAAGTATTGCTTGATATAATGCCCCATTGACACCATATAACTGCAGCGTATTGAATAGCTTCTCTCTTGGCACCTTGTCATATGCCTTTTCCAAATCGACAAAACTTAAATACAGATCTTTGTCATATTCCCATGCTTTCTCGACTATTTGTCGTAAAGTGAAGATCTGATCCTGACAGCTTCTATTTGGCCTGAATCCAGCTTGTTCTTCACCAAGCTTTTCTTCCACAATTCTTCTCAACCGTTTCTCAAGTATACTTGCATAGATCTTGCCAGGAACACTCAGTAGGGAAATACCTCTGTAATTCTCACATTCAGTTTTATTTCCCTTTTTATATATGGGTACTATGAGAGCTCTACTCCAATCATCAGGAATTCGTCCCTCTGTCCAGGCTTTCTGAACTATGCAGTGCAGCCACTGTAAGACTCTTATACCCCCATACTTCAGCATTTCTGGTCGAATATCATCTACTCCTGCTGCCTTTCCACATTTCAAGCCTTTGATGGCTTTTTCTACTTCAAGTATGGATATGTATTCCTGACTACATGCCTGGTCAGTGTTTTTTATCACTGTGCTGTCATCACTGCTTGTTTCATTTAGCAGTTTTTCAAAGTAATTACTCCATACTTCAAGGATATCTTTTTCTCCTGTTTTCATGTCACCTTTATCATCTCTAATTCCTTTTACAGCACTCTTTCCTCCATTCCTAAGCTTCTTCAACAACCTCCAGAATATTTTGTCACCTTCTTGATATTTATTTTCTATATTCTTGCCAAAGTCCTCCCATGACTTTTGTTTAGCTAGTTTTACACACTGTTTAGCTTTCTTACATTTGTCTCTGTATTCTGTAAGAGTAAAAGCTGACTTATTTGCCAGGAACTTTTGATATGCTTTCTTCTTTTCCTTCACTGCCTCTTTAACTTCCTGTGTCCACCAGGGAGTTCTGATTTTTTTATCTTTGCACAACCTCACCACATGCCTCTCTGGCAGAATCAATCAATGTTTCCTTCAGAGTTTGCTACTGAATCTCCAAGGTTTGATTCCTGTTCTCAAACTCTTTCATTTTCTTTTCAATAATATTTCTGTATTTTAGTCTACAGTTTACATCTGAGAGCTGCTCAACGTTTATTCGCTTTAAAACTTTCTTACATGTTATTCTTTTCAATATGAAATTCAATTTTATCCTGCTCAAGACTAAATAGTGATCACTTCCAATTTCAAATCCTCTGTACACTCTGGTGTCCTGCACCAGGGAGAAAACATCACTATCAACAATAACATAGTCAATGAGACTTTTCTTATTCCTAGCCTCTTCTCTCCATGTGAATTTGTGCACATTTTTATGTTGGAACATGGTGTTAGTAATAACCAGTCTATGTCCTGAGCAGAAATCCAACAGATATTTGCCATTATTATTAGCTTTGCTCTTTTCTTCAAATTTTCCCAAAATATTTTTGTATGTCTCACAATCATTTCCTACTCTACTATTTAGATCCCCAACAATGACCAACTTTTCCTTTTTCATTGTGTCAATTGCTTTTTCTAAAGCCTCAAAAAATTCCTCCACTTCTACCTTAGTAGAACCTTCTGTGGGACCATAGGCACAAATAAGTCTCATTGTCCAGTTCCCCATTCTCATATTTGCCCACATTACTCTACTTGAGACTGACTGCCATTCAAGAAGATTAGCCTCGTATTTTGTGTTGAATACTATGGCTACTCCTTCTTTTCCTTGATTGTCATTGCCTGAATATAACATTTTGTATTTATTGCTCAGAACGATCTCACCAGTTTTTGTCTTTTTTGTTTCAGTCACCTCTATTATGTCGATCTGGTACTTATCTAATTCCTCAGCTAGCTCCATTTCTTTGCCATTCAGGCTTCTTACATTGAGAGTACCGATCTTTAACTCTGGTGATGTTGAGTTGGGGTTTGTTTTCAGATTTGTTCCAGTAGCTGACTTTTCGCTGTTCGCCCTGGTTCCCTGGCGAAAACAACGGGGGCCTTGTTTAACCGGGCGACGCCCCAGCCAGCATGAAATTTTGTCATGTTGTACCATCATTTTTTATTTTGGTTTAACCAATAAGAATACAATTTGGTCGGCTAAATCCCAAATTGCCAGCCCATCCTCGTTCGTTCAGTATCAAAGTAGATTCCCAACAGGGTGCACCACGAGAAGGTGAGGATTGGACATTAGGTCAGAAGCCCTGGTCGGTTCTCCGCATTCCTTTAAAGGCTATGTGGAGGTCTCCTCTCAGTTATACAGCTTTGACCCTAGTCAGAACTCTAAATTAGCTCTATACAAGGCAGTGTTCAAACCAGTTTTAACTTATGGATCTGAGAGCTATGTCAGAAGTAAAACACTTGATCAAAGACTAGAGACCTCAGATATGAGAGTCCTGAGAAAGATTAGAGGGACGAACAGATGGTATGAATGGCAATATCCTATTAAAAATGTGGATATATATTAGGAAAGAACTTGACATTGTCAGCATCCTGGAATGTGTTAACAGAGCTAATCTTAGGTGGTATGGTCACTTAAACAGAATGGGTAAGGAAAGATTAGCAAAACAAGTGTTCTCTGCCAGGTGGCAGGAAAACGACCCAGAGGAAGACCAAGATATAGGTGGATTGATACAGTACAAAGTGTCTTATACGATAGAAATATTAGATCTGATAATGTTGGAGTCTTGACAAGTAACAGACTGATTTGAAGGAAAATTGTAGATAGGAAGTTAGTAATGATGTAAATTTTTCATGTAGTTCTATCATATCCTGTACACCCCTTGAGGGTACATGTCAGGAAATTGATGATGTATCCATCATTTGTCATGTTCAGGTTATGTTTCAATACCCTCTAATCAGTTGTTGAGTAAGGGATGTTTTCAATTGTATTGTTTTAGTGCTCTGCCTTGCAATTATACTTTAATGTCAATTGGAAAGTGATCTGCGAGAGGTTGATGTAGAATTGCTGGTTGAATTTTGTTGCTACTTAAATGTTTTCCCAAATAAATCATCCAGGTTTTGTATACACCACCATTGAATTCTCTCATGGGGGACATTTAGGTATTGTTCAAGTCCATACATGGCAAGTAAATCCAGATAATCTTGAGAGTTGTCAATATTCATATCCTCAATTATGAGAACATTATCACTTCTGATTTCATCTAGAATATACTCAAATTCATGTATAAAGTTTGGCTCTAAATTACAGTTCAACCTATAGATAGCCATTATATATATACTAAGATGTTCTAAATATAAGTTGACATTTTCAGCTGTTTTTCATTTTTATAGTAGTAATGTCTTTACAGATACAGAGTTTTGAATCAAGATAATTATACCTTCAAATTTGTTAT
The DNA here is from genome assembly GCF_054136105.1 of Typopeltis vanoorti. Taxonomy (NCBI): domain Eukaryota; kingdom Metazoa; phylum Arthropoda; class Arachnida; order Uropygi; family Thelyphonidae; genus Typopeltis; species Typopeltis vanoorti. The sequence goes on along the minus strand of NC_143556.1, from coordinate 25,028,623 downwards.
AATTTCTACATTGATAATAACTTTTAAATCCACTTAAATGATACAAATCAAGTTATTTGTCTTTAACACAAATCAAGATGTCAATATCAAGACATTCTACCTGATACTTTAAATTTTGATTAAATTCTTCAAAAATATCACTTGAAACCATATGGGATTCTTCATGTCTTTTCATGGCAGGCATCCAAGGTGAATAAGGTTAGCAAGGAAATTTGCTATAGAACAAAAATGGCAGAATCCATATTTATGATCAATAATTAACTGATTGGCATCTAGATAGTGAAGAAGCTGGTTATTACTAACCTTCTCCATCACCTTTGAGAGTATTGAAGTGAAGAGCAATGGGATGATAGTTTGATGACTACTTCTCTATCTCTCTCTCTCTCTCTCTCTCTCCCTTAGACGATAGATATATAAGATTTGATAATGTTGGAGTCTTGACAGGTAACAGACTAATTTTGATGAAAATTGTAGATAAGAAGTTATTAAGGATGTAAATTTTTCATGTAGTACTATCATATCCTGTACACTCCTTGAGGGTATATATCAGGAATTTGATGATGATGATGAGAATTTCTGGCTAAGTTTCATAGCCTGTAACAATATGTGATGTTAACTGCAGGAAGATAACTGCATCTATTAGAATTCAAAGAAATCAATTCTTTAAACTAATAATTCATTAGGCACAGGAATGAGAAGTATTACTTAGGATGACTTCCCAAAATTGGGAAAGATTAAAGCAGTCATTCCTTAATTTCAGACTATGAATATTGAGCTTTACAACTTTCTTTATATATATATAGTCTTTCAAGTAAAAAAATAATGTTTGTGCAGCACTTTAGCTTTATTCCAATGGATTGGATTCTGTACCTAGTGGATAAAGCTTGGCTATACCAAGCTTTATCCACTTTTCTAGATAAATCTGAGCTGTTTAAAAGCATAAAAGACTGCATGAGCATGGAATGCTCTAAACTTCAGGATGAGAAAGTGGAGAATATTTATCTTTCAGAGAGTCTAGGAAGGAATTTAATTTCCGTACTGGATGAAAAAAACTTGAAGGATGATTTGTCAAAGAAGTCTTACATTTCTTTCCAACAATGCATTTACATATGGAGTAGTAATTTTAGAAACCTCTTTTAGACAAGGATTTGGATGAAGTAGCCTTAATGACAGTTCCTTATTTAAAAGAGAAGTAGAACATAGTTTATGTGCACAATGAACCAAAGTGTTAATCATGTCATAATATTCCTGACAAGGATGATGATGTGATGCTGCATCAATGTACTTTTCAATATGAGTTGTTTTTCTGTATACAGAGAAGTGTAGATTGCCATTAGGTTTCCATAGAATAAGGACATCCAGAAATGGGAGATATTGTTTTCATCTACTTCAAGGATAAGTTTAATTCTGAAGTGAACTGAATTGTCTGTAAGAATTCATATAGCTACAGCAGAGAAAATTTCAGACAGAAATGCATCATCATTATATCTGTAACAGATAGAAAGCTTATGAGAACAATTATTAAGAATGTGTTGTTCAAAATGTTCCATATACCAGTTGTCTAGATTTGGGAAAACCCATAGCAATTCCTTATATCTGTTTATAAATCTTGTTTTGACAAGAAAAATTACTTTCTTTTATGACAAAGTAAAATAATTTTATAAAGAATATTCTTTTAAGACTGTAAATTATATAGGTTGTCCAACCTACAACTCTCAAAAGAACTGTCTGAGCTTCTCTCCTCATTTACTATAAATTCTTCTGTCTTTCTTCAGAATTCAGAGGATTTCAAGAATAAATTCCCAGGAAAACCTTCATGACCTAGAGATCTTTTTAATTAGAGTTTTCATATAATTTTGCCCTTCACAAACATCTCTCTTGCTGATACAGTAGACTTATTATGTAATAATTTTTCTCCTGATATTGCATAATTAGAACAAGAGCAAATTTTGAGTGTTAATAAATATTAGAATTAATAATTAATAATAATAATACAGGTAACCCTCATATAATGCAGAAGTTAGGTTCCATAGAAATGTCGTGTTATATAAATCGCGCTGTGCGAGACTCAGATTGCATTGAAAAAGTAGGGTTATGTTCTGATCTATTTTTTTTTTTTTAATTATATAAACAATAATGACATATCCAACAAAAATATATTTTTATTTACTTCAGGTAATTCATGTAAGTTAAGAAAACATAAACTATGTAACAAATACATAGTATAAACTTATAAAAATTATGAATTGTATGTAAACTTCATTGCACATAATGCATAAATGTTTTAGGCAAAATAAAATAAAGTGCATATTTTAATCGTCATCACTGTCTTCAAAACTAAAAGAACGTAGCTGTTCTTTATTTACGAGTGGCCGGACGTCATCATCACTTGAAGTCTCTTGGACATCATTTGTATAATTCTCATTGCATACTTCGACTGGTTTAGTTATCAAGAAGTCAGTAATAAGACCTTGCTTACTACTACTATGCTGAAAATATTTATTCAGTTCATTATATGGAGCTAAACAAATATCCAATTGTCTCGTGAATTTTCCGGAGCGCTCCATTGAGGGATCATCATTTGTAAAATAACTTCCTAACTTTCTTGCCAATCCAATTATTCTGCTAATTTCTTTAAACTGAATTCTTTAACAGATTCATCACAATCAGAATCTTTGGCAGGATTTTCCCCGCCATTTGGTTTGACATCTATTAATTGTACCAGTTCCTCCTCATTTAAATCTTTCTCCATCAATTAAATTCATCAATTTTGTTTACGACCATCGCAAAAGCCCTCTAAGTGGCCATTACTATAAAAATAAATTTTTTACATAAAAAAAGCATTAAATATTGTATGTAACTCATCAAAAAATAAAGTGCTCAGCTTGAGATTAATAAACATGATTTTTAAAGACAATTTTCAACAATAAACACTTTATATGGTAAACAATTGAGGTACATGCATGCTAAAGAGCATTTCCCTTAATATAAATTCGCTACTTATAACTACATGCACGATACGGGCGGATGCAAATTTAACGAAGATAAAATTTGATTTTTAAGTCGCAGTGAAAAATATCATCATCAGATTCCTGCCATGTACCCTCAAGGGGTATACAGGATATGATAGTACTACATGAAAAATTTACGTCCTTACTAACTTCCTATCTACAATTTTCCTCCAAATCAGTCTGTTACTCGCCAAGACTAAAACATTATCAGATCTTATATTTCTATTTTCTGAGGCACTTTGTACAGTATCAATCCACCTATATCTTGGTCTTTCTCTGGGTTGTTTTCCTGCCATCCTGGCAGAGAACACTTGTTTTGCTAATCTTTCCTCGCCCATTCTATTTAAGTGACCATACCACCTGAGATTAGCTCTGCTAATGCATTCCTGGATGCAATGTCAAGTTCTTTCCTAATATCATCGTTTTTAATATGATATTGCCACTGATGCCATCTGTTCACGCCTCTAATCTTTCTCAGGACTCTCATATCTGCAGTCTCTAGTCTTTGGTCAAGTGTTTTACTTCTGATCCAGCTCTCAGATCCATAAGTTAAAATCGGTTTGAACACTGTCTTGTATACAGCTAATTTAGTGTTCCAACTAATTTCTCTCTTATTCCATATGAATTTATTCAGTTGACTTCCTACTATACCAACTTTGTTGATTCTGTTGTCTATTTCCATATTTAATTTACCATCTTCACTAAAAATCGTGCCTAAGTTGCTGGAATGTTTTACTTGTTCCATAGGTTCTCCGTTCAAAACACAGTTGACATTTTCAATGATTCTGCCTATTTTCATTGTCCTTGTCTTTTTATTGCTGACCTTCATACCATATCTATTACAACAGTTATTCAGTTTAGTATTATATCTATTACAACAGTTATTCAACTTGCAAACTTGTAGCAGATTTATTTAGTAGTATAACATGATCTGCATAAAGCAAAGAGCTGACATTAACATCTCCAATTTTGATATCATGTTTAATACCACTTTCCTTCATAATGTGAACCATATAGATAATGAATAACAGAGGGGAAAAACATAACTCCCCCATGCTCCCTACCCTCTTGTTATAACAACCTTCAGCAGAAACATGGAATTTCAAGACATCCTAGTATCAAAACAGTTATGCACAAAATTTTTCCTCCTCTTTTATTCTGCTATAATTGTCTTCACTACTCACCCATAATGCCCTAAAATATATAATTTTTTTTTTTTTTAGTAAAAATAGCCACTATATTTAAAATAAGGGACCCTCCTAAACAAAAACAGGCTATAATAGCCGTATAATAATAAAAGGATTGTATTAAGTTATTCTTTGTATCACAATTTAATTTTCCAAGTCTCTTTTTAACTATACCCTCACAAATTTTCTATTGTTCACATTAGGAGAGTTAACTGGCCACTGAAGCAGTTGGATGTTGTGATTTTTGAGGAACTTTTTTTTTTTTCTTTTTTTAAGTGTGGCGTGGAGCGAGATCCTGTTGGAAGATGAGTTCTTTGTCTTTCTGGACCTGTAGGAACATTCTTTTCTCTAATATTTTTATGTTTTGGTCACTTTTCATCATAACGTCAACAGGCACAAGTGATCCTGGACCATCATATGTAAAACAATCCCAGAACATCTTTTTAGCTGGTTGTTTAGGAGCTTGTTAAAGGTAGCTGGGAGAAGTCTTCTCGGCCACTGATTTGTAAACATATGGTACCTGCTCTCTTTGGACAAACAAATGGCTTTCATCTGAGAATATTACCTTCTTCCACTTCTGAGCAGTCCAATCTTTGTACACTTTTGCCCATTGGAGCCTCCTTTTCTGCATAGCCTTTGCCAACAGTTGTTTCTTTTTTGGTCTATGGACAGTCCTTCATGCTTCCAACAATCTTTGATGGACTGTCATGTCAGAAACAATACTACTATCAGGTTATCCCAAAAGTAATGTCGTTTTTTATACTGTACTTGTTCAAACATGTCTCAGCTTGTCTAACATGAATTTTTGAAGTTGTATAAGTACCATTAAGCTGAGGTGACCTCATTTTAAGGAACTCCACCTTGCAAGAACATCATACATAAGTTCTTGTTTAAATAACCCTTTATGGCAGTCACTGAAGAGCACATCATGCTTTATGAGTTCAAAAAGGTAGCAATGCTGCTAACACTGTAACAAATGTGCAAGAATTGTATGGCGATAATGTTTTGAATGTGCAAAAGTGCCAGCGATGGTTCCAAACATTTTGTCAAGGGAACTTTGGCTTGAAAGACTCCCCTCATTCTGGGTGCCCTGTTTCTCTCGATAATGATATGCTGGAAGCCAATATTGCAAGAAATGCATTGGCATTTCTTGCAATAGTTTATTAGAATAATTAGAATAATAATAATTATAATAATGTCTAAGCTCAGCAAGTGGATTCCTTGCGAACTGACGAACAACAGTCAAAGAGAGCTCGTCTGCATCTGCACTGCTCTTCATTCTCGAGAGGTTCAGTCTAGTTGAGTTGGAGTTATGTAGTCACTAGTGATGAAAAGTGGATACTTTATAAGAATGTTAAGTGCCGAAAGCAGTAGGTTCATTCAGGAGAAGAGAACAGACTAAACCTCAGCCAAAACCAGACCTTCACCACAAGAAGATTCTGTTAAGTGTTTGGTGGGATATAGCTGGTATTATACACTTTGAATTCTTGCCACAAAATCAAACAATCACAGCTGAAGTATACTGTGAACAACGCAATTGATTGAATGAAAAAATGAAAGAAAAGAGCTGTTCTCTGGTCAATTGAAAAGATATTATTTTTCGCCATGATAACGCACACCCTCATAGTGCTCACCTATACCAAGATTGAGGAACTCAGCTGGGAAAAGCTTCCACATCCATCGTATTCTCCTGATCTTGCACCTTCAGATTACCACTGATTTTGATGTTTGCAACCTTTAATTAATGAAAACCAATACGATACATTAGAGGTACTGAAATTGGGCCTGTGTGACTTCTTTGCCTCCAAACCTCCTGAATACTATAGAAATGACATTATGAGCTTTCACAATGTTGGAAGAGCATTATTGATTCAAATGGAGAATATATACTTGATTAAATTAGCAAGTGATTTATCTTTTATATCCTTTCAAAACTTAATGCTAAAAATGACATCACTTTTGGGATGACCTGATAACTGCCAAGTCTCTGTTTAAGTCTACTCAGACAACGCTAGATTTATTTTGCTTTCTGAACTAGTAAACAATCTTGAGTAAGTGTAATTTTTCTTTTTTACTGCACAACATTATTAACAAATATCTTAGAGACAGTTAAAACATGGAGCAGTCTCAACCAAACTAGTGAACTAAAACCAAAAATATTAAGATTCAGCTTGTTCGGATTAATTTATTTGCTACTGTATATGTGTTTCTCTGTGGCTACACTGCATAATTAAGAGAGTTGAATTCCAAACGTTTGGAGAGATCTTATAATGCTCTTCATTAAAAAAGTAAATAAAATTAAATGCGAGAATTCAGTTTTATTTATTTATTTATTTACCTCATATTAGAATTACTGGTGAATTTTCCTGCTGAGCATTCCAGATAAGATTTACTTGACTTGGATGCAAACTAAGAAAAGTTGTGGATGAGAAACTTCAGGAAGTTTCTCATCCACAATATTTGAAAGATTAAAATTTGGTTGGAAATGAAGCAGGTAATATGTGAGATATGAGATCATACATGAGATAAAGTAGCCAAATTCATAAATGACAGATTAATACTAAATCGTCACTGCTTCTGACAAATTGATTTTGTCAGAAGCAGACTTTTATTTTGAATAAATAGGCCTAAATCATAGGGATATAACCAGGATCGTGAAAACTCGTGATACGATGCTTATAGAAAAGCTGTTAAAAAAAACTGCATACGGGATATAAATGAGCCATTATACAAAACAATGTGTTGCAATACTTAAGTTATAAGTCGGTAGTTAGAATTGAAGGATGGACAGAAAGATGGCATGATGTTAAATCAGGCATGATGCAAGCTATCTGTACTATAAGAATCATATTATGGAGGTAAGAGAGATCTCCCGATATCAGAATTGATTGAAGATATATTGAACTTAGCTGTTGTACATTTTATCCTATACACATAAATAAATTCCATCACAAGCTTCAGGAATCTTTAACTTCTTCGAATAACTGCTATTAAACAAATTTGGTGTGAAAAATAAAGGAACGGAAACTGTTCCTTAACCTGTAGAACAAATTAAATATTTCAGCTATTTAGGGACAATTTTTAGTTGAGATGCTAAATTACATATGGAAATAGATAATAGAAGAATGAGTAAAGCTGATATGATGTGAAGCCAATTGAATAAACTTATATGGAATCAGAGATAAAGTAGCTAAAACTAGTAGTATTTAAGACAGTGTTCAGTTCAGTTTTAACTTAGATTGAAAGTTAGACATCAACATAGAAAACTAAGCAAAAGTATTTTATGTTGGAGGTTTAATGGATTTTTTACAACACTCAAAAAGAATTAAAATAGAATTTAATACTTCCTATATTTCGTCCTAGTCACTAGGACATCTATGGGGATTACAAAGACAATTAATGTAACATGCACACAAAAACTTACAATACTAAGCCCAACCACGTGGGTGACAATAAAGATCTATCTAGGTGGAGTGCCCTCTAAGGGCAGTAGTAGGTGGCCTGGAATGTAAGGTGGGACCTCTGGTGATGACTGTTTCCCAAATCTTCGGAAGCTTAATGCAACCGTATTTGTTAAGATTTGGTTGGTTTCTGAGAGCTGCTGCTGCTGCTGCTTCTAAGAAAAGTCTCTCTTTCTTGAATTTGCTGTGGTGGAGCATGGTGGTTTTCTTCCATGATACTCTGTGGGTGGTGTCCAAAACATGGTCAGCCAAGCCTGAATGGCCATAGTTGTGTTTAACGATGTACGACTTGTGTTCCTCCAGGCGGATGGATGCTGATCTGCCTGTCTGTCCAAAGTACGCAAGCTTACAGGAACAGGGTACTTTGTAAACTCCAGGCAGAGAGAGAGGAGGGAGCTGATCTTTCGTAGAACGGATAAGGGTAGCCAGTTTGCGGTAGGGCTTATATGCTGTGTGTAGGTTATACTTTTTTAGTATCGTGGCTATTTTTTCCGAAGTGCCACGGATGTAGGGTATGGTGATGGCATTTTTAAATTCTTGTTGACGAGTGGGACGGCGGAGCTTTACATGCGGAGCTCTCCACTGTTCTTAACCCTGAACTTTGGTCGATTCTCTCTGACATTTCGGAAACTTCTGCACAGAGAGAATTTCAGAAAATAAAAAACAAACACGTCAAGAAATACAACAACCTGGTTAAAGACAAACCACAACCACAAATTCAACTGCTCCAGACAGTAATAAACCTCTCGTCCAAAAGGCTCAACGATGATGCCGTCAGCGCCCTTTGCCTCGGCCGTAATTTTGCCGTTGCCCCAAAAGAAGTGCCGGTGCTCGATGTAATGGTTAACGTCGAACGGGGGATCGGTCACTTACCGTTGGAGGTAGCCAACAACATCCTCGTTCACTCTTCGCCTCCAAAAAGTAACTTATCTTATTCCCAACGCATGGCTCTCCAGAAACTACGCAAAGAAAAAAGTATCGTCATCACCAGAGCGGATAAAGGTAATGCCACAGTTGTCCTTAATACCAGTGAATACAATCGTAAAATGAACATTATCTTCCGCGATCGTGCTACCTACATCCCGCTAGAACACGACCCCACAAAAACGCAAGTTAAGAAATTAAAATTCTTACTTAAAAAAGTAACCTCCTGGCCCCCCGACGTCACGAAAAAACTTAAACCTTTCCGCTCCCGTCCCCCCCGAATATACGGGTTACCAAAAATCCACAAACCTAATTCCCTACTCAGGCTTATAGTAGATGCCACCAATGCACCTTGTTACAGACTGTCTAAACAGCTGGCCAACTCTCTGTCCCCCCTCACCGGAAATTCAGCTTCCTATATAAAAAACTCGACCCACTTTAAAGCCCTCACAGAAAATTTAACCTTGAATAATACAGACATATTAGTAAGCTTTGATATCTCCTCCTTGTTTACCAATATTCCCTTAACTGACACTTTATCTCTCTTAGAAAATGTTTTTCCCTCTGACATCTTAGATCTCTTTTCCTTCTCCATCAACTCTGGGTATTTCGCTTGGAATAACAAAATCTACAAGCAGATAGAGGGAACCGCTATGGGCTCCCCCCCCCTTGCCAATTTCTATATGGAAGATTTCGAAAAACGAGCCATAGACTCAGCCCCACTCAAACCTTCTATCTGGCTAAGATATGTAGATGATGTGTTCTCTATTTGGCCTCATGGCCCAGACACCTTAGACTCCTTCCTCGGTCATCTCAATAGCCTACATCCAAGAATCCAGTTTACTATGGAAAAGAAAAAGAACAATTGTTTACCCTTCCTAGACACCTTAGTTACGCGCCTGCCTAATGATACACTTGCCTTCACTGTATACAGAAAACCCACACACACAGGCAGATACATTCACAAACTCTCCCACCACCACCCCTCACAACAATATGGCATCATTAAAACCCTTACCAAGAGAGCCCACAATCTTTGTTCCAGTGGAACTGCCCTCACTACTGAGCTTAACCACATACACAGAACTTTCCTCTCCAATGGCTACAGCGAACACTGCATCAAAAAAATAATCAATTCCTCCCCCATTCCCCGTCCCGCTCGTCAACAAGAATTTAAAAATGCCATCACCATACCCTACATCCGTGGCACTTCAGAAAAAATAGCCAAGATACTAAAAAAGTATAACCTACACACAGCATATAAGCCCTACCGCAAACTGGCTACCCTTATCCGTTCTACGAAAGATCAGCTCCCTCCTCTCTCTCTGCCTGGAGTTTACAAAGTACCCTGTTCCTGTAAGCTTGCGTACTTTGGACAGACAGGCAGATCAGCATCCATCCGCCTGGAGGAACACAAGTCGTACATCGTTAAACACAACTATGGCCATTCAGGCTTGGCTGACCATGTTTTGGACACCACCCACAGAGTATCATGGAAGAAAACCACCATGCTCCACCACAGCAAATTCAAAGAAAGAGAGACTTTTCTTAGAAGCAGCAGCAGCAGCTCTCAGAAACCAACCAAATCTTAACAAATACGGTTGCATTAAGCTTCTGAAGATTTGGGAAACAGTCATCACCAGAGGTCCCACCTTACATTCCAGGCCACCTACTACTGCCCTTAGAGGGCGCTCCACCTAGATTGGACTTTATTGTCACCCACGTGGTTGGGCTTAGTATTGTAAGTTTTTGTGTGCATGTTACATTAATTATCTTTGTAATCCCCGTAGATGTCCTAGTGACTAGAACGAAATATAGGAAGTATTAAATTCTATTTTAATTCTTTTTGAGTGTTGTAAAAAATCCATTAAACCTCCAACATAATGTCCTCACAGCACTTAAGCCTCTACACAAGTAAGCAAAAGTAATTGGACAAGTAATAAGCTAAAATATTTAGGAATAGAATAAAATGACTTCATCACATAAATTAAAGTATAAGAACAAGAATGAAAGCTAGTGGAATATCTGGATCTGGAAGAATAAGAACATAAGTAAAGATACAAAAATAAAAAACTACAAAAAAAGAGTATTAAACTAAATTAGAAATCAGAAAATTATAAAATCTATCTAATAAAAGTAAACAACTGGATACTAGAGGTAAAGAGAAGTAGAGGAAGACTGAGATGAAGATCATAAGGGCTAATTGAGAACAGTGTTGCTGCAAGCAGTTGTGCTTAATAGTGGAAGAAGATTGAAAGTTTGGAAATGAAGCAGTTGGTCATATATGAGAGTTGAGGAAAATTGAGATTTGGGAAAGGGTGGAAAAAACCTTCAAAGACAAATCAGGATCTGCATAGGTTGGTGCAATTAGTAGCATGTTAGAATATTAAAATATAAGAGGTATCACTATATGAGAACTCACAAATAACAGATTAATTATGAAGGAAATTTTTGGTGTGAGATAATTATGTAATTTGAACACAGAATCCTGTACATCCCACCTGAGAATACATATCAGCAAATTATTGATGAGGTTTATTATTAGTATTCATTAAGCGCCTCTGTAACGCAATTGGAAGAACGATGGTACATTGTGCCCTTCGATTGGAATAGGCCTAAGTTCGATTCTCGTCGCGATGGGAGGAATCTTTATCTGGACGATTTCAATCGAAGGTGAGTTAGCTGATCTCATACGGAGGTAGCAGGGTTTTTTCTCCCGGAAACTCGGGTTTTCATCCCGCATACAGACAAATCAGCCTCGGAACACGCGCAATTTACAGACAAAAAATACTAGTTGTGGTGGGTGGTTGAGGAGATGATTCATAGTAGAGGTTCGGTGTAGTGGTTGAGACAGTTGTAGGTGTCCTCCCATGATGAGTCTTCCTTGGAGGTGTCAGGAATAATAATAATAATAATTACTGTTTTTTTTTTTTTAATCCTCAAATGACATATTTTATAATCTTTGCAAAGTCTCGTTTTTTTTTTTTTTTTTTTTTTTTTTTGTTTTTACTGAAGAGATTTTTATTGGTTTGATTAATTGTAGAAATATAGGATATCATTGTCATGAATAATTTCTCCAGTGTGAATAATATTAGTTGAAAATTCTTCCGGTGAACCTTTCTTAAGTAAGTGAAATTTTCATTAAATCCAGATTATTTACTAATTGAATTAAAGTTACTTGCAAATATGTTTGATCAACTGTAACTTAATAAAACCAAAATCTTCTACACTTAAGAAGATATGAGGAGGTATAATAGCCCCCTACCACACACACACACACACACACACACACACCAGCACCACTGTTCTTTTTTCATACTTTCAATGTGGAATGACATATGTTCTGGAAACATATTGTTTTTGATATAGAAAATTATAAGAAAAAATATACACCGTGTATTTTAATTCAGATTTGTATAGCCTCTTTTCTGTCAAATCAAATCATTACATTTTCTGCAGAGAGTTTGCAAATAGTATTGGAAGAACTTTATTTTAAAACCACAACAGTCATGTAGTTATCAAATTACACCAGCATCATTTCTATGCTAGGAATTTTAATATGTATTTAAAAATGTATTCAGTCAAGCTAATTGACATATCTTTATTTTAATAGTCAGAAAATGGAGACCAACGTCCATTAAAACGTGAGAATCCTCACAAATACCTTTTGTACAAGCCCACCTTTAGCCAACTTTTTGTATTCCTGGCATCAGGATTTAAAGAATTGCCTCCTAGTGGTGTATTGCTTCTTTACCTGTCTGCAGATGGCTGCTTTTCAAACATAAAGCATCCAGATGATAGTAAGTTTTAAAAAATATATATGTGTGTGTGTGTGTGTGTGTATTTGAACAGTTGTATCTAAATATGAATTACATTGAATTAGGGCAATTTCTCTTTGATATGTTGCACTCTTTTTTAGGTTAATATTCACTGTATTGCTAAGCAAACACGATGGAGAAAGTAAATTTATCATTTTGTCATTATCCATCATAATCTCTTCCTATCAGTTAAGTACTTTTTTGGAAAAAAAAAAACATCAGAAAAGAACTAGATATTTATAACATAAATGGAAAGAACTTCTATTTAGGATGGAAAGATATTGGCTACCAAAAGAGGTGGAGAGGTATAGACCAAAGGGAACAGGCAGATGCCTAATCCTTGAAGAGAAGAACAAGAAGAAGACTTTGAAAAAACTGGTTCTGCACTGGAAAAAGAAAACTCATACAGAACTAAGTATGCATAATATTATTATTACATGCACCTCCAGGGAGTCCAAAGACTCATCAAGGGAGAGTACCTATTCTACAACTCTGTCTCCACTAACAAACTGCAAATACAGCAATGCCATCTTCCGTCCACAACCACTTTTACAGACAATCACAAACATCCATGCCCACAGCAGGATTCGAACCCACAGTCTTTTGACTGGATATCAGATACGATAACCATTCAGTCAATCAGGCTAGAAGATATTATGAATGTCATTGAAATTGTCGAACAGAGTCTATGGTGTTATGCTTGTCCTTGTGCACTGTTGTTAAACATTTCAGACAAGAATTTATGTTGCATACTTAAATTCCATCCTTTAACAATTCAGATGTTGCATGCGTTTAAATGCAATTGTTAATAGTTCCTAAACTCATTTGAACAGTAATGAAGACTTTGTCTGTTTTGACTGATAAAGTACATTTTTAAAGGGGGTGCTTAAGGGTCAAAGTTCTGTATAACTGAGAGGAGACCTCCACATAGCCTTTAAAGGAATATGGAGAACTGGCCAGGACTTTTGACATAATGTCCCATCTCACCTTCTTGTGGTGCACCCTGTTAGGTATCTTTCTAGATACTGAATGAACGAGGATGGGCTGGCAGATTGGGATTTAGCTTACTAAATTGTATTCTTATTGGCTTAAACCATAATATACAATTTTGGTGCAACATGACAGAATTTAATGCCTGCTGTGCCATCGCCAAGTTAAACAAGGCCCAGTTGTTTTTGCCAGGAAACTAGGTCAAACAGCAAAAAAGTCAGCTACTAGAACAAATAATAAAACATGCCCCAATTCAAGATCATCAGAGTTCAAGATTGGTACTATCAACATAAGAAGCCTGAATGGCAAAGAAATGGAGCTAGCTGAGGAATTGGATAAGTGCCAGATCGACATAATAGGGGTGAGATGAAACAAAAAAGACAAAAACTGGTGAGGTCATTCTGAGCAATAAATACAAAATGTTATATTCATTCAATGATAATGAAGGAAAGAAGTGGCCTTGTATTTAATATTCAATACTAAATACAAGGACTAAATAGTAGAGTAGGAAATGATTGTCAGACATACAAATATATTTTGGGAAAATTTGGAGAAAAGAGCAAAGCTAATAATGATGGCAAATACCTGTTGGATTTCTGCTCAGTACATGAACTGATTATTACTAACACAATGTTCCAACAAGAATGTGCACAAATTCACAGGAAGAGAAGCTGCAAGGAATAAGAAAAGTCTCATTGACTATGTTATTGTTGATAGTGATGTTTTCTCCCTGGTGCAGAACACCAGAGTGTACAGAGGATTTGAAATTGGTAGTGATCACCATTCAGTCTTGAGCAGGATAAAATTGAATTTCATATTGAAAAGAACGTGTAAGAAAGTTTTAAAGTGAATAAAAGTTGAGCAGCTCTCAGATGTGAACTGTAGAATAAAATACAGAAACATTATTCAAGAAAAAATGAAAGATTTTGAAAACAGGAACCAAACCTTGGAGATTCAGTGGCAAGTCCTGAAAAAAAACTGATTGATTCGGCCTGGGAGCCATGTCATGAGGTTGTCTGCAAGGATAGAAAAATCAGAACTCCACGGTGGACACAGGAAGTTAAACATGCAGTGAAGCAAAAGAAAAAAGCATATCAAAAGTTCATGGTAAATAAGTTAGCTTTCTCTTAGAGATTACAGAGACAAATAAGAGAAAGCTAAACACTGTGTAAAACTAGCTAAACAAAAGTCATGGGAGGACTTTGGCAAGAACATAGAAAATAAATATCAAGAAGGTGGCAAGATGTTCTGGAGGTTGCTGAAGAACCGGAGGAAAGAGTGCTGTGAAAGGAATTAGAGATGATAAAGGTGACATGAAAATTGGGGGAAAAGATATCCCTGAAGTATCGAGTAATTACTTTGAAAAATTGCTAAATGAAACAATCAGTGACAGCACAGTGGTAAAAACACACTGACCAGGCATACAATCAGGAATACATATCCATACTTGAAGTAGAAAAAGCCATCAAAGGCTTGAAATGTGGAAAGGCAGCAGGAATAGATGATATTCAACCAGAAATGCGGAAGCATGGTGGTATAAAAGTCTTACATGGCTACACTACATAGTTCAGAAACCCTGGACAGAGGGATGAATTCTTGATGATTGGAATAGAACTCTCATAGTACCCATATATAAATAGGGAAATTAAACTGAATGTGAGAATTACAGAGGTGTTTCCCTACTGCGTTCCTGGTGAGATTTATGCAAGTATACTAGAGAAACGATTGAGAAGAATTGTGGAAGAAAAGCTTGGTGAAGAACAAGCTGGATTCAGGCCAAATAGAGGCTGTCAGGATTAGATCTTCACTTTATGACAAATAGTTGAGAAATCATGGGAATATAACAAAGATCTGTATTTAAGTTTTGTCGATCTGAAAACGGCATATGACAAGGTTCCAAGAGAGAAGCTATTGAATACTCTACAGTTATATGGTGTGAATGGGCATTATATCAAGCAATACTTAGTCTTTATTTGAGTTGTAAATCAGCAGTTAGAATTGAAGGAAGTTCAGGAAGAAGGTTTAATGGTAAATCTGGTGTCAGACATGATATACATTATCCCCATTTATATTATACTATAAATTATACATTTTATAGTATAATATAATTATACATTACAAATTATACATTTATATTATAATATAAATATACATTATTTATTAATTAGAATGGAAGGAAGTTCAGGAAGAAGGTTTAATGGTAAAATCTGGTGTCAGACATGATATACATTATCCCCTCTGTTATTCATTATCTATCTATAAGGATCACATTATGAAGGATAGTAGTATTAAACTTGATATCAAAATTGGAGATGTTAATTTCAGCTCTTTGCTTTATGCGGATGATGTTATACTTCTAAATAAATCTGCTTCAAGTCTTCAAGATATCCTAACTAAATTGAATAGCTGTTATAATAAATGTGATATGAAGGAAAGCAATAAAAGGACAAAGACAATGAAAATAGGTAGAATCATTGAAAATGTCAACTGCGTTGTGAATGGAGAACCTATAGAACAAGTAAAACATTTCAGGTGCTTAGGCATGATTTTTAGTGAAGATGGTAAATTAAATATGGAAATATACAACAGAATCAACAAAGCTGATATGGTAGGAAGTCAATTGAATAAATTCATATGGAATAAGAGAGGAATTAGTTAGTACACTAAATTACTAAATTACACAACATATCAGCAAAGCTACTAAATGATTGAAACATATACATTTTTCGTACACTTAGCAATTATACTTTACTTAGCATTATGAGGAAGTCAATTGAATAAATTCATATGGAATAAGAGAGGAATTAGTTAGTACACTAAATTACTAAATTACACAACATATCAGCTAAGCTACTAAATGATTGAAACATATACATTTTTCGTACACTTAGCAATTATACTTTACTTAGCATTATAAAACACATCTTACTGTTGGTATAGAATAACTATTCCCTTGTAATGAATGTTGTCTAATGCGTTATTGTAGACGTGGGTATTAACTCTTTATTCTGATTAGCAGTGCACTTTTGCTTTCATAACATAATAAATTTAGTTTAATCCTTTATCCAAGTGTGAGCAAACAAAGTTTTTGCGCCTGAAGTATCTTCAGGACTGGGGTAAGGTGGTACAACACCAGGGCAACTCGTTGCAAAGGTGGAGCAGGCTACCAACACTCCTGTCTCAGTATCTCCTATAATGCAAAACACCCCCTTTTATATGCTCCCTGCTCTTTGTTCTCAAACTTCAAATGTCTGTAATTACCCTTCGGCACTGTGGCATCAATTTGGTTTTCTCGCTGAAGGTGCTTGCCCTAGGAAATCAACTTGTTCACAAGTTGTTGCGAACTTTTTTGATACACTATTCTTCTTCTTCTTCTTCTTCTGCAGCTTTTCCCACTTAAGTAGAGTCGCTGCTTGTGGTGAGTCTCCTCCACAACTTCCTGTCTTGGGCTGTAGCCACATCCAAGTTCTCCTCCACCATCTCCCTCCATCTCTTCTTTGGCCGTCCTCACTTCCTCTTCCCCTGCACATCTAGCTGCATGACCTTTTTTCCCACATACTCTTCCTCCCTCCTCATCACATGACCAAACCATCTCAACCTTGCCTCCTGTATCTTTGCTCCTAAGTTCGTAACTTTCACCGTTCCCTTCTTACATAAACATTTCTCAGATGATCCTTTCTGGTCACACTACACATCCACCTAAGCATTCTCATCTCCGCTACCTCCATCCTGCTGATGTTATTTTTCCTCAGGGCCACAGTTTCCAAAGCATATGTCATAGCTGGTCTCACTAATGTCCTGTAAATTTTGCCTTTTAGATTGATCGGCACCCTCTTATCACATAGCACTCCAGCCATCTCTCTCTCTCTAGTTTCTGTCTGCCACCTCTCTTCCCCTTCCAGTCATGCTTCCAACATTCAACGTTCCCACTCACAACATTCTCTCCACTCACTGGGCTCTCTTCTTTAATCGCAACTGCCCTTGATGTGGTAGCCCTTGTCCACTTCTCGCAGCTGTAGGGCGATGTGGCTGCACATCGCTTAAGGGGTATGCCCTAGTGCTTGTATCACTTTCTTTTCGACTCATTTAATCATATCTAGAGCTGGCAGTGAAGTTTTATGACTGGATACCCTTCCCGACATCAACCCTCACCATTTATCCAGGCTTGGGACCGGCACCTATTGGGGCTAGCTTGCTCCCTTTGGTGGCTGCAGTAGGTGAAATGACATGGCAAGATAGGAAAGATTCACCCCTAGCCCTCGAATACTCTAATAGCATTGGGGGTAAGGAGCAATAAGAGAAGAAAGAAGCAAAGAAAGAAGGGTAGAGGACCAGTCTACAGATAATATAACAGATGTATATTACATGAAGTAAGGCATGGTCCAGCATCAGGTACCTCGTGTTTGCCATGCCTGTACTCACTAAAGTGAGCCCATGAGTGATTTCTGATACACTATTCTTATGTGTTAATATCACTTAATTTTAAGTACAATAATTGAACAGGAATTATTTAACACAAATTTCAATACAGTAAATTTCTTCTCTGACAAAAGGATTCTTACATTATTTTGGTCTAAAACTCCTGTAAAATTGAGATCGATAAATTATTTTAATTTATCTCACGAAATTTTACATGGTCATTTGTTCATGATTTCAACCAGTTATTCCTTCACTGCCTTATCTACTTCATTAAAAAAAAAATAATAAATAAATAAATAAAATAAAAAGTGAGTCAAACACTGAGAAGCTGGTTGCCCACAGTTTTGAAGCAGACACTTGTACATTGCTTTTTAATTGCTGAAAATTTAAATTCCCTTTTATAAATTGAGCAGTGCTATAACAGCAAAAATATTACTGTTAATTGTTAAAAAATAATGTTAAATTAGCTATTCTAAATTGTAAGACAACTTCCTATTTTTACAGTACTTGACTCACTTTTTGACATACAGGATGATTTTTTTATGATATGTCACAACATTCATTAAAAGTTAAACAGGCTTTCACTGTATTAATCATCCCTCTCACCCATAGATGCTTAGTTTAGTTTGTATAACATTTGACAACTATATAAATTCCAAAAATTTATTACATTAAATACATACATAGAAGGTTAAACAAACACAAATGCTTGTTCACAGGTATTGATAAATCATTTTCCTTGTGCATTTCACTTTTGTCATAATCACAGGATAATTACAAAATGCTAGAACTGTAACTGCATTAGATTATTTTACTAAGAATTTGTGTAGAATAGTGGATGAAATGTTAATATGACCCAAAATTAAAATTAGGAAATATGTTTCAGCATGGAGGCCTTTATACTTGATATCAAAATCAATGGTGTTTAAGTGTTTTAAAGTATGGGGGTATGGTAGTCAAAGCCAGTGTAGAAAACCTTACATTCTAACATGCTAACATAATGGTCAGTTTTGACATCTCTTCCCTATTCACAAATGTCCCACTCAAGGAAACCTTAGAGCTCATCCAAGCCAAATTTCCTCCTGATATCTCAGCCCTATTTCAGTTCACAATGAACTCAGGCTATTTTGTTTAGCAAGGAAAATTCTACAAACAGATAGAGGGGACAGCCATGGGTTCACCACTCTCCCCACCCTTGGCCAACTTCTTTATGGAGACTTTGAAGAGAAAGCCTTAAACTCTACCCCACAAAAACCTACCATATGGCTTCGCTATGTTGATGATGTGTTCGCTATTTGGCCACATGACTCTGATACACTCCTCTCCTTCGTAACACACTTAAACAACCAACACCCCAGAATCAAGTTCACCCTGGAAAAAGAGGAAAACAACAGCCTCCCTTTCCTAGACACACTAGTCACCTGCCAGCCTGATGGAACCTTAGTTTTCTCAGTTTATAGAAAACCCACCCATACAGGCAGATACATTCACCAACAATTCCCCTCCCCCTCCCAACCACTGAACTAAATCACATCCTTAAATCACTTTCTCAGCCAATGGCTACAACCTCAAAAAAATCCAAAAAATACTAAAACCAGTAAACCACAATCCCCTTCCCCACCTTCACAATAAAGATTACTCTAAATCCATCACCATTCCCTACATCCAGGGCACCTCTGAAAAAATACCCCTCCCCCACCCAAAAAAAAAAAAAAAGACCTGACCTCATATTACAGACCATATAGAAAATTGGCATCCCTTATCTGCTCCACAAAAGACCAACCACTTCCCCTAGACCTACCTGGTGTATACCAGATCCCTTGAAGCTGTAAGCTGTCCTACTTTAGCCAAACAGGCAAGACAGCGAATATCAGAATTTCAGAACACAAAGACTACATCCGCTTTCACCATTACAGCCATTCTGGGCTTGCAGATCATGCTCTGGATACACGCCATAGAAGACATTGGAAGAAAGCCACAGTAATACACTGCAACAAGTTTTAATTTGAAAGGCTATTCTTAAAATCAGCTTCAGCCCTCAAAAACATGCCAAACCTCAACAAATTTGGATGAATGAGACTGCCTCAAATTTGGGAGACGTACATCATGAGAACTTCAGCACAACGGCCAAGAATACCTAATATAGCCCGCTAGGGGGCACCATCAAGACTTTAGGAAAAACAGTAGCTTTCCCTCTTCGACCTCATTTGCTGTTCTAGTGCCTGCATGCACGTGTCTTAGTCTTATGTTCCCATGAAGATGGCAATGTGATTGCCGAAATATAGGAAGTATATATTAAAATTTATTTTAATTTATATTCCAGTATACGTTGTGAATTCCTTAAGTTATTTAATAATCATGTGCAGCCAACGTATAAGCCTATCTACAAGAATTACTTCAAGTAGAAAAAGCCATCAAAAACCTGAAATTATGAAAAGGTGCTGGTGTGGATTATATTCAATCAGAAATGCTCAGATAAATAGTTTTACAGTGGCTGCAATACATAATTCATAAGACATAGTCATCTGATTGATTGGAATAGAACTTTTACAGTACCCATCTATAAGAGAAATAAAACAATGTAAGAATTAAAGAGGAATTTCTCTGCTGAGTGTTCCAGATAAAATTTATCCTAGCATACTTGAGAAGAGGTTAAGAAAAATTATGGAAGAGAAAGTTGGTGAACAAGGTGAATTTAAGCCAAATAGGATTGTCAGAATCAGATTTTTACTTTATGACAAATAATTGAGAAATTGTGTGAATATAACAAGAATCCACTTTTAAGTCTTGTAGATCTGTAAAAGGCATATGACAATGTACCAAGAGAAAATCTGTTCAAAAACTGCATATTGATTGATATTAACTATGTTATATCAATAAGTATGTAGTTTATATTTAAGTAAATCGGCAGTTAGAATTAAAGGGGATACAGAAAGATGATTTGATGTTTAAATCAGGTGTAAGACAAGGATGCACAACTATCTCGGCTATTCTCATCTATATATAAATAGCACAGTATGAGGGAAAGCAGCAATAAACATGATATCAAATTTGGAGATGGTAATCTCAGCTCTTTATGCAGATGATGTTATCAAATAAATCTCTTAAATTAATCAGTTGCAAGTCTGTAGATTCCTTAATTAAATTGAATAACTGCTGTAACACATTTAATATGAAAATAAACAAGAAAAAGACAGGCTGTGAAAATAGGCAGAAACATTGAAAATGTTAGTTGCATTTTAAATGCAGCACTTATGGAAAAAAGTAAAACATTTCAACTATTTATACACTTTTTTTTTTTTGTGAAGATTGCTAATCAAATGTAAAAATAGACAGCAGGATAAAAAGCTGGTATAATTGTGGAAGTCAGTGAAATAAATTTATATGGAATAAAATACAAAGTAGTCAGAACACTCAGCTGCTGTATACAAGATTATGGTCAAACCAATTTTAACTTTACAGATCTTAGAGCTGGTTTATAAATAAAAAAGTTGATCAAAGAGCATTCAGAAAGGTGTTAGCAGAACTAATCTAAGTGATATGGTCACTTGAATAGAATGTGAGAGGACAAGTTAACAAAACAGGTGTTTGATGCCAGAATAGGTGGGAAAAGACCCAGAGGAAGACCACGATCTGGGTAACTTGGTGTAGTTAAAAGTGCCTTAGAAGACTGACAACTTTGGAGTCCAACAGACTAATTTGAGGAAAATTGTCGATTAGAAGTTAATAATGTAGACTTTTCATATAGTAATATTGTGGTATCTTATACATTGTTTAAGGGTACATATCAGGAGTTTGATGGTAATGATCATACAGAGCCTTTGAATCTTCTTTGAAATGCTATTCACATTTAAAACTGTTTCTACCAAGAAGTTAAGCATTATTCCCAAGAATAATGCTTAACTTTGGTGTTTGGTGTTGATATCGTGTTGTGCAAGACTCAAGTTTGGAAGTTACATGTATTCAGTGTAGTAGTGATGTTCATGAATCCTTTTTTCAGGGTATATTCACAAAGAATCTGTTAACCAGCAGTTAATATCTTTTGTAGTTGTCAAGAGAAATTTTGTTTATCAGAAAATATGTGGATCAGGTGAACCTTCTTTCTTCTTCTTCTTCTTCTTCTCTCTTCCATCATCTATGTGGATGATGATGAGGCCAAATGAACTCTTTCCACTTCTGTCTATCCTGGAAGAGTCCGAACAATTCTGTCCAGTTTGCTGTCGCTTGTTGCGATTTGGTTTTCTGGTCTTTTATTTTGTCTATCCATCTAATTCTGGGCCGTCCTTTGGATCTTTTACCTTCCATCATTGTATTCAGGGCTTTAAATGGTAGTCTTTCTGTTCCCATTGTGGTCACATGGCCAAACCATCGCAGTCTTCTTTCTTGGATTTTGTTGTCTTCGTTTCTTAGTCGATCCTGCAGAGATACTCCAAGTAATCTTCTTAGCCAACCCATTTCAGTAACTAATAATTTTTTCTCTTCAGCCTTTTTGAGATTCCTGCATTCACTTCCATAGAGGAGTATTGGGAGGACCATTGTTTCATAGATTCTTACTTTTATTACTTGTTTGATGTCTCTTGATTTCCATATTTTATTAAGTCATCCAAAAGTTTGGGATGCTTGACTGATTCATCTGTTTATATCTTTTATAATTTCACCATTGTACTCAATAACTCCTCCAAGGTAGGTGAAGTTTTCTACCTGCTCTAGATTCTTACTATCAATTTCAATTTTCAGATTGGTGCTTCTTTTTCCTATTTGCATAATTTTTGTTTTGTCTTTATTTATGTTTAATCCAGATTTTATACACTCCTCCTTTATTTTATCAGAAATTCACTGTAGAGTTTGTGCTTGCAAGTAATGCAATGTCGTGTGCAAATTTTAAATTTGTCACATTTTTCCCATATATTTTGATTCCAGAGTCCTCGTTGTTTAAGGCCTTATTGGTTGCTTCTTCCGGTGTAAGATTGAACAGGTCTGGTGACAGATTGCATCCCTGTCTTACTTTGCTCTCTGTTGGAACCAGTTGGTTAAGGTGTCCTCCATTCATACTGCACTTTCAGATTTCTCATATAGATTCTTCATTATTCTTATGGTTTTGTTGGGAATTCCAAATTCTTCCATAGTTTTCCATGGTTCTCTTTGGATTGAATCAAATGCCTGATGAAAGTCTATTAAATTTATGTAGTTACTTTGGTTGTACTCTAGTGTCTTTTCTATTAGCTGTCTTAAGGTGAATAGTTGATCAATTGTGCTTCACCCTGCTCTGAAACCAGCTTGTTCTTCTCCTAGTGCCAGTTCTATATATGGCTGAATATATAGAACTTCTTTAGGATTCTTCTAATAGATTTGAAATGCCCAAAGTATATAAGACTTGGAACTCTGTGTTGTTACACTATCCTTGGATTTAGAAATATAAGAAAATACTTTCATGTCTAGTTGGTGGTTACCAGATTCCTTGTTAACGTAATCTAATATACTTTGAATAGACAAGCCATTCAGTGGAGGAAATAAAAAGAAAGATTTAGTAAACATCAGTACTGCATGAATACCTGAAATCTCAGATGGTTCTCTCACAACACTATTGAGACCACTGTCTGGAATGATGCTTTCCTTCTCCATAGAAGCAAATTTGAATATAAATATCTTTTCAAAGAAAGTTCAGAGGCCCTGTTGCACTTAACTTCAATTGGAATGCTTGTGCTTCTGTCCTAAAAGGGTGGGCGATTCTCATCCTGTGTATTTAAATATCAGAAAGTAGTAATTATATGTTTGTTATAATCCTTCTAGCATGCAGCATTAGCTGTTTTAAGTTAAATGATTGTTGCATTTGTCTTGTATTCTCTCTCTCTCACTCACCTGTTTTGTTCCAAACTGATAATGTTACTCTTAGTTTTGACATGAAATATTTGTTTGCCACTATTTAATAAAGTTATATACTGTTGTGTTTAATGTGTTTCACTTTCGATTTTAAAAAAATGTAGCAAATGTTGAGTTAATCTTCTGCTTTAGTGATATTTCTTGCTGGTTGCTTGGATTGACTAAATTTGCTGGTATTTTTTACATAACCATATATATGCATCTGGAAATTCTATGTAAACCTTTTTCTATCATTATATTTACTTTGGGTATGTTGTCAGGAGTTCCTCAAACTCAAAGTTTTGGACTTTGAGGAACTCTTGCAAAATACTCCGTATTACACGAGTAGAATAGATTGATAACAACTTTGTCAAGAGATAGCATGCTTGTTTGGCTGTGTTTTTTCTCATCCATTAAACTGAGCAAAATAGATTAACATTCTTGGTGTATAAAACAACATTCTGCTTCTCATCATCATTCTACCCAGAAATGAGATGTTGTAAAAACTCTTACAGATACTTTGTTTATTTGTGTTATATATATATCTGTGATAACAGAGAGGAACAAGAAATGGATTACCCAAGAGACAGTCTTGTAAAAAAAAAAAAAAAAAAAAAAAATGATTAAAATCTAAAAACTTAATGGCATTCTATAAAAAACACCTAACGACTAAAATATGCAACAAGATTATAGTCACTTTACCATACAGCAGGAGAGCAAAGTAGGCTTTCATACCTATGAAAAAAATTTTCACTTTGCTAAGATCACTTAAACAGCCTCATCTACTTCTCAAGAAACTGTGTGCGTATATAGAATTTTTTTTTATAGCGACATATGTTACTTTGGACAAGCAGGGCAGTTGGAAGAAATATACTATAAGAACATACAAAGGATGTTGAAAAGTAACAATCACACAAAGAGGCCTATCTTCTTCGGTTTTTTTTTTTTTTTTTTTTCAAATGAAAAACATCAGATAATTTAGGAACTAACTAGAATGCCATATACTGAGTTTAATTAATAGCTGTATTCTAAGTTTAAAGAAACCTTAGAAATGGTATAATGTTCTTATTCTAATAAAAATCATAGTCTTAATCTTAAACGAACTTTGGTCAGCCTAAATGATTTGAAATTCACAGTATTAGATTATGATGGCATTATGTGGCTCAGTGAAGTATGTGAGTGACATCTCAACATAATATTTACTGTTGGTTTAAAAATCATTCTACCCAAATGTGTTTTCAAATTGATAAATAACTATATTCCTGATAAGGTGCACCATAGAGCATACAAAAACTAATAATTTTTTTTTTTCTTTAGTTATATGTGATTGTTACTAGACCTATTTAATACGAACAACTACCATAGAAGCTTGATGTCTACCTGGCTTTGTTCCTTCATGTCCCCCTGCAGATTAACATACTGTGGTACATGATTGAAGTTGCATTCTTCATATTATCATATACATAATGAATGAGTTTGTGATAAGTTTGTTGAGGTAGTAATTGAATGTATTTTAAATACATTAAAATATGGCTGTGATTGTTTTTATTGTGAAGCAACTCTAGATGCAAATAGTATGTGTCGTTGAGCATGAAGAACATGAAACAACAATGATGGAGTTGATATTAGTGCCCTTTCACAATGTAGGTTGCCAAAAATGTCAACTGGTGATTTTCATATGCAGAAATCTGAATAGTTGATCGGAGAAAACTGGCAAAAGTACGAGATCACTAGCACTGAAATTAAACATTAAATTAGCACAAGTGAAAAAAAAAATGTTTAAAAATTGGCCTTGTATGCTATCTTAGCAAAAATATCTGGATGCATGTTCATTTACTGCTATAACAGAAAATGAACTGGATTTTCACTAGATTTTCCAGAAGATCATTAGTAAGGTTGGTCAATTCAGCCTGGCTGACAATCAATGTTACAATTCATCCCACAGGTGTTTGATGGTGTTGAGATCAGGGCTCTGTTCTGGCAAGATAAGTTCTTCAGCACCCATCTCATCAAACCATTCCTGCACAGATCTCACTTTGTTGCCAGTGGTATTGTCATGTTGATGCAAGATAGAGCCTTCACTGAACGGTTGCCATGAAGTTGGAAGCACAGAATTGTCTAGAATGTCACTGGAACTAAGTGGTCAAGCCCAAATCATGAAAAACAGCCCTAAATCATGATGTTTCCTCTGCCAAACTTCACAATTGGCATAACACATTTGGACAGGTAGCATTCTCCTAGTATCTGCCAAACCTGCACAAAGTGCCAGATTGTGAAGCATGATTTATCACTCCAGAGTCCATTGGCGTCCATTGAGTTTTATGCTACTCCACCCTTGCTAGTAGAGTAGTAGCATAAAATAGCAAGGGCTTGGCATTGCCCTTACTAATTTTGTCTTGTGTGGCTGCAGAGCTTTGGAAATCCATGTTCTTTACCTCTAGACAAACTCTGCATTGCTTGCAGAGGCATTTCAGAATTCAATAGCAAGTGTTTCAACAGAGAACAGGTGATTTTTTAATGCCATGTGCTTCAGCACTCTGTGTCCTGCTCTGTGATTTTATGTGGCAGGTTTTGATTGTGCTGTTGTTGCTCTGCATTTGCACTTCACAGTAACATCACTTAGAGTTGATCAGATCAGCTGCAGCAAAGCAGAAATTTCCCAGAGTGATTTGTCGCAAAGGTGGCATCTTTTGATAGTGCCACATTGAATGCCACGGAGCTCTTCAGTACCACCCATTTACTGTTACTTTTTGTATGAAGGTTGCAAGACTGTTCCTCGTTTTCATATCTCTGTGAGCCATAGTTGTGATGTATATAACCATATTCACTACTATGAAGGGTGTGGCCCAGATATGTTTGATCAAATAGTGTATTAAGGTATGCACACATTGGATGCTGTCAGTTAACTAGCAAAATGAAACAGATGAAATGACTGGAAGTTTGTTGTCAAATAATCAAAGGGAAGGCAGTGCTTTTCTTCATAAAATTGTTTCTATAAGGGTATGATAATTTGGTCCATCATTATGATCCCTGAAAGAAAAGTTAAACCCACCTTCTGCTGGAAAGTGCATATTGTCTTTTAGAACAACAAAGGTGTTATTCATCAGGACTATATGGTAAAAAAGAACTACATTAAATTTACAAAGCTCTCTGAAGACCTTGATAAACTTGAAATAATGAATTAATCATATTTGTGATTTGTGTCTAAAGAGATTCAACGATGACTTCTCAGGCCATTCTAGGCCAAAATCCTAGACAAGCATGATGATGATGATCGTCATCATATTTGTCCTGAGCAGCAGCCATTTCTTTTGCACCATGACAGGCAAAGCTACACATGAGCATGTTCATTTCAGTGACTATTGAAAAGATTAGATTTCAAGTGGAATAACTTCCATAGAGCCTGGACTCAGCTTAATCAAATTTCTGGTTATTTCATAAATTGAAGACACATCCCAGGGTTATCTTTTGAAAAAGACAAGCAGGTCAAAGTATAGGTGATAAATGGTACCATAAACTTAGTTTACTATATACTAGCTTTGATTCTTGTAGATAAACTTATACGTTGGTTATACATGACTTTAAATTTTCCACGAAATTACAACATATACTAAAATATTAATTAAACAACTTCCTATATTTCGGCAATGTTACATTGCCGAAATATAGGAAGTTTTTTCATTAATATTTTAGTATGCGTTATCATTTCCTTAAAAAATTTTAAAGTCATATACTAGCTCTGAAAGACATGATGGAGAAATTGAAAGGAAGGAATGTTAAGAAACTATGAAAATAGACACTTCAAACTATCTTTTTCTTCTTTGACATATCACAATGGGGGCATTACTTTTTTTGGAGTACGCCCCTCATATAAGAAAAACTACATGATGATTCCCTCCCCCATGTCTGAAAATATGAACACTTGTCAGTCAGGAATTATCAAATTCATTCTAATTTAACAGTGTGCTTGGTGTGTACTCATTAAAATATCCACATGTACAATCAAAAGATTTTCCATTTTTCTCATTTCATCTGAAATACAGATGAATGCTATATTTTATCATATAATTCTGCATTTTTATGCAGCTTCAGGTTGTTTTTTGTTTCCCCTTCAGTTTTTTTGTAAAACCTCAATTTTGGCTCTTAGATAGTCTAAAGATTGTTTAAAAATTTGTATCATGAATGTAGGAGAAAAATGTTAAGTTTCAAAAAATAAAATAAAATAAAATAAATACATATATATAATAATAAAAATAAATAAATAAATAAAATGGAGCATCAGGAATTGTGCACAAACAATAGAAACATTTTCATGCTGAGTTTCTGTGGTTAAGAAATTCAATTGAATTTATTTCAGTTTTGTGACCACATTTTTATTAAAAAATAAAACATCACCCAATGAAAAAACCAGGAGTTTATAATATTCATAGTTCCTGTGGCATCTGCTACGTAGGCCAGACTGAGAGATTGGTAGAAATCCGCATGAGCGAACATCAAAAGGACGTACAAAAAGAAAGAGAGAACAAAAGTCTGGTTGACATTTCACACAACTTCTACTGGTCATGATGTACTCTGGGACAGAACAAACATGTCCTACATTGATAAAAACTGTTTCACAAGAAAATTCAAAGAGGCAGCAAATATGATTAAAATTCCTATGCAATGCAACAAAAATCAAGGTTTGATTTTAAATCAAGTTTGGTCTGCATTTATCAAAAATTTACCCAGTTCAGACTTCGGACAGAGTGAAAGTGAACCACAGAACGTGGCATCAAATAGCATTGTTTCCAGCTAACACACATTAACGGTTGTATAGATCAGTTATTCGGTTTTTTACCGAACTTTTTTGATGTTCATAATACCAACAAATGAACTTGTTTTTCGTAATTTCTTATAGTTGTGCTTTAAACTGTTAGTTCTCTTTATCCCTGAAGATGTTAGTCTGACGACTAACGAAACTTGTCGGGTTTGTTTTTTAGTACTTGTTTACTTTTAAAAACAGTCTTTTTTTAATAAAAATGTGGTCACAAAACTGAAATAATTCAATTGAACTTCTTAACCACAGAAGCCTCCGCATGAATATAGAAACTCACGATGAGTTTAATTGGTCAAAAAGTTTTACAATTTGAGAAATTACGCATTAAAAAGCAGAATTTTATAAACTGTTTGATATTTTTAATATGTTGCAGAGACAATGAAATCATTCCCAAGTTCATAAAAATCAAACGTACATTCAAATCCAATAAGGCTAACAGAATATACAAAAGAACGAAATTAGCTATATTGAGAGAAAGAATTGTTGCAGCTACTAGAGCAGAATTGTCCAAGATTAACCAGGATACATGTAATATATATATAATGAACTTGCCACATCACTTCCGTCCGAACTATGGAATAACATAGACACTATCACATACAATAAAGCTACAATGGTGTCCAAAAAGAAAAAACGCAGCCTAATTAAAAAATTCAATTCCCTTCTAAAAGAAAAGCAAAGGAAACATCTAGATCATTCCAAAGTAGTAATTAACCTCTCCTCAAGAATTCTGATGAGAGATGAAACAAATCTTCTTATGAAAGGCTTTAGTTTCGCTGTAATGCCACGACAAGTCCCAAAAATTGATATCATAGCCCAAATTGAAAAAGGAACAGTATTACATTACTATTACCGGAAAATATGGTGCATTTTCCGGTGTATAAGACGCACCCAAGAAATTTAAGACAATTTTCTGGAAAAAACCCTGAACTTTAAAGTATGATTTAAAGTACAATCTTTACCTTCATTATATAAGACACACTTCATTTTTAAGATGATTTTTTAAGGTAAAAAAGCGTGTCTTATACACCGGAAAATACGGTCAATTGCAAATTACCACCGAAAAACCTACAAAAAACGGAATTTGCAGCTCTTAATAAACTCAAATCAGACAAAGGGAATGCAACAGTGATTTTAAACTCAGAAGATTATAACGAAAAAATGCCTTCTTGAAGATTCCAACACCTATACAGCATTAGACAGAGACCCCACTTGGTGAACTCCCAACAAAACCAATGAAGTTATCAAGAATATACCAAACTGCTCTGAGGAACTAAAAAGAAATTTACAATCAAAACACCCACTAGTTCCTAGAATATATGGAGTTCCCAAAATTCATAAACGAGATGTACCACTCTAAGACCGATAGTAGACGGAAGGGACTCTCTTACCTCAAATCTGGCAAAGCACCTTACAAACTTGATTTTATCACATATAGGAAAAACACCGTCATTCATTAAGAACAGCACAGACTTCATACAGAAAGTAAAAGATATACACATCGATCTTTCAGACATATTAGCGAGTTTAGATGTGGTTAGCCTTTTCACAAAGATTCCAAGAAATGAAACAGTAAACATCCTACAAAATCTCTTCCCACCGGGCATTGTACAGCTCTACGAACATTGCATAAAAAATACGTTCTTCCTTTACCAAGACAAAGTCTGGGAACAAAAAGGACTAGCAATGGGCTCACCAGCTCTAGCAAACCTCTATATGGAAAATTTTGAAAATAATGCTCTACAAAACTGGCTCATCAAACCAAAAATTTGACTCTGCTATATGGACAATACTTCATCATTTGGCCTGGAACAGCACTAGAACACTGCATTTAAAGACTATCTTAATAACTTACATCCTAACATAAAATTTACTCTGGAAATAGAAGAAAATAAAAAACTTCCTTTTCTAGACATCCTTATAGAAATAAATGAAAGAAAAAACAGATTATTGTTTTCCATTTATAGAAAGCCGACAAACACAGGAAGATTACTTCATGCTACCTCACACCACCTTCCCCCCTCCAAGCAAAAAATAGGCCTCATAAAAACCTTAAGGGATAAAGCATACAACATCCCCAGTACAGAAGAAAAAGAAAAGCGGAAAGAAGAAATACAATACTTAACACAGATCATACAACTGAATGGTTTCAAAACTAAGTTAATTAAGAAAATTCTCAATACAGCACCTAAAAGAAATTTAAATAAACAAGACTTCAAGAATGCAGTCACCCTTCCTTATATCAAGAATGTCACAGATAAATTTGCCAAACTTCTCTACAAGTACAACATAAAAGTGACTTTCCTACCACTTGAAAAGATATATCAAAATCTCTTCATCCTCTGAAACCTCCACATCACCCAATGAAAAAACCAGGAGTTTATAATATTCACTGTTCCTGTGGCATCTGCTACATAGGCTAGACAGGGAGATCAGGAGAAATCTGCATGAGCAAACATCAAAAGGACATACAAAAAAAAGAGAGAACAAAAGTCTGGTTTGGCATTTCACACAACTTCTACTGGTCATGATGTACTCTGGGACAGAACAAACCTGTCCTACATGGATAAAAACTGTTTCACAAGAAAATTCAAAGAGGCAGCAAATATGATTAAAATTCCTATGCAATGCAACAAAAATCAAGGTTTGATTTTAAATAAAGTTTGGTCTGCGTTTATCAAATATTTACCCAGTTCAGACCTCGGGCAGAGTGAAAGTGAATCACAGAATGCGACATCAGATAGCATTGTTTTCAGCTAACGCATATTAACGGTTGTATAGATCAGTTATTCGGTTTTTTACCGAACTTTTTTGATGTTCATAATACCAACGAATGAACTTGTTTTTCGTAATTTCTTATAGTCTGTGCTTTAAACTGTTAGTTCTCTTTACCCCTGAAGATGTTAGTCTGACGACTAACGAAACTTGTCGGGTTTGTTTTTTAGTACTTGTTTAGTTTTAAAAACAGTCTTTTTTAATAAAAATGTGGCTCAAAACTGAAATAATTCAATTGAATAGAAACATTTATTTGTAATGAACAAAATGGAAAATATTTTGACTGCAACTCATGTCTCATTTATGTCTGAACAAAGTAGAGGTGGAAACTAATTGTACTTCTATGATAATCCCGCCTACATAAAATTGCTAACCAGTTGATCCAGTGAGACCATTAGTTTGATGGTCTTACACTTAGTGATGAAAATTATCTACTACCCTAAAAATGTTGACAAAAAATCTTTGCCGTGGTGGAATTCAAATCCACACTCTGTTGGCATAAGAAACAAAGTTGCTATCCACTCATCCAACCAAGTGAGCAAAAGTTCTCATTGCATTTAAGACTGTCAGTTGCGAATATTCTCAGGGAAGGAATATCTTTTTTGTATAACATCTATGCTGTAAGTTTAACATGTTCACATCGAGGTGATCAGAAGTCTCTTGCTGCCATCTTGATCATTTGGTAGGGTGGTAGAAAACACCTCGCCCCAACACAGTTTTGCCTTTGCTTGTCACTGGACATGCCATGTATTGTGTTGGGTTCTTCAGTTGTAGCCAAATCTGCATGGAGAGGTTGAGTGTGTTTGGTTTACGATATACAAGAAAAAAGTAATAAAAATACTTTCCTGACTGGCAAATGAATTGTTAATAATTTGCATTTGTGATATTATGTGTGTATCCTGTAAGTTGCAGGGTGAAGCAAATAACAGGTAATCCTATAAAGTGTAGACATGTATTTGCATATATTACAGACATAATTAAAGGGAAAAAAACTTAATGAAGAGAGAGAATGGGACTTATTTGTGAAATATAAATAACTAGCCAATAATAAACAGCGGCTGTATACATTTGGTAGCTGAGTAAATAATCATAGGAAGAGATTCTACATAGAAGTAAATTCACAGAACAAGCACAACAATTTATTATATTATGTGTATTCACCTCTCCTCATAAGGCTTTTTTTTAATGGTTCACTAAGAATTTTTATCTTATTCACTGATGAGCGGTGTAAACTTCTTACATAGCGATATAAATAATTTTCAGTCATCATCAGAATTACCCACCCTTTTGCGAATCCTACATTCATTGCATAATTATTTTTTTTTATTTTGTTAGCATTTCTTCTGTCTTATTGATAATAGATATTGTTCATATGCTAGTATTTTGTTGGAAATCAATGGATTTAGTCCATTTGTAATGCATAGAAGGATTCACTTTTATTCAGGAATAGATGAATTTTTTACTCATTATGTCTATTCTTTCTGAAGACGAATGAAAATATTCCTATATCATGAAAAACATTTCATCCACAACCAACACTGCATTGCAAATTTTTTATTAAGGAATTTATGGAAATTACAACGTCACTAGGATATACATTAAAATAAATTTTAATATAGTTAAATATTTCGGCAACGTCACATTGCCATTTTCAAGAAACTTAAGAACAAGACACGTGCACGCAGGCACAACAAACAGTAAATGGGGAAGAAGCAGGAAGCTATTATTTCTCCTAAAGTCCTGATGGTGCCCCTTAGCGGGCAATGTTGGTATTCTTGGGCGATTGCGCTGAGGGTCTTCTGATGTAGGTTTCCCAAATTTGAGGCAGTTTCATGCAGCCAAATTTGTTGAGGTTCGGATTGTTTCTTAGAGCTGAAGCTGATTCCATGAAAAGCCTTTCATACTTGTATTTACTACAGTGTACTATCATAGCTTTCTTCCACCGTATTCTATGGCAGGTATCCAGCGCATGGTCAGTGGCTGTATTAGTGAAACCGGATGTAGTCCTTGTGTTCTGAAATTCTGATATTGGCTGTCCTGCCTGTTTGGCCAAAGTAGGACAGCTTACAGCTGCATGGGACCTGGTATACACTAGGTAGGTCTAGGGTGGGGGGGGGGGGGGGGTTGGTCTTTAGTAGAGCGGATAAGGGATGCCAATTTTTTATGTGGTCTGTAACAAGAAGTTAAGTCATGTTTTTTTAGGATTTTTGTAATTTTTTCCAAGGTGCCTCGGATATAGGGTATGGTGATGGATTTAGAGTAATCCTTGTTGTGAGGGAGGGGGGGGTGGTTTACCGGTTAATATATTTTTTTGGGGGGGGAGGTTAGCCATTGGCTGAGAAAGTGTTGAGAATGTGGTTTAGTTCTGTGGTTAGGGCATTGTCATTTGAACAGATAAGTTTAGCCCTGTTTTGTAGTGTCTTAATGACTCCATATTGTTACGAGAGGGGGTGTTGGGATTGTTGGTGATGTATCTGCCTGTATGGGTGGGTTTTCTATAGACTGAGAAAACCAAGGTTCCATCAGGCTGGCGGGTGACTAGTGTGTCTAAGAAAGGAAGGCAGTTGTTTTTTTCTTCTTCCACGGTGAATTTTGATTCTGGGGTGTTGGTTGTTTATATATGTTAGGAAGGAGAGGAGTGCATTGGAGCCATGTGGCCAAATAGCGAACACATCATCAACATAGCGAAGCCAAATGGTTGGTTTTTGTGGGGCAGAGTTTAAGGCTTTCTCTTCAAAAGTCTGCATATAAAAGTTGGCCAAGGGTGGGAAGAGTGGAGAACCCATGGCTGTCCCCTCTATTTGTTTGTAGAATTTTCCTTGCCAAACAAAATAACCTGAGTTCATTGTGAACTGAAAAAGGGCTGTGATATCGGGAGGAAATTTAGCTTGGATTAGCTCTAAGGATTCTTTGAGTGGGACATTTGTGAATAAGGAGGAGACATCAAAACTGACCATTATGTCAGTGTGTTTGAGTGTAAGGTTTTCTATGCTGGCTTTGAAGTGGGCTGAGTTTTTTATGTGTGAAGGTGTGTTGCCAGTATAGTGTGAGAGAGCTTTTGACAAATGTTTAGCTAGTTTGTATGTTGAAGAATCAATGCCATCCACTATGGGATGTAATGGCACATTTTCCTTATGTATTTTTGGGAGTCCATAAATACGGGGGGGGGGGGGGGGTATGGAGTTAAATGGTTTTAATTTGTTAGTGATTTTCACAGGCCAAGAAGTGATCTTCTTAAGGAGCCTGTAGAGTTTTCTAATTTGTGAGTTGGGGATTGTATACTCGATAGTGAGGTAAGTAGCCCGATCTAACAATAAAGCTTTCAGCTTACCTGTGTAATCCTTTTGGTTAAGCAATACTGTGGCGTTCCCTTTATTAGCTTTGGTGATCAAAGCTGATAAAGGAAACATTTCACAAATGCTAATTTTACATTCAAAATTGCACTGAAAAAGTTACAACTAACATGCCACATAAAGTGTGTGAAAAACTGCTTGCCTGATGTGGAGGTGACGTACATATACAGTAAAGAATTTCCTGCTGGCAGTGTTCATGCATGTGTAGACTGCTTGGCATGAAATATGTTAATGCAGTAATCAAAGTGCAATTGATACAATTAACATTTAAGAAAAACTCTGCCTGAAAACCTAATGAACTTTGAGAGATACTATAATAGTTTTGTTGTCTTTGTTTCTGGTAATATATCATGTAGATCACATTGGTCACCACCTTCATGAGATGACCTGTTCCTGGAGTTATGTTGAGTATTATTAAAATTGGAATAATAATGAGATGTTAGAGATGTAATTACTAATAAATTTATATTCATTCTCTAGTGGGCTATGACTATGGTGGTGTTGCGACTAACAGCAAAAGAGAACCTGATCATGCAAACAAAAGGAATGTTCAATTGAAAGATATGCATTGGTGAGAGATATTCAGTTTTTGAATTCTTATTTTAATATAAATCTTATTAAGACTCTGGATGTTTATTTGTCTTGTGAATGAATTATTTAGTTGCTTCAAGCATACTTTTTTTTAACCCTTTATAAACTTTCCGAAACATTTAATACTTATTAAGAGTTTCATTGCTGTGATGGAAAGCATTGCATAACTGTATTTATAATTTATTATGCATAAATCTCTTCATAAAATAGTTCTAATTACAAAAGATATATTTCGGTGATTACACCACATTTTTTTATTCAGTTATTCAGTTATATAAAACACTGAAATAATAGTTCCCGACAAGTTTCGTAAATCGTAGGATTTACATCTTCAGGGGTATAAATTAAAGTTTAAACAAGAGAATTAATAAATACAAATCATAACCGTCTGGCTATTCATAAAACTCAAATAACAGAATGCAGATATATAACGTTATTGACGTTGAACAATACTGGACGATGTCACATGTTCTTGTTCATGTCCGAGCTCAGATTGAGGTAGATTTTTTATTAGAGCTGACCACACTTGATGGAGAATTAAACCTTGATTTTTATTGCATTGGGTTGGGTTTTTTAGCATATTAGCAGCTTCTTTAAATTTTCTTATATAACTGTTGTTTTCTATGTATGACATCGTGGTTTTTTGCCAGAGTACATCGTGTCCAGTGGAAGTGGTATGGAAAGCAAGACCTGTTTTTTGTTCTCTTTTGTATTGTACGTCTTTTTGGTGTTCAGCCATGCATATTTCTCCAGATCTTCCTGTCTGTCCTACGTAGCAAATCCCGCAAGAGCAATGGATTTTGTAGACTCCTGGTTTTTTAAGAGGATGATGATAAAAAAACAACTAGATCGTTCAAAAGTAGTTATTAATCTTTCTTCGAGAGTCCTAACAAAAGAGGAGAATAATCTTTTACTTAAGGGTTTTAACTTCGCCTTAACCCCACGTTTCCTTCCAAAAATTGATATCATAGCACAAATAGAAAAAGGAATTAGAAATCTACTGGACAACACAGCAGATCTTATCCGTATAGGAAGTACAGCTTTACTATTAAAAAGCAGATTACCTCGTAGGAACCTACCTTACAATGAATACGTTTGCCTTAAAAAGTTAAAGGATGACAAAAATATTGTCATAATAAAAGCAGATAAAGGCAACGCAACTGTCGTTTTAAATGCTACAGAATATGATAACAAAATGAAAAGTCTCCTGGAAGATAGCAACACCTACAAACCCATAGACAGAGACCCGACTTGGCCTACACACAAAAACAAATGATCTAATAAAAAAAGTGTCTCTCTGGACAGAAGAACTTAAAAAATACTTACAATCAAAACATCCTTTGATACCAAGAATATATGGTGTTCCAAAGATCCATAAGACAGATATACCTTTAAGACCAATAGTAGATGGAAGAGATTCACCGACTTCCAACTTGGCGAAATACCTCACCAACATGATCTCACAACATATAGGAAAAACATCTTCTTTCATAAAAAATAGTAAACATTTCATAGAAAAAGTGAAAGATATACATATTGGTCCAACAGACATCTAAGCAAGTCTCGACATTATCAGCTTGTTTACAAACATCCCGAGACAAGAAATTTTGAATCTCCTAGAAGACCTCTTCCCTCCGGACATCTTGAATCTTTTTAAACATTGTATAAAAAATCACTAGAATTGAGTCTTAGTTGTCTCACAACTTGGTGATTTGTTCCATGATGTAGTTTGATTACTTTGGCAAAATTAACTTCAACTGTTAATTTATTTTTAGTGGCAACTTCTGATTCAGGTTTGGGTACTACTTGTTGTGATGGTTCATCAGAGATAAGTCATGTTTCAGGCTGATTGTGCACATCAGAATTAGTAATAATATCCTTCACAGTTGGTTCAGTCACAGATAGTTCTACCTTATCTGGAGTAATTTTTTTATTAGGTACACAGAACCTTTCCCTTTGTCTCCGTGTTCTATCATACATATAATTTCCAGCTCTTCTGATACTTCTTTTCCTGTTCATTAGGGATATTTCAGAAAAGAAATATCCCTAATGAAGTATCCGTTCTCCTGTGATTTTTTTTTTAGAAAAAAAAAAATCACAGGAGAACGGATACGAAATAAGGGAGAGCAAAGATTGTACCCAATGGCCTCGGCAAGGCACCAGAAGGCTTGGCTGTCATTAGGATAGCAGGTAAATTTTCAGCAGTGTTTCCAAGAAATTTGTCCCTAGTATAATGTGGGAGCTTAGGTTAGAGGTTGAGGGTATAACAAGCAATTCTTGCCAGACACTTAGTTTAAATTCTGGTAGGTAGATTCTTGCTCGAACCGTTTCATATGCTACAAAGTTTGAATCTGAAAGAGAAGTAATTCTTACAGGTTGTCTAAGTTTGGCAATATTATTCCTTAATTTATGTCTTATACTTTGGAGATAGTCCTTTCTAATAGTTGAAGCATTACATCCTGTATCTAATAAAATATTACACTTAGAACCTAGGATTTCTCCTCTAATTCTCATCAATTGTTCATTAGATCCTTAGTGTTTCTGCATTCTATTATATTCTCTGTGAAGTATGTGTCCATACTTTGAATCCCAGCTTTTGTTAGAGTACTTTCTTTTGTTAAGAAAACAGTTTCTAGCAAGGTGTCCAACTTTATTGCAACTATAGCATTTGGGAGGATCTCTATGTTTTCTCTCCATCTGAGGTTCAGATACAAATGATATCTGTTGGTTAATATTTTGTAGTCCTAGTAACAACTCACTTATATTTGCCAAAATAGGTTGATTTTGCCTTTCTACTTCCAATTTAATTCTTTCATCAACCTTATCTGTTGTGAGGTTTTGGTTTTCTTTAGACTGCAGAGTGAATGTTGTCAATTGCTTCATCACTTTATTAAGACTATCCATAATAGGTTGATTCAATTTCTCAACTTCTTGGTGAATTAAGCTCTGTACATTTTCCATCAACTTCTTGTTGGTTTGATCTTCATTCACAGTCATGTGACTAACACTAATAGGACTTGCTCCAGTATCTTTTCTTTTCTCCTCTTCCTTATTATTCTTCCCTCCAACTTTAGGCTGGTCCAAGGGATAATCAATTTTATCCACAACCTTAACAAAAGTTGCATTGGATGAGGGACAAATGTCACCAATCATCTGCTCTTTTTCTTTGACAGCTTTCAGACATTCTTCTAGTGCGGTGATCTTCTTTTTATAAGCTGTTTCTCTCAGTTCTGGCTTAACACCTTGACGAAATTGCTGATAAACTGCCCAATCCAAATGTGGTTTATCTGCATCGGATACACTCAGACTGTTAGAAAGAGTTATCAGGCGATTGTAGAAATCAGTAACACTCTCTTTATCTTTCTGTGTGATCCTTTGTAACTTCCATAGATTAGGTCCTACACTTCGCAGTTTACAGAATTGGGATAATAAAGTTTCCTTAAATTTTGAATATTCAAATGTTTCTCTAAGTATTGGAGATGAATATAAGAATGTCTTTGCTTTACCTATTAGTTTATTTCTGAGTAATATTAATAACTGAAAGTCAGTCCAATTTGCTTTTTCTCTGAGCTTCTCAATATAGGTAAAATATGACAATATATCATCTGATTCCTCTCCTGAAAATTGAGGAAATAGCTGTTGGGGGTTCACCATTCTGAAGAATTCATCATCTTCCATTTTTGAGCTAGATGCAACAGCCATACTAATCTATTAACAACTTTAAAAAAAATCAGAATTGTAAAATAACTTCTCTGTTTGCCTGATTCTAGTTTACAACCAATTCACTTGATTCACTTAATTTACTTTCAAAGTTCTTGGGATCATCTTTTTTTTTTTTTTTTTTGATACTCTTACAAAATTTAATACTTAATATTACAATCTTTTTTAGTGAATTCAAATCCTGTCGACTGTGCCATTTTGTTGGATCCTACTTCTTCCCAAACTATACTTTGGATCCGACATGATTACTATTACGATGTTCTTAACTAATTTGATAAGTTGTAAGTTGATTTCTAATTCAAATATAAAGAAAATTTATATTTAAAGACTGTGCCACTTTATATCTGAATTAGTTCAAGAACTGAAGAAAAACCAACTCACAACTATCTCTCCTTTATATGTTGTTATTATATATACTGGCCGAGAATGTTTAACCTTCTTAATTTACCCGCTTTGGTTCGAATATTTTATGAATGGTGCAGTAAAAGAGATTCAGGCAAAATACAACTTTTGATTAACAAAACAAACATTTAATTTTAGAATCACTAATTATACACTTAAGATCAAATCTGTAATTAAGATATCACAAACATTTTAGCTTCTCTGATAAGTTCAATCATACAAACTCAGACAATGGCAAATCTGTTATCTCTATAAGACAGTTTTCTCACAGTTCCTTAAGTTCCAAAATACAATAAAAATTGCAGTAACACCACTTCACAAACACTTTTAATTTTACACTACAGTTAATTCTCCGCGATAGTTACTCTTAGTATATGGAAATTCTAGGATGAAACACACACTTCTCTGTATAGGAATATTAATGGTTGGAATAATCTTACCGATAATCTTCTTTCTTCATCAACTTACACACAAACACTTTTTATAACTGCAAACACTTTAAACAATATACAGCACTCATTAAAATAATTCTTCTAAGCGATAACTGAATTAATCATCGGTCACAATACACATAAATAAACGTTGTTGCATAAAGTATTATTGATCACTCATGAAATAAGGCAACACACAATAATTCCTTAACTTGAGGTTTTATATGCACAGTTGTTCACTCTTCCGGCATTCAATTAATTCTTAGACACTACAATTCTAAACACAGCTAACGGTAAACTTCAACTTTTACAGCCTCAACTATTCTCCAGTAACTTAGTGCTTTGCTTCAAGGTTCCGTATGTCCTTGAAAGGTCGGCCCTGAAATTGAATCTCAACTCAAATATCGCTAGTCTATTTAGTAGTCACTCAGCTGTCTTCCATAGCTATAATTGTTACTCTACAACTTATTAGCTAACTGCCTCTCAACTAGTAGACTTTATTAGCTGCTTGAGTGACTTGCCGACTCGCTATTATCGCACTGTGATTTTTGAATACCGAATGCCCAATTCCAACTGAATGCCAATCTCTCTCTAATAAATCTCTAATGCTCTCTTTTTTCCAGCGTTCCTCGCTTTTTATATCCATTATTCCCGCCTAAATTATTCTCGTGATTTCTTTCTAAAACTCTTTTTAATAAACATTTAACATTCTCCCTCACGCTCTATTCCAAACTCGTGCAAGCTTACTTACATACGTCTCCATGACAACAAAACAAAACATAATAAAATTGAGCTATTGCATAACGTTAAACTTTCACAAACAGGAACAAAATAAGAATATTTACATTTCAATAAATGTGCAGTTAAAGTATCAAATACAAACTCCTATAATATTCACATAGCAATAAATAAAATAACTTAATAATATTTTAATACAGAATCTTATTACTATTAACACATATCTTTGATTAAATAATTAAATATTAGATATAATTAAGGTAGTTATATGAATATTAATTTATAAACAAAGTTATTTACATTAAATAATGTTTACAAATCTAGCCTTTGTGATGGAAGATTATATTGGATTCTGAACCAATTAATAATTACTCTAATCTCTACATAATCAGAATCCAACAATAGAAAACAACAGTTATGTAAGAAAATTTAAAGAAGCTGCTAATATGCTAAAAAACCCAACCCAATGCAATAAAAATCAAGGTTTAATTCTCCATCAAGTGTGGTCAGCTCTAATAAAAAATCTACCTCAATCTGAGCTCGGACTGTATGAACGAGAACAAGAACACGTGACATCATCCAGTATTGTTCAACGTCAATAACGTTATATATATCTGCATTCTGTTATTTGAGTTTTATGAATAGCCAGACGGTTATGATTTGTATTTATTAATTCTCTTGTTTAAACTTTAAGTTATACTATTTACCCCCCTGAAGATGTAAATCCTACGATTTACGAAACTTGTCGAGAACTATTATTTCAGTGTTTTATATAACTGAATAAAAAAATCTGGTGTAATCACCGAAATATATTTTTTGAAACAATTAGCCACAGAAGTCTATGCCTGCAAGTTCTAATTACATTAGAAATATCATTATGTGTGCCACAAGGTTCAGTGCTGGGACCATTGCTATTTAATTTGTATATAAATGATATATGAAATAACCTGAAAGGAAATATTCAGTTGTTTGCTGATTATGTGAAATTAGATAGAGTAATAGTTAATGAAGGTGATGCGGGGAGCTTGGAAGACGATTTAAGTAAGCTGTCAGTATGGACAAAAGTTAACGATTGTCAGTTTAATGTCAATAAATGTAAAGTTATGCATTTTGGGATAAACAGATTACAAGCCGTGCATCACATTGATGGCACTGTACTCCAAGAAATAGATGAAGCTAGAGATTTAGGGGTAGTGGTAGACAGAGAGTTAAAGTTTAGAGGACATATTGCTAAGGTTGTAAGGGTAGCCCATACAATTACTTGGCTATTGAAGAACACATTAACAAGTAGAAATAAGGAAGTTGTCATTCCTCTTTATAAGGCCTTGATATGCCTACATCTGGATTACTGTCCTCAAATCTGGTTTCCTGGGTTTCTTGGGGATGAGGAAATGGTGAAGAGGATTCAGAGGCTAGTGGCCTGTGGAATGTTCCCTATCAATCTATCTCGCAACATTCCACAGGGAATGTTACGAGATAGATTGAGTGTGTGGATTGCTGAAGTTGGTTGATAGGAGAAAATGAGGGGATATTATAGAAACATTTAAGTTGCTTAAATGGTCTTATAGGATAGATGAAGGGGAAATGTTTCATCACTTGACTAGAGGGACCAGAACAAGGGGTCATCCCTGGAAGTTGAATAAAGGTGTGATCATTAGGGGTGTGAGGACTAGATTTTTTGCTTGGAGAGTTGTGAATGAGTGGAATAGGTTGCCAGAGTCATTTGTGAGTGCTTTGTCTGGTAATAGGTTCAAGGAGAGGTATGATTGATTGTGTCTCCTGTGATGAGTCTTTGAACTCCATGGAGGTGCCATATAGTAATAATAAAATTATTATAAAATGTGTAGTAGATATTATAATTTTATGGCATATAGAATAAAGTTTGAATTTATTAAATTCCAGTATATTTCATCCTGTGTTATAAAGACATCATCAGGAAGAAAAGATTTGGTTGGTTAACAACATTCAAAATGAATCAAAAGACATGAGTCCCGTAGTACATTTTCTTGTTCATATAACAATCACAGCTGAGGAAGCAGGAAAAGCACATAATATATGAGTTCAAAGGAAAACAATGGATAACGTTTGTAATTCAAATACAAATTTACATATCTTATTTCTTATTACAAAAAAAAAAAAAGTTTTAATAACAATTACTTCCCAAAACTTTGAGACTAGCATGCAGTCAGAGTGGTTAAGATTTACATTATGTCATAATAAAGTTTTACAAGTTTCAAGATACAGATTATCAAACTTAAATCTACTGGAATAAAGAATCTTGGATTGTTTCCAAAAACGCATAGAGAAAACATTTAATACTTATTAAATTGATTTAGCTAATAAATTATTACACCAATATTTTGAATCAGTGACCAAGGCAGAATATTGGCATAAGAATGAATTAGCTAAATAAATTAATGCTGGATGTGTATTTTCTGCACTAAACATTGATATTAGTTATATCAATGTTTAGTGGACACACAGCAAGAGTTGCAAATGCAGCTCAGAGGATAATTGCAATGTCGAAGTAAATCATAATGTGTAAGGATAAGGAAGTCATTTTACCTCTTGTTTTCCATGTATTTATTGTATTAAAGCATTTAATAACATAATTGTGGAAATATTATTATATTAGTAGTCTTAAGAATGGTGCTGAAAATTCATCGCAATAGGGCAGCATCTAAAGCACAAGGTAAAGTTGTTACTACTGAGAACCTTTCCTTCAATAAGCAGAACTGTTGCTGCAGTGATTATAACATATCTGAGAATAATCTAAC
The DNA here is from genome assembly GCF_054136105.1 of Typopeltis vanoorti. Taxonomy (NCBI): domain Eukaryota; kingdom Metazoa; phylum Arthropoda; class Arachnida; order Uropygi; family Thelyphonidae; genus Typopeltis; species Typopeltis vanoorti. Next base: position 24,985,351 of record NC_143556.1, on the reverse strand, counting down.
ATTGGAAATATCCTGATTAAAAGAATGATTTGAAAATCTACCAGCTAATTGGAAAACGTGGAAAACATTTAACAAAACTTAGACAGGAAAAGAAAAAAGATCAGAATATAAAGAGACAGGAAAGCACTGAATGTGTAATAATAATAACATGGTAAGTCAATTAAAATCTAAGAAAAAAGAGTTGATATCGTATGGTGATTGAATCATAAAATTTACACTTGAATTAAAGACAAACTTAATTGATTGACTTAAACTTAAAGACAAACTTAATTGATAAACAAAAAAGAAAAGTAAAAGATGTGATAGTTCTTGCAGGAACTAATAATTTAAGTAGCAACAGATATAGTATGAGAGAGAATATGAAAGTCTGTTGGAAGAAGTGAGAAAGAAATGTGAGAGAATAAAAATTGTAGATTTGCTTCCAAGATACGACAGGACCAAGAAGGAAAGCAGCGATAGCAAATGATTCAATGCGCAGGCTATGTAAAAGAAATGGATGCGAGTTTTACTGTTTTTACAGCCAAAAAACTTGTATAAGAGGATGGCCTGCACTTGAATTCATTTAGCATCTGGAGCCTGTAAAAATTACTTATTGGGATGAGACCTATTACAAGGGAGGAATGGGGAATATGTGGAAGTTAAAGTATGGTATGCAGACATGATAAAGATATGAATGGCTTTGAACATGGTTATGCATCTGGTGAAGGGATGGAAATATATGTTTTGGGTTTGAACCTTTTGAATATGTCTGGGGAGGGAAAAGAGAAAGTTCTACAAGGTCAAATAGATTACATATCTAACTATAAGAATAGACCAGGTGGTAATTATGTCTATACAAATGCCAGGAGCATCAGAAACAAAAGGATTGAGTTATTACTTTATTGAATATCAGATGACTTAAGTCCATTTAGTGTAGAAATGCACGAAAACAATGATGGTAATAATGTCCCATGTAGCAGTGAGTTTGAGGCTATCTAGTGTGAAGAGAAACTGAATGAAATATGTGTGGAGTGTTGCTACAGACCTGGCAGCTCAGTTGCAGGGGATGATGAAATACATCACCAGTTTATACTTATGGGTACAAGTGATTGTTTATGAGTGACTTTAATTATCCAAACATTGATTGGATAGAAGAGAAATTTCATGATAAGAATGAAGAGGAATTTATTGAATTGTTACGAGACAACTTTCCCAAGCAGCATGTGAAAGAAGGAACTCGAGGTCAAGAGTGTTAGATTTGTTCATAGCCAGTGTGTAGGGGCTGAATGGATTTTTTACAACACTCAGAAAGGATTAAAACAGAATTTAATACTTCCTATATTTCATCTCAGTCACTGAGACATCTTCAGGGATTACAAAAAAACTAATGTAACATAAACACAAATAACAAACAATACTAAGCCCAACCACGTGGGTGACACTAAAGTCCTAACTAGGTGGAGCACCCTCTAAGGGCAGTTGTAGGTGGCCTGGAATATAGGGTGAGACCTCTGATGATAACTGTTTCCCAAATCTTAGGAAGCTTAATGCAACCATATTTGGTTGATTTCTGAGAGCTGCTGCTGATTCTAAATATAGTCTCTCTTTTTTGAATTTGCTGTGGTGGAGCATGGTGTTTTTTCTCCATGAGATCCTATGGGTTGTATCCAAGACATGGTCAGCAAGGCCTGACTGACCATAGTCGTGGTTGCAGATGTAAGAGTAGTGTTCCTCCAGGCAGATGGTTGCTGATCTGCCTGTCTGTCCAAAGTATGCCAGCTTACAGGAACAGGGTACTTTATAAACTCCAGGCACAGAGAGGAGGGAAGCTGATCTTTTGTAGAATGGATAAGGGTAGCAAGTTTGTGGTGGAGCTTAAATGCTGTGTGTAGGTTGTACTTGTTTAAAATTATGGCTATTTTTTTTTATTTGTATTTGTTTAAAATCATGCTATATTTATACGACATCTCGTGCACAGCAGTGCACGAGATGTCGCATAAAACAGACCAAATTTCATGGCTTAAGGTGCTTGAAAGGTCATCTTTGAGTGCCTGTTTAGCTAAGTTAACATCATTCAGTTAACGGCAAGTCGTAGCAATTCGTTCCCTGAGCAAAGCTTGGCTGGCGCAGTTATAAATACGAGGAGCCTTTTGCGAAGAGAAACGGTGCTTAAATCTAACACAGTTTGGGATTACTTGATTATCCCGGCAGCATTTTAGGAAGGCGAGACGATTCAGTTGTCTTGATAGCTTTAACTTCATTTTACCGTAATGGCGGACCTAACGTGTTAATATTAAAATTTATTTTAATGTATATCCTAGTATATGTTGTAATTTCCTTAAGCTATTTAGTAACAATGCATAACAATGAACATCTAAGCCTTTCCACGAGAATTACAATAATCCACATAGATGCCATCGCACGTTAGGCCAGGCATTACATTACAGACACATTAGACTCCTTCCTCAGTCACCTCAACAGCCTACATTCAAGAATTCAGTTTACGATGGAAAGGAAAAAGAACAACTGTTTACCCTTCCTAGACAACTTAGTTACACATCTTCCTAATGATACACTTTCCTTCACTGTATATAGAAAACCCACGCACACAGGCAGATACATTCACAAACTCTCCCACCACCACCCTGCTCAACAATAAGGCATTATTAAAACTCTTACCAAGAGAGCCCACAATCTTTGTTCCAGTGGAACCGCCTTTCCTACTGAACTTGACATACACAACACTTTCTTCTTCAATGGCTACAGCGATCACAGTATCAAAAAAATAATCAGTTCCTCCTTCATCCCCCGGTCTTCTCGTCAGAAAGAGTTTAGAAATTCCATCACGTACTCTACATCCGTGGCACATCCGAAAAAATAGCCATGATTTTAAACAAGTACAACCTACACACAGCATTTAAGCTCCACCGCAAACTTGCTACCCTTATCCATTCTACAAAAGATCAGCTTCTCTCCTCTCTCAGTGCCTGGAGTTTATAAAGTACCCTGTTCCTGTAAGCTGGCATACTTTGGACAGACAGGCAGATCAGCAACCATCTGCCTGGAGGAACACTACTCGTACATCTGCAACCACGACTATGGTCAGTCAGGCCTTGCTGACCATGTCTTGGATACAACCCATAGGATCTCATGGAGAAAAAACACCATGCTCCACCACAGCAAATTCAAAAAAGAGAGACTATATTTAGAATCAGCAGCAGCTCTCAGAAATCAACCAAATATGGTTGCATTAAGCTTCCTAAGATTTGGGAAACCGTTATCATCAGAGTCTCACCCTACATTCCAGGCCACCTACAACTGCCCTTAGAGGGTGCTTCACCTAGTTAGGACTTTAGTGTCACCCACGTGGTTGGGCTTAGTATTGTTTGTTATTTGTGTTTATGTTACATTAGTTTTTTTGTAATCCCTGAAGATGTCTCAGTGACTGAGATGAAATATAGGAAGTATTAAATTCTGTTTTAATCCTTTCTGAGTGTTGTAAAAAATCCATTAACACGTTCATTGCCAATCACACGATATCGCGTAATGTGAGTTCTCACCAAACGGCCGATCACGCGTTATCGCGTGGACATCGCTGACTTAAAAAATTTAAAAAAATTGCCCATCACACGGAATTCCAATCTTCAGCTTGGTAATGAACGATATCGCGTGATGTGAGTTCTCACCAGACGGTCGATCACGCGTTATCGCGTGGACGTTGCTCACTAAATTAAAAAAAAAATGAAAAAAATTTGGCCACCACACAAAATTCCAATTTTCAGCTTGGTAATGAACGTGTTAAGCCTCCAACATGTTGTTCATAGCATCAGAAGGAATGTTTAGCCGAATTGACTAGGCCTTTCACGCATTTGCATAACTTGAATCTCAACTCAGGAATGAAAAGAATGTATGATAGTTCCATTGTACAAGGGTGGTGCAGAAACCAATGTATCTAACTACTGACCTATCGATATCTCTGGTGTGGTGGTAAAGGTTTTAGAGAAGTTGGTAAGAACTCACATACAGAAATGGTTAGACAAAGAAGTTAAAATTTGCAAGGAACAGCATGGATTTACTAAAGTAAGGTCATGTTTTAGCAGTTTTCTCATATTTTGTAACAATGTTACAGCCCATTTGAATAAAGGGAATGGATACACTATTATAATTGCGATTTTTCTAAGGCAGTTGATAGGATACAACATGAAAGACTGTTGCATAAACTGGAGAATATGGGATTGAATGTAAACTCTTGACTTGGATCAGGGGGATCGTTGACAGACAAATATCAAAAAGTGGTATATGGTGGGTGGGAATCTGCCAGATTTAAGGTGACTTGGTGTACTTCAGGGTTCAGTTCTTGGGTCATTGTTCTTCACTCTCTACATTAATGACATTAGGAAGGGTTGAACAGGAGATGTCCAATTGTTTTTTCACCCAGAAACTTGGGTTTTTCGTTCCCCAGAACAGGCGAACTGGCCTCGTGTACACACATAGATTACAGTCATGAATACGTCCCAACCATACGCCAGTCCCAAGTCCGGATAAAAACTTGGGGTAGGAGAGCAATGGTGCACTACCCTGTAAAAATCTCACCAAGAACACTTTGTGGGCAAGCCTAAAAGTCAACTAGAGTCAGAAATGACTGAAAGGGATAAACTACCATCAATCTACAAGGATAGAAAAATTAGAACTCCATGGCAGACTCAGGAAGTTAAAGAGGCGGTTAAGGAGAGAGAGACAGAGAGAAAAGTGAGAGCATATTGAAAGTTCCTGGCAAGTAAGTCAGCTTGTACTTTTAGAGAATACAGAGAAAAATGTAAGAAAGCAAAGCTTTGTGTAAAATTAGCTAAACAAAAGTCATGGGAAGACTGGTAAGATCATAGAAAATAAATATTAGGAAAATGGCAAAATATTCTGGAGGCTACTGAGAAGCTCAGAAATGGAGAAAGGAGTACCATAAAAGGAATTGGAGATGATAAAGGGGACATGATAACTGAAGATAAAGATATTCTTGATATATGGAGTAATTACTTTGAAAGACTGAATGAAACAAGCAATTACAACATGGTAATAGAAAACACTCAACAGGAATGTCATCTGGAATATATATCTATACTTAAAGTAGAAAAAGCTATCACAAACCTGAAATGTGGAAAGGCAGCTGGAGTAGATGATATTCAATTAGAAATGCCAAAATATAGAGGTATAAAAGTTTTACAGTGGATCCACTGCATAATTCAGAAGGCCTGGTCAGAGGGTCGAATACTGGTTGATTGGTGCAGAGCTCTCATATTACCCATTTATAAAAATGGAAATAAAATTGAATGTGAGAATTTCAAAGATATTTCCTACTGAGTGTTCCTGATAAGATTTACAAGTATTCTTGAAAAACGGTTAAGAAAAATTGTAGGATGAAGCTTGGAGAAGAACAAACTGGATTCAGGCCAAACAGTATCAGGTTCAGATTTTCACTTTAAGACAAATACAATATGTGCCCGTTAAGTTATTATTATTATTATTATGTGACACCTCCAAGGAGTCCAAAGACTCATCGAGGGAGAGTGTGCCAACAGCTTCGAATGATTGAGCCCTTCCAACTACTAACAGGGCTCAAACTTGCTTAACTTTTTGCGTGAGACAACAGTTATGATATCAAAACAAAGAACTATATTTGGAATTGCCAATTACACAGATTCAAAATAATTTCCCTCCAACTCCACATAATGTTTACATCTGTTGTACAGACGTTTGTAGGCACGGTGGAAGCCCTGAACAGGAACCTCCTTCTCTGGGTCACACCATGTTGGATGTTCTCAATGTCACTGAAGTGCTCCTCTTTTAAGGTACACGTTATCTTGTAAAAGAGAAAAAAGTCTGCAGGAGCCAAATATCTCAAATAGGGGGTGATGTTTGATCACACAGATCAACTTCAAAGCCAGAAACTGCTTCACAGGCAACACGGGCGCATTGTCAAACAACAGAAACTAGTTGTTGTTGTTGTTGTGGAACAGTTCATTCCTGATACTTCACATGTCAACATACAGACGTTGCATGATTCCTAAATAATAGTAATCAATCACTTTGGGGCCCTCAGGGGAAAATTTACAGAAGATAATGAAATTGGCTGTCCACAGCGTAGGGTCATCCTCCAGGGACTCCCTCCCTTCTTTAAATTTTGAAAACCAGTGGAACACCTGTGCATGGTCAGACTCTCATCACTGTAAACTTTTTTTAGTTCTTGATACATTTCTGTAGCAGTTTTTCCTAATTTATAGTAAAATTTTATCACAGCTCTTTGCTCCATGATGCGACTTCTAACATGCTCCACTCACCACTCTTATTTCAACAGTTGCCACATAAAAAGTTCTGCATCACCTGACTCAAAAGTTGCACGTGTGATTACAACACACTCCAGTGGTCAAAACTATAAACATGTTTGTTACTTTTATTGAAAGGGCTGTCCAGTAAAAAATCAATCTCATTACTTAATAGGCACACTGTAGTTGGGAAATCATGGGAATAGAACAAGGATCTGTATTTAAGTTTTGTAGATCTAGAAAAGGCATATGACAAGGTGCCAAGAGAAAAGCTGCTAAAATGCTATAGTTTATATGTCATAAATGTGAGATCACACGAGCAATACTTAATCTGTATTTTAGTTATGAGTCAGCAGTTAGAATTGAAGGAGGTACAGGAAAAGGTGTGAGACAAGGGTATGCACATTATCTCCATTGTCATTCATCAAGTACATGGATCACATTATGAAGGAAAGCAGTATTAAAGTTATTGAAATTGGAGATGCTGATCTCAGCTCTTTACTTTATGCAAATGATATTATTCTCCTAAATAAATCAGGGATAAGTCTACAGGATTCTCTGACAAAATTGAATAACTGCTGTAATAAATTTGGTATTTAAATCAGCATTAAAAAGACAAAGAAGGGGAAAATTGGCCTTAACATTGAAAACATCAACTGCATCCTGAATGGAGAACTTATAGAACAACTGAAACATTTCAGCTATTTATAGACAATTTTTAGTGAAAATGGCAAATTAAATTTGGAAATAGACTGCAGAATTAGCAATGCTGTTATGGTAGGAAGTCAACTGAATAAAAGAGAAATTAGTCAAATCACTAAACCAGCTGTATACAAGACAGTGTTCAAATCAGTTTTAACTTATGGATCTGAGAGCTGTGTTAGAAATAAAACTCTTGATCAAACACTGGAGGCCACAGATATGAAAGTCCTGAGAATAATTTGGAGACTGAACAGATGACATCAATGTCAGTATATTAAAAACGAGGATATCAGGAAAGAACTTGACATTGTAAACATTGAGGAATGTATTAGTAGAGCTAATCTTAGGTGGTATGGCCACATAAACAGAATGGGAGAAGAAAGACTAGCTAAACAAGTGGTTGGTCTTTACATGTGCTTTGGGGCTTTTTCTTGATGTCAAGAAAAAGACCCAAAGGAAGACTAGGATGTGGGTATAACAGGCTAATCTGGAGGAAAATTTTTGATAGGAAATTAGTAATGATGCAACTTTTCGTGTAGTACTATCATAAGATCCTGTACATCCAGCTGAGGGTATATGTCAGGAATTTAATGATGAATATAGGCACACAATCAGGTATGCTACTGATATCCAGCAGTTAGGTAATGTTTTGAATAGGCTGGAAATTCGAATAAACCAAAATGGTTGTCAGTTAGTAAGTTAATATTAGTAAGTGTAAAATTGTGCACTTTGGTATGATGAGATTTCCAGCTGCACGTTATATTAGCGTGGTTATGCTGCAAGAGCCTGATGAAGCTAGGGATCTTGGTGCAGTGGTGGATAGGAATTTGAAGTCACATAGGAAAATTTGCAAATGCAACGCACATGATAATTACAATATTGAAGCAAACCTTGACATGTAAGATGATGAAGTCATTTTGCCTCTTTATATGGCCTTGATAAGACTGCACCTGGATCACTGTGCGCAGATTTGGTCTCCTGGGTTCCAAGGGGATAAGGAAGCTGTGGAAAGGATGTAAAGAAGAGTTACAAAGATTATATCTGGATTATAGGATTCAGATTATGAGGACAGATTGCGAGTATGTGGATTACAGACTCTGGTTAACAGGAGAAAGAGGGTGATATGATAGAGGTCTATAAACTTTTGAATGGATGTTATAGGATATCGTATGGTGAAATCTTTTGTTATATGGAAAGTGGGGGAGAGAACACAGAGACATCCATGGAAGCTAATAATAATTATTATTATTCTCTGAGTCAAGGGTTCATTGAGAAAGGCTATACATCACCAGGCCAGCTGTTATACCTTCCTTAAATTCATTCACACTATATGCACTCACTACTTCTAAAGGCAAACTATTCCACTCACTCACTGCTCAATAATAATATTTTAGGCAAAAAAAAAAAATCTGAAATGAGAGACAATAAAGGTGACAAAAACTGAACATATTTTGGGTGTATAGAGTAATTACTTTGAGAAATTGTTAAACAAGATGCTGGGATTATTATTATTTGTGACACCTCCAACCACCTGGGATACCAGTGGTATGACTGTGTTTGGAGAGCTCTGAAAGCTAAGTCGTTTAGTTTTTAAAAAATAGCATTACGAGTTTAAAAAATTTGATGAACAGAAATAAGCAGGTTCCTCTTTATCGAGCCTTGATAAGACTCAGTAAAGAGAAACCTTTACCAGGATTTTGGGCACCAGGGTTTCTTGGTGATGAGGTGGAGAGGATCCAGAGGCAAGTGACCAAGATTGTAGCATATCTGTGGACTGAACCTTACGAGAACAGGTTGAAATGGTTGATAGCAGAGAAGGAGGTGATATAATTGAGACATACAAATTACTGAGGGATTTTTACAAGATTAATTCAGAGGAAATTTTTCAGAAACAGGTGTGGTGGTGGAAGTGTAAAATCTCTCATGATAAGTGACTTCATAACTTATCATGAGAGACAACTTAGGCAAGAAAACCTGGGTTTGAGCCAAAAAGAGGGAGAGATAGGACTATAAGATAAATAACTGTGAAATCATGAGAATATAACAAGGATCTTTAAGTTTTTGGAAAAGCATATGACAAGATGGCAGAAAAGCCATAAATGGGACATTTATAAAATTATTATTATTACATGACACCTCCAGGGAGTCCAAAGACTCATCGAGGGAGGGCAACTACTCCACAACTCAATACCACCAACTACTTTCATCATCTACACCAACGCCACCTACTGTCGACCACCACTACTAGTATTTTCGCAGACAGTCACAAACAATGCCCAAGGTAGGATTCGAATCTGCAACTTTTTGGCTGGAGAGCAGATGTGGTAACCACTCGGCCAACCAGACTGGCAAGAAACTATCGCATATATAAACTTTATAATATACTTAAAATTTATAATATTAAAAACAGATAGCATTACTTTTGATAACATGAAAATATTGGAACCTGTTAGAATTTAAGAATTTTTAAGCTGATCTAATTTCAAGTGGAGTAGTTGGTCACTTAAAAACAGAAAGGGAAAGGAAAGTTTAAAAAAATCCATGTTTGATGCCAAGATAGCATGAAAAAGGCTGATGGGGACCAAGATTAGATGTATTGATGTAATTAGAAGTACTTTAAAGATCGAAATATAAGTTCTGACAAATAATAGAATAATACGAGATGGAAACTCACATGGAAAACCTGATATTTTATTATAAAATTATCTCCTATATTTCACGGGCATCTTAAGTACAAAAATGGAACCGCAGTTAAACAAATAATAGAAAAGCCTAAAAAGATCCATAATAGCTAATGTAAAGTTACAAAACATTTTCCTAGCTTTTGGAGAGGGGGGGGAGAGTGTGTGTGTGTGTGAGTTATTAAAAGTTAGAAAAGATTAGTAGCTTGAAAAAGTACTATTTACATTAAGAAGATAAATCCAGATCATCAGATCTATTCAAGTTTGTGGAATCGATCAGTGTTTTGCAAGTTTCCTTATAAAGACATTCCATAAAAAAATTGGCTTTTGTGAAGGCTTCTTATCTTATACCATAGAACCCTGTGGCATGCCTGGTATAGCTGGCATGTTCAGCAAACCCTTACGGTTCAGGCCCTTGGTACTTGATGTAAGACAAGTTCTTTGTGATGAACAAAACTTTAAACCCTTCCCAAAATATTTCTCCACTTTACTGGATCTTCCACAGGAAGATCTTCAACATATATTACAACAGTTTGGATTTTAAAAACAAGATGTTATCTTCATCTAGTCCAAGGGTGTCAAACTGGCAGCTCACGGGCCGCGTGCAGCCCCCAATGCCTCAAGGAAAGATTTTAAAAAAAGGATGGTTGCTTTTTATAATAAAACAGAAATACCGTATTTACTCGAATATAACTTGCCCTTGCATATGACTCACACCCCTGTATCTTGATTTTACTTTATGGAAAAAGAAATTAAAAAGTTTTTGCATGTACTGCACATCGCACACGAAAATAAAATTTATTCACTTTCACTTCGGGACGATAACTCACTCCTCGCGGTAATAAACAACATGCCTTCCCCAACCGCCATTATACTGCAGATGCAAGAAAACTAGTAGTTTTATTGCTACCACTGAATAAAGTACAGAGACATTTGCTGTTTGTGTAATATATTTCTCAACATGTGTAATATATTTCTTTAGTGCGATTAGAGACAACTGGTAAAAAACGGCACTAACTAATTAGTCACAAATCCCCTCCCCCACATTAATCATGCTGTTTAGACCTAAGCAAAACCATATGTTTCACCAGCAAACACAGTATCTAACTAAAATCTATTGTTTTTAGTTAGATGTGTGTGAGTGCCTCAAACACAAAGCTGCAATAAAATTCGTAAACATGTTAAAACTAAGACATAGAATGAATGTTGTTATGACAGTTTCAGATAATATGGAATTTGGTTGAAGAGAATTAGCGTTTCAGGTCAAAAATGTCGGCTTGACTTTGTGTTTTGGTAACGCGATCTTTTGATAATACTGCACCAATCATATCCACATCTTCATAGCTGTTCTATCTCTATTGGCCTACCATTGCTGTCTATTTTATGTTCTGCTTTCACTTCTCAGACATTTGTGAAGGGTGTACATTACGTATCTGAAATCTTGTAAATTACTTGTAATTTTTACTTGGAATAATGGGAAAGAAGATGACAATGAACACAAGGAAACCGCACTCGAGGCTGGAAGTAGCTATAATGAAGAGGAGATTCTTGGTAAGTCATCCACATTTTCAGCTTTTTTCCTGAAAACTTTAATTTCTAAAAATCCCCACCTATATCTCACACCATGATTTTTTAGCTTTAATTTTGGGAGAAAAAAGTGTCAGTTATATTCGAGTAAATATGGTATTGATTTATTCGTTTTCATACGACATTTATAGTTACAATATGGATACAACGACCTGCTATAATGTAATTGCAGTAATAAAAATTTATATCGTAATTTCAATGTTAGATCCCATCCTAATCAATCGTAAACTATATTTATGCTTTCATTGTTAATTTATATCATGCTGCTGGTAGTGTACTGAAAAAGTTGAATTCTATTGGCTACCAGCTGTTCACATGACGTGCAGCATATGCACTCATGGGAATTCAGCTATGAGTTTATAATTGCCTGCTACAGTCAATCAGTGATATTTGAAGTTCAGTGCGCACGATTCAAAGACAACCTAGCAGTGAGAAAATCCCTTTTATTATTATTTTTTATTTTTATTTGCAATAGTATCGTGCACTGGTCTACAGTTTTGTGCATTTTTATTCAAACATTTTTATAAAAATTGTTAATAATATTAGTAATATATTTATTCACCAACGCAGTGTCGCTTTCCAAGCCAACAAGAAAAGAAAAATTGCTGATGAGAGGAGAAAATTTCAAGAACAATTAGAATTAAATTACTTGGGCACTGAAACAAAGAACAAAATTGTGTGCATTATTTGTAACGAAACAATTTGTGTCACCAAAGAATATAATATAAAAAGGCACCATGATAAAATTCACAAAGAACAATATTCATGCTTTGAGGGTAAACTGAGTGAAGAAAAATTAAAAAGTATGAAGAATTCACTTCAAAGTCAACAACAAGTATTTTCAAAAATTATGAAAGATAGTGAATCAGCAGTGAGAGCCAGTTATGAAATCAGCTATTTATTGGTGAAACATTCCAAACCTTTTAGTGACGGTTCCTTGGTTAAGGAGTATATGATAAAAGCAGCCGTAAACGTATGTCCCAAAAATGTGCAAGTATTTTGCGATATTTCTTTGTACAGAAATATCACGTACAGAAATGTGATGGAAAGAATAACCGAAATGGCAGATAATCTGCGTGACCAGTTGCAAGAAATATCCGCAAACGTACAGTGCTTTTCAGTTTGCACTTGACGAAAGTTTCGATATTCACGACATGGCTCAAGTTGCTTTGTTTCTTCAGGCTTGCGATGACAATATGAATATTACTGAAGAGTTCTTGGGAATGATTCCCATCCATGGAACCACTACAGGGGAAGACATTTTTGACACCTTGTGGAGCATTTTTGAAAAATACCAACTTCCTCTGAACAGGCTCGTAGCAGTGACAACCGATGGTGCTCCAGCAATGACAGGCAAAAATAAAAGTTTTGTGTCAAGATTTGCAGCAAAGTTAAAGGAAATGTATCCAGACATTCCAAAACTGCAATCTTTCCACTGCATCATTCATCAGCAGGTCCTGTGCTCCAAAGTGTTGGAAATGAGCAGCGTACTCAAGCCTGTGACAAATACTGTGAACTTCATCTGATCCAGAGGTCTCAATCATTGCCAGTTTGCACAATTTCTAAAAGACTTGGAGAGTGAATTTGAAGGGCTACCTTATTACACAGAGATTCGTTGGTTATCTTGTCATAAGGTTCTAAAAAGCTTTTTTTTTTTTACTTTTAGAGGATATCAAATTGTTCCTAGAAATGAAAAATCATGATGTTGCATTTCTTAATGATCAGATATGGGTACAAGATCTAGCATTCTTAGTTGATATTACAGGACATTTGAATGATTTAAATGTCAAACTATAGAGGAAAGATCAGTTAATAACACACATGTATGATGCACTTGCAAGTTTTAGATGTAAGTTAGTTTTGTTTCAAAATCATTTAAAAGAGAATATTCTAAATTACTTTCCTATGTGTGAACAGTTAAACAATAAGAATCAAAGTTTTACCTTTTCTCAATATTGTCCCAAACTAGAAAAGATAAAAGAAGAATTTGATAGACGATTTAAAGATTTTAAGGAGCAAGAAGTTTTTTCACTTTTTACAGATCCTTTTTCCTTTAATTTCGAAAAAGCTCCTATTTGTATTCAAATTGCACTTATTGATTTCCAAAATGATTCCTTTCTAAAAGCGAAATACAAGAAATTGGTGTAACAAAAATATACAGTTATTTAGTCAAAAATATCCGGAAATAAAAAAGTTTGCAGCAAATATTCTATGTTATTTTGGAAGCACCTCTTTATGTGAACAATTATTCTCATGTATGAAAGGCAACAAAACAGCGTTACAGATCAAGATTAACCAACGTCAACCTTTCTGCCATAATGAAGGTCGTATGCTCACAATCTTTGAGTCCAAATTTTGGCAGGCTGGTTAATGATAAATGTTGTCAAGTGTTGGGAAAAAAATAAAATACTGAAATTAAATTACTATAATTATATTATGCAAGTATGTATAAATATATATATATATATATATATATTAACCCAAAAATATTATTTTCCCCAAAATAGAGACTCCCCCCCCCAAAAAAATATAGAAGTGTTTTATTTCAACACAAACACAAAAAATTTCGAACTGACAGGAGGCCCTGTAAATTTTTGTAATGGTTATTAATGAGAGTTTATACTTTTTTTAGAATGTATAAATATATAATTATTTGATTTATTCAAATAAAATTTAATTTCAGTTTAATTTGGATTAAATGAATTATATTGTAAATATAATATAATAAACATATTCTCTATATCAGGGGTCGCCAAACTTCTTTGACCGTCGACCCCCTTCAAGAGTTTCTTGACTTTTTATCCCCCCCTCTATTTTACTATTACATAATTATGACAGGACAAGCAAAAAAGACGCTTATGTGAGTTTTTAGATTGTTTGGTAATTAAACGTGTGGACAGACTTATGTGTTCGTCGAACATGTTGTTTATTATTTTAACGGTATAATAGAACACAGAAACTAAGTAAATAATTGATTTATTAACTTGATGCTGATATTTCGCTGGTATTATAACCAGCATCTTCAGAGCACAAAAACACTGTTTGTCACAATACGCGAGACTAAAACAACATGGTGTACATTAACAAAATTGTAGCAGCAACACAAAGACTAGAGTCCTGATTTTGGCGCCCTCTATCTGAAAAAAAAAAAAAAAAGAAAAAAGAAAAAAAAAAACGCTATCATATATTGCTAGAGTCCTAGAAAAGTGCTAGTTTTTCCTTAATATGACTGTCTCCCAGATCTTTGGCAAGTTAATACAGCCATATTTGTTGAGATTTGGAGTGTGTTTTAGGGCTTCTGTCGCCTCTAAGAACAATCTCTCTGATTTATATGGGTTTCTGTGTAGTACTTTTGTGTTTTTCCAGTTGATCCTGTGTGCAGGGGTATCCAGAGCATGGTCTGCTAGGCCCGACTTCCCATAATGATATTTCCGGACGTATCGTTTATGTTCGCTGATGCGGATATTCACAGTTCTTCCTGTTTGACCGTAGTAGGCTTGATTGCATGAGCAGGGTACTTGGTAGACTCTTGGATGTGATAAAGGAGGAATGCTGTCCTTGGGTGAGCGGATGAGGGTGGCTAATTTGCTACATGGTCTGAATGTAGTGCGTAGTTTATGTTTAATGAGAATTCTTGAGATCTTTTCGGATGTGCCTTTAATGTAAGGGATGGTGACTGTTTTGTTGTAGTTCTCTGTGGTGGATGGTGGGAGGGGTTTCTTAGGAGTGTTTAGTATTTTGTTTATTTTTTGTGGATTGTAGCCGTTGGCCAAGAAGGTGTGGCGTAAGTGAGTCAGTTCAGCAGTAAGAGCCTTGTCATTTGAACAGATTGCTCTCGCTCTATGGGTTAGCGTTTTTAATATGCCATATTGTTGAGAAGGATGATGGTGTGATTGTTTGTGTAAGTATCTGCCTGTATGTGTGGGTTTTCTGAAAACTGAAAATGATAAGGAACCATCTGGGAGACGTGTGATGAGTGTATCCAGGAAGGGCAGACAGTTGTTGGCTTCCGGTTCCATAGTAAAGTGGATTTTTGGGTGTTGGCTATTTAAATGTGCTAAGAATGTTTTCAATGTCTCAGGGCCATGTGGCCAAATGGCAAGCACATCATCAACATAGCGTAGCCAAAGTGTTGGTTTGAGAGTGGCTGTATTGATTGCTTGTTTTTCCAGGTGTTCTATGTAAATTCAGCACACCTAAAAAGCATCTTACAACACCTCACCCTAAAAAGCTCAGACTTACATAGTAAGCTTTGACATCACTTCACTATTCACAAATGTACCACTAATAGAAACCCTCAATCTACTGAAGTCACACTTCCCCCCTGATATATTTGAACTATTCAAATTCACAATACATGCAGGATATTTCACATGGAAAGGGAAAATATACAAACAAATTGATGGGACAGCCATGGGCTCCCCCCTTTCTCCCCCCCTAGCCAACTTTTACATAGAACACCTGGAAAAACAAGCAATCAATACAGCCACTCTCAAACCAACACTTTGGCTACGCTATGTTGATGATGTGCTTGCCATTTGGCCACATGGCCCTGAGACATTGAAAACATTCTTAGCACATTTAAATAGCCAACACCCAAAAATCCACTTTACTATGGAACCGGAAGCCAACAACTGTCTGCCCTTCCTGGATACACTCATCACACGTCTCCCAGATGGTTCCTTATCATTTTCAGTTTTCAGAAAACCCACACATACAGGCAGATACTTACACAAACAATCACACCATCATCCTTCTCAACAATATGGCATATTAAAAACGCTAACCCATAGAGCGAGAGCAATCTGTTCAAATGACAAGGCTCTTACTGCTGAACTGACTCACTTACGCCACACCTTCTTGGCCAACGGCTACAATCCACAAAAAATAAACAAAATACTAAACACTCCTAAGAAACCCCTCCCACCATCCACCACAGAGAACTACAACAAAACAGTCACCATCCCTTACATTAAAGGCACATCCGAAAAGATCTCAAGAATTCTCATTAAACATAAACTACGCACTACATTCAGACCATGTAGCAAATTAGCCACCCTCATCCGCTCACCCAAGGACAGCATTCCTCCTTTATCACATCCAGGAGTCTACCAAGTACCCTGCTCATGCAATCAAGCCTACTACGGTCAAACAGGAAGAACTGTGAATATCCGCATCAGCGAACATAAACGATACGTCCGGAAATATCATTATGGGAAGTCGGGCCTAGCAGACCATGCTCTGGATACCCCTGCACACAGGATCAACTGGAAAAACACAAAAGTACTACACAGAAACCCATATAAATCAGAGAGATTGTTCTTAGAGGCGACAGAAGCCCTAAAACACACTCCAAATCTCAACAAATATGGCTGTATTAACTTGCCGAAGATCTGGGAGACAGTCATATTAAGGAAAAACTAGCACTTTTCTAGGACTCTAGCAATATATGATAGCGTTTTTTTTTTTTCTTTTTTCTTTTTTTTTTTTTTTCAGATAGAGGGCGCCAAAATCAGGACTCTAGTCTTTGTGTTGCTGCTACAATTTTGTTAATGTACACCATGTTGTTTTAGTCTCGCGTATTGTGACAAACAGTGTTTTTGTGCTCTGAAGATGCTGGTTATAATACCAGCGAAATATCAGCATCAAGTTAATAAATCAATTATTTACTTAGTTTCTGTGTTCTATTATACCGTTAAAATAATAAACAACATGTTTGGTAATTAGTTTACGGAATTAACAACGTAAATGAAGTATATTAATTAAAGGTAACTTTAATGAATCACTTCTATATTTCGGCAACGTCACATTGCCATCTTCAGGAACATAAAGATATGGTATGTGCACTCAGGAACTAACACCAAGCAAATGAGGAAGAAAGCAAGAAACTAATATTGTTCCTAAAGTCCTAATGGTGCCCTCTAGCGGGCTAATTTGGCAGTCGGGCTGAAGTTCTCATAATGAAAGTCTCCCAAATTTGGGGCAGTTTCATGCACCCAAATTTGTTGAGGTTAGGACTGTTTTTTAGAGCTGCTGAAGATTCTTTGAATAATCTTTCGTATTTAAACTTGCTGCGATGAATTATTTTTGTTTTCTTCCAACGAATTTTATGGTGGGTATCTAAGGCATGGTCTGCCAGCCCAGAGCGGCTGTACTGGTGAAAACGGATGTAGTCTTGGTGTTCTGAAATCCTGATATTTGTTGTTCTATCAGGATTTCAGAACACCAAGACTACATCTGTTTTAACCAGTACAGCTGCTCTGGGCTGGCAGACCATGCCTTAGATACCCACCATAAAATTCGTTGGAAGAAAACAAAAATAATTCATCGCAGCAAGTTTAAATACGAAAGATTATTCAAAGAATCTTCAGCAGCTCTAAAAAACAGTCCTAACCTCAACAAATTTGGGTGCATGAAACTGCCCCAAATTTGGGAGACTTTCATTATGAGAACTTCAGCCCAACTGCCAAGACTACCAAGTTAGCCCGCAAGAGGGCACCATTAGGACTTTAGGAACAATATTAGTTTCTTGCTTTCTTCCTCATTTGCTTGGTGTTAGTTCCTGAGTGCACATACCATATCTTTATGTTCCTGAAGATGGCAATGTGACGTTGCCGAAATATAGAAGTGATTCATTAAAGTTACCTTTAATTAATATACTTCATTTACGTTGTTAATTCCGTAAACTAATTACCAGTTATGTCTAACCAACGTATAAGCCTTGCTACTAGAATTTAGATTGTTTATTTTATAGTTACAGTGTTTCTTGTATGTATAATATAGTATATATTATTATATTGGCTTAATGTCAAAGGGATACGTTTTTGTTTTTGACATCCTTATTAACATTACATATTTGATAGGAGGGATAAATAATATATAAAATATAAAATTTAATTTAGATAACAAAATAATAATAATACAATCTTCCTATAGGTATATATAGGATGTACCACAGGCGGGAATGACGGGAATACGTCATTTTGGCCTACATGATTGGCCTCCGTAACTATTTTCATGACCTTGCTTTATCTTACAGGTCCTATTCATGTCACTGTTCCCACAATTCACTCTTAATTGCATTGTCATTCAGGATGGAGGTAATCCAAGTTAACTGAATTAAATATTACCCGTACAATGATGTCTTATATTTTTCTGTCGACCCCTGAGCCCGAATCAACCCCTAACAATGTTATATCAATCCCTGGGGGGGGGGGGGGTCGATATCACCCACTTTGGCGACCACTGCTCTATATTATTTTTTTTTTTTTTTTGAGTTGTCATAATCATTATACTATTATTTTATGTCTTGTAAAGACTTAGAATAAATACAATTTTTGTTATTAATTTTCTAATTTATTTATACTCATTTTTTCACTTCCCTTCGATTCTAATTAGTGCAGGTTTTTTTAGTCGAAAATTTTTTGTGGCCCACTTGAGATACACTTTTATAGCAAATGGCCTGCGGCCCAATTGAGTTTGAGACTCATGATCTAGTCCCTATTGATTACTGACAATCCTTTATCAAATACTATCAATTTATTCCAGCAAGAATTTCCATTTTATATTATCAAACTTTTGACTGTTATTTGCTCTGGATATTTTACCTTTTAGAAAAAATTTTATCAACAGATTGAAGGGACAGCTATGGAAAGTTCTCTTTCTCAAGCTACTTCCAGCTAAATTATGTAACATTTTGAAAGATGTTGCTGTGACAATATTTCACCAACCTACACATTGGTATGTCAATGACATTTTTGCAATTTATGGCAATTTCTATCCAAAATAAATGCAGTCCATTCCAGAATCCAGTTCACTTTAGAAAAAAAAAAAAGATAATCAATAGCTATTAATTTTTTTGTTAATTAGATGGCTGCCTGCAGTTTTCAGTGTTTCAGAAGAAAACTCATACAGACCACTGTATCCATACAGAATCATATCATCCTAGCAAAAAAAAAAAAAAAAAAAAAAAAAAAAAAAAAAAAAAAAAAAAACTGGGATTATCTAGACCATAGGTTCCCAAACTTTTTCGGGCCACCACCCACTTTGCAAGACATAAATTTTGTAACCCCCCTCCCCCCATTATACACACATATATACATGCTCTATTTTCTCATTGACATAGAAAATTGATAAAAAAATTGATCGTGTAAGAAGGGCATAAGATGAATTAAAATGCAATATTTAAATTTTAAATGATTATCTAATTGCAAAATCACGAAAATAATTAATTTTTAAATATATATTATTAATTTCTTCTATAAAGAGCCACCGACCCCTAGAACCGCCTGAATGCCCCCAAATGCTTCTGATCCCACTATAACCCCCCCTAGAAGGTTTCAGCACCCACTGGGGGGCAGTACCACCCACTTTGGGAACCTATGATCTAGACCTTAATACACTATGCTCACTCTTTATGTTCTTCAGAGACAAACTTCTCCACAAAGAATTGTAACATATAAATAAATTTTCTTATCAGAAGTTTCAGTGAGTCTTCATCAATAAAGCATTCAGCAGCTGCAGAATTCATGCCTCTTCTCTTTAGATGAAATCACCCATATTCTTCTCCCTTATGTGCAAATACCTTTCTAAAGGTATTGTAAAAATTTTTAAACCTGTGAACATTTTTGTGTTCTTTCATCTTGTCAGAAACATCTCCACCTTGCTCTTATCTCCTAAGTTTCCTCCACTTGATTTTCAAGGTGTTTACCAGATTCCTTGCTCCTGTGGATTATCTTATTATAGATAATCTAGATCTGCTTTTTAAGTTTTGGCTTATTACAAATCCTAAATTTGTAATAGATTACTACAAATACCAAAGTGAAACATTTTTGCATACTATCACATGAGGCATGTGGAATACTTTTAAATATTGGGTCATTCTGATTTTCATTCATTTACAATTAAGAAATGTATTATTTGACTTTGTTATCATGACTTAAGTAACCTGAAAAAGATATGGAAGGTCTGCAATTAACAATTATATAATTAATTTGCGGGCCTGGTTGGCCCAGTGGTTAGCATATTTGCTCTCCAGCCAAAAGGTTGCAGGTTCAAATCCCATCTTGGGCATGGATGTTTATAATTGTCTGTGAAAATACTAGTGGTGGTGGTGGGCAGTAGATAGCATTAGTGTAGATGGAGAGTTATAGACTGGGTGCTCTCCCTGGAGGTTCACATAATGATAATAATAACAGTCAGTTTGCTGAAGATTTTTGCCCTGGACCAGTGATTCTATTTATGATAGTGGAACATATTCTTTCTTTCTCATCTAGCATGTTTACTGAATGACACAGTTATCACACAGGCTTCATGAATCAGATTTTAAGTTCTATTATGCTACTGTTTTTAATAAATTTTATTTGGAATAAAAAGTGCTCGGTAACAGAGTGTAGAGACCCTCTTCTTTGATATGTATTTAAGAGTTGAATTTCTTTTTGAATTGTTGTACAGAATCCTTCTAATTCTAGGATTAATCATTCTCAAATGTTCTATAGAATCTCAATTTTCTATAGAAAGTTTGGGAGCCACTACTAGAGCATAGGCTTGAAAATATTTTTTATTATTCTTTAGTGTGATTTATGTTATATTTATTTTGTAGTCTCTTTCCTGGAGATTTATATCCTTTTACAAGAAAGCCTTTGTTCCTCATAGTGGATAGTGACAATAGCCAGGCCTTCCAACATATGCCTCATTACTTTGGTCAACCAATGGTAATTCTCATGTCACCTGAAGATGTTCCCCCAGCCTTCCATGGTAATTATATTATAAACTGAAATAAAATTAGTTTGCACTCTATTCCAGATCTTCTAAATCACTTTCTTTTGCAGATTAAGTGCTATGACTTAAGGTTTTGAAAGAGTAAGAAAGAAAAGTTTAACAGCTATTATGAAGTGCTAAAATTCTCAAAATCATAGAATATTAGGAATAAATCATTAAATATCACTTATGTAATTATTTAAAGTTACTATAAACACAGGCCATTTACCAGTGGTGTAGCTAGGGGCGTGTGGAGGGGGGTGGTCTGCCCTGGGTGGTACTTTGAACCTTTTTGAACTTTTGCAGTTAATTCTAAAATACAGTCTCGAGAACTCAGTTCCAAATATTGTAATACTTCTGCGAATTTTCCTCACAATTGCTGTAAGTGTTACTAGTTGTGAGAGGAGTTTTTCTAAATAAAATTTGATTAAGAATTACCTACATTACTATGAATAGACTTCGCCAATGTCATCGACGATTTTACTAACAGAAAAATAACATTTCAGAATGTTGAAATTAAAAGTTTCACTTCAAAAATAAACAGTGTTTTAATTTATTTCCCTATACGTCATTTTGACTTTTTGTTGTATTTTTGGTATGTATTGAGAGGCGGCAAACTCAGAGACCGTCCTGGGTGCAACAGCTCTAGCTACGCCACTGTCATTTACCTAGCTAGCTATCCACCAGAAACTTTATAGACAGAGAATGGACTGCTAGAATTTTTACAATTGAAATTATTACTATTGTCCACCTGAAGTTATTTTTGGAAGTATTTTATCTTGTTATTTCAATTTAGCAAAGTGCCACTTCAAAACATATCTTGTATTGCATTCAGTAAGCTGAATGGAGGATGCTCTGTAGACATCTTTGCAAAGTCTTTGCTGAATGTGGTTCTGTCTTCCAGAACCTATACAATAACCTGTTGAATTGAGGCTCATCGTTATCAGAGTGACAATAAATAGTTCAAGTAGTCTGTTGTACATGATTCAGTCTTTTTGTGTTTCAGTCTTTCTATGCTAGTTGTCAGATTTCAGCTGAAGATTCATTTTTACTTGATTGTTCATGTGTTTGAGTTTATTTAGCAGTTGTAAAAAAACTTCCAAATATCTGGGAGACTGTAATTTTGATTTTTGAATCAACAACAAAAAAAAAAAAAAAACTGGCCACTTTTGAATTTGCCAAGAAGATGTTGTCCAAATAATCAAATGCTTGCCTGATGTTCTGTGTTCTCATTCAGTTTTTATTTGCTATGTTATCTTTATCCTTAACAATGCCTCATTTACTGTTAGGCAAAATATTGGAATAAAATTATTCAGTTTGTTACTTTTGTGTTGTGAATAACTATTAAATTTCTTTATTATTATGCTCCTGGTATATGTTATTAAATTATAGTCGATAAGAAGTAATGTTTTGGTTTTAATCTTTACCTAAGTTTCATAGCTCAGTCAGTATAGGCTAAGCACTTTAATCAGAAAGACCTGAGTTCGATGACATATGGAACCTTTATCTGGTTCTCTTTCAACGAAAGATGAGTTAGCTAGTCTCATATGGAGGTAGGGTATTTTTTTCACCCAGAAACCTGAGTTTCTGAGTGAAAAAAAAACAGAACAGGCAAACCAGCCCAGTGAACACACACGGATTACAGTCACGAATACTGTCCTTAGGGGATTGTGCAAGGAGTGACAAACTGGCTGCATTAAATTCGTCATAAACCCTTCATTAGGGACTCTCCCCATCCTAAAGGGATCGATGAGATCAATCAAGTTTAAGCAAACAAAGTTTGCTCGTGACAGTATCTTTACAACTAAGCAACTTGTACAATAAAGGCTGTTGACTTCAAATCAGTTGTCTCACTATCCCATAATGCACAGTACACTTCCTGTGTGTGTGTGTGTGTGTGTGTGTGTGTGTGTGTGTGTGTGTGTGTGTGTGTGTGTGTGTGTGTGTGTGTGTGTGTGTGTGTGTGTGTGTGTGTATTGCTGTGCACATGGGAAGGGCTGCTACACAGACTGGTTTTAACCTATATTGAGGTTTCACTAGCCCCAGGAAAATACTCGGGTTAAATCAATGCAGAGGTTATATATTTTCTGAAAAGTTTTTCAGAAATTTAGATATGTGTTTTACATTAATGGGAAATACTAAGGAACGTGATCAGAACTTAATCCATCTTTACCACGAGTTGCCTTGGTGTTGCACCACCACCATAAGTCTTGAACCACATTCAGGCGCAAACTTGACTTACTTGGGAAAAAGGATTAAAACCAAGGTTATAAAATTACTTGGTATCTTTAACATATATTATACCCAAGGTAAAAAACTTTTCATATCTTTCTCTCATCCGGAGATTCTTAATTAATAAGGTCAAAGCACCTTTTGGCAACTTGAATAGGTAAAATTGATAAGCTCTGTATTACTTAAACCTTGGCATTTCAGGGTCTGTCTACTCACTGATGAGACCTCAATAAAGGTTGAAACCGGTCTGGGTAGTGACCCCCACCCATGTATAACATCATACATCTCCTAGGAGATGTGTTTTACATTTATGGGAAATACTAAGGAAAGTGATCGGAATTTAATCCATCTTTACCACAAGTTGCCTTGGTGTTGCACCACTACCATAAGTCTTGAACCACGTTCAGGTGCAAACTTGTCTTACTTGTCTGTTTGCTTACTTATGAAAAAGGATTAAAACCAAGGTTATAAAATTACTTGGTATCTTTAACATGTATTATACCCAAGGTAAAAAACTTTTCACATCTTTCTCTCATCCAGAGATTCTTAATTAATAAGGTCAAAGCACCTTGTGGCAACTTGTATAGGTAAAATTGATAAGCTCTGTATTAAATTATACATGTTTTTTGGTCATAAAATGTTACAAAATATAAGACTTATTGTTAAACTGACCATATATTTTTAATTCGTACGTATGTTCATACAATATTGCCTATCGGTTTCACTAGTAACTGACTAGCTTTTTCAAGGCTTGCACAGTACAAAAAAATGATAAATGCAAAAAAGGTTTAAGAATACAAAAAAAAACATTAGTACCTGTTAAGTAGCTAAGGTAACACATTCGCGTGACATTTCTACTCAGTATCATGAACACGCATAATATGATTATTCGCGTACTGTAGTTCTGTTGAACTGAGGGAATTAATTAGATTTTTCCAAGTATCGTTCAGTATGGCCCCTTGATTTCTGTTTAGGTTGCTGCCTGTACGTAGCACTACTGCTGCTTCTTTAAATAATCGATGTCTGTAATCTTCGTCTACGTAGGGCATAGAGCTGTTATTCCAGTCTATAGTGTGGTTCGAAGTTGAAAAGTGATGTGCTAAACCGGAGGTGATCGTTCTGTTCTGATTTACATCACCAACATGTTCTTTCTGTCTTATTTCCAGGCTTCTCGGAGTTTGTCCAATGTAGGAAAGACCGCACGTACATGGAATATTATACACACCTGGATATTTATAAAATGGAACACTGTCTTTAGGAGATCTTAGAACTTGTCTGATGCTAGTAGTTGGTTTAAATACAACCCTAATGTTATGGGCCTTTAACAATCTCGCATAAAATAACCAACAAGACTGTTCTTTCTTGTTGGTTATCTTTGTAAAATACCAGACACACAAAGGCCTCCCAGATAACAAAGTGATTTTCAACAGGTTGAATCACTGCCTTTTGAAACATGAATCAGATATACTAAAGAAAGGTTTTAACTTTTCAATCACTCCAAATTACATTCCTAAAATGGACTTTATGTGTGGAATTGAAAAAAGTCTCTACCCACTACCACAAGTTGTAGCCAACGATATTAGATTCCAAAGCACGATCATCCCAGCAACAGCAAAACAACCAAAACTGAATACCACTCCATATGATAGGAAAGCTATTCGGAACTTGAGGAAGAACAAAGAAATAATAATTACTAAAGCAGAGGGAATGCCACCGTCATCCTAAACTCAAAAGACTATTTCAAGAAGATAAACGACTTACTATCTGACAGTTCCATGTACAGAATCCTCAACAAAGATCCTACCATGAAGAACCATAATGAGACAAACTTCCTGATCCATAACATGAATACTTGGCCTGAAGAACTAAATAGAAAGCTTAAATCCTCACATCCCATTACTCCTAGACTGTATGGGGCACCTAAAGTGCATAAGGAAGAAGTGCCACTTCGTCCAATTGTGGATGGCAAGTCCTTCCCCACATACCTATTGACTAAGCACCTGGCGAACTTACTTAAGGGAAAAATCAGACAAACAGAGTCCTACATAAAAAATTCTCACCAATTTGTTGACAAACTTAAAATCATGAAGATAACACAAAGAGACATAATGGCCAGTCTAGACATAGTTTCCTTATTCACGAATGTACCAATAGAAGAAGTCATGAACATTATCAAAGATCTCTTTCCTGCTATTACAAAGATGTTCAAGCATTGCCTACAATCAAATTTCTTCAAAAGTTAACAAGGTATACAAACAATTAGAAGGCCTAGCCATGGGCAGCCCTCTGTCACCACCACGTGCAGACCTTTTCATGGAGAAATATGAAAATGAAATCTTCACCAGTATTACTCTGAAACCTTCAATATGGTGGAGATATGTAGACGATATCTTCATCATATGGCAAGACAACATGGAAAAACTACGTATGTTTGTCAATAGAATCAACACACTCCACAATAAAATCAAATTTACTCTAGAAGTAGAAAACAACGAACAGCTACACTTCTTGGACATACTAGTTAAAAGGCAAGGTAAAAATATCAAACTGTCCATTTACAAAAAACCTACGGCCACTGGACAATATCTACATTACTCTTCAAACCATCATAGGTCACATAAACAGAGCATCATCCACATGTTGAGAAATCGAGCTAGAAACTTTATCTCCAACGATGAAGAAGTTCAAACAGAACTGTCTCAAATCGCTATAACACTATCGCAAAATGGTTATCCTCGAAACATCATCAACAAATATCTATAACCAACAAGAAAGAACAGTCTCCCAGCAAATTTCAAGCAGTCATCCCCTTTATGGGTTCAATTTCCACCAAAAGAGTTTAAATACAACCATAACATTAGGGTTGTATTTAAACCAACTACTAGCATCGGACAGGTTCTAAGATCTCCTAAAGATGGTGTTCCATTTTATAAATATCCAGGTGTGTATAATATTCCATGCACGTGCGGTCTTTCCTACATTGGACAAACTTCGAGAAGTCTGGAAATAAGACAGAAAGAACATGTTGGCGATGTAAATCACAACAGAACGATCACCTCGGGGTTAGCACATCACTTTTCAACTTCGAACCACACTATAGACTGGAATAACAGCTCTATGCCCTACGTAGACGAAGATTACAGACATCGATTATTTAAAGAAGCAGCAGTAGTGCTACGTACAGGCAGCAACCTAAACAGAAATCAAGGGGCCCTGAACGATACTTGGAAAAATCTAATTAATTCCCTCAGTTCAACAGAACTACAGTACGCGAATAATCATATTACGCATTTGCATGTAACGTGTTACCTTAGCTACCTAACAGGTACTAATGTTTTTTTTGTATTCTTAAACCTTTTTTGCATTTATCATTTTTTTACACTGTGCAAGCCTTGAAAAAGCTAGTCAGTTACTAGCGAAACTGGTAGGCAATATTGTACGTACATACGTATGAATTAAAAATATATGGTCAGTTTAACAATAAGTCTTATATTTTGTAAGCTCTGTATTACTTAAACCTTGGTATTTCAGGGTCTGCCCACTCACTGATGAGACTTCAATTAAAGTTGAAACCGGTCTGGGTAGTGACCCAGACTGGTTTCAACACCTCCTAGGAGATGTGTTTTACATTTATGGGAAATACTAAGGAAAGTGATCAGAACTTAAACCATCTTTACCACGAGTTGCCTTGGTGTTGCACCACCACCATAAGTCTTGAACCACGTACAGGTGCAAACTTGACTTACTTGTCTGTTTGCTTACTTGGGAAAAAGGATTAAAACAAGGTTATAAAATTACTTGGTATCTTTAACATTGTCATATATTTTCCATATACAAGTATTACCAATTTTTACCATATTATTAAAATACTCTCGATCAAAGATAGTTGTTGAATTGCTGTTGTTGTAGAAAAACCAAATGGAAAAACTTTTTGCAATTATTTATTATGGTTTGGAAATACAGTATTTATGTATTACCCAAATATTAAACCGAAAGCCTCATATAATTGAATTACAAATTTTCACAGATCCATGTTTTGCCACCAGTGGCACACCAACTTTTTAATAGGATTTGTTCGTAATTTCCATCCTTATATTAGAAGTGCTCCAATTAAACTATATTGCAATAAGTTTTCATTTTAGCTTTTGACGTTAAATGCAGTATTATCTTGCCTTGTAGGTAACATTTTGGTTTGAAAATAAAATCCACCAGTTTTCATTTTCTAATATCATGCTTTATATAGAATCATGTTGTCCTAAAAATCCTTGTTTCAACATCTCTTTATCCATGATGATTTCAGTATTAGTACTAGAATTAGTAATAGTAATAGTATTAGTAATAGTATTAGTATGAGATTGGGGGGGGGGGACAAATACCAATACATGTGCATGGAAATATGAAATGGCAGGAATGAAACATGAATTATGAAAAAAAAAAAAGTATTAAATAAAATCTAAAAATAAAGTATATATATTCAAGAAAAGTCACTGTTCTGGCCATTTTGAAGAAATAGAATAGGGAGAGTAATTTATCTTATTTGATTGTCTTAATGGCATGATTAGATAGGGCCTTTGCGCCTTTATTGCATTTTGGGTACATCTTATGGCAAGACATTCTGAACAACATAATTTACTTTCATTTTCTTGGAAATCAATAATAGTGACTTTATCATTTTCAAGGATGTGTTTCAATTATATTGCATGTAATAATATTTCAGAGATGGGATTTTTGTTAATATTGTTGCTTTTGCTTGTATTCCCTATGTAGTAGGATGTGGGTAGTCAAGAATAAGGATATTACAGTCACAGTGATGCTCAGTTAAGAGTGAAAAGAACAAACAAATGATCTGATGTAGGAGGAATTGCAAACAGATTGACAATTAAATTTATAAATCACATGATGCTATAGTAGTATGTCAGATGGTGCTTTCAGTGATTTTATATTTTAATAAGTTTTGTAGTTTATTACCAATGGTGAAAGTTTTGTAATCAGAATGCTTGAAGATAACATGACAAATTGGTATACAAGCTGGCATAAGTAAATAAAATGTTCCTTCATAAATAATATATCCATACATAAGTTTGGATTTATTACTTATGTGACACTTTATTTATACAAAATAAAGAGGATTGTAAAACTGATTCACTATCAAAAATTTGAACAGAAATTATGGTCTGAAATTATCCCTATGATGGAAAATAGTTCTCCACACATCCCATTATTCCAAAAAACTTTGTTTCTTGTTTAAAATTGTACAGTTAGGACCTTAATGTATTTTGACCATTCTGCTTTATATCCTTGCACGAGCAGCTCACACAATTTCATTGTTAAGTCTTCTGGTTTACTCTTCTGCTTGTATAATTTGAAAGTCATACCAAAGATGCTTTAGACACTAGGACAATATTTCTGCTAATTATCACGTAATAGTATATCCATATTTAGTCATTATTTATTTCATAATGTTTGAAGATGTGTTTAATGGCTTTATGTATGTTATAAATATATAGGAATTTTAAACGTTATACTTTTTTTGGATATGTTGTGTTGGTGAGAGAGCACATGGTTTTGGCTTCTGGATGATATGGTCTGTTAGCTGTTGTAGATATTATCAAAGAAGGAAGATGTTTTTGAGATGTCTGATTTCTTGGTTTCAGGCAGTAGTTGAAAAAGAGTATTTATTATTATTATTAAGAGAGACCTCCAGATAGTCAGGTACTCGTTGATGGAAGCCACATGCTACTCGCACCAGCTATCATACTTGTTCTTGAATTCGTTTACACTACTTGCACACGCTAGTGACAATCCATTCCAACCATGCCATCTCATCCTTTCCCCATCCTCCATAAAATGAAAAATTCCTTCTACTAGTCTCCTGTATGATCCTCTCAGAAGTTTGTAAGTCTCAATCATATCACCCCCCCCCCCCTTCTGTTTGCTAGTGTCTGCAAATTCTCGGTTTGTTTCATAATCTGTTTCCACATAATCCTGATAACTTTTTTTAACATTCCTTTGTGCTCTCTCTCTCTCTCTACTGTATCAGAATCACCTATGTACAATAGTCCAAGTGGGGTCTTATCTTATCAAGGCTTTTTCCTTATATTACATGTCATGGTTCGTTTCAGTATTGCAATTATAATCTGAGTTGTATTTGCAGTCTTTGCTGTATAGCCCTTGAAATACCTACTAAAACTTCAAGATTTCTAGCCTGATCAGTTTCTTCTAGCATAATCCCACCAGTATAATATGACATTGAATGACTAATTACATCAAAGTGATGACTTTACATTTACTAACATTGAACTGATAGCTATTTTCACATTCCTACAATTCCAGCCTGTTCAAATCATTCTGCAAGTACTGTATATCACTGCATTCCTTATTACCCTGTCTATCCTTGTATCATCAGCAAACAACTATATGTCGCCTGTCAAATCCTTTCCAATGTCATTAATGTACAAATTTAATAACAATGGACCAAAGACAAAGTCCTGTGGCACTCCACTGGTGACCTTAAATTTTTCAGACTCACATCCCCCATATATCACATTTTGATATCTACTGTATGTCAGTCAGCTATCCTCTTATCCATGTTAATATTTTATAATCCAATTGCATATTCACATATCTGAGTACTGCATGATCACAGTCGCCAACCAAGGCAGAATAGTTGCATCTTTAACTGAAACCCCTCTCTGACACACTGTAACCTCGAGTTCCTTCTGTCACATGCTGCTCTTGAGGAAGTTTTCTCACAAAAGCTCAATAAATTCAGCTTCATTCTCCTTATGAGATTTCACTGCTATCATATCGTTGTTTGGATAATTAAAGTCCTCTGTTATGAATTCTCATTTCATACCCATCACCTTTATTTAGTAACGTGTTTCTTTGTCATAACAGCTGATCCACTATGTCTGGAAAGCACTCCACTCTGTATTTGATCTTGTTAGATTTCACCTCATGCCAGGCGGCTTACCACTGCCACATGAAAAACTCTTACTAGTATTGGAATCACAGGTCTCGACTGTAACCTGATTCAAGTCATCCAGTATCATTAGCACACCCTGTCCTCTTCTCCTCTCCTGTCTGTTTTTCCTAAAATACTGTACCCTTTACACTCAAAACCAGTTAGTATATCTGTCCCCAGGTCTCACTAATGATTACAATCTAAGGTCCCACCATATTCACTAAGGAACAAACTCTACTTTTTTGTTTCTTATACTCCTGTTATTCATATACAGACATAAGTTACCTGCATGCTTTTTTTTTATACTCTTCTCTGTAGTCAGCATGACACACTTGGACAACTTGTATATTTCTGTTCTTATGTAGTTTCTTATCTATGCAGACATCCTTGCACATGCTTGATAAGTCCAAATTGGATGACCACAAAATTGCTCTCTCCTTATAATAATTTCCATGATAATGCTTGTTACCATTATTAACACAGTTGCATAACATTGTTGCTCTTATATACAGATTCCCACCATTTCTCCCATCATAATTTTCCTTGACTTCTTAGATCTCGCACCACTTAATAATTTTTCAAGTCTCCTGATAACAGACACATTCAAATGTAGGCCATCCCTCTTATACAAATCCATTCTTCCTTCAAACTCACTCCACACATTTAAAAAACTCATCTGTTCCTTCAACATAGCCTACACATTGAATTGTTTGCCATCATCCCATTCATGTGCCATCTCCTATCCAGGAGGTTGACTACCATGGTGTGACTCATGGTTAACTACGGACATAACAACATGTGGTGAGAACTCTTTCTCTTCCACATATTGTAAGTATTCATGGCTGTAAATCCATGTGGGTTCACGGGGCTGGTTTGTCTGTTCTGAGGGACGAAAAACTTGAGTTTCCGAGTGAAAAAACCCTCCACCGCCGTATGAGACCGTCTAACTCACCAGATAAAGGTTTCTCGCATCACTGACGGGAATCGAACCCAAGTCTTTCTGACCAAAGTGCTTTGTCTATACCGACTGAGCTACGGAGGCTATGAGAGCCTTCGTAGCTCAGACATCATAGCCATTCTTAATTCATTTCTATCATATGTAGGTAATGTACTTATGATTTTCACTTTCTCACTCTTCATTTCAACTCTTCTTTCAACAATCTTTTCATATCCTCTCTCTTATACTGAACTTATCACTAGTCAAAGTCATTCATACGATAGTAATACAATCTCTCTCTTTTCTTTTTTCTTTTTTTTCTTTTTTTTCAGTTGCATGTGCTATATTTTTAATTTTTGCTCTAACCTGGGCATCACTGGCATGTTTTATGATAGTCCTCATACAAATAATATCCTCTTTTTTACAATCAACTTTACCTACCTAATTTTTGTTACACACTAACTTACCTCATTCCATGTTTTGTTGTTTCTCTTGCAGCTTAATTTTCTTATTCTCCGTATGTTCCTTTAAACTCTTCTCGATTTTCTGTAATTCCTGTGTCATCTGTCTAATAATTTGCTTTAACTTTGCAATTTCAGAGTTTAAATCATTTTCAATATCCTCTTTAGCCAGACAACCCTTCTTGTTTTCTACTTTGCTGTTCTTGTTATCATTCCATTTTTTGTACATTTTTGGCACCATTTTACAGCTGTATGTAATATTGCAATATTTCAATAAAAATATGTTATGAAAACCTTAAATACTAGAAAAACTTGAAAATCTATCACATCAAAAACACTAAGATCTCTCATATAAACACTCCCTAAGATACTATAAAATACTAATTTTCAAGGGGAGGTGCAATAAAACAGATAAAGAAAATCACCAGTTGTGTTTATATGATAGATCTTTTTATGTAGTATGTAGATGAAATATGTAAGTAATTGCCAATGTAATTTGGCTTGTGGTACACTTTAATGTTGATCTGATGTGATTAGATCTCATTAAGGTTTAATTTAAAACATTCATGGATTTTTCTACCTCATATTCATGTAGGCATTGGTTAAAGGTGTTACCAGAATGCAATAGTCTATGTATAGCATCCATGTTACATATACAGAGGACATTATCAACATATTTGATATAGATATCATTTGGGAGGAAGAGGATAGGATTGTTCTACATGTGGGGAGGGATTCTCCTAGTTAGCTTTTAGTATTTTGGCCCATTAGATTAAAAATTTGTTCATAAAAATAAAAAAAAAAAGCTTAATTATTATGTTAATTAGTGAGAGGATATCTAAAGTTGATAATTTTGTAACTGTTGAGTTTTGAGCATTTATAAGTAGTGTACCGAATAATATGCAAGGTTTTTGCAAACATTGGTGTATAGTGACATCAGAGAAAGAGAGTATGTTGTCAGGTGCACACTGTTCAGCAGTGTATCTGCAACAGCTAATAGACTAGTAAGTCTGGTGGTAGGACATATGTTGGTTGTTCATATCTGCATTTTTTAAGGAAATTACAACATAGATTAATGTGTTAACGAAAATAAATTTCATTAATACTTCCAGTATTTTGGAAAAGTGAAATTGCCATCATCAAGGAACAAAATATAATATGTGTATGCAGGCACTACACTAAGTAATAGGGCTGAAACATGCCAACTGAGAGTAAGCCTAAAGACCTAAATAACATCCCTAGTGAGCTAAAGGGCATCCTTGGCTGTTGGACTGAAATACAGAGGATGAGAAAATACTCACCATGGGATACATTGAAGGAAGCCACTCTACTCCATCACAGCAAATATAAATACGAAAGATTTTTCTTGAATCTGCTTCTGCCTTAAAAAGCTACCCTGACCTCAACAAATTTGGTATGCACGAAACTGCCTCACATTTGCAAAGCTCTCATCCTCCTTACTTCAGCCAAGGATGCCCAGTTTAGCCCATTGGGGAGGGTGCTTATTTAGGCCCTTAAGTTTACATCTATTCTTGCCATCTCTACTAATAAGGTTGAAACAGTTGGCATGTTTCAACCTTATTAGTAGTAAATATTATATTTTGTTCCCTGATGACCCCCCACCTTCCAAGACACACACACACAAAAAAAAAAAAAAAAAAAAAAATTCAAAGCATGTACAGTTTTAAAATACCCTTATATTTATATCTATAAATCTGTTAAACATTTCTTCAACCATTCCAGTTACAAAATTCTCTTCACCACTAATAATAAACTACAAAACTTATTTTTAAAAACTCACAAAAATGCCATCTAACATACTAGTATATTATGTTCTCTGAATAACAGCTGTAAGAGAAAACTAAATATAATTTATTACTGCTATATATTTTGCTCAATATGTCTTGAGCTTCTTTCAGGGAGAAGACAGGTAAACTGGTAACATTTAAATTCTGAATATAAGAACGAGTATTATAGCATGTGTATAATATCACGTCTCAGTCACTGCCTTCCAGTAAGAGGAAACACCATTAGAGTTTGTAGATGTAGGAATAGATGTATAATTAATTAATTTAAAAATAATTCAGAATTTAATCCAGTTTTTCTGTCTTCTTCCTGAAAGAAGCTCATAACATATTGAGCAAAACATATAGAAATAATAAATTATATTTAGTTTTCTCTTATATCTGTGAAGCTATTATTCAAAAAATATAGTACGTCTAATGCACATGTCTCTATTAAACAACTAGTAACTTATTCTTATAGTGAAGATTACTGGAGATCTGCCAGAAATTTTGGTATGCTGCATTTAAACAAGTTATACTTGTGTAACCAACTTGTGTTTCTAAAACGATGTTGTAATGCTGGTTTAATTCCGAAATTTATCAAAATGAAGGAGTCTATTAAATCTTATTGCTCATAATATTTACCAAAGAGCTAGCAAAGCACTATTGTCTGAAAGGATACATTATGTTAAGAAGTTCTTCTTTTCTAATAACAATAAAATTTCTGAACATCAAACTCTACTGAAGAATAATCTTTGTCCTGAAAACACTTTGACTTAATCAGTAGAATTTCTTTTTCCTCGGCCAGACATTCTCACTTAAACTATAAACAGAAGTTAATGTGTAAGTTTGAATTATTAGAACAAAAAAGCCATTGGTTCATTCAGCAACCACCCAGCTCTGCCCATAAAAAATGGGTTATAAATTTAACTAACCATCCTTTTACAAATCATGAATTAAGTGTATTATTGTCAAAAGGATCAAATTTTGAGTAACATCTCATTATCTGCCTCATTTAGACTTTATTGTAAGTGTAGAAAAAGGCATTAGGGAATTACATAAAGATGACGCTAAGAAGCTAAGGTTTGAGATTGCACAGATTTTCTATAAAGCTAAACCTCCTTTGTTGAATATTTTTTTACCTGAATTACAAGCTCTCCATTCTTTGAATGAATGAATGATTTCCTTTCATGCATATGGATGGTAGGGGCAGCAATGCTACCATACTAGGGAAGTGACTATGAGCAAGGTGATTTCCCATTGCCTTCCTTGCCGTACTGTGTCCTATGACTGCATCCTGTATGTTCACAGGGCCGGTTTGCCTGCTTACGGGATGAAAAACCCCAGATAAACTGGTGGAAAAAATCCTGCTCCACGCCCAAGACTGGCTAACTTGTCTATGGCTGAAAAAGATCCTTAAGCTCCTCACATCGCCGATGGGAATCGAACCTAGGACACTCCTTCCCCATAGCATATGGTTGCGAAGCGCAAAAGCCACTAGGCTAACTGTGCAAACCTCCATTCTTTATGGTGTAATAATGAAGTCTAACAAAGGAAATGCAGTGTTAAGAGTTTATTTTTCACTTGGTTAGACTATAATAAGTTTAGTTTAATCCTTTATCCAAGTGTGAGCAAACAAAGTTTGCGCCTGAAAGTATCTTCAGGACTGGGGTAAGGTAGTGCAACACCAGCTATCATGTTCTTTGATATTACCTACTATATTCTAGATCCATGCCAGTTAAATATTTGATGAAAGCAGACCATACATGATGTAAAATTAAGCCTTTATTTTTGTTGCATTGTGTAGATATACTAAGCATTTGCGAGGCTTCTGTAAATTATCTAATTTAAATTTCGTAACACAGCTATGATCAATAAATAACATTTTTGTTTATTACTGGAGTACTTGATGGCCAGTAGTGGTTGTATGGAATGCCAGGCCTGATTTATACTCTCTTCTTTTTCCGATGTCTTTTACATGTTCAGACATGGATCTATCTATCTCTCTCTCTCGACCTTCCTATCTGGCCTTCATAACAAATGCCACAAGAGCAGTGAATCTCATATATTTGTTTTTTTTCATGTAATGATGTGGAGGTTTTGGTGGACGTGGGAATCTTGATATTTTTTTGTACAGACGAAAAAGCCATTTTTATGTTGTACTCACAGATCAACATAGCCACTTTGTCTGTGACATTCTTGATGCAAGGCAGAATTGCATTCTTTAAATCTTGTTTAAATAAGGGAGTTGCAGGAGTATTTTTTTTTTTTTTTTTTTTTATCGTCTTGGGTTCAAAACCATTAAGTGCAAGGTTCTGTTTCAGGTAGTGCAGTTCTCCATTCCTTTTAAATTGACGTGCTTGCTTTATTGTATGCCCTGTCCATAAAGTTTTAATCATGCCTATCTTTTGCGATGGATGGTGGTGTGAAAGCATTTAAAAATCTACCTGTTGTGGTAGGTTTTCTGTATACGGGAAAGGATAATCTTTTTACCTCTTTGTTTACTTTAACAAGGATATCAAGGAATGATAATTTTTTGTGCTGTTCTAGTTCAAGAGTGAATGTTTATATTGGGATGCAAGTTGTTCAGATAATCTTTGAAAGCAATTCACCTCATCCACTGTTCCTGACCAAATGACAAAAATATCATCGATGTAACATAACCAAATTTTTGGTTTCTTCTGATAGTTTTTTAATACATTAATTTCAAAATTTTGCATAAACAGCTTGGTTAAGGCTGGAGAGAGAGAAGGAAATCCATAGCAAGTCCTTCTTTTTATTCCTAATATTTGTCTTGAAATAGGAAAAGATTTACAAGTAGACCCACTGTGTCATTTCTGGGTACATTGGTGAAGAGAATGACTACGTCAAAACTTGCGAAGATGTCTGAAGATTCTATATTTATATCTTTTACCGTTTCAATAAAATGTAAACTATTTTTTACAAATTATTCTGTTTTTCCTATGTGTGGTAATATCAGGTTTGACAGATATTTTGCTAAGTTTGAGGTCGGAGATCTCTCCCATCTACAATTGGCCGTAATGGAACATCCTTTTTGTATTTTTCGTGTACCAGAAATTCTTGGGACCAATGGTTGTTTTGATGATAAATATTTTTTTAATTCTCCTGGCCAATTAGGTAACTTTTTGATCAAGTCTTTGGTTTTATTATGTATAAGCCATGTGGGATCCCTGTCTAAGGATGAATAGGTATTGATATATGATGAATATGATATTGCCATTGATGCCATATGTTCATGCTCCTAATCTTTCTCAGGACTCTCATATCTGCAGTCTCTAGTATTTGGTCAAGTGTTTTACTTCTAACCCAGCTCTCAGATCCATAAGTTAAAATTGGTTTAACCCATTTGATCCCAAGAATTTTTTTTTTTAAAGCAATTTTTTTTCATATTATTTAGTTGAACATGTGTCAAAATGCTAAACTATACTGACAGTTAAAAAAAAAAAAAAAAAGTGTGTACTCGTATGAGTACAATGGGTAGATCAGTTATCAAAATTAACAAACTGCTTAGCAGAGTGATGCCGAAAATACTTGATCATGGCTTCATCGATTGAGAGACGTTTGTTGAATATGCCAAACTGTTGAAATTTTTTATTTAGTTTATCCATTAGAGGTCTTATTTTATACATTTTATCTTTTTTATCTATTTGTGAATTATCAGCCAAATGTAGATGTTTCTTGATTTCTTGAAAACGGTTCCTTGACATACTGTTGGCCACTGGGGGAACCAGGAGATCCTCATCTAAACACCAATAGTGAAGCTCTCTTGGCAACCTGTGGTATCCACTCAAAAGTAAAATTGCGATAAATCCCTTGATGCCTTCTTCAGTTACTTGAAATATGTGATTATTGTTCTTCATAGCAGGCAAATTGGTCTGTTCAATAATGGTAATAATTTCTTTACCGATAAATCTTTCAAATATTTCAACTGGAGTTTTATTTTAGATTTGGTCCTTCACATTATTCAGACAGTCCATATACCCTGTAGTTACTACCATACTGATGTCTAAGATATCTTCTGTTCATACGGGCTCGTTGGTAATTACTTTACCTCGTGCAGCCAAGCAACATTGTCTTATCATGGCTAGAGGAAGATCATCATGATTGCTGTCTGATTCATCACTCACATAATGAAGCTCTATTTCCCCTGGAACGTCATTGGGAAAGTGGTCAGGCTGAAGATCATCCTCATCAATATCCTCATTATCTGTTTGATAATCAACATTAGGAGGAATGATAACTACGGATATATCTTGGTGATTGGAATTTGCTACATTGTCCACAGCTAACCCAAGTGTTCTATAATGCTTTTCATAAAACTGAATTGGACTTATTGGCTGAAATTCATCGGGGTCCATTTTTTTTGGAGGTACTAAACCTAGAACAAAAAAAATATATATTGACTCCTTATAAGCCCACCGTTCTCAAATGAGTACAGGTCCATTTTGTATGCGTTCTCAACCCGTAATCAAACAGAGGTGTTGATATATAAAAAAATGTATTTAGTACTTACCTTTGTAACACACAAAGTCAGCACAGTGAAAAAATATTCGAAAAAACTACAAGAAATAAAGCACTTGGATTATCATGCAGGAATTGACAGGTCAGTTTTAGAATATGTACTGAAAAAGTACTTAATATAAACCAAAATAATCCTTCAACCTTCACATTAAGGTCATCATCTGCAGTGTACACATATATATATATATACAAAGAGACAAGTTGCACTAAGTCTACATGTTACTAAAGTTGCATTGATTTGGTCAACTGTTAAAACTGTTGGCTTAACCTCTGGTGGAAAAAAAAATGAAAAGAAAAACATTACTACATCAACACTAGAGTCCTGTTATTATTATTATCTATTTGGTTGCAAAAATAAATTAAGCTAGAGAGTAACATGTTCACACAAAGTCATCATCTGCAGTGTACACATATATGCAAAGAGACAAGTTGCACTAAGTCTACATGTTACTAAAGTTGCATTGATTTGGTCAACTGTTAAAACTGTTCTCTGGTGGGAAAAAAAAATGAAAAGAAAAACATTACTACATCAACACTAGAGTCCTGTTATTATTATTATCTATTTGGTTTCAAAAATAAATTAAGCTAGAGAGCAACATGTTCACACAAAGTTACTCATATAAGTATGCATAGATTCCTAAAGCTGGAAAACTTGAAAAACTAAGTGGGCTGAATGTGCCACCCAAACTTCTTGGAATTTTTATGCCACCATTATTGTGGCATAAAAATTCCAATCGGCTTTTGTAGAGTGTTAAAAGCGTGATCTGAAAGGTCTGCTTCACCAAAATTGTTAAATTTGATGTGTCATGTGTGTGTGTGTTTTTTTATGGATAGGTATTGTACATCCAGTTTCAGCAATACAAGGTAAGTTACAGGTGCAATAAATATGGTAAACTCCATAGTGAACCAATTTGGGAAGAAGATCCTTAGAGGAGTTGAAAATGTTTTTTTTTTAATTTTATCATCATCATCAAATTCCTGCCATGTACCCTCAAGGGATGTACAGGATATGACAGTACTACATGAAAAAATTACATCATTACTAACTTCCTATCTACAATTTCCTATCTACATTTCCTATTAATATATATCTAAATATATATCTATATTTCCTATTTTAATTTTATGGGTGGTTTAAAAGTGATTTAAGATTATAATGGTGCAGAATTCTATTTATTTTTTTCTGATAACCCTTTAATATGGAATAGCCATTGTTTTACTGTAATCTATATTATATGTATTTTTGATGAAGTTTTATGAAGAACTTTATTGATAGTGTTTTTGCTATAACCATTATTTATAAATGTATTGCTAATAATTTGTAATTCGTGTTTAAGAGCTTGTTCGTTAGAGCAAATTGTTATAGCTCTGTTTTTGAGGGTGTTAATGACTCCAAGTTTTTGCAAAGGAGTTGTCCTTGTCAGATGTCATCTCCTTCCAGGGGGTTGACTACCATGAGCTTCCACCATGTAAAGTTTTGTGCCTCTCTTTTACATTCTTACAAAAAGGTCCAGCCTTAATATTTCCCATCCAATCTGTTCTTTGTCTTCCTCTTCTTCTTTTTCCTTGTATCATTCCTTCTAGAAGTTTTTTTTTTTTTTTGTAGGGATTCATGCCCTAGTATGTGACACCAAGGTAGGTGGTTTTCCTTTTAATGTTTTTAACAGAGTCTTATCTTCTCCAGTCATCTCTAATATTTCTAAATTAGGTTTTTTTGGCAGTCCATGGGACTAAGAATTCTTCTGAGGATCTACATCTCAAAGGCTTTTAGTTTATTTTCACAATATTTTGATATTGTCCAGGTTTCTGCTCCATATAGCAGTGCTGACCATACGTAGCATTTGGACAGCCTAATTCTTGTTTTTGTGTGAATTTCCCTTGAGGTCAGAATGTTTTTCGTGCTAATGAAGGTTGATCTAGAAATTTCTATTCTTTTAATATTTCTTAATTCTTAATTATTCTTCTTAATGTTCTTCTTAATATTGTCCAGTATGTGTAGGCTTGCAGTAAACATTGAAGGACATACTGCCTGGGGGAAGACGTGTGACCAGTGTATCCAGGAAAGGAAGCGAGTTCTGATTTTCAATTTCAATAGTAAATTGTATGCGCTCATGTTGTTTGTTTAGGTGGCTGAGGAAGGTGTTTAACATTTGGCGGCCATGTTGTCAGATAACAGGAGCATCGTCAGTGTGTCTAAACC
Source organism: Typopeltis vanoorti (assembly GCF_054136105.1). Lineage (NCBI taxonomy): Eukaryota > Metazoa > Arthropoda > Arachnida > Uropygi > Thelyphonidae > Typopeltis > Typopeltis vanoorti. The sequence continues at coordinate 24,945,206 of NC_143556.1, read as the reverse complement.
AGACTGTATGTTTTAAAGTAAAGAAATCTAGAGCATGTTGCTCAATAGCTTCCATATAAAAGTTAGCAATTGGAGGCGATAAGTGGTAAGCCTATGCCCATACTTCCTTTTTGTAGGTAAAAATTATTTTGCCACACAAAGTAACCAGAACGTACTGCTTAAGCAAAGAGAGCTATAATGTTGGGTGGAAATTTGTTCTGTAAGAGAAGAATTGTGTCATTTTTTTTTTTCACCAGAGATCATGCCAATAGTTTTAACGGTTGACTAAAGTTATGTAACTTTAGAATACCATGTAGATTGTAGTGCAGCTTGTATCTTTGTATATGTGTGTATACTCCAGATGATGACCTTAATGTGAAGGTTGAAACGTCAAGTGATTATTTTGGTTTATATTAAACTGAAGTTTTACTCTAACATGGTAGTTATCTCCATAATTTTTATGAATTCCTATCACTGTGTAATCATGAAAGAAAGGATTCCTTGTGACTGTGACTTGGCCTACTATGAGCAGAGAGGAAAAATCTATTAAAGCATTCTTTGGAGACCATAATAAATACATCCGCTACCATTATTATGGCAAGTCATGACTGGCAGACCATTTTTTGGACATCCCTTGATACAGGATTAGATGAAAGAAAGCTAATGTGCTTTTAGAAGTCATTACAGATCAGAAAGATTATTTTTAGAGTTGGCCATGGCTATGAAGAATTCTCCTAACTTGAACAAATATGGTTACATTGATTTGTCAAAATTTTCAAAAACTGTTATCTTAAGATCAATTCCTACATGATAATACTTTTTTTTTTTTTTTTTTTTTTTTTTTTTTTTTTTTTGCAACATTAGATGGTGCCAATTTAGAACTTTAGATCTTTTGTCCATTACAGTTTGAATTGTTTCACTTCCTCATTCTCATATATACATGCTGCTTTGTGCTCTCAAGATACTGATTTGAAATTCAGCAAAATATAAGCCAGTTAATAAATATTTTTTTTCACGAAATAGTTTGTCTGATGTTGTTCATATCATTAAATTAAGTTATGAATAATATTCAGTTAGATTGGATATGTTGATCTGTAAGTATAGATTTCTAGTAGACTGAAAATTGATTGGTTACATTAGTGTGGGCATAATTAATGTGTTCAAGAAAGGAAGACAGTTCTTAGTTTCACCATATCAGCAAAATTTATGCAACTGTGTACATGAAGTTAATTTTGTTTACAAATTATAAATAATTTCATCTTTGAGTGTTCTGAGGCTGCAAAAACATCATCTTCCAACCAAATCCACATGCATGGCTATTGTAATGTGATATTGAAAAGTTGATTTTCCAAAGGGAGAAGTAAGTCTGGTAATGTGAGTAAAAGGAACTGCCAGTAGTTACTTCAAAATTGTCTTGCCTCTTCTCCCCCCCCTTTTCCCCTCATGTTCAAAATAATTAGAAGTCACACCAAAATTCAATATTTTGATTATCATGTGGGAATGCTTAAGGGTCAAAGCTATATAACGAGAGGAGACTTCCACATAGCTTTTAAAGGCATGCTGAAAACCGACCAGGGCTTCTGACCTAATGTCAAATCCTCACCTTCTCGTGATACATCCTTTTAGGTATATACCTGGATACTGAACGAACAAGGATGGGCTGGCAATTTGGGATTTAACTTACCAAATTGTATTCCTATTCACTTATACCACAATTTAAAATAATGGTTCAGCATGACAGAATATCGTGCCAGCTGGAGCTTCACTCAGTTCAACAAGGCCCTGTTGTTTTTGCCAGGGAATCACGGCAAACACCGAAAAGCTGGAACAAATCCTAGAACATAACGAAACTCAACATCACCAGAGTTCAAGATCAGTACTATCAACATAAGAAGCCTGAATGGCAAAGAAATGGAGCTGGCTGAGGAATAGGATAAGTACCAGATCTATATAATAAGGGTGACTGAAACAAAAACTGATGCGATCTTTCTAAGCAATAAATACAAATGTTATATTCAGGCAATAGCAATCAGAGTAAAGGAGGAGTAGCTATAGTATTTAACACTGAATATGAGGCTAATCTTCTTGAATGGTAGGCAATATCAAGTAGAGTGATGTGGGCAGATATCAGAATGGGGAACTGGACAATGAGAATTGTTTGTGCCTGTGGTCCCACAGAAGGTTCTACTATGGTAGAAGTGTGTGTTGAGGCTTAAGTGCTGTGAAGAATTCATGTTGGAGGTTTAATGGAATATTATCAGCACTGAGAAAGGATTAAAACTAATTTTAATACTTTCAATATTTCGTCTCCATCACAGAGACATCTTCAGGGATTACAAAAAAACTTTTCGTAACACCACACACAAATATAATACAATAGTGAGTGAAACTAAAGTCCTATCTAGGTGGTGCACCCTCTATGGGCATTTGCAGGTGGCCTAGGATGTAAAGAAAGATCTCTGATAATTAATGTTTCCCAGTCTGCGCGTTTAGCCTAATGGCTTTGCGCTTCACAACCATATGCCTGGGGAAGGAGTGTCCTGGGTTCGATACCCATCGCCAACGTGAGGAGCTTAAGGATCTTCCTCAGCCATTGCCAAGTTAGCCGGTCTTGGGCGTGGATAGCAGGATTTTCTTCCCCCCACCCCAGTTTATCTGGGGGTTTTCATTCTGCAAGTAGGCAAAGTGAACACACACGGATCTACAGCCATTAATACTTAACTCCCCATGAGAGGGCTCAACTCGCCCCAATAGGGACGGGGGAGAAAAGGGAGGAAACTCCATATGAATAAATAAATAAATGTTTCCCAAATTTTGGGAAGTTTAATGCAACTGCATTTGTTTAAATTTGGTTGATTTTTTAAGTGCAGATGCAGATTCAAAGAATAGTCTTTCTTTTTTGAATTTACTATGGTGGAGCATAGTGGTTTTTTTCCAGGAGATCCTGTGGGTTGTATCCAAAACATGGTCTGCAAGGCCAGATTGACCATAATTGTGATTGCAGATGTATGACTTGTGTTATTCTAACACAGATGGTTGCTGATCTGACAGTTCAGTTTAAACCGAACTCAAACACATACATAACACCTTCCTTTCCAATGGCTACAGTGACTACAGAATGAAAAATAATAATCAAGTCCTTCTCCATTCCCTGACCATCTCTTCAGAAGGACTTCAGAAATGCCATCACCATACCTTACATCTGTGGTACATCAGAAAAACTAGCCAGATCATATAAAAAAGTACAACCACCATATAGCTTTTAAGCCCCACTGTAAATTTGCTACACTTATCCTTTCCACCAAAGACCAACTCCCTCCTCTCTCAGTGCCTGGAGTATAGAGTACCTTGGGCGTGTAAACTGGCTTACTTTGGACAGACAGGCCGATCAGCAACCATCCGGTTAGAAGAACACGCGTGTACAATTTTGTAAAAATGTTGAAATTTGGTCAGACTGTCAGCTCATAGAATTTTGTGTGAATACTGTGAATTCTATCAGGTGCCAGTTAGTACAAATTCAACATTTTTACATATCACGAGCATTGTGATAGTTGGAAACAAAAGAAATGCTAATAGTCAAAATTTTGACTCCAAACAATTTAAACTGTATTGTACATAAAAGTTATAAAAGGCATGCTAAGGAAGTTTATATGTTTGGTACAGTATTTTCAATCTTGGATTGAAATCTAGTATGAAAGCTTTTTTTATTTTTATATAATTGATTTTTTTATTGGCAAATTTAGCACAATGATAATAATGAATCCTCTTTGACTTCATGAAATTAAATAAAATTTGTTATTCAGGATTCCATTAAATGACTCAAGGTTGAGTTATGGGATAATAAATGTTATATCATTAATGCTATATCAATGAAAATGCACTCTTTCTTTCATTTTTTTTCTTTGATGTTTTTATATATTTTTCTTTTATTTTTACACTTAATTTAAAATTCAGTAAGTGTTATTTATATTAAATCACTCTGGAAGTAAGCAATCCGTATGTTATATACCTTACCCTGTTATATTACCATTACTAGTTTGTTTTCTATTAGCTACATTTAGAATTTTTGATAAGAAAATATTCATAAATATATAAAAAAGAGAAAAAATTTAATTTCTCTGATAATTATGACCATGTCATTAAATAATTTGCTTTTTGAATCACTTGTTTCTTATTAATGTGTTATATTTACTGTTTAGACCAGCAGCACAAAGGGAACCTATTTACCTTGTTCCTACACAGTCCTCTAACAGCAATATGCTTTATATGCAATATTATGGACATTCCAATTGCATTATGGGAAAAAGGTCAAAGTCATGTGGATCGCTTTATGAGTGAAACAAGCAGACTTTTTACAAGGTCAAGAAATATTGGTATGTAGTGCCTTTTACTTTTAATTTAATAATGCATCTTAGTAATGGTACTTAATTGTTATAACTGCACATTATTGAAATCTGATTTTCACAATATTTTCTGTTATCTTTAATATAAATAGGTGTCCTCTTCTCTATAGCTATAGTCATAGATTAAAATCTTTAGATTGTAAATGATTTATCATCTGGTAAGACCAACATCCTGCTTACTGGTGAACTGAAGTTGCTTAAAAATTACAGCACAATGTTATGATGTTGTAATTTTTTAGCTATGGAGTTATCCAATTCTGTTTTTCCCTTGTACTATAGGCATTCAACATTCTGTGGATAGAATTATTTAAAGAAATAATGCTATTACTAATAATAATTAGCTAGCCAACAGTGGGAGATGAAATTCATCTCCCACCCAGTGTGAGACTACTGCTGATTGGAGGTCTGAAGTGGCTTGAAAATTTCCATTTTTAGTCTATAGAGCAGTTTCTCAATCAAGTAAAAATGAACAACATTCCAAACGAATTACAAAAAATTATAAAAATAGAAGAAAAAAAAAAAATCTGTAGTCCCCATCCCCAGTACTAATATACTATAATTTTGCAGCCTTTTCTAGGTATGTGTATGTGTGGAGGAGGAAGGAGAGTGGTCACATGTATATATATAATAATAAATACAGGGTGATCAAAATTAAAGTATTCCTGTTTAAGGCCTTGTGGAGCACCACCCAGTGATCCAAATGCTGTGAAACTTTGCAGGAATGCATTCTACATCATGCAGAAGCAATATCTGGGGGGGGTGTCCAAAATTCACCACCATGGGACACTGAATGTAGATGTAATTTATTTTGTATGTGTAAGAAGGAGAGAAGCAACATGAGCATAAATAAACATTTTTATTCCCAGACTGTGCTGTTTAACGTGCTGCCCTTCCTGGTATGCCACTAACTGCATCCTTTGTACAGTGGTTCAACAGCAGAATACAGCTATCTTTCACCGTTGATATCAGGAGGATCCCAATAAACCCTGTCTTTGAGAAATCCTCAGAGCCAGAAGTCATAGAGGTCAGATAGGTGAATATAGTGGGAAATGCATAACTGATCACTCTAGCTTCTGTAAAATGTTCTCAAAGAACTTCATGTATAGATTGACCGATGTGTATATGGGGGGGAGGGGGGGCTCATCCTGCATGACTGAATGCATGCACAAGCACTGTTGTAACTGTGGCACAACAAAATTCTTCATCATATTGCAATCCATCTTGGCAGTAGCTAAGCAGGTCACAGGACCTGACTGGTGAATGTCTTCAAAGAAGAATGATCTAGTGATAAATAAAACCACACTAGACACTAATTTTGGATGAATGTAAAGGAATTTGTTGAATTGCATACTTTTTTACTTACCGATACATGGCAATTATGGGTATTCACAGCTCTGTTCAGGTGAAAGTGAGCCTCATCTCCTCACAAAATGTTAAAGCGAATGTTGGTGAACTTTCAAAGTTGTGAAAGCACAACTCCTGTGTTAGAATTATCTTGAATGGATAGCAATGCCGAATCTTCTGTAGAATTTTTCAGTTAATTGTATAAGGCACATCCATGTGTCTTGATGCAGGATGTGCATGGCAGGAGACAACGCTGTTATTCATTTTCTGCTCCACAATGGCAGTAGCAACTTCATTCACTTGTTGTGAACTGACCGATTTACAACCTCTGCCAGGTCTAATTTTTTCAAACAACCAATCATTCATCACAGAGCACATGGAAATATTGAATCTTGTCAACATTTGTTTAGGTGATGAAATTCTCAGGGTGCAATGACAGCATTGTAATTGTTTAGGTAGTACAGCTTCATTAACAAAGCATGTTGGGGCAAGGTTAGTACCATCACTGTGAACAGTATTAGCAACCCAAATGAAGGGAAAAATCCCCTGTCCATCTTTTTAAAGCACCTGCTGAGTTGCATGATACACAAATTCCATGCATTTGGTGTTTACAGTGCCCCTGGTGGTGAATTTTGGAACTACTTTTTTCACAGATATTGCTTCTGCATGACGCACAGTGTATTCCTGCAAAGTTTCTCAGCATTTGGATCATTGGATGGCACTCCACAAGGCCTTAATTTTGATCACCTTTTTATGTCCAGTCTTTTTGTGTGATATATATCCCATTCCAGTATTAGGTATTCATTTGAATGCCGAACAAACAAATGAAGGGGCGGTTAGAAATTAGCTGGCTAAATCATGTTCTGTATTCCTTGAATATGTTGGTTTTATGGAGACTATATTATGCCAACTTAGGCATTACCTCTTGAGATATACAGTAGCTCCTGCTGTTTTCTTCAAGGAACTTGGGTCAGCTACTGAAATAGCTTCAGCAAAATTAAGGGTAGGCTTCATCATAGAAATATCCACAGAAATGAGGGGGAATAAGCACAGAAATCAAGTCAGCAAATCATTGCTGAGAGTAAGAAGAATAAAACATTTGTAATACTTCTAAATGAATTTTTTGGGACACTACATATCAGGAATTTTAGTCCAGGTGGCCTGTTCCGGTCTCGTGCCATCTCTTTCTTGGTCTGCTGATTCTTCTTTTTCTACTTATTTTATATTTGTATAATATTTTTGGTAGTCTGCTGTTGTCCATTCGATTTAAATGTTCTATTTTTCTATTTAAACATTCATTTTTGTTTATACAGTTATTTAATTATACTTGCTAATTTCATCACATATACTAGTGGCTTTGTCTGGGTTAGGAAGAACAAACAAATATACAATAAGTGGTAAATATGAATCATTACATAACTAAAAACTGAATGTATAGGAACCGTTACACAAAAATACAAGTAAAAACAGAAACAAGTGGAGCATGGAAGCTGGCACTGGTCGGTCATTGTTCCTCAGGTATACGCGATAGTTTTGCAAACCTATCGCGTATTTTAGTATATACATCGGAAGATCTAATAAGTTACTTCCAAATGTCACATAAAAGCATTCCTCGGTTTCTGTTGAGAGTGCCTTTTGATTGAATCACCATCGTATCCTCTTTGATGTTGTGGGCGTTGAAGTTGTCTTCTATTTAAGGCATGGAGCTCTTGTCCCATTCAATATTATGGTGAGTGTGGAAGAAACGGAATGCCAGGCCTGAGCTGTTATTGACATCTCCAATATGCTCCTTTTGCCTTATTGCTAACTTCTGGATGTTTGTCCTATGTAAGTAAGGCCACAGGAATATTGTAAACTCCAGGATGTTTGTTGAAAGGGTTATGGTCCTTAGGTGAGTGTAACAGAGTTCGTACACTCACAATAGATTTGAAGGCCACTCTTATGTCATGAGATTTCAGAATATTGCCGATTTTTTGAGAAAGTTTGCCAATATAAATTTTTGTGTTATATGCGCAACAAAAAGAAATGTAGATAATGACCTGTATGAGTGTCCTTATGGTACAATTTAAGAGAGATGCCTCCTTCTGCTTTTTTTCAAAGTTAGATCATCTTGGAAAAGTAACTTTCCTTCATTTTCCTTAATTTTCCTTCATTTCCTTCAAGTTCTAAAGTGAATTTGATTTTATGGTGGAAGGAGTTAATAGATTAAAGAAAATCATGTAACTTAGCCACACTGTGTTTCCATATTATAAATATGTCATTTATGTATCTCCACCAAAGTGACAGTTTAGGATTTGTAGATAACAAGACATCATCATCAAATTCCTGCCATGTCATATCCTGTACACCCTCAAGGGTGTACAGGATATGATAGTACTACATGAAAAATTTACATCATTACCAACTTCCTATCTACAATTTTCCTCCAAATCAGTCTGTTACTTGCCAAGACCCCGACATTATCAGATCTTATATTTCTATCGTCTCAGGCACTTTGTAACGTATCAATCCACCTATATCTGGGTCGTTTTGCTGCCAACCTGTCAGAGAACACTTGTTTTGCTAATCTTCCCTCGCCCATTCTGTTTAAGTGACCATACCACCTGAGAATTCCTACCATACCAGCTTTGTTGATTCTGTTGTCTATTTCCATATTTAATTTACCATCTTTATTAAAAATCATGCCTAAGTAACTGAAATGTTTTACTTGTTCCACAGGTTTTCCGTTCACAACGCAGTTGACATTTTCAATGATTCTGCCTATTTTCATTGTCTTTGTCTTTTTATTGCTGACCTTCATACCATATCTATTACAACAGTTATTCAATTTAGTCAGAGAATCTTGCAGACTTGTAGCGGATTTATTTAGAAGTATAACATCATCCGTATAAAGCAAAGAGTTGACATTAACATCTCCAATTTTGATATCATGTTTAATACCACTTTCCTTCATCATGTGATCCATATAGATAATGAATAACAGAGGGGATAATGTACATCCTTGTCTCACACCAGATTTAACATTAAACCATCTTCCTGTACTTCAATTCTAACTGCCGACTTACAACTCAAATACAAAGTATTGCTTGATATATTTCCCATTGACACCATATAACTGTAGCATATTAAATAGCTTCTCTCTTGGCACCTTGTCATATGCCTTTTCCAAATCGACAAAACTTAAATACAGATCTTTGTTATATTCCCATGCTTTCTCGACTATTTGTCGTAAAGTGAAGATCTGAACCTGACAGCCTCTATTTGGCCTGAATCCAGCTTGTTCTTCACTAAGCTTTTCTTCCACAATTCTTCTCAACCGTTTCTGAAGTATACTTGCATAGATCTTGCCAGGAACACTCAGTAGGGAAATACCTCTGTAATTCTCACATTCAGTTTTATTTCCCTTTTTATATATGGATACTATGAGAGCTCTACTCCAATCATCAGGAATTTGTCCCTCTGTCCAGGCTTTCTGAACTATGCAGTGCAGCCACTGTAAGACTCTTATACCACCATACTTCAGCATTTCTGGTACAATATCATCTATTCCTGCTGCCTTTCCACATTTCAAGCCTTTCATGGCTTTTTCTACTTCAAGTATGGATATGTATTCCTGACTGCATGCCTGGTCAGTGTTTTTTACCACTGTGCTATCATCACTGCTCATTTCATTTAGCAGTTTTTCAAAGTAATTACTCTATACTTCAAATATATCTTTTTCTCATGTTTTCATGTCACCTTTATCATCTCTCTGATTCCTTTCACAGCACTCTTTCTTCCATTTCTGAGCTCCTTCAACAACCTCCAGAATATCTTGCTACCTTATGTTGGAGGTTTAATGGATTTTTTACAACACTCAAAAAGAATTAAAATAGAATTTAATACTTCCTATATTTCGTCCTAGTCACTAGGACATCTACGGGGATTACAAAAACAATTAATGTAACATAAACACAAATAACAAACAATACTAAGCCCAACCACGTGGGTGACACTAAAGTCCTATCTAGGTGGAGCGCCCTCTAGGGGAGGTAGTAGGTGGCCTGGAATGTAAGGTGGGACATCTGGTGATGAGTGTTTCCCAAATCTTCGGAAGCTTAATGCAACCGTATTTATTAAGATTTGGTTGGTTTCTGAGAGCTGCTGCTGCTGCTTCTAAGAAAAGTCTCTCTTTCTTGAATTTGCTGTGGTGAAGCATGGTGGTTTTCTTCCATGATACTCTGTGGGTGGTGTCCAAAACATGGTCAGCCAAGCCTGAATGGCCATAGTTGTGTTTAACGATGTACGACTTGCGTTCTTCCAGGTGGATGGATGCTGATCTGCCTGTCTGTCCAAAGTACGCAAGCTTACAGGAACAGGGTACTTTGTAAACTCCAGGCAGAGAGAGAGGAGGGAGCTGATCTTTCGTAGAACGGATAAGGGTAGCAAGTTTGCAGTAGGGCTTATATGCTGTGTGTAGGTTATACTTTTTTAGTATCTTGGATATTTTTTCCGAAGTGCCACGGATGTAAGGTATGGTGATGGCATTTTTAAATTCTTGTTGATGAGAGGGATGGGGAATGGGGGAGGAATTGATTATTTTTTTGATACTGTGTTCGCTGTAGCCATTGGAGAGGAAAGTTCTGTGTATGTGGTTAAGCTCAGTAGTGAGGGCAGTTCCACTGGAACAAAGATTGTGGGCTCTCTTGGTAAGGGTTTTAATGATGCCATATTGTTGTGAGGGGTGGTGGTGGTGGTGGGAGAGTTTGTGAATGTATCTGCCTGTGTGTGTGGGTTTTCTGTATACAGTGAAGGCAAGTGTATCATTAGGCAGGCGCGTAACTAAGGTGTCTAGGAAGGGTAAACAATTGTTCTTTTCCTTTTCCATAGTAAACTGGATTCTTGGATGTAGGCTATTGAGATGACCGAGGAAGGAGTCTAACGTGTCTGGGCCATGAGGCCAAATAGAGAACACATCATCTACATATCTTAGCCAGATAGAAGGTTTGAGTGGGGCTGAGTCTATGGCTCGTTTTTCGAAATCTTCCATATAGAAATTGGCAAGGGGGGGGGGGTGAGAGGGGGGAGCCCATGGCGGTTTCCTCTATCTGCTTGTAGATTTTGTTATTCCAAGAGAAATACCCAGAGTTAATAGCAAAGGAAAAGAGATCTAAGATGTCAAAGGGGAAAGTGTTTTCTAAGAGAGATAAAGTGTCAGTTAAGGGAATATTGGTAAACAAAGAGGAGATATCAAAGCTTACTAATATGTCTGTATTATTCAAGGTTAAATTTTCTGTGAGGGCTTTAAAGTGGGTCGAGTTTTTTATATACGAAGCTGAATTTCCTGTGACGGGGGACAGAGAGTTGGCCAGCTGTTTAGACAGTCTGTAACAAGGTGCATTGGTGGCATCTACTGACACTTTATCTCTCTTAGAAAACGTTTTTCCCTCTGACATCTTAGATCTCTTTTCCTTTGCTATCAACTCTGGGTATTTCTCTTGGAATAACAAAATCTACAAGTAGATAGAGTGAACCGCCATGGGTTCCCCCCCCCCCTCTCACCCCCCCCCCCCCCCCCTTGCCAATTTCTATATGGAAGATTTCGAAAAACGAGCCATAGACTCAGCCCCACTCAAACCTTCTATCCGGCTAAGATATGTTGATGATGTGTTCTCTATTTGGCCCCATGGCCCAGACACGTTAGACTCCTTCCTCAGTCATCTCAATAGCCTACATCCAAGAATTCAGTTTACTATGGAAAAGGAAAAGAACAATTGTTTACCCTTCCTAGACACCTTAGTCACACGCCTGCCTAATGATACACTTGCCTTCACACGGTATACAGAAAACCCACACACACACAGGCAGATACATTCACAAACTCTCCCACCACCACCACCACCCCTCACAACAATATGGCATCATTAAAACTCTTACCAACAGAGCCCACAATCTTTGTTCCAGTGGAACTGCCCTCACTACTGAGCTTAACCACATACACAGAACTTTCCTCTCCAATGGCTACAGCGAACACAGTATCAAAAAAATAATCAATTCCTCCCCCATTCCCCGTCCCTCTCATCAACAAGATTTTAAAAATGCCATCACCATACCCTACATCCGTGGCACTTCGGAAAAAATATCCAAGATACTAAAAAAGTATAACCTACACACAGCATATAAGCCCTACTGCAAACTTGCTACCCTTATCCGTTCTACGAAATATCAGCTCCCTCCTCTCTCTCTGCCTGGAGTTTACAAAGTACCCTGTTCCTGTAAGCTTGCGTACTTTGGACAGACAGGCAGATCAGCAGCAATCCGCCTGGAAGAACACAAGTCATACATCATTAAACACAACTATGGCCATTCAGGCTTGGCTGACCATGTTTTGGACACCACCCACAGAGTATCAGGGAAAAAAAACCACCATATTCCACCACAGCAAATTCAAGAAATCGAGACTTTTCTTAGAAGCAGCAGCAGCAGCTCTCAGAAACCAACCAAATCTTAATAAATACGGTTGCATTAAGCTTCCGAAGATTTGGGAAACACTCATCACCAGATGTCCCACCTTACATTCCAGGCCACCTACTACCGCCGCTAGAGGGCACTCCACCTAGATAGGACTTTAGTGTCACCCACGTGGTTGGGGCTTAGTATTGTAAGTTTTTGTGTGCATGTTACATTAATTGTTTTTGTAATCCCCGTAGATGTCCTAGTGACTAGGACGAAATATAGGAATTATTAAATTCTATTTTAATTCTTTTTGAGTCTTGTAAAAAATCCATCAAAACCTCCAACATAATGTCCTCACAGCACTTAAGCCTCTACACAAGAATCTTGCTACCTTCTTGATATTTGTTTTCTATGATCTTACCAAAGTCTTCTCATGACTATTGTTTAGCCAGTTTTACACCGTGTTTAGCTTTCTTACATTTGTCTCTGTATTCTCTAAGAGCACAAGCTGACTTATTTACCAGGAATTTTTGATATGCTTTCTTCTTTTCCTTCACTGCCTCTTTAACCTCTTTTGTCCACCATAGAGTTCTGATTTTTCTATCCTTGCAGACAACCTCACCACATGCCTCTCTGGCTGAATCAATCAGGGTTTTCTTCAAGGATTGTCACTGTATCTCCAAGGTTTGGTTCCTGTTCTCAAACTTTTTCATTTTTTCTTCAATAATCTTTGTGTATTTTAATCTACAGTTCACATCCGAGAGCTGCTCAACTTTTATTCGCTTTAAAACTTTCTGACATGTTATTCTTTTCAATATGAAATTCAATTTTATCCTGCTCATGACTAAATAATGATCACTTCCAATTTCAAATCCTCTGTACATGCTGGTGTCCTGTACTACCAGGGAGAAAACATCACTATCAACAGTAACATAGTCAATGAGACTTTTGTTTTTCCTTGCCTCTTCTCTCCATGTGAATTTGTGCACATTTTTATGTTGGAACATGGCGTTAGTAATAACCAGTCCATGTCCTGAGCAGAAATCCAACAGGTATTTGCCATTATTATTAGCTTTGCTCTTTTCTCCAAATATTCTCAAAATATTTTTGTATGCCTGAGAATCATTTCCTACTCTGCTATTTAGATCCCCAACAAGGACTAACTTTTCCTTTTTCATTGTGTCAGTTGCTTTCTCTAAAGCCTCAAAAAATTCCTCCACTTTCACCTTAGTAGAACCTACTGTGGAACCATAGGCACAAATAAGTCTCATTGTCCAGTTCCCCATTCTCATAATTTCCCACATCACTCTACTTGAGATTGCCTGCCATTTAAGAAGATTAGCCTCGTATTTAGAGTTGAATACTACGGCTACTCATTCTTTTCCTTGATTGTCATTGCCTGAATATAACATTTTGTATTTATTGCTCAGAACGATCTCACCAGTTTTTGTCTTTTTTGTTTCAGTCACCCCTATTATGTCGATCTGGTACTTATCTAATTCCTCAGCTAGCTCCATTTCTTTGCCATTCAGGCTTCTTATGTTGATAGTACCGATCTTTAACTCGGGTGATGTTGAGTTGGGGTGTGTTTTCAGATTTGTTCCAGTAGCTGACTTTTCGCTGTTTGCCCTGGTTCTCTGGTGAAAACAACGGGGACCTTGTTTAACCGGGCGACGCCCCAGCGGTATGAAATTTTTTCATGTTGTACCATCATTTTGTATTTTTGTTTAAGCCAATAAGAATACAATTTTGTCAGCTAAATCCCAAATTGCCAGCCCAATCTCGTTCGTTCAGTATCCAGGTAGATACCCAACAGGGTGTACCATGAGAAGGTGAGGATTAGACATTAGGTCAGAAGCCCTGGTCGGTTCTCTGCATTCCTTTAAAGGCTATGTGGAGGTCTCCTCTCAGCTATACAGCTTTGACTCTTAACAACATAACAATACATCCTTTTCAAAGTTGTCCATGAATAAGTCAGCACATAGAGGAGATAGAGGGCTTTCTGTTGCAAATCCATGTGGTTTGTAGAATTTCTCATTCCATCAGAAAAATTTTGAGTTGAGACAGTGTCTAAATAAAAATGAAGGAAAATTTCCTTTCCTAGACATTCTGATTTAAAAAAAAAAAAAAAATAGCAGAAATAGTTATCTCTCTTAAAGTATACCATAAATCCCACTCATAGAGGTTGTTATCTACATTTCTCTTCATTGCATCATATATCAGAAAAATTAGGTATTGTACATATGCTGAAAATGAGGGAGACAGGATATTTTGATAATGCAGCATGGAAAAGTTACATCATTACTAACTTCCTGTCAACAGTGTTCCTTTAAATTAATCTTGTATCTGTCAAGTCTCGAGTATTATGAAATGTTATATTTCAAGTACTAGCTAGCTCTCTGGTCAATCTCCACACGAAACTTTTATAGCTTGTGTATTCAGCTTTGAAATGATGTTGGATTTAATATCCACTTAATTTAGATAGTTATATTTCAATTTTCTAAGAAACTTTTTACTGTATCAATCCAATCAAATCTTGGTCTTCCTCTGGGTCTTTTCTTGTCATCTTAGTAAAGAACACTTGCTTTGCTACCTTCCCTCTCCCATTCTGTTTAATTGACCATACCACCTGAGATTAACCGTGTGGAAAGGCTTATGTGTTCATCGCACATGTTGATTGCATTTTAACGGTATAGATGTGAACACAGATTGATGAGAAAATAACTATTTATTGACATAATTGCTAATATTTCTCTGGTATTTTATCTAGCATCTTCAGAGTACACCAACAAGGTTTGTTACAGTAGCGAGACAGGTAGATTTATATTTATATATATTTGGTAGATTTATATAGCCATGCTTGTTGAGGTTTGGAGTATGTTTCAAGGCTTCTGTTGATTTCAGGAACAACCTCTCTGACTTGTAAAAGCTTCTGTGCATCACTTTTGTTTTTTTCCAATTGATCCTGTGTGTGGGTGTATCCAAAGCATGGTCTGCTAGACCAGACTTGTCATAGCGAAAGTGCCGGATGTATTTTTTGTGTTCACTGAGGCGGATGTCCACAGTTCTTCCTGTCTGTCCATAGTAGGCTTGATGGCATGAACAGGGCACCTCATAGACTCCTGAATGTGATAAAGGAGAGAATCTGTCCTTAGGTGAACAGATAAGAGTTGCCATAAGTTTTGAAAGAGGTATACCGTGAGTAGACATATCGATACAAAATTAATAACGGAAAAAAAACTCACGTACAAAGATTATTTAATAGTATAATTTTCGCCTGTGTGTCACAGGCATCTTCAGTACATTAAGCTCAAATTAAACAATAACTGACAATTCCAAAAAGCGCCACCTAAGTAGCTGGTGTAAGATAACTAAAAAAGGTCAATAACTTTCCTAAAAATAAAAATAAAAAATAAAAAAATCAATACAATAAAAAGTTAGGAAAGATTAGCTGATTTGTAAAGTACTATCTCCCATAAAAGGGAAAGACATAAGCAGTCGGATCTGTTTAAGTTAGGAGAATGAAGTAGAGTTTCACATGTTTCTTTATAAAGGCGTTCCATGAGAAACTGACTTTTGTGAGAACTCTTGTCTTTCTCCAATGAACTCTGTGTCTAGTGAAGATGGCATGTTCTGCAAGTCCAGACTTTTCAGGTTTAAAGTATTCAATATAAGATTGGTGTTCTTCTAGCCGAACAGAGGCAGATCTTCCCGTTTGTCCGAAATAAGATAATCCACAAGAGCACGGAATCTGGTAGACACCTGGATGATTAAGATGTGGAAGCTTGTCCTTAGGAGAAGTGAGAAAGGTGGATATTTTTCTAAACGGTCGAAAAGCAACAAAAATATTCAGTGGTTTTAAAACTTTTGCTATACGTTCACTGATGCCTTGTACATAATGGATAGTAATGCGCGTTATTTCTTCTGTGTTTGAAGAGGAAGACATATTAAAACTACTTAAAGTTCTTTTAATGAAGCTATTCTTATAACCATTAGATAGAAAGGAAGAAGTTATATATTGTAGTTCTTTCTGTAAAAGATCGTCTGAAGAACAAAAGGAGTGGGCCCGATGAACCAGTGTTTTAATAGTTCCTGCCTTTTGACTGGGATGGTGATGAGATTCCGCATGGATATAATGGCCTGTATGAGTCTTCTTTCTATAAACTGAGAAATGTAGGTTACCATCTGGTTGGCGAAGAATTAGAAGATCTAAAAAGGCTAACTGCTTATTTGATTCTACTTCTAGGGTAAACTTGATCCTAGGATGAAATGCGTTTAACTTAGTGAGAAATTGTTGAAGTTCATCAGAAGAGCCATTCCATACAGCAAAAATGACATATCTGAACCAATGAGTAGGTCTGGGAGAAATGTTGTCAAAGATACGTTGTTCAAAATGTTCCATAAAGAAATTGGAGATAGCAGGAGAAAGAGGATTACCCATTGCTGTTCCTTCAATTTGTTGATACAACTTATTTTTAAAGGAAAAATAACCAGAATTTATTACAAAATCAATTATGTTTACAATGTCTGAAGGAAATTCCTGTTGTAGTAATTCAATACTTTCCGAAAGAGGCACATTTGTAAATAAAGAAACAACAACTAAAGTGATCATAATATCAGAAACGTCCAAATGAAGATCTGAAATTTTATTTTTGAAATCCAAAGTATTTTTTATATAAGTATCAGTTCTTCTAGTTGAAGAGGAGAGTAAATTTGATAAAAATTTTGAGATTTTGTAAGTGGGGCAACCTATACAATCTACGACTGGTCTTAACGGAATGCCTGGTTTATGAATTTTTGGAAGACCATACAATCTAGGTGGACGACCGAAGAAGGTTTTAAGTTTTTTCTTTTTATCTTCATTCCATGTAGATACATTATCTAAAAGAGAATTAAGTCTCTTCAATTGACTCTGGGTAGGATCCGATGTAAAAGGCCTATAAGTTGAATAGTCGCGAAGTAAAAGAGACATTTTTCTCTCGTATTCCTTCCTATCTTGAATCACTATAGCCTTCCCCTTATCAGCTTTCATAATAATTAAATTATTGTTATTCTTCAGTGATTTCAATGCTTTAAACAGATTAGGACGAGGAGGCTTGGCATGAAAAAGAATTTGTGCACATTCAAAACGTAATCTGTTGGCTGTTTTTTGGGATAAGGATCGAATAACATAGACAGGGGTATTCGATCCTTATCCCAAAAAGCTTAATGTACTGAAGATGCCTGTGACACAGGTGAAAATTATACTATTAAATAATCTTTGTACGTGAGTTTTTTTTTTTCCGTTATTAATTTTGTATCAAGAGTTGCCAATTTAACATAAGGTTTAAATATATATATATATATATATATATATATATATATATATATATATATATATATATATCTGCCACTTTTGCTATGGCAAGTCAGGTCTAGCAGACCATGCTTTGGATACTCCTGCACACAGGGTCAATTGGAAAAAACAAAAGTTCTGCACAGAAGCTTTTACAAGTCAGAGAGGTTGTTCCTGGAATCAACAGAAGCCTTGAAACATACTCCAAACCTCAACAAGTATGGCTTTATAAATAGGGTTACCATACTTCAGCATTTATGCAGACATGTCTGCATTTTGATAATGAAAATATCTGTCCACATACATTTTCAAAAAAACCAGTTTTGTCTGCATTTCTGTGTGAGCATTTTAGATTTTTTTTTTCCAGGCGTTTCTCCTGTGTTGGTAACATTGCTGAAACAAGAATGCAGGAGGTTGGTTATATTATAGAACAATTGAATCAATAATCGAATTACACTTTTAGATATCTGCACTCTTTTTTTTTTCCAACTTTTCGCTCTTCCTCGCTGGCCTCACGTTAATGGCATTACTGCATGCTTAGTGCTATGATAGTGGTGATGTTTGAAGTGGAAATCAAGACGCATCCTTAGTTTTGTTCATTCTTAATTAGTATTAATGACCTTACCAAGTAAGTAAGATATTAAATTATCATATATTTGAATTAAAATATATACCATGTTTTAGGTTATGACATAACCGTTATGTAGGCCTACTTAAACATTACAATATAATTTTATATCATCTTACTTATATTTATTTCAGATTATCTGGAGGATGTGTCTAAAGCTAAAAGAAAGTGCTCCTTCAATGATAATCATAAGGAAAAATTTCCATGTTTTCGCCCTGGAAGTGATCCATGGTAGGCTAAATGTATTGTATGCAGTCCTGGTACATACGTTTCGGTCGCACAGCATGGGATAAGAGACTTGGAATTACATGCAAAAACAGAAAAGCATTTAAAGTCTGTTAGGGGACAGAGTTCAACAGGAATATTAAGTGATTATTTTATCAAGCCAAATTCAGAATTGGAAAACAGTGTAAGTGCTGCTGAAGGGGCCCTTGCATATCATACTGTTGTTCATCAATTACAGTTACAATTGGACTGTGCTCTTGGATTGTTGAAACAAATTTTAAGTGTTTCAAAAATTGCAGCCAAAGTGTCGAGTGGTCGCACAAAAACACAAGCTGTAGTAAATTCTGTTCTTGCTCCCCATTCGATAGAAACTATAATCAAATCCATGGCAGATATTCCCTTTATAGGTATTTCAATAGATGCTAGTAATTATGGTAATGTGAAAGTACTATCCTTATTCAATATTTTGACTACAAGAATGGAGGTTTACAAATTAAAGCAGTGAATGTTGAGAGCAAACCAAATGAAACTGCAGAAACAATTTCAACTTATGTCAGTGAAATACTAAACAATTTGGGACTTCAAAATGTGTTGCTTTTGGGGGTGATAATTGCAATACCATGTTTGGGGGTCTTGCTTTGAGGTCAAGGCAATAATGTATTTGGCAACTTGAAGAGGATGGGTAACCAATCATTGATCGGAGTGGGATGCCCTGCACACATCCTTAATAATTGCATCCAACATGGTACAGACCTGCTTGACATTGACCTACAAACTTTAATAGTTAAAATTACTTTTCAATATACACTGTCCATGTGGAGTCTCTCAAGGAGTTCTGTGGGTTTGTGGATACAGAATATCAGCAACTTTTAAATCACAGTAAAACACGATGGCTATCCTTGTACCCTGCTGTTCAAAGACTAATTCAAATGTATTATCCAGCTCTTAAATCATTCTTTTATCTCAAAATAGACCACCAGCTGTAATAAAGAACTTTTTTGAAGATCCTTTCAGTGAAATCTATCTATGGCATTTGCAGTCTCTAATTGGTGTGTTCCATTCACATATTAGCAGGCTAGAGATAGAAGACAATTCCCTTATTGATGTAATGGAAATACTATCTTCATTACATGATCTTCTTCAGGAAAGGAAAAATGAACATTTTTCCATTCCATTGAAAGCAAAGAACATGTTGAAGAAAATGGAAAGTGATGGCTTCAAATCTGGGGTAAAAAAGTTTTGGTGTAATGTGGAAACACTCAATGTAGGGTGTTTAGACTATCTGAACATGTGGATGCAACAGTTTAATGAATTTTCCTGTTTTAAGTGGCTAAGTCTTAAAGAACTCTCCTGGGAAAGTGTAGAAGAATGTATACACTTCTTGATGGAGCAAGGTGGGCAAGTTGATGACAGCAAATATTTTGATCAATTTTCCAACTTGAAGACATTTGTTGCTTCATATGATGGAAAAGAAGTATCAAGTCAGAAAAAAATGGAGTGACTACATTAAATTCTGCAAGAGTGAAGAACAGTACAATGAAATTGTAAAGGTGGCTCAGTTTCTGTTTGCAATTCCAGGTCACAATGCCAGTGTTGAAAGGCTCTTTTCATTAATACAAGCTCAGTGGACCAAGGAAAGAAATAGACTTACCATAGAATCTGTGAAAGGACTTGCTATAGTTAAATTTAATTACAGACATTTTACATGTAAAAATATATTCGACTATTTGTGTCAAAACAAAGAACTGCTAAAGAAAATTAGGCCTAGTGAAAAATGTGCATGGGCTGCAAAGTAATGTATGTAGTGTGATAAGTCTAATTCTTTTTCATGTAGGCCTACTCTTATTTCATAAGAGTTATGATGACACTTAAAATCTCATATTTGTGTGTGTTTTTTTTTTTTCCCAACTTAGGTGCCTAATTAGGACTTTAGTCTTTGTGTTGCATGCTACAATTGTTCATACTAGTCCCACTGTTACACTGAATTGTGGTTGTCTCGCTAGTGTAACAAACCTTGTTTGTGTGCTCTGAAGATGCTGAATAGAATACCAGTGAAATATTAGATGTGATGAATAAGCATATTCATCACATCTAATTAATGAAAAGCTTACAAAGGTAAAGATTTCAAACATATGTATTTATTTTTGTGTTAGATGTTTGTGTCTGGAACGAGTTGGTCAGGCGATGGGGCGTCAGCATTTTAGAATATGGTAACCCTATGTATAAATCTACCAAAGATTTGGGAACCAGTCATCCTAAGACCAAATTAATACCTGCTTTCTCTCTCGCTTTTTTTTCCCCCAACTTAGGTGCCTAATTAGGACTTTAGTCTTTGTGTTGCATGCTACAATTGTTCATACTAGTCCCACTGTTACACTGAATTGTGGTTGTCTCGCTAGTGTAACAAACCTTGTTTGTGTGCTCTGAAGATGCTGAATAGAATACCAGTGAAATATTAGCAATTAAGTCAATAAAGAGTTATTTTCTTATCAATCTGTGTTCGCATCTATAATGTTAAAATCCAATCAACACCTGAGATTAGCTCTGCTAACCCACTCCTGAGTGCTAACAATGTCAAGTTCTTCCCTAATATCCTCATTTTTAATGTGATACTGTTAATATAAAGAAGATTTTTAATTAATATTAATCCTGTTTATAGAGATGATCTCTGTTCAACAATTATTTTTTTAATTCTGAGTGTACCTATATATGCACAAGGGTTCATTCCGATTGGTGCAATGACCTCGTTTTCAATTTTTACTATTTCTTTCATAATCCAAATAAATCACTGACTCAAGACCAAAATACAAAATAAACACATTTAATAAAACAAAAACAATATATATACACTTCAAACAAATTTCCAAAACTATAACTAACTACAGAATTAATTGGATCCAAGGCCTTTTTAAAAATAAACTTACACTTAAGACTAGATTAAAACTTTGTTTTCACAATGACAAAATGTTCATAGCCAGTTTCTCTCTTTGTCAAGGCCCTTTTCCGAAGATATATGACTTTATTCTTCATTTTCACAGGATCCTTTCTCATCACTCATGTCGCACACATTAATTCTTCCTGACTCAATTCTGTCTCCTTTCCAATAGAAATAATAGTTAGATCCAGCATCCTTAAGACAGATGAAACTTCCTAATCAGAGTTTTCTTGAACATTCCTTTCGAACATAAATAGCAATTTCTTCTTTTATTCACTATGCTTATTGACAGTCTTAAATCTTCCACTTTTAAAAACTTACAGTTCTATGATTCCCTTTTCGGAATCTACTACTAATCTTCCAATTAGCATTTCCATGAATATTCCTTTTAAAACACCTATAGCAATATTTTTTTTTTATTTATCAATACTTATTCCACTTTGAAACTTCATAGTTCCACGATTCCTTTTTCAGAATATACTATTGATTTTCCTCCGAATCTAAATATCTGCCGGCCTGTGTTCTAATTTTCTCTCCGAACGCTCTCTTGTTTTTACTCATTACTCTGATACCGAATGCTGTTTTTGTCAGCTGTCAGTCACACGTCAAATTTCTCTGCGAGCATGCGCACTCCTTGAAACTGGTAAGCAAGAAACTAAATACAATGGCTGACATGGTATCTCCGTTAGCGGCAAGAGAATGTCTTCATAAAACACAACTTAATATTTTAAACCACAATAAAATTGTTTAAAGTAACTCAACTATTCAAATCCAGTAAGTACATCAATTTTTTTAACTGCTTTACATATCACTTTGACAAAATAATTTCAATAATGGGCACATCGCAAGTGCCGACAATGCATGTTATGAAACTAAAACTAATAAATATACTAACATAAACAATACGTAAAAATATTCAGAATTTTAAATTATGATTATTTTTACAATACCATTAATCATCATCATGTGTCGTCTCCTGTCCAGAAGATTGACTACTGTGATAAAGACCCTATCTCTTCCACATTGTTGTAAGTATTCATGGCTGTAGATTGTGCGCATTCACACAGATGGTTTTCATGTTCTGAGGGATGAAAAACCCAATTTTTCCGGTTAAAAAACCCTCTACCTCTGTATGTGAGACCAGCTAACTCACCTTTAGTCAAAAGATAACCAGATAAGGGTTCCTCACATTATGGACAGTATTGAACCCAGGTCTTTCCACAAAGGGCTTCATCTATACTGACTGAACTACGGAGGCTATACCATTAATACCATCTGTTTAATCCTGTAATCTTTTTGGCAACCAAAGCCTGTAACCAGGCTGTGGTCTTGTTTTAGTTCCTTCATCTCTTATAATAGAGATCACCTCTTTCTCAGCGTATGTACAATACCTAATTTTTGCAATATATGGTGCAACAAAGGGTATTTGATGAAGTGCTTTTAGTCCTAATTCAGCTCTCAGATCCACAAATTAAAATTTGTTTGAACACTGCCTCGTATACAACTAGTTTAATGTTTTGACTAATTTTTCTCTTATTCCATATAAAGTTATTCAGTTGACTTCCTATCATACAACTGTTGTCTATTTCCCAAATTTAATTTACCATCTTCACTAAAAATTGTGGCTAAAATAGCTGAAATGTCTTACTTGTTCTATAGGTTCTCCATTCAAGTTGCAGTTGAGATAATGCACATGCTTGCCTGTACATTATATGCCTAATTTAACATCGAACCATCTTACTGTACCGCATTCAATTCTAACTGCTGATTTGCAACTCAAATAGAGACTATGTATTGCTTGATATAAATGTCCAACTTACTCTATATAACTGGAGGATTTTGAACAGCTTTCCAATTGGTACATTGCCGTGTGCCTTTTTGAAATCTACAAAACTTAAATACAGATCCTTGTTATATTCGCATGATTTTTCAACTGTTGTCTTAAAATGAAAACCTGATCCTGACAATCTCTGTTTGACCTGAATCCAGCTTGTTCACCAAAATTTATTTACAATTTTTTTAGCCATTTGTCTGAAGTCATGATCAACATGAAATTCCTGACATGTATTTTCCTCCAAATCAATCTGTTATCTATCAAGATTCCATTATCAGATCTTATATTTCTATCTTCTAAGGAAATTTTTACTCTATCGATCCACCTATATCTTGGTCTTCCTCTGGATCTTTTTCCTGGCAGAGAACACTTGTTTTGCTAATTTTTCCTCTCCCATTCTGTTTAAGTGACCATACCACCTGAGATTAGCTTTGCTAACACATTCCTAGTTGCTAACAATGTCAAGTTCTTTCCTGTAACTTCGTTTTTAATATGATATTACCATTGATGCCATATGTTCATACTGCTAATCTTTCTCAGGACTCTCATATCTATAGTCTTTGGTCAAGTGTTTTATTCTAACCCAACTCTCAGATCCAGTTTACTGTTTTCATACCAAATTTAGTCAGGGAATCTTGCAGGCTTGTACTGGATGTATTTAAAAGTATAACATCATCTGCATAAAATAAAGTGCTGAGATTAATATCTCTAATTTTGATATCAGGTTTAATACCACTTTCCTTCATAATGTGGTCCATATAGATAATTATCTATATGGATCACATTATGGATCATCATATTCATTATAATGAATAACAGATGTGACAATGTACATCTTTGTCTTAAATACCTACAGATTTAATATTAAACCATCTTCCTGTACTTCCTTCAATTCTAACTGCTGACTTACAACTCAAATAAAGACTAAGTATTGCTTGTATGATCTCCTATTTATGACATATAACTATAGCATTTTGGCAGCTTTTCTCTTGGCACCTTGTCATATGCCTTTTCAGATCTACAAAACTTAAATACAGATCTTTGTTATATTCCCATGATTTCTCAACTATTTGTCGCAAAGTGAGAATCTGATACTAACAGCCTCTATTTGGCCTGAATACAGCTTTTTCTTCATTAATCTTCTCTTCACAAGTCTTCTCATCCATTTCTCAATTATACTTGCATAAATCTTACCATGAACACTCGGTAGGGAAATACCTCTGTAATTCTCACATTCAGTTTTATTTCTCTTTTTGTATATGGGTATTATGAGTGCTCTACTCCAATCATCTGGAATTCGTTCCTCTGTTCAGGCTTTCTGAACTATGCAGTGCAGCCCCTGCAAGACTTTTATACCTCCATACTTGAGCATTTCTGGTCAAATACCCTCTACTCCTACTGTCTTTTCACATTTCAGGCTTTTGATGGCTTTTTCTACTTCAAGTATGAATATGTATTCCTGATTGCATACCTGTTGAGTGTTTTTTTTTTTACCACTGTGCTGTAACTGCTCATTTTATTTAGAAATTTTTCAAAGTAATTATTCTATACCTCAGGGATACCCTTTTCTGTAGTTTTCATGTCACCTTTATCATCTCTAATTCCTTTTACAGCACCCTTTCCTTCATTTCTGTTTTAAATAGCCTTCAATATAATTTTGCAACCTTCCTGATATTTACTTTCTATGTTCTTGCCAAAGTCTTCCCATGACTTTTGTTTAATTAGTTTTACACAGCGTTTACGACATCTGTCTCTGTATTCTCTAAGAGCACAATCTGACCTACTTACAACTACTTTTGATACACTTTCTTCTTTTCCTTGAATATCTCTTTGATTTTCTGAGTCCAGCATGGAGTTAGAATTTTTGTATCCTTTAAGTTAACCTCAGTAGGTTCCTTTAAGAACATAGAAAATATACACTTGGTATATCATAATCTGTAGACTGGTCTTCTACTCTTACTTGTTACTCCTGGCCCCCCCCCCCCCAGTGCTATTAGAGCAATTCGGGGGTGGGGGGTGACTCTTTCCTCTCAAACTGTAGTTTCCACTATCTACTAAAAAAAAGGCAAGCCTAGTTGTCTTAAGGTGGCAGCCCCACCACTAGGATACCTATCGTCATGCTAGTCACTTGACATAGGGAAAAAAATATTACTTTCAAGTCTCAACGAAATTGAAACTGGACAGAAAACCTGGGAAAAGAATGCAAACTGGAGAAAGTTAAGAAACTTTGGAAAAAGAAAAACGTGGTGAAATATGCTACATGGAACATTAGAAGCATATCACATAAAGAAGAAGAATTAGATAAAATTTTAAGTGACGAAAATATAGAAATTGCAGTTCTTACAGAAACAAAAAAGAAACTTAAAGGAACAAAAGAAACAGCTAATGACAATATCATATATATTTAAAATTAAAATTAAGATAACCTAATTTCGTTATTTAAAAAAAAATCATATATATTGAAGTGGAAAAGCAAATACATGCAAAAGCTGGTGTAATGATTTGGATCCATAAATATTAAAGCAAAAATAACTCATTATACATACTGGAATGAAAGAATATTAGAAGTGCAATTAAAATTAAATAAAGAAAATTTAACAGTTGTTGGAGCATATGCCCCTGAAGAAGGAAAAGAAGAAGAAAATGATTACTTTACAAAGAGTTACAAGGATTATATGAAAAATTAAATAAAACAGACCATATAATTATAGATGGAGATCTTAGTGCCAGAATAGGAATGAAAAAAAAAATTAACAACAATATATAAAAATCTGAAGACCCAACAATAAACAAAAATGGAAAGTGACTCATTGATTATACAATATGTAATAATTTAAAAATGATGAATACATTTTACAAACATAAAAATATACATAAATATACATGGTGTGTAAGAGAACAGAAATGAATAATAGACTACTTATAGCAAATGAAAAAGCAGTAAACCTCTTCTTAGATGTTAATGTTAGGAGAGGGCTAGAAATCGACACAGATCACTATTTAGTGCAGGCAAAACTAAGGTTTCCACCAAACTGGCTACAAAAAATACAAAAAAAAAACAACTAGAAAAACAAAATCTAATTACAAATGAAGACTGGTAAATGATTCAAGTATAAGAAATTTATACCAACAGAGGATTAATAGCTACTTAGAAAAAAAATGCACGAAAATGAAGAAAGAATGGGATAATATAAAAGAAATGATTGCATCAGCAGCATATGAAAGTCTAGGAATGCACAAAAAATATCATAAAAATAAAAAATTACATATATGGGACAATGAAATAAAAACAATAATTGAAAATAAAAAGCTGGCTTTTAAAAGATGGTTAAGTAGCAAAAAACGAGATG
Organism: Typopeltis vanoorti; assembly: GCF_054136105.1. Classification (NCBI taxonomy): domain Eukaryota; kingdom Metazoa; phylum Arthropoda; class Arachnida; order Uropygi; family Thelyphonidae; genus Typopeltis; species Typopeltis vanoorti. The sequence goes on along the minus strand of NC_143556.1, from coordinate 24,918,738 downwards.
AAATTGAATACAAAAAATGATGAGCAATAGCCAAAAGAGAAACCAGAAAGAGACACAGAGAAAGCTGGGAAAAATTTGTATCATATCTGGAAAATGACATATACAAAACAAGACCTAATGTGTACAAAATACTAAAACATATGAATGCAAATATGAAAGAAACTACAAATATAAATTGTAAAATAGATGTAAAAGAATTCTTGGATTACTTTACAGATCTGTCATCAAAAAATAATTACACCACAAACTTACAAAATACTTTAAATGATATAATAACAATGAAAGAATTGAAGGACAACCTAAATAAAATAAAAAATGGCAAATCAGCAGGAGAAGATGGGATAAACTCCAAACTGAATAAAATTGCTAGAAAAAAATTTCATCAAAGATTACTAAAATTTTTAAATAAAATATATACAAATGACAAATACCAATAGAATGGAATACAAGTATAGTAATACCTATATTTAAAAAAGGAGATAAAACAAAACCTGCAAACTACAGAGGTATTAGTTTATTGAATACATGCTATAAAATATATAGTAGAATACTTAATGAAAAATTGAAAATATACAGTGAAAAAAAATTAGTAGAATGTCGAAATGGATTTAGAAAAGGATGCTCTACAACAGATGCAGCTTTCTGTCTAAAACTGCTTATAGAAAAAAGAAGAGAATTTAATTTAGAAACTAATTTTTTGTTTATAGATTACAAAAAACATTTGACAAAGTAAACAGATATATACTGTTTGATATATTACAAAGAATAAATATAAAATATTAAAAATTATTTTAATATTTTATATTTATTCTGAAATATAAAATATTTCAGAATAAATATAAAATGTCTGAAAAAACAATCTATAAACCAAGGAGTAAGACAGGGATGCCCTCTGTCTCCAACACTTTTCAATATTTACATTAATGAAATATTAATACAGTGGAACACCTTAAACAATCAAGGTATAGAAATTTCCCTTAATAACAAAATAAACAAAATATTATTTGCAGATGATCAGATAAGGAAGACAATTTACAAAGAGCAATATATAATTTATTTAAGTTAAGGGATATTACATCCCATATATATATAATTAAAATATTTTATGTATATATAATTTAAACATTATAGTAGAACAGTTTGGAATGAAAATTTCTATAGATAAAACTAAAAAATGGCATTTTGTGGACAAACTCCAGTTAGAAGTAAAATAGTTATTAATAATAAAATAATAGAACAGATAAATACTTTCAGTTATCTTGGATGTGAAATATCATATGAAGGAGAAAAAGACATAAAATTAAAAACTTCAAAATTTTTACAGATTATAGGCCTGATAAATAGAACACTCAATCCAAATATAGTACAAAAAGAAACATGCTTGAAAATATACAATATTTTAGCAGTGCCCACATTGTTATATGGCAGTGAAATTTGGGCAGTTAACAAACAAGATAAACAAAAAATAAAAACAAGTGAAATGAGATTTATGAGAAGAACTGCAAAATACACATTATTAGACCAAAAAAGGAACAAAGATATTTTAAAAGAACTAAAAACAAAATCAATAGAAGAAAAAACTAAACAGTTATATAAACAAAAATGGATAGAACATTAAACCGAATGGCCAACACTCTATATCCTAAACAAATACTAAAATATAAGCCAATTGGAAAGAGAAGGCAGGGCAGACCTCAAAAAAAGATATTGGATGGATAATGAGGAACAGACCAATATGGTCTATACCCATAATTAGCATTATGATGATGAAGATAACCTCACTACATGTGTCTCTTTCTGAATCTTTCAATGCTTTCTTCAGGTGGTTTGCCACTGAATCTCCAAGGTATGGATTTTGTTTTCAAACACTTTCATTTTTTCTTGAATATTGTTTGTGTATTTTAGTCTACAGTTTACCTCTGAATGCTGCTCAACTTTGATTTGTTTTAAAATTTTTTACACACTCTTATTTTTAATATGAAATTCAAATTTAACCTGATCAAAACTAAATTGTGATCACTTCCCATTTCAAATCCTCTGTATACTCATGTGTCCAGAATCAGTGGGAAATCATCACTATCAACAATAACATTGTCAATGAGACTTTTCTTGTGTCTTGTCTGCATGTGAATTTGTGCACATTTTTATGTTGAAACGTGGTATTAGTAATAACTAGTCCATGTCCTGAACAGAAATCCATTATTGTTAGCTTTGCACTTTTCTACAAATTTGTCTACAAAATTTTTGTATGTCTGGTAATTATTTCCTACTCTGCTGCTTATATCTCCAACAAGGACCAACTTTTTCATTGTGTCAGCTGTCTTCTGTTAATGTCTCTAAAAATTCCTACTCTTCTTTCTTAGTAGAACCTTCTGGACAATCTCATTATCCATATTGGTGATCTTAAAAATGTGGTGGATGGTCCTGACCGGTTTGAACGCAACTCTGATGTTGAAAGGTCTAAGAAGGTTCGCAATCTTTTTCAACCTGCTGCATAAGGAATCACTATAGAAGATATCTATTGAGTGAGGTAGATTTTTGTTGTGGGGAGTTTCTATGAAGAATCCTGTTGATTAAATTCTTTGGATAGCCATTATTAATTAATTTGTCTGATATATGAGAAAGTTCATCATAGAGTTCTTTTTCTTCTGAGATGATGTTGGTGGCTCTAATTTTGAGCATATCTATTATGCTTGCTTAGCTTCTGGGAAATATGGTGAGTTCATTTGAAATGAAGGTAGTGTCCAGTGTGTGCTGGTTTATGGTATACCGTTAGTTTGATTTTTCCATCTGCTAGTTTCTTGATTAGTGTATCTAGGAATGGTAGTTGAAAGTTTATTTTTCACTTGGTCAGACTATAATAAATTTAGTTTAATCCTTTATCCAAGTGTGTGCAAACAAAGTTTGCACCTGAAAGTATCTTCAGGACTGGGGTAAAGTGGTACAACACCAGGCAACTCCTTGCAAAGGTGGAGCAAGCTACCAACACTCCTATCTCAGTATCTCCCATAATGCAAAACACATCTCCTTGCGGATATGTATAATATTATGCATTAAGGGAAGGGCCACTACCCAGACTAGTTTCGACCTTTATTGAGGTCTCTTCAGTGGGAGCCAGGCCCAAGTGGAGATACCAAGGTAGAAGCATTAGCAAGGTCATCTCCTCCTATAGGAGGTGCCAAACGATGTGCCACCTTTTTATTAAATTACTCTGGATTTAGAGAAAGATGTTGAAAGTTTATTTTTCACTTGGTCAGACTATAATATCTGGGTAGTGGCCCTTCCCTTAATGCATAACATTATACATATCCGCAAGACACTTGGATAAAGGATTAAACTAAATTTATTATAGGAATGGTAGTTGGTTATCTTTTTCCAGTTCCAAAGTGAATTGTATTTTTTGATGTAAATTAATTTTTGTTAATCCAAAAGCGCTGTTTTTGTGTCCCTCCAAATTATGAAGACATCATCTACATACCTCCACCACACTAAAGGCTTTGGGTCTAATTTTGAAAGTATGTCTGTTTCTAGCTTTTCCATGAACAGATATGCACAGGGTGGTGAGAGGGGACCCCATAGCTAAGTCATTTAGATGTTCATATATCGTGTCATTCCATTTAAAATAATTAGATTCGAGAGAATGACGAAAAAGGTTAGCTGTATCTTCGGGGAAGAGATTGTATAGGATACTGATAACTTCTTCTACTGGTACGTTGGTAAATAAAGATAGCACGTCCCAGCTAGCTAGAATGTCTGTCTTTAAGATCGAGATGCTATTTTAATTTCTAATTTCTTAATGAAGTGCTTGGATTTCTTAATGTAAGTGTCTGATTTTCTGATATGTCCTTTTTAGGAGGCTGGAGAGGTGTTTGGACAAAAAATATGTAGAATTTCTTCCGTCAATGATCGGGTGTAGCACAACTCCACTTTTGTGGTGCCATATAGTCGTGCCGTCAATGGATGTTGTGACTTCAAATTCCATTGTAAGTCTGTGGACCAGCTAGTCATGTTCCGTAATAAGTCATTAGTGTCCTTGTGGTTTTTCCATGTTGGGTCCGACTCTAAAATGCAATACGTTGATGAATCTGATAGTAACTCTGTAATCTTGGTTATGTAGTCCCTCATGTTTAAAATCACCGTGGCATTACCTTTGTCTTCTTTTAAGATTGTTATTTGTTTGTCATTTTTTAAGTTTGAGAGAGCTCTTTTTTCTTGAGGAGTTATGCTTAGGTTCAGTGGTCTTGAAGTTGAAAGGATAATAGCACTTTTTAATCTAAGATCGTTTGCCATTGTTTCAGGAAAGAATGAGAGTGCTTTCTCTATGTTACTGATAATGCCAATCTTAGGAATATGATCTGGGGCGATGTCGAAATTAAATCCTTTCTTCAGTTTGTCTGTTTCTGGTTGTGTCAATATATGGTCCGAAAAATTAAAGATAACTTTTTCATCAGGGAGGCTTGGTCGGGAGTTGTAGCAATTTTCATATAGCGAATTGAATTTTTTGATTTGAATTTTTTTACCAACTTTAAACGCCTTGTTGAAACTGTTGTAAATTATTAGATATATGAAGAGCCAAAGGCTTCGATTCGGCGACATATGACTTGTTTAAGTTAAGGGATATTACATCCCATATCGTTTCTTAGCCGAATAAGAAACTCAAAGAGTTTCATGCCGAATATAGTAGAAACTATATAAAGTTTGGTGATTCCAAGCGTAAGCAAATACCTGGATACAGCAGCAACTGACCCTTAAGGTAGTGCAAGCTGAGGCAACTCATGTCTAAGGTGGAGCAAGCTCCGATCACTATTCTTGATATTTCCCCATAATGTGAACTTAGCTCCTAGGAGCTGTATTACTGTTCTACATTATGAGAGAAGGTCACTACCCAGACCGGTTTCAACCTTTATTGAGGTCTCATCAGTGAGTAGGTAGACCTGGTTAATATCAAGTTTGTAGCGAACAGAACTTACAACCCTTCTATGAGTAGGTGGAATCGCCGAACTTTATATAGTTTCTACTATATTCGGCATGAAACTCTTTGAGTTTCTTATTCGGGTAAGAAACGATATGTGTTGTAAATTATCTTATCTAGAAGTGTCCATAAGTTGCTCTCTATGTTATTAGAAATATCTTCAAAAACTCGAAAGGAAGATGGGTCTATTTTGTTGTGTTCAAATCTGAAAGATTATTCTTTCAAATTTGAAAGAATAATCTTTCAGATTTGAAAGATTATTTGAATAATCTTTCAAATTTTAAAGAAAGATTATTCTTTCTTTAAATTCCACTCACTTCAAGAAGTGAGTGGAATTTAAAGAACAATTCCACTCAAGAAGAGCAAAACATGAAGTTTTGCTCTTCTTGAGTGGAATCGTTCTTTAAATGTTAAAAACTTAGGAATGATATTAAAATTTTTGATTCTTTTTAAAAAATGTTAGATGGTTTAGAAGTCTAGCTTTTTTGCATTTGAGTTTCTCAAAATAATATACCTTGTGGTGGGCCTTGAAGATGGATTGATGGATATTTTTTTTTGTATTTTTCATTTATTATCTGGAGTGAATAAGAAATGGATTTCTTTAGATTTTATTTATTTATTATTCGTATGGAGTTCCCTCCCTTTTCTCCCCCTTCCCTATTGGGGCGAGTTGAGCCCCTCATGGGGGCTTAAGTATTTATGGCTGTAGATCCGTGTGTGTTCATGGGGCCGGTTTTGCCTGCTTGTGGGATAAAAAACACCAGATAAATTGTGGGGGAGGGACCCTGCTGTTGACGCCCAAGATTGGCTAACTTGCTATGGCTGAGGAAGATCCTTAAGCTCCTCACATGGCGACGGGAATTGAACCTAGGATGCTCCTTCCCCAAGCATATGGTTGTGAAGTGCAAAGCCACTAGGCTAACTGCAAGGACATTTCTTTAGATAATCATTCATCTTGAAAAAAGTTCATTTTGAGAAAAGGTCTTCATGAAATTAGTTGTATAGAAATCATCATTGAGTCTATTCGTTATAAACTATATTTGGTCACACAGATAGATAATTTAAACTGAAATACAGTAAAACCCCTTTTTTTTACAATTTTCAGGGGAGTAATGGAAAAAAGTGCAAATACCTGTAAATGTAAAAAAAACATTAAAAAAGGCTAAAAGATGACTTACTGCTAGCATGAGTCTACATACTAGATTACAAAATTTAATAACTGAAAATAAATGAATTTACAATGTACTTACATTTATCTATTTAAAAAAATCTTTAATTGTTGATTTTTTTTTTTTTTTTTTTTTTTGACTTAGTGCCAGATTGCTTTGCATTGAGTTCAATGCTTGACCTGTTTTTTTACTATCGTGTTCAAAGTGGACACGTAGAGTCCAAGATCTTATGCTAAATGCACACATGTTCCAGCATGCCGATTTACATGTCGCAGAATTGCCATCTTTTCTTCTGCTGAAATACATTTTCTGTCTTTTTTTTCCATGTTACTAACATGGATAATCCACCACCGCAACTTGAAAGCAACTTTCACACGCTAAATTACGTTGCAGAAATTTTGCAATATCAATTCATACTGATTGAAAAATCACGGTATCGCTCATCACTACAGTACTGCTGCATGCGCGTAAGTCACCGTGATGGCGGAAACGAAACTACAGCCGAAAGCAACACCACCTGAGAACAGAAATGCACAGATTTCCGCTGAAATCGAATCAAAAATCGGTATTGCCACTGAGAAAAAAAACACAAATCACGGGAAATAACGTCCACGTCAAGTTGTTAATGGCAGGAAAATAATACATCGTGAGAATAGGCCTTAAGATGGGACCAACAGAAAATGACGTAAATTGCGGGAACGTAAAAAAGGGGTTTTACTGTATATTGATTTATTAATTGACCAGATTTTTAAAACTTAAAATGCCTACAAGTTTTGCCAACTGAAACACAAGGTACGTTATTTCGAGAAACCCAAATGCAAAAAAAGCTAGACTTCTAAACCATCTAACTTTTTGTTTTAAAAAATGCAAAAATTTTAACATCATTCCTAAGTTTTTAACATTTAAAGAACAATTCCACTCAAGAAGAGCAAAATTTTTCTCAAAATAACGTACCTTGTGTTTCAGGTGGCAAAACTTGTAGGGGTTTTAAGTTTTAAAAATATATTTCAGTTTAAGTTATCTGTGTGACCAAATATAGTTCACAATGAACAGACTCAATGATGATATGAAACACAAGGTACGTTATTTTGAGTAACTCAAATGCAAAAAAAGCTAGACTTCTAAACCATCTTACGTTTTTAAAAAAATGCAGAAATTTTAACATCATTCCTAAGTTTTTAACATTTAACCACCTTACCGGCCATTATGGATCAAGTACGCATCCGCATACGCTTCGTATCCATCATATATTTCAATGTAATATCAATGGTATTATGATTTTAATAAGCACTTCGCATCCATGATAAATTGAATGTCTATAGACGTCTTGGCCGGTAACGTGGTTAAAGAACAATTCCACTCAAGAAGTGCGAAAAGAATATATTTCAAGGCATCCCTTGCTCTACTTCATGAAAGAATACAACATGTTAGATTTGAACTCAACAGAATAGACCTATCATGCTTCTGAGTTTTTGAAGATATTTCTAATAACATAGAGAGCAACTTATAGACACTTCTAGATAAGATGATTTACAACAGTTTCAACAAGGCTTTTATAGTTATAAAAAAATTCAAATCAAAAAATTTAATTCGCTATATGAAAATTGTTACAACTCCAGACCAAGCCTCCCTGATGAAAAAGTTATCTTTAATCTTTCGGACCATATATTGACGCAACCAGAAACAGACATACTGGGGACTTTTTACTTCACCCTAAAAAACTAATAGGATCCTTGTTGAACTGAATGATGCCCCAGCTGGAATGTTCTGTCATATTTTACCATCATTTTGCATTATGGTTTGATCCAATAAGAATACAGTTGGTTTGACTAAATCCCAAATTGCTAGCTCCATTTTTCATTTAGTATCCGGGTAAATACCTAACAGGACGCACTACGAGAAGGTGAGAATTGGACATTAGGTCAGAAACCCTTGTGGTTTCTCCACATTCCTTAAAAAGGCTACATGGAGGTCTCCTCACAGTTATGTAGCTTTAACCTTAAGTACCTGAAAGCCACACTTATGTTTTCTTAAATACACTGTTTGAGCTGTTCATTTCTTTGAAAATGGTGGTCATCTACTTTTATGTTATTACATGGTAAATTCGAATAACTCGGAAAATATCAGTGGGAAATTTAGACTTGATCAAATCAAGAGTGTCTATAAGTGGATCACTATATTTTCCCATTTACGGAAAGCCAACACACACAGGAAGATATCACATAAACAATCACATCATCATCCAGCCCAATAGTATGGCATTTTAAAGGCACTTACACACATAGCCAGAGTCATTTGTTCTAATGATACAGCTCTGTCCACAGAACTCAAATATCTGCACCATATTCTTGGTCATTGCCTTCCATTCCCACAAAATAGATAAAATATTACATAGCCGAATTGCCCCTCTCTCCCCTGATACACTTGGAGGACAACATTACTATTTCTATTCCCTATGTCAGAAGTACATCAGAAAAATAGCCAAAGCAGTGATGAAACATGGCCTTTGCACCATATTCAAACCTCGTGTTAAATTAGCAACTCTAATCTGCTTGCCTAAGGATAAACGTCATCCTCTCACACATCCTTGAGTGTATGAAGTTCCCTGTGACTTGCCTACTATAGGTAGACAGGAAGATCTATTAACATCTTCCTAGAACAACATAAAAAATACATCATGAAGGTATTTTCTTGATCATAAATTAGTATAATAATAATATTTGGTTTCCAGATCAAGTGTTGATCAATTTTAATAAACTGAACCAACTAGTTTCGCCACACTTTAACTGTTGGCATCTTCAGGGCACTTATAAGTTTAAACAATCTCACAATTATGCATAACTGCAAAACTGACAAAAATTAACTGTAAAAAACTGACTAGAATAATTACAAATAGAATAGTCTCGAACGTGAGTGAAACACGTATCGCGTGTACAAGGTTAGCTAGCTGTTGCTAAGGAACTTTCTGTAGTTTGTATTAAAGTTCATTTCTTCTGTTTTTAAAGTTCTGATTAGGGTTTTCCATATCTCTGGGAGTATTAGGCCTTGACTTCTGTTAAGGTTGACAGTAGAACGGGTGACTGTGGTTGCTTCTTTGAAAATTCTTGAATGGTAATCTTCCTCTATGTAAGGAGAACAGCTTTTGTCCCACTCGATGACATGGTTAGTTGTAGAGAAATGAGATGATAGGCCAGAAATATCCCCAATGTGTTCCTTTTGCCTGATTTCGAGGCTTCTTGAAGTCTGTCCGATGTAACTAGAGCCACAAGCGCATGGAATATTATAAACTCCAGCATATTTATAGAAAAGATGGTTGTCTTTTGGAGATTTTAGTAGTTTACGAATAGATTCTATTGGTTTAAACGTTACTCTTATTTTGTGTAGTTTGAGGAGGCTGGCAAGCTTGTTGGAGATGCCACTTACAAACGGAATTGCAATCATTTTTATATATTGAATATCTTCTTGTTCTCTTTGTGGTGGTTCAGAGAAAAGGACTTTATTGACTAGTCTTCTTGGATAGCCGTTCAAATACAGATTGTTGGAAATAAATTTTAACTCATCTTGAAGGGTCTCGTCCGTTGTGATGTGAATCGCTCTTTTCTTTAACATGTGTACAATGCTGAGTTTATGTGAGATGTGGTGAGAGGAGCTGAAATGTAGGTAGCAACCTGTATTAGTCGGTTTTCTGTACACCGATAGATTTATACTGCCATCAATATCAATATTATCCTTTCTATAAATATGCTGGAGGTTATAATATTCCATGCGCTTGTGGCCCTAGTTACATTGGACAGACTTCGAGAAGCCTTGAAATCAGGCAAAAGGAACATGTTGGCTATGTCAAAAACAACAGACAGGATATTTCTAGCCTATCATCTCATTTTCTCTACAACTAACCATGTCATCGAGTGGGACAAAAGCTGTTCTCCTTACATAGAGGAGGATTACCATTCAAGAATTTTGAAAGAAGCAGCCACAGTCGCCCATTCTACTGTCAACCTTAACAGAAATCAAGGCCTAATACTCCCAGAGATATGGAAAACCCTAATCAGAACTTTAAAAACAGAAGAAATGAACTTTAATACAAACTACAGAAAGTACCTTAGCAACAGCTAGCTAACCTTGTATACGCGATACATGTTTCACTCACGTTCGATACTATTCTATTTGTAATTATTCTAGTCAGTTTTTTACAATTAATTTTTGTCAGTTTTGCAGTTATGCATAATTGTGAGATTGTTTAAACTTATAAGTGCCCTGAAGATGCCAACAGTTAAAGTGTGGCGAAACTAGTTAGTTCAGTTTATTAAAATTGATCAACACTTGATCTGGAAACCAAATATTATTATTAAACATAAAAAATACATTCGCTACCATTATTATGGCAAGTCAGGACTGGCAGACCACGCTCTTTGGACACAGGATTAGATGGAAGAAAACTAATTTTCTTCCGTCTAATCCTGTGTTTAGAAATTTAAAGAAATAAAAAATTTCTAAACACAAGAAATTTAAAGAAAAAAAAAATTTTAAATTAGAAAGCTATTTTGAAATCGTTACACATCCAAAAGATTATTTTCAGCCATGGCTATGAAGAATTCTCCTAACCTGAACAAATATGGTTGCATTAATTTGGCAGACTGTTATCTTAAAAGCAACTTCCACATAGCTGTAATTTTTTTTTTTTTTTTTTTTTTTTTTTTTTTTTTTTTTTTTACATCAGAGGGTGCCAAAATAGGACTTTAGATCTTTTGTCTGTTACAATTGTATTGTTTCACTTACTCACTGTCATGCATACATGCTGTGTTGTGCTCTGATGATGCTGATTTGAAATTCAGCAAAATATAAGCAGTTAATAAAACATCTTTTTATAAAATAGTTTGTTTGGTATTGTTAATATCATTAAAAATAAGTCACTCTTAAGAATTATTTTTTATATGGATATATTAAAGTACGGGGTTTACCTGTATACATAGTATACATGTAACCCCCATAAAATCATGTATACTATTTCATGGTATTAGTATTTTACAGTGGATTATAGTTGTGTCCAGCGCTGTATTTTAATTGTGTGCAAAATAATTTATGAAATTTGAAAGTTTTTTTACAATTTAAGTAACATGCATAAGATTGATAGGAGTTTTATATATGTAGAATCATATGTGGTATATAGCAGTATAATTATTTTTTGTTATTTTATTTTATAGATCCAGCTTACCTCCAGTTTTATGGAGATGACTTTCTTAGACTACTGATGTTGAGATTTATTTTTTGTCATATTGTTCTAAAATTACATCGTCTGTTTAAAGTAAGTTGTTTTATGCATATTATCAAATTAAAATTAGATGCAGCGATTGAGCTACCAAATTGTAAGACAGTAATTTTTTATGCTTTTGAGTCATTCCAATGTGAAATCATCAAATTGAAAATTAAATTGAAGGTGCATGATTTTGTATGTTGATGAAAGACAGTAATGTTGATAATGTTATTTGGTTACCTTTTTCCTTTAAAAGAACCCCACACACACACCTTCAGTATCCTATTAATTATGGTGGAAATTGTTATTCTGCAGATCCACAAAATATTTACAGTTTTGGAGGGTTTTGAAATTAAATACAGTTTATTTCCAGATTGAGTTTTTAATGCTCAAAGTCTGTACTTTTTGATTTCATATTTGCATTTTCACACTTATTTTTTTGAAGATGGGATTAGATGTTTGGAATGTTGTTTCTCCCCACCCCCCATTTTGTATTCTACCCTGTAGGTCTTAACTGAATCCACAAACTGATGTTGTATGTTTCATTTATACATTTTTGTCTTACATGTGAAACATGTATGCCCCAAATCACCTTTTTTTTTTCTATGAAAAAGATTATTTCACAGTTTGCAGACAAATTAAAAATGGCCAACTCTGAATTCCAAAAAACATTTATGTGGGAGAACAATAAAATTTTTATGAGAGATATTCTCGACAGGTTTTTATCCCTTCAGCCTAGACAACCTTTTGAAAATGAAGAAACTGCTTTTTTTTCTTCTTTTTTTTTTTTTTAAGTACATCCACCTATTGATGCATTTTTTGGATCATGAGTAGCATTTTTATTGATTCCATGGACAAGAGATCAAAGGACCTATAAGCACATTGGTGTATGGGATTCAGGCAAGGATTAAGATAAAGTTTATTGACTTTGTGACTCTATTCACCAGCTGGCAAAATCTACTTGCCATGTGCGAATGGATAATATTATTTTAAATTTTCCATATTAGGATGATGATTATCTAATCCTTTTTGGGATCTCGTCATCTAGGTGGAAGTACTACAGTAATATGCTAAATCATTAGCAGAAGCTTTCTAGGGGCATTCTATTATGAAACAAAAAAACATTTTATAAACTTACTATTACCTGATATTAAGAACGATCCCACTCAGTCAGCAGTTGTAAACATATACCTAAACTTGAGGCTTTGGCAGTTGTGTTTGCCGTACTTAATAGTTTTTTCACTAATAAACCACTATGATTTTTGATTATTAATTTTTATTTGCTATTCCGTTGTCTTAACTCACTGTATATCAGTGTCTTCTAGCTAATGAGATCCCAACAAGAATTAAAGTAATATTAACAGTGAAACTCTGAAATATTGCTATAATGATTAGCAATATGTACTTCCTTGGTGATGCATTTTTTTTTATTATAGCACAGCTAGTGTATGATCAATTCATACACTAGCTGTATTTTGGGCAGTTGCTTACAATGTGGAAAAATGTACATCACATAAGTGATGTACATTTGTCCTCTTTTGGACAAGAAGAAAAAATATTAGAAAAGGAATAAACAGAACATCTATGATGTGAATTTTTAAATATCACACATGCACAAGAGGCTGTAAAAACATTATAGCAAATAAGTGCTGGATGTGGGAGAGATGTCAAGAGAAAAATAATCTATTAATTTTTTTTTAGGGAGAGTCGAGGATGTAGTCTTTGGAGGGAGGGGGGGGATACTTCACAAGGAAAGCTCTTTCAGAGAGAACCCAGTTGAAATGAAAGTTGAATGAGAAGAAGATTTGTTGAGCAGAAATGGTGTCGGGGGGGTAATGATATGTGTCCGTTTTTTGCTATACACTGCCCATGGAAATATCTGAAACACTCAATACAAAAACTGAACTTCTGGGAAAAGTTTGTTTAAGAGAAGTGTCAATCAGTTAGTTGAAGTGCACTCCTCTAAACAGCATGAGAAGTTTTGAGAGAGCTTTTTGTGCGCAACCCAAATTGGAGTGCAGTATTGCCATGTTGGGAGGATTTGGGATTTGTATAGGGTTAAAATCTGAACAGATAAAAGGAAATTGAGGATTCTACAGAAGTGATGTGTTTGTGTCAGGAAAGATACAATTAAGTGTCATTCTGATATATCATGAGAAATATGGTCTTGACTGTTGAACTCAACATTTTTAGAGATAAGGGTCTTTTTATTTATGCTTTTGTGAGGAAAAAGAAAAAAAAACTATGTTTAGGACCAGGCACTGCTACAACATTGGAGGATGGTATATAGACCAGCATTAAGTGCACTGATTGTACAGGGTCTTGAAGCTCAATCTGTATGCATAGAAGGATGGAAGGTGCTATTATCAGTAAAGCTATGGAATAGGATTGGAGATCAGTGAGAAGATTGTTTATGCGCAGGAAGAAGAGGCTAGGTGAAATAGCAGAGGCTTGAAGAATACCTGCATTAGTAGGAAAATCCATGGAGAGAATACCTTCTCCCATTACAAGTGAGCATGCTGAGAGAAAATGGCAATTAGAGTTTGTTGTTGGTGAAAGAAGTCCTTTTCTAATAACATCAAACATATGTAGGGAGAGTGTTTTTGAATAGATTTAGGATTCTTATAGGCTTAATAGTTGTATACAGGGAGAAAGCAGTGTCTGTGAGCAAAATTAACCAAGTTTTTAGAAGCTGTAGATGTGATGTGTATATGCTAAAAAAGGCTAGAGATGTTTATTATCTCCAGAAAAGAAATCTCATTTTGTTTGAAGGTCTGGTTATTATTGAGGATAAGAGAAGATGAAGTGAGATCTTCCTTATCTGAAAGAAAATGACTGTTTTTTGGTAGCATTGAAGTAGAACAGGTTGTCTTCATCCCATTGAAGAATGTAAGGAACTTGATGTTTAACCAATGGTTATGGAAGTGCTTGAACAGGTTATAGCAAAAAGGGTCATTTATGTTTAGGAAGAAAAGGATGGATAAAAGTACAGTGCTCTGGGGTATACCTCAGCATTCTTTGGAAAATTGAAGAGAGGAAACTGATAATCCAATTCCAAAGCGTGGGGTGCAGACCAATTTTTTCCCCAAAAACCCTTCTATTGCTGGAGTCCACAAGTTAGTAATGCTAGTTCTGCTACAAAGTAAACCTGACAGAAATCCATATTGGTTGTCATCAATTATTGGACCTTTAGGCAGTGAAGAAATTGACTTATCAGGACATTAGTTTGATATTGAATTGCATCCGTATTTGCAAAAGTATAATGAAGTAATTTGCCTTTGTCATTTTTGCAGGCATTAAAGAATAAAAATGATGCAAAGAGGTCAGCTTTATTTTTGGTGATATTATGAAGGGCCTTCTGGAAGGACAGAAGTTGCACTTAACTTGTCTGGGTACCAGAAAGTATTCACATACAGTGTAGACTGTGTATGTGTGAAGCTAGAGATTTTGTCTTTAGGAATGATAGGGACTTTGAATAGATAGTGTAATATTTTGTAATTTGTATTTTATAGTTTATGATATATTGTTTATATTGTTTTTGATATAGTTTATGACGTGACTATTTTTTTCTATGTTTCCCCTTTTATTTCGTTAGTTTTCGTGTGTTGCTTGAGCTTGTACAAAATGCCTATATGCTTTGATTTTGAACTCACGTATAATACTATTATTTAACTTTAATCCTTTAGTAATCTACTTAGCTTACCCCCATCCTCTTAATGCCGTAAAGTATGCTCTCATACATACTGGTATCGCAGACTGAGGAAAAGCCTCTAGCTGAGGCCAAATTCTTAATCTACGTTGTTATAATTCAAATGTATTAATCCTTAAAAATTTGTTTTTGTTAATGACTGCACCATTAAGGATCGTGTAAAAGAATTTTCTATCTTTCCTTTACTTACAAGTGAATACTTTAGCTGAGCACGTATAATAACCCTTAAATAGATTTTATCTCAAGCAACTCCAAATTACTCAGTCATGACTGTTACTTTACTTAGGTCACACAGGTTTGATTTGTTTTTATGAGACAGTGCATTGGCTAACAAAGATCAGGCAAGCTATTAACAAACCCAAACATGTTTATTCTAACTAAGACAATTAATGTACAAAGGAAATAGGAATATCAAATGTCTGAGCTTTTTAGTTACAATTGCTTGTGGTTCTATATTCAGTTATTCTAACATGATATTACAAAATTATTACATTGCATTAGGCTATGGTTATATGCACTCTTAATTATATATATTTTAATGGTCCATGTAAAATCGATATAGGTGAAAAATAGTGATAAAAAGATTATTTTTGACCAAAAGAACTATTGAAATTGATTTTAATTTTTTTGAATTAATATAGGTCAAATTGATTTAAAAAAAAAAACAGAGTAAGAAAACCGACAAGTTTCACCAACTGTACTGTTTGGCTTTGTCAGGGTAAAATTAATAGATGTAAAACAATGTAAATACAAAAAACTATTCATGAAGGAAAGAACTGAATACAATGATGTTTTTACAAAAAAAACAGAAGATTGCGCATATCACACGCATGGAGTGTGTATGATTTATCTGTTGTTATGTAGGAAGGTTTTGTAGTTGGCAGCAAGATTTAATTCTGGCATGTTGAAAGATCTTATGAGGGCTCTCCAAATATCAGGCAGGATTAATCCTTGGTTTCTGTTTAAGTTGTGTTCGGAACGGATCACTGTTATGGCTTCTTTTATAGCTTGGAAATGGAAATCCTCTTCTAAGTAGGGCATGGAGCTTTTGTCCCATTCTAAGGCGTGGTTTGTCCTAGCAAAATGAAATACTAACCCCGAATTGTTTTGTCTGTTGTTGTTTACATCTCCTACATGTTCCTTTTTCCGGATTTCTAAACTTCGAGAGGTCTGACCAATATAGTTTAATCCGCATAAACAGGGGATATTATAGACTCTGGCATATTTGAAAAAAAGCATGACTGTCTTTCAGAGATCTTAAGAATTGGCGGATTGTCTTAAAAGGTTTAAAAGCCACTCTTATTCCATGTGGTTTGAGGAGTGTAGCAATCTTGTTGGAAACTCTCCTCATATATGGAATCATGATAGTGGAATTATAATGTATTTCTTCAGGTTGTCTTTGTTGGGGGTCACAGAAAAGAATCTTATGGATCAATTTTCTCAGGTAACCATTATCTATCAAGTTTTTGGATATCAGGGATAGTTCATCTTCCAGGTCTTTATCTTCTGTAGTGATGAGAGTGGCTCTATTTTATAGCATGTGAACAATACTTAGTTTTTGAGAAATGTGGTGTGAGGAAGTGTAGTGCAAGTATCGACCTGTGTTGGTTGGTTTACGATAGACAGTAAGACTGATGTGTTCATCTATTTGTTTCTTAACTAGGTGTCCAGGAATGGTAATTGCTTGTCCTTTTCAAGTTCCAAGGTGAACTTCATTTTGTGATGGAAAGAATTGATCTTGGTAAGAAAATCAAACAGATCCTTTTCTGTGTTTTTCCAAACAATAAAAATGTCATCCACATATCTCCACCACACTGTGGAGACATTATATGTAATATAGACATATAATATCTATATTACATCATATGTAATATAGAAAAAGCGGTTTCATTGTTACTGGAACCCATAGCGAATGATCTCAGACAGACTGAAAAGCGCTATCATTCTCTCTTCTTCAAGAACTCAAAACAAAAATATTACTCCTCTAGAAAAAAGAACTATGTTTAGATTAAAGATAAATAAAGAAATTATCATCTTAAAAGCCGATAAAGGCAACTCTACAGTGGTCCTAAACACAAGAGATTACAAAGAATAGATCACAGACTTACTCTCTGACACATCTACCTACTGTGTTTTGAATTCAGACCCAACAGGAAAAAATCACATTGATACCAACAAGTTGCTACATAACATGGACAGCTGACTGACAGATTTAAAACGAAGATTGAAGTCTTTACATCCTCTAACGCCAAAGCTATATGGCTCCCCCAAAGTTCACAAAAATGGAATACCACTACACCCTATAGTTGATGGAATTAACTCTCCTACATATTTGTTATCAAAATACCTCACAGGTCTCCTAAAAGCACATATGTAATTCGGATACCTAGATAAGAAACAATATTTTGTTAAAAAATTGAACATATCAATCTCCCATACAGACATTCTTGCAAGCCTGGATGTTACATCATTATTTACAAACGTTCCAGTAGATGAAGTAAGCAAAATTTTGGAAAACCTCTTCCCTCAAGACATTACTTCTCTTTTTCATCATTGCTTAAAATCAAATTTTTTCCTATGAAATGGAACAATCTATCAGCAATTAACAGGCCTTGCAATAGGCAGCCCTCTTTCACCCCCTTGTGCAGATCTCTTTATGGAGAAACTTGAAAGTGATATTTTGTCTCAACTAGTCCCCAAACCTGCAGTGTGGTGGAAATATGTAGATGACATTTTTATTGTTTAGAAAAACACAAAGGATCTGTTTGATTTTCTTACCAAGATCAATTCTTTCCATCACAAAATAAAATTCACCATGGAACTTGAAAAGGACAAGCAATTACCATTCCTGGACACTCTAGTTAAGAAACAAATAGATTGACAAATTAGTCTTACTGTCTATCGTAAACCAACCAACACGGGTCGATACTTGCACTTCACTTCCTCACACCACGTTTCTCAAAAAGTAAGTATTATTCACATGCTAAAATAGAGCCTCTCTCATCAATACAGAAGATAAAGACCTGGAAGATGAACTATCCCTGATATCCAAAAACTTGATAGATAATGGTTACCTGAGAAAATTGATCCATAAGATTCTTTTCTGTGACCCCCAACAAAGTTCAAAAACAAGAACCAAAAATTGGTATCTCAGTGACAAACTGAAGAAAACATTGATTCAGCTAGAAGGTATGTGGTGAAGTTGTCTGCAAGGATAGAAAATAAGAACACCATGGTGAAACACAAGAAGTTAAAGAAGCAGTCCTGAAAAAAAGAGAGCATACTAAAAGTAGAGGAATTTCTCTGCTAAGTGTGTCAAGTAAGATTTATGCAAGCATAACTCTCCTTGAACCCATTAACAGACAAAGCACTCACAAGTGACTCTGACAACCCATTCCACTCACTCACAACTCTTCAAGCAAAAAATCTAGTCCTCAAACCTGTACTAACCACACCTTTATTCAACTTCCACGGATGACCTCCTTGTCCTGGTACTTCTAGTCAAGTGCTGAAACATTTCCCCTGGATCTATCCTTTAAAATTCTTTAAGCAACTTAAATGTTTCTATCATATCCCCTCTTTTTCTCCTATCAACCAACTTCTGCAATCCACACATCCTCAATCTATCCTCACATGGAACATTCCACAGGCCACTCACCATCTTGGTCACTCCCCTCTTAATCCTCTCCGTTGCTTCCTCAGGAGACCCAGAGTTCAGCACAGTAATCCAGATGTGGGCCTATCAAGCCCTTATAAAGAGGAATGACAACTTGTTAATATGCTCTTCGATAGCCAAGTAATTTTATGGGCCACCTTAGCAATATGTCCTCTAAACTTTAACTCTCTGTCTACTACCACCATCCCTAAATCTCTGGCTACATCTATTTCCTGGAGTAGTGCCATCAATGTGATTGATGGCACTACTTGTAATCCTGACTGTAAATAGATTACAAGCCCAACATGGCTTGTAATCTATTTATTCTAAAATGCATAGCTTTACATTTCTCCACATTAAACTGACACCCATTATTTTTGCCCATGATAGCCTATTTAAATTGTCCTCCAAACTCACCACATCACCTCGATTAGCTATTGCTCTACCTAATTTTGCATCATCAGCAAACAACTGAATATTTCCTTTCAGGTTATTTCATACATCATTTATGTACCAATTAAACAGCAGTGGTCCAAGCACTGAACCTTGCGGCACACCACTAGTCACCTGCATTCATCTTGATTCTGCCCCCATATAGAACTTTTTGATATCTGTCCAGCAGCCACCCTCTTATCCATTTAACCAGTATCATATTCACTCCCATTTGTTCTAATTTGCATAACAGAGTTCCATGCAGTATTCTGTCAAATGCTTTTGCAAAATCCAGAAAATTATTATTATTATTATTATTACGGGCAACTCCAGGATTCATTAGACTCATCGAGGGAGGCCCCAAATCATATTCATCACAACTATTCGACATTCATACAGTATCTATCATACCTAACCTTAAACTCATTCACTGTCACAGCATCCACCACAGACTCTGGAGCCCATTCCACTCATTCACCACTCTAAAAGTAAAGAACCCAGCTCTAACACCTTTACTAACCACACTTTTGTCCAGTTTCCATGGATGTCCCTTAGTCCTCCCACAACCAGTCCTGTTCTCAAAAATATCTTCTGAATTAATTTTATAGAAACCCTTCAGTAATTTGAATGTCTCAATCATATCTCCCCTCCTCCGCCTATCAACCAATTTTTCAACCCACAAATCCTCAACCTGTTCTCATAAGGTTCATTCCACAGACCTGCTATCATCTTGGTCACTTGCCTCTGGATCCTCTCAACCTCCTCCCCATCAAGAAGAAACCTAGGTGACCAAGTCTGGACACAGTAGTCGAGATGGGGTCTTATCAAGGCTCGATACAGAGGAACGATAACCTGCTTATCTCTGCTTGTCAACGTATTCTTCAGCAACCAAGTGATTTGATGATTTGATTTGGCCACTTTTGCAATGTGCTCCCTAAACTTCAACTCCTTATCCACCAACACTCCTAAATCTCGTGCCTCATCAATTTCCTTGAGTACAGTTCCGCCAATGTAGTAAACTGCTGCTAATCTTTTCACCCCAAAATGTATAACCTTACATTTTGCCACATTAAATTGACATCCATTCTCCTTAACCCAGACCTCCAATCTATCCAAACCTTCTTGCAAAATTTTGACATCATCTGCATTCACTATTGCCCTACCCAACTTTACATCATCTGCAAACAAATGAACTGTTCCTCTCAAATCCTTTCCTATATCATTAATGAACAAATTAAACAGCAGTGGTCCAAGAACAGATCCTTGTGGCACACCACTAGTCACAGGCCGTCTTGTGGACTCTACTCCTGAATAAACCACTCTCTGATATCTCTCCATCCATCTCACCCTCCTATCCATCTCACCAACCCTATATCCATCCCCATATGCTGCAATTTACTGATTACAATTCCATGTGGTATCCTGTCAAAGGCCTTAGCAAGGTCCATTAGAATCACTGTAAACACATTACACTTATCCAGTTCGGCCATCACTGTGTTATGATACGTGAGCAAGTTACTGAGGCATGACCTATCCTTCACAAAACCATGCTGTCCCCGATACAGTATCCCATTTTCTTCTATCCAATCTTGTATTTTCCTCTTGACTATTTTCTCCAAGACCTTGATAATGATTTCTGTTATGCTGATTGGCCGGTAATTTTCAACAGCAGCCTTGGAACCACCTTTATGCAGCGGAACTATTTTCCCTTCTTTCCACTTCCTTGGGACTGACCCAGACCCAAGGCTCAAATTAAACAAAATGGTCAAGGGCACTGACAATTCTTTAGCCGCTTCACGTACAACACGAGCTGGTATACCATCCAATCCCACAGATGTATTGACATTGAGGTTCTGTAATAGACTAGTTACCACTACTTCATTCATCACAATTCCAGTATAAGCTGTTGGTTCTTCCATTCCTGCAATGTCACCACCTGGATGATATACTCTTGCAAAGTGCTCGCTCAGCAATTCCACTATATCAACTGATTTGGTTACCTCCCTACCCTCAGCATTTTTGAAGATCATTCTGCCATGAACATTTTTCCTTTTACTTGCAACATATTGAAAAAACTGTTTGGGATTCTCTTTAGCTTGCATGGCCAATTTTCTTTAGTAATCCGCTTTTGCTTTTCTTACCATCCTGGCCTGAGCTTTATACTGTTCCTGTGCCTGCTGGTCACCTTTCTCCTTAAATTCCCTCCACAATTGTTTCTTTTTTTGCAGCTCAAGTTTAATAGTGTTATTCATCCATTTAACCCCTACTTGATTTATTATTCGGACTCTTGGTATACAGTCAACCATTGCCTCCTGCAAACACTTCTTAACCACCTCCCATGCACTATCAACATCCAGTATTTGCACTTTTACATGCCATGGCACTGAGCCAAGCACACACACCTAAGCTTGTCATACTTACCAGCCCGGTAATTCCACATGTACCCTGTCTTAATTGTAAATTCCACTCCTTTTGCCACCTCCCAAGTCATGACCTTATTGTCACTCTCACCAATTGGTGGCAACATGGTCATGTTCATTACAGCCACATTCACAGTTGCAATTACTAGGTCAAGCACTCTCTGCCCCCTGGTATTTTCCACTACATGCTGCCGCTGATAGTTGTCCCTTAATAACCGCATAAAATCCAATTCCTTCCTCCCATGTGCCCTCTCCTCTTTCCAGTCAATGTTACCATAATTGAAATCACCCATAATAATTACCCTCCTTCCACTCATTTCTTCTATTTGCCTATGCATACTATCCCCACCATCTATTCCATCACCTGGTCTATAGCAGCACCCAATTGTATATTTTGTTCTGTTAGATTCTATCTCACACCAAACAGCCTCAAATGTGCTCTTTTCTCTATCCTGCAGTTCAACTTCTATACTCCTTGGCTGCAACTCATCAGCTATCATCAATAACACTCCTTCCCCCTTTTTTTTTCACCCTGTCACTCCTGAACATGCTATACCCGTCGCATTCAATCCCACTAGCTTTATCATCTTCTGTCAGCCATGTTTCACTAATACCAACAACCTGTGGCCTGGAAGTGCCAACCAAGGCCAAAAACTCTTCCTTCTTGTTCCTAATACTCCTGGCATTAGTGTACATGAATTGCAGAAGCTCATTCGTCCCATCCCTACTTTGATGCCTTATACTAACTATCCCATTCTGATTTGTTGTCCTTCGTACTCGCTCGGGCATATTATACTCATTCATACACTCAACTGCCTCCCTAAAGTCTGCATATCTACTCCCCCCTCCCTTAATAAATCTAGTTTCCCTGAGTCTGTACATCCACTTCCACATCATTCATCAACACTTTTTCAAGCCTCCGTACACCAACTCCATTCAAATGTAACCCATCCATCTTATATAAATCCTTTCGCCCATCGAACTCACTCCACATATCCACAAATTCCACACCTCTCTCCATGCATAACCCACGCATAAAGTCATTGGCAATTATGGCCCTCCTTCTTAACACTTCACTGTCATACCGCGGTAAAATACTCACCATCCTAACTCTCTCAATCTTCTCTTTTGCTACCTCAAGTAATTCCCTCACACCCTCTATCATTTCCATTTTGTCTTCTTTCAAATCATTTGTTCCTGCCATGATTATCATCTCTTTCACCCTCTGTTTTTGCACTCAAATAGATTCACTGACATCCTTTATGTTCGCACCCGGCTGGTACGATTTCGTCAAACTCTCAACTATCACACCTCTTAATAGCGAATCCCCATACAGCACTCGCTCCTTCATTTTATCGACGTTTACGAACATTCTATTATTTGTCGTCACAGACTTTCGCCGTTTATTAGTCGGTACGTTCAGCACACATTTTTCCATACGCTCCAGTTGCCTTGTTGCTCTGTGTATCGCTCCGTTCAAACGTGCAATTTCACTACTTGCATTTATCTTACTATTTTCATTATCAATCAAATCATCCATTCGTTCTGTATTTCTACCTTCATTTACACTTTCAACGATGCTCTCACACCTATCTGGCACTACCACGCAATTCTCTAGCACACCGCCATTTTCTACATTCTGACTATCGTTAACGATATCACTCTCGCCACCCGAAACATGCATGAGAATCCTCATTCTCCTTACACTTTCTGCACATATTAACTCCTCTGTCACCATCTAACCAGACTCCCACTGCTCTTCGCAAAGCATACATCTCACAGACAGTGCATTGCATAAATTTGTTTACATCAAAACTCTTAAACAAACATGGCGACCTAGCCGCCATTTTTTTTTTTATCGGTGCCATATGTACGCTATCTTATCTTAAAAATAATAATTAAAATAACACAGAAAACACACAAATTTGCACAGACACACCAAGAAACAAAAAGCAAACAATACTACTTAAAATTCTAGTAAAATTGCCAAAGATAACACAAAATACTACTAATCTTTTCAGGAGCTCTCGACAAGCTGAAATCATCAATATAGCATTTTCTTTTTTCAACTCAGCTGTTAGTCTATTGTAAAAAGGTATTAAATTACTAAGGCATGACCGACCCACTCACAAAGCCATGTTGATCCTCATATAGTATCATATTTTTATCTACCCATTCTTGAATTAAATTTTCTAGCAATTTTACCATCACTCCTGAGATACTGATTGGTCTATAATTTGCTACTGTAGTCTTAGAACCTCTTATGCAAAGGAATTATTTTGCCCTCTTTCCAATCCTTGGGAATTCTATCAGAGCTGACTTAAAAAGCCTAGACATAGGCATTGCCAGTTCCCTTGCACATTCTTGCAAAACCCTAGCTGATATCCCATCCAATCCAAAAGCTGTATTTACATTGAGATTCTGCAATATCCTAAGAACCTCCAATTCATTTACTTCTGTTCCCACATTAGTGTCTTTCACATAGGTTAAAGCATTAACCTCACTAGGATGATATATCCTTGCAAAATGGTCGATCAGTAACTCAACTATTTTATCCACTTCTGTGTCCTCATGACCATCATCACTCATTAATGTTAATCTTCCATAGTCATTCTTCCTATTTCTTGCCACATAACGAAAGAACTCTTTGGGATTTCCTTTGGCCTACTCAACTAGATTCTTCTCATAATCTGATTTTGCCTTCTTTGCCATTCTGGTCACCTTTCTCTTGATATACCCTCCACAGCATTTTCTTCTTATTGCAGCTCATGCTTAATGATATTACTCATCCATCTAACTCCTACCCACTTAACCCTCCTTAGTCTAGGTATACAATTTAATACTGCTTCCTCTAGATCAGTGGTTCCCAAAGTGGGCGGTGGGATTACTTAAGGGGGAGGCAAGCAGGAAGCAGGGGGGCGCTGAAGGTGTGCTGCAAAATGCTGAAATGTGCAATAATTAATTGCTGGTGTTTGATTATTATTATTATTATTATTATTGTTTCCAAGACATTTTTTTTTTTTGTTGGTAATTTCTGAAGTGGTCCTTTTTTACCTTAATGGTACTGAGTGTGTTATAATGTATTTTCCCATATTCGTATTTACTGAACAAAAATGTGAAGCTTTTAGCTATGTAAGTGTTGTGTCACAGCTTGGCAAATTATAGGTTTGTTATATTGTGAGCATATAAAGATAAAGATTATTATTTACAAAAACTGCTTGCAAATATGTATGTACGCTTATTTCTGCATGTTCCAGAATAGAAATGGCAGATGCAGATACATCAAAGAAGAAATGTAGGCAATATAGCATTAAATACCTAAAATATGGATGTATATCAGTACCAACAAACCAGCAGCTGCCAATGTGCCAATTTGTGAAAGGGTCTTCTCTAATGAGGCCATGAAGCCTTCCAGAATAATTGAACATTTCAAAAAGTACATCCTGACAAGGCAAGTAGATCAATGATTTACTTTCGTTGGAAGTTCCAGATTAGGTAATAAATCCATTTTTTGATACTGAGGTAGTGGGAGCCATGGAGTAAGACCTAATTGAGCTACAAAATGACTTTGAGCTGAAGCCAAAATTTAAGAAATCTTAAAATCTTATGAAGAGTTTTGGTTGCAGAAAGAGATCTCTGCTCTTTCTGCAAAGAGATTTCAAAGCCGAATAGAAAAACTACAAGAGTTTCATGCCGAATATAGAAACTATAAAAGTTTTGTCTGATCCAAGCGTAAGCAAACCTTTCATGACAGGGGCAACTCGTAGTAAAGATGAAGTAAGCTCTGATCACTATACTTAGTATTTCCCATAATATAAAACACATCTCCTAGTGGACATGTATGATGTTATGTGTGTCCACTAGGAGATGTCTTTTACATTATAGGAAATACTAAGGATAGTGATCAGTATTACTCCACTTTTACTGCGAGTTGCCCCTGTCATGAAAGGTTTGCTTACGCTTAGATCCGCCAAAACTTTCATAGTTTCTAGATTCAACATGAAACTCTTGTGGTTTCTCTATTTGGCTTTGAAATAATGTTGGATTCAATATCAACTTAATTTGAATAAGACTCCAGATAACTCAACGTGGAGATTTAAGATGCCTGCTAAGTGATATTAAACCAGACATAGGAAAACTGGTATCACTCCATGAAGTCCATCCATCCATCCAAGGATTTTCAGAACATTCAAGTCAATAGCTGCTATTGAATAGCCTTATTATACAATGTTTTATTAGATTTTAATGTAAAGTTGTTATTAAAGTTAAATGTGGTTTTTTTTGGATTTAAAATAAATTTAAATTATAAATTAATAATTTGTTTTTAAAACGTTATTACCTTCTTTGTGGGTTGTGTGAATCGCTTTTCTGAATGTAGGGTAGGCTCAGGTAAGATGGGAGCACTGACGATGAGTTTATGGATTTGAGGGGGCGGTGGCCGAAAAAGTTTGGGAACCTATGCTCTAGATGATACTTAACTATATCCCAGGCACTACTAACATCCTTACCCTGCTGTGTTTTATGCCATGGTACAGATTTAAGCTTCTTCCTAAGCATGTCATAATCACCTGCCTTGTAGTTCCACAAATACCCCTTCTTGTTAGAATATTCCTCATGTTTTACAATCTCCCAAGGCAAGACTGCATGGTCACCTTGGTTATGGATAGCTCTTCTGATCCTGTGACCAGGTCCAATACTTTCCCAACCCTAGTCCCTTCCATTACATGCTACCTTAAGTAATTATCTCTCATCAGGTGTATAAATTCTGTTTCCTTCCTGCTATGTGATCTTTCTTTCTTCCAGTCTGTATCTCTATAGTTGAAGACCCCAATAATCATTGCTCGACCTGTACTCATTGTACTAATTTGGTGATGCATGTTCTTCCAGATCATCTGTGGAACTTCCTAGCCTGTATGATAGATTGGGTCTCCCACGATGAATCTTTGGACTCCATGGAAGTGCCTGTATAATAATAATAATTCTTAAAAAGAGGCTGAGAAAAATTGTGGAATTGAAATTGGGAGAAGAACAAGCTGTTTTCAGACCAAATAGAGATTGTCGTGTTCAGATTTTCACTAAGATAAAGTGTTGAGAAATCATGGGAATATGACAATTATCTGTACTTATGTTTTCCAGATCTGAAAAAGACATACAACAAGGTGCCCAGAGAAAAGCTTTTCAAAACACTACAATTATATTTGGTAAATGGAATATTATGCACTTCAAGTCATAGTCTATATTTAAGTTGTGAGTCAGCAGTTAGAATTGAAGAAAATACAGGAAGATGGTTTGATGTAAAATCAGGTGGAAGACAAGGTTGCACTTTATTTCCACTCTTATTCATCATCTATATGGATCATATTATGAAAGAAAGTGGCACTAAAACTAATATTCGAATTGGAGATATCAAACTTAGCTCTTTCTTTATGCAGATGATGTTGCGTTGTACTTCTAAGCACATCTAGTGTGAGTCTCTAAGATTCCCTAACTAAATTGAATTACAAATGTGGCATGAAAATTCAGCAATAAAAAGACTAAAACTATGAAAATAGGCCAGAATAGAAAACTTTAGCTGTATTCTGAATGGAGAGCCTATAGAACAAGTAAAATATTTCAGCTATTTAAGCATAGTTTTTAGTGAAGGTGGCAAGTTAAATCTGGAAATAGACAACAGGATAAACAAATTTGGTGTGGTGAATAGCCAGTTGAATAAATATATATGGAATAAGAGAGAAATTAGCCAAAACACTAAACTAGCAGTATACAAGAGAATGTTCAAACCAGTTTTAAGTTATGGATCTGAGAGCTGAGTTAGAAGTAGAACAAAGATTAGAGACCACAGATATGATAGTCTTTAGAAAAATTAGGGGCCCTGAACAGATTGCATCAGTAGCAAAATCATATTAAAAATGAAGACTTTTTTTAATATGATTAAAAATTACCTTGGAAGACTCCTTGAACAACCTGATGAATAGTTCTCTTCTAAATAAGACATGGAGGAAGCAACTGTGCCTTTGTAATTAATTTTTGGGTTAACACGAGGCAGTTCATCAGAAAATATAAACTTCTTTAACCTTGCAATTTCTTTGATTCGTCATTTTGGAATAACTGACCAAATAAGATTTGAAGTCCTTTTCTTTAAATTTCATAATTTTTGAGTGTATTTAAAGCTCTGTTTTTTAAGATTCTGATATGCCTAGTTTTTGTTGAGAGTAATGGAAAAAGCTTGCATGTAGATACCTGCCTGTGTGGATTTGTTTCCTGTAAACTTCTACTGTTAATCCTCCAGCATTGTTTTTGTTGACAAGGATATCTAAGAATGGTAGTTTACAGTTCTTTTCTATTTCTCATGTAAATTTGATTTTCTGATGGCAGTTATTCAGGAAATGTTCAAAATCTTCATGGTTCTGAATGTACTTCCATATAATAAAAATATCAACAATATATCTTGACTGACATATGGCTTTAAGGTCATCTGTACTATAGCTTCTTCCTCAAATTTTTTCATGTATAAATTGGTGATGGGAGGCAATAGGGGTTAGCTCATTGCCAGACCATATTTTCGATAGTGAAATCTTCTTTTCCAAGTAAAGAATGAGGATTGAAGTTAATCAATGATGGAAGAGATGTGTAATGTCAGCAGGAAATAGGTCTACAAGGATATTCATTGATTCTTCCACAGAGGTGTTTGTAAATAATGAAACTACATCTAAAACTAATATCCGATATAATAATTTGTGTGTGTGAAAGTTTCTATACAAAATTTGCTGAGTTTTTCAAGAACGAATTTAAATGTCTGATATGATGCTTGAAGAGTTTTGAGGTGTTTAGAAAGGGGATGTGTATGCATACTCCTACTACTATTGACTATCATACAGAGAGGGATGCCTTCTTTATGTACTTTAGGCACTCCATACAATCTGAGAGTGATGGGGGTATCCCGACTTAAGTTGTTTAAAATTGTATGTGAATTCTGATGTATTAGAGATCATATCGTTGGTTTTTGTCCATTTCTGAATAAGTGAACGGTTCCAGTAACATAGATGTGAGCTTTTTATCATAATTGGCACTATTTAAAATGACTGTCAAATTTCTTTTTTTACTTTAAATATGATGCTACTTTTTGGTAGATGACTTTTAATAAAAAGGAAGCACTAAGTAATCTTGTGGTAAATGCTTCATCGTGTGATAGATGAAGTGGCTTAGTGGCTTTTTCAACACTGGCCATCATATCAACTTTTGGAATGCATCTTGGAGTATAGCATAGGCAAAATCTTTGCTTAGAACTGAAGCCTCTATTTCTGTAAGATTATAGTTTGAAAACTTTAATACAAATTTGGTAGTAAAAGACTTGGTATTTTTGTATACTCTGTTGTATAAATACTTGAATTTCCTGGACAATATATTTACAATTTTTTCTACTTTTGAAACCATTTTGGAATGCATACAATCTAATGCATTCCACATATTTTGTTATATTGAATTTGCCATAACATTATGTTGTTGACATGTCTTTTGTTCTGTGGAGAACAGGTCTGATCTGATTTTTTGTATTTCCACTTACAGCAAAGCAAAACATGGAGCATTAATAAAAAATTTTTTATTAATGCTCCATGCTTTTGCAGAGTATACATTTTGAAAATCAGGAATTATAGAATTATCTCTGCAATTTTTATATAAAAAATAATAATAAGTGTTGGAAAGCAAGACTTTCTTGTATAGCTGATGTAAACTACTTGTAGTTAATTAAATAATAATAATAATGAAGAGTAGAAATCACAGCCATCATTCCATTTGGCACCTTTTGAATGCTAAAGAACATAAAAACCATGAGTGACTGGCAGAGAAGCATTTTGTAGGAATTTTGTATACAAATTTCCTTTTGTACACAAAAAAAAAAAAAAAAAGGAAACAAAAGGAAATTTGGATGACATTATTACTGAGTTACCAAGAGGAAAGCTGATATCATAGTGCAATTTGGAAGAACTGGTTAGGAGATGTCCAGGATGTTGGGAAGATGGTGAGGAATGTGTCTTATTCTGGTGGGTAGATGGGCAGTTTATGTTAGATTGTTGTTGATAGTAAATTCTTTGGCATTTCTTGTGGTTTGATCAGTGGAATTAGAAAGCCAGTTTGAATTGTGGACATTGAAGTCCTTATGAAAGATCATCTCACTGTTTGAGTATTTGACTGCAAAGAATCAAGCTTCAAAGATATTCAAAGAAATCAAAGTGATTTTTTAGAATTTAGAGAATGATAAAGGTAGCAAATGAATGAATGCAACAGCATGGTTGGGTGTAAATTTGTAATTGACAATGCACGTAGTTTGTGTTAAATCCATGGATGTATGAATGTTTGTGATGTTGGATTTTTATTGTTTTGCATGATATATATCACAAATAAGTACAGGGATACTAATTATTTATGATGCCTTTTATAGTTGGTGATGGAAAAAGTATTGGAATGTAAATTTTACATCCCCAATACAATAAATATATGTGAATATATTTATATACTTACCATATGTTGATTATAGTGGTATTTGCTATTGGAAAGTTGACTAATGAAATAATTAAGATGTTCACAAAAATTTTTGGAGTCATCTCAGTTTAAGTCATATTTTTTTGTTACATAATTAAGTAAAATGATTCAGAACAATTACAAACCACACAAGCATGTAAATCAAAAATTGTCAAATATTTGCATTTAAATTACACCTAGGTTTGATGTGTTGATTTCAAAAATGAAATTTTTGAAATCAACACATTAAGAATTATTATTATTATACAGGCACTTCCATGGAGTCCAAAGATTCATCGTGGGAGACCCAATCTATCATACAGGCTAGGAAGTTCCACAGATGATAATTTTGGATGCATTTTGCAGAATGTAAAATCACTAATTAGATTTATTTAATCTGTCTGGACACTGACTAAAAATGAATGAATTTATTATTCATTCTAATCAAAATATATGAATCATCCCTTGAATGTGCAATATATCATTAATGAACACTTTTTTTATCAATTCATATTTGAATTTCTTTCCTCCACCTTTGGGTGCTGTCATTAATGTACAAGACAGATGATTCCATCAGGATATTTCTTGTGTGGAGCAGTAATGGTTAAGCAAATGGAACTCCATTTGTGAAAATTTGTCTTAACTATTGACACAAGTTCCTAATGCATAAATGAAAATTATACAAAGGTGGTGATATATATTTTTAACAACTCTACAAGGAACTATAATTTTTATTAAATGATTTTCCCAAGGACATTGTTAACTTATTTAAATTTACCATCAATGCAGGATACTTCACATGGAAGAATGGGCAGTCCTAATTCACCAGCTTTGGCTGATTACTTTATGGAATATCTGGAAAAACCAACATTTCAACACCTTTTTTCCTCAACCTCATATCTGGCTTCATTTCATATAGCTTTGCAGTTTGGTCACATCCTGAAACAGAATTACTTCATTTCTGTTCAAATTAAACTTATCCATTCGTATCAAGTTCACTTTTGAGCATGAATTCAACAACAGTCTTCCCTTTCTTTGGATACCTTAATAATTTGTACCTATACAGCAGGGGCAAATATTCCAGGTGTGCACTGCACACCCATGGAATGGCAATATCACTAATATTATATTTTTGCATTTATTCCTGTTAAAGACTCCCCTAATTGTTTCCTGGCTTCGTGTGTTTCCTAAAATTAAACACTATATACTAATGCTTCATGAAGAGGGCACTTTTTGACACTTATACATTGCATCACATTTGCATTAATAGCCCAGGTGTGCAGTCACAAATAGATACACCTTTGAATGGATGTATAGATGGCACAGCATGTCAAATTCTTAGCATGCCAATGGTTTTTAACCACCCAGAAGGTGAGAGAGAGTGAGTGCTGAGAAAATAGCACCTAGTGACTGTATTGATTATTGTGTCTGACACATGTATGCAGTATAATCTACTTGGGAGGAGTCTTTTTCTCATTAAGTGTGTCATTCGGGTTGTCTCTAAGTATACTAATTGTTCCCCAATATAGTATACAGATATTAAATGTCTGTTTACTGTATTTAGTGATAAACAAAGCTGCTTGTGCAGCATAGTATCTGTTGAAGTTTAAAAAATTTTTAAACTCTATAGGGACATTTTATACTAGTCTTCTGAAACAACAGATGTAGTAAAAATATATCTATTCCTGAATAAAAATTAATACTTCTGTGTATTATAAGAAATTGATCTACAGCAAGATACTAGCATGTATGAGGTATCTATTATTGAAAAGACAAGAAGAGCTGCTAAAAAAATATAAAAAAATTAAAAAAAAGCACTAATGAATGGTAGGATTCCTGAAAGTGTCGTGGATAATTCCAATAATGATCAGTAAAATAAATTCTTAGAAAATGAAACAGAATATACATAAACCAGAGAAATACACATAACATGCACAACATATTTTGCGAGATGATTTGCTGCTCAATCAAACCATATGTATTCTTGCCACGCTTAAATCAATCACCTAATCAATATTATTAGTTCATTGGATTAGTTCCTCCCTATAGTGACTGTTTATTATTGGTTAGTTAGTTATACTTTGCAAACAAATCCTTCCCTTTCCTTGTAAATTTTTTTTTTTTTTCATTATGCCATCATAAATTCACTGATTCATGTCTAGACTTTATAGGATCGCATGCTATTCACTCTACCTAGCAACTTATAGGACAGACATATCACAAATGTCCATTATTAATAATTTGTTTGCCATTAATAAAAGTATTTCTACTCACACTCATTCTTTCCTTTACATTTCCCATTCTCACATGGCTTATAAATGATGGCTCACATATTTACACCCCCTTTGAGTAATTCAAATATAACAACCAAATAGAGCATTCTCCTTTCATTATTGTTTACTAATATATCTTAAAACTAATACATTGTTCCCCCACTCTATGCAGATTTGGTTACAATTGATAAATTAAAGTATTCAAAGTTATTCTACAATTAATTGCATTGGACCAATTAAGATGCATGCTGATGCGCTATACACTCTTAAAACTTTCATACATCAATAAAAATGCAGTCAAATTGTTGTGAATTTTGTAATGCAGGTTGCATAAGCTACATGACAGCATACCCAACCATTATGAGCACGCAATGCCACTACTATACAGTCAATATTGAATTTTTCCATTTATAGGAAACTTTCCTTCACACTGGCAAGTATACCATCCACCTGGCTTCACATCATCCATAACAAAACACAGGCACTATGAAACGTCTTGTTCACAGTGCTGACACAATTTGTTCTTTGGATTCCCTTTTATTAGATACATACAATAAGAATTACTTTATTTTGGCATGTAATAGATATAATGAAATTATCATCCAGAAAATAATCGATAAATATCATTGTACAGCCAGACTACAATTTGATGTTAAAAGGATTTTCATACCCTACCTTTTTAAAGGGATGTCTGAACAGATAATTCAGATTCTTTCAAATACAATCTGTGCACTACTTTCACACCAGTTCAGAAGTTATCTTCTTTTCTTCCATCTACCAAGGATAAATTGCCACTTCCATCCTTACCTGGTGTTTATCAAGTACCTTATTCCTCCTGACACTGCAACTTTGGACAGATTGATTGGCCATTCTGCTGAGATCAGAATCCAAGAACACCAAGACTACACCTTGCTTCTCATGCTATAGATACCAGACATAGAGTTCAAGGACCAAGATTTTGCACTACAGTAATTTAAATTTTATCATCTTTGAAACTTGCAAAACCCTGCATCGTTTCCCTAATCATGCATGTTTCAAAGTTTCGGGAAGTAATTGCCATAAACTGTTCATAGTTTATTATTATTATTTAGTTAATTCATTTACAGATTCTTGGCGCTCTTAAACTTTAATGTTTTCTAGGACTTGAAAATCCTAGCAATAATGTTCTGGCTAATTATACAATTAATGGTTGAGGCATAAGTAGTAGATATCATAATGATAAACCTACAAGAATATTTTTTATTACTTAAAAAAAAAGTTTTGTGAAGATTCTGAACTATTTTCAGCAACTGTGAGCTTAAAAAGATAACAATAACAATCACAAAACAGGAAAGCATGTGTATCAATATGAGATGTTACATGCATGAGAACTCACCACATTTTTCTCCTTCTCATTAAATCTAAAATGCTGTTATATCAAAAACATGCTAGATACTTCCACAATGCATTATCCTCAACTTTACCATGCATATTAATATGTGCAAGAGTGCACTATTTTGTGAAGAATTGCACATGACAGT
The DNA here is from genome assembly GCF_054136105.1 of Typopeltis vanoorti. Lineage (NCBI taxonomy): Eukaryota > Metazoa > Arthropoda > Arachnida > Uropygi > Thelyphonidae > Typopeltis > Typopeltis vanoorti. The sequence continues at coordinate 24,884,814 of NC_143556.1, read as the reverse complement.
GAGGAAAAAAACTATCACAATTATATCATCACCCCTTTTTTCATTTATCAGGCCTGGGACCCTGATGCATGAATGGTATGATTTAATTACTGTATATCATTATATTGTAATATAATATACTTTATATATAAATCCATTTTACTAATTTGGTGTTTGATATGTATTGTGTTACCCAAATATTCAGTAAGTCACCTATTACCTGACTTTTAATTAACTGATTTTCTGGCTAAAATGTTATTGCAAAGTTGGATCACATGATATGTGATGACTGTTATCTCATTATGGATATTTAAAAAAATGATGCTGTATAGTTTATTACTTAATTTAATCATATATAGTTTGTTTTGTTTTATTCTGAGACCTGTACATCATATGCTAAATAAATAAATAATCATATATAGTTTCTTTAACCCTGCAGAGGTCGCGGTCGAAAAAATTGCAGCGTAGGTCACATGTATCTGAGAGATGCATTGTTTCTGGCAGGCCACTCTCTCACGCCCCGACCACAATTTGAAGTTGAATGGATTCAGATCGGGACTTCCAGGCAGCCAATCATATGGTGATATTTGGTCAGACACATATGCCTCCAATCACTGTTATGTGGCCCTTGCACTGACTGAGTCCTGTTGAAAGGTCTGCTGCCTACTGTGAAACAAGGTATTGTTCAGAGGCCTACCAAAGGTTCCAGCACAATGTCTTTATACACTTTGGTTGTCGATGAGGTTTTGACCCTTTTCTTGTAGAAATGCAACTTGGATACCCCAGATACATCACCCCCACCACCAAACCATCACTGATGCAAGGTGATGACTTCTCTGAATCCTGGGTGCTATGGCACATGCTGTGTGACCATCCAGGGTCTATACCCGATTCTTTTGGCAGTTAACAACTCTTCAGAAGTGAAAATGTTGTCATCTGTGAAGAGAATATCTCTGAGTCTGTTGTACATGTACTGCCAGAGAGTGTCTTTGATTTTATCACCCTCTGCCACATAAGTTGTCGTGTTAGGAAGTGTCCATTGGAATGACTCACCCCAGGTCATCAGTTAGTACATGTGGCATCATTCTTGACAAAATGTTTATCTCTCACAACATCACTTCTGCATTCTCATAGGATTATTGCAGAGGCATGCCTTCACAGCCCTCATAAGCTGTTGCATCGTAATGCAACATGGTCAACCTGTTCTTTGGTGGTAGATACATCCTCTGTATCATTATAATAGTTAGTAGTCCGATACACAAACATTCTACTAATCCTGAGTGTTTTTAGCATGTTAAAAATAACAGATGGCTGCATTCCAACTTTGTGAAGTACTATTACATCTACACAGTTCTCATAATCTCCTCACTGCATGGTAACTCTTACAGCTAGACAACTCTCTTTCTCTCTCTCTCTCTACTGATAAACTCATGAATGTTGGCAGCATGAAGTTGTGCAGAAGTTGCAATGGTATTTATGGCAAGACTGTGTATATATACACACACATACCAGAACATAATTTAGTCGAATATATTCCTGGCAGCTCTGCTTTCAGTAAAATTCATATTAGCTTAGAATTATTATTATTATTATTAGACCTTCAAGGAGTCTAGACTCACTGTGAGAAGTCATCACTCTCCTACAAAAAGATTCAAACTGTACCTTAAACAAATTCATAGTTTCTGCATTCATCACATGCTCGGGCAATGTTCCAACTACCATCCACTATTCAGAGGCATCTACTCCTCATTCCCTTGTTTATATCCTTCTATACAGCTTACAAAGCTGGTCTTGTGTACCCTGTGAAAAATTTCCTCCACATTGATCCATCTTCCTCTATTTGCAAAGCTCTGAAAATTGCATTCCCTCAATCTGCCTTCATATCTCAAATTAAAAAAAGACCTAACACTTAAAGAATCTTCTCTGAATTCTAAGATGACCTCATACCCTTGAAAACTATGTGGCCGGATCTATGCATGATTGTCCATATGTAGCCTGATCACACCTGATACAAGAGAACCATACCATAACTTCTTTGCTTTGCTTCTACATGTTGAAGTTCTCCTTATCATTGCCATAATCTGTTGTGATGTCCTTACAGTTTTAGCAGTATGACTCATAACGTTCAAGGCTCTCCTTCAGAACTTTTTCATTAATTATCTACTCTACAGCCCCTCGTTGCCTACTGAATTCCAAAATCTATTCGGGCAATGTTCCAACTACCATCCACTATTCAGAAGCATCTACTCCTCATTCCCTTGTTTATATCCTTCTATACAGCTTACAAAGCTGGTCTTGTGTACCCTGTGAAAAATTTCCTCCACATTGATCCATCTTCCTCTATTTGCAAAGCTCTGAAAATTGCATTCCCTCAATCTGTCTTCATATCTCAAATTAAAAAAAGACCTAACACTTATGTAAATAATCTTCTCTGAATTCTAAGATGACCTCATACCCTTGAAAACTATGTGGCCGGATCTATGCATGATTGTCCATATGTAGCCTGATCACACCTGATACAAGAGAACCATACCATAACTTCTTTGCTTCTACATGTTGAAGTTCTCCTTATCATTGCCATAATCTGTTGTGATGTCCTTACAGTTTTAGCAGTATGACTCATAACGTTCAAGGCTCTCCTTCAGAACTTTTCCATTAATTATCTACTCTACAGCCCCTCATTGCCTACTGAATTCCAAAATCTTACACTTTGCAACATTGAATTTTTATATGAGCTCATTGTTGCAAAGTGTAGAGTCCACTCACACGGTCTATTCAGATCCTCCTTCGAGGCTACATCACCTCTACTCCTCATAGTTCTTCCCACCTTTTCATCATAATAGCATATATTCCAGTGAGATAAATTATTGGCTCAACTTCTGTGACATCCAAGGCACACAGATAACTCCAAAAATGTAAATATAAATTATACAAGGGAGGATGACTGTTAAATCAAATAATTACAAAAATGTTTACTTGAAAATAATAATAATAATAATAATAAAAAGCGCCATGAAGTCTGTGTGCTTGTTGCTTATGCACCACCATATTCCAGATGGTGTTTTTTGCCTTCTTTTTCGGGAGAATTCATAGCTGTTGGACTTCCATTCACTGGTATGCAAAATGATTTATGTATCATATTACTCGTTCACCTGAACATCTATCTATCTGTTCAGATAATAAGGTTTTCATTTCAGGAATTACTGTGTTAATGACATAAAAGTCCCAGTTGCTTCATTTGTTTTGTCTTTCCTTTTCATGATTGGTTAATGAATACACACTATAAACAAATACAGCATTATATGCTGTGTGTGTGTGTGTGTGTGTGTGTGTGTGTGTGTGTGTGTGTGTGTGTGTGTGTGTGTGTGTGTGTGTGTGTGTGTGTGTGTGTGTGTGTGTGAGAGAGAGAGAGAGAGAGAGAGAGAGATTCTTTGGGGGGAAAAAAAAAATATATATATATATATATATATATATATATTAATCTTTGGATTAATATATATATATATACTAGGGGGCTCTGCCTACGATGCCTAACCCCCCGTGTTCTGGACTGGTAGGCCGGTTCTCTTCGAATTTTGAAGACTCGACACAGGGTAGCCCCTGAGTTTCAAAACATTTCAAATAACTTGACAAAAACGTTACGGCCTACGTCCGTTTCAAGCCGACATCACATCTGTTTCCAATTTCGGCTTATCATTTTATAGTATAGAGTAGATATATACATTATTATTATTATTCCACTGCTTTCTAATGGATCTGGGTTGAACATTTCATGCTTAATTAGCAGTCATTCATATTAAACAAATGAAATTGTTTTCTGTGTGATGCATAACACACTTATACAAAAACAGTTTTTCCTTTCATAATTCTGAACGATTTCAAATGAGTATGAATGTCTGATTAGTTAATTTATTAAACCTGTCACTGTCTGGGAATTAGATAATAGGTGACTTTCTGGATCTTATTCTATAGAGTTGGACTAATCATGAAAGACTGATAATTTTCTGTTAGTATACTATGTATACAATAAATATAGGGTAAACTTAACATATATTCATTTCAGGGTCATAACTTTTTTCCTCATGCGCATCCACCCCTTCCAGAGAGTGAGATACTGGATCATCCCAGTCTAAAAAGAGCAGTTCTGGAACTTGCTAGTGTTCTTGATGTAAGATCAATTTTTACAGAAACAGATGAAGCAGACTGACAAACAGTGATGTTTACCCTAGCCTGAGCCATCATTTTTATCCCTCTTCAGGCTATCCTCCATCTGTATATCATGCATAGACACAGACAAACCTAATGCTGGCTGCTGTAAAAGAAAAAAAAAAATTGTGTGTGTTTGTGCATTCATGCACTTTCACATGCATGCATGCATGTGTAAATATCTTTATCACTATAATGTTGGTGCTCAGCAACTGCTACAAATATTTCAGCCTTTATCGTCCTGTATATCATATGCAGGTATGTATCAGTGTTGTTGACCATTGCACGAGTATCATTTTCTCTTCACTATTTCTCTGTGTATACTTTTCCCATTTGAGTAAATATGCTCCAATCTGGGCTGTTCTTGGTTCAGATTTTTCCACTCAGGTCTCTAGTTAGGGGACATTTGTCAAAATCCAGCACATCTGTAATAGGGACCAACTGGCCTCAGTTGCAGGAGAAATTACATAATTAGTGCTCATGCCATAGCGATTAAAGTGCCACAAAAGTGGAATTAAGATTCATGAGTAATACTGAAAATGCTGAAATTTTTGCATATATAGTATACCAGTCATGTGTTCATAATTTTTTATTTTGTTTATCATAATGTAGAGTACATCAGTTCTGAAAATGTGTGTGTGTGTGCGTGCACACACAACTGTATATCATAGTTATTGTTGTCAAGAAAATTATTCATTCTTGTTAATCATGTATACCTCACAAAAAAATTACGAAATGAGCCACCTTGATGGGAGATTTCATTTGCTAATGTTTTTGTGAGTACTTTATTTTTTTTTTAATTATTTTAAGGAAATATGCTGCATATTTCTTGAAGACTACATATATTTCACTTTTGTAAGAACCTTTTAATAAAAAATAGTTAATATCTGAATTTTGTCCTAAAAATATCACCTTTTCCAGAAAAACTTGCACCAGACATAGTCTAGTCATTCTAATGTGATTCAACTTCCTTTCTCCATATCTTTTTTTTAAGATATCAAAAATAAAAAATATTTTGAATCTAAACTAATCTTTTTTCCTTATTTCCCATGCTCCAATCTCATTGTAAATTTCTTACCAACTTACATGTTTAAATTACTTATTGCCATTGCTTAGATTCAAGTGGTTCTTAGATCAATGGTTATTTTTAATAATCTAACATATAATATTTCTGGCAGCTATGATTATTTTAGATTGCTTAAATTTTGGAACTTAAATAACAACTTGCACCAAAACTGTAGAAGTATATAAACTGTAAATAGTGGCTCATCTAAAATACCTGGTTGCTGCTGCTGAAAAGAAATCCCCTGTTTATGATAAACTTATTCACTTGTGGTTGTTTTATCCTTATCAAACAAAAGACACTGAATTTCATTTAATGCTTAGTTTTTCATTTTGTGAATCGAATTTTATTATTTAAATTATAAAATTTGTAAATTCAAGTATTGTGTTATAATGCCGTGAATGTCTGATCACATGCTACAATTTAAATAATAGTCTACTCTGCAAATATAGTGATAGTTTTAAAAATTCTTCATGCAATAAAAATTTAAAGACCAGAGGAAACTTATTTTTATAAACTGTTACTAAGTTGATCTCACAGATTTCTGTTTTGATGGGTTTTTTTTTTTTTAATATTTATACATCACTAATGTTATTAATTTAAAAATTATTCAGGAAAAAAATTGTAATAAAAAAAAAGTATTGGTATATATGAAACTGTTTATTGCTGATATTTCACTCTATTGAATATTGTTGAAATAGCTGCTGTGAGTACTATTTAAAAAATCAAAAACTAAACATCAGATGAAGTGTAAGTGTGTATAAGAAAGTTTTTTCAATTAGAAACAAATACAAGCTACTGTCTTTTATCTGAATCCTGCAGACTATACCATTATGATTCTTAAAGAATCAATGATGAAAATAGGAATAATGTTAGCTGGTTTTTATTTGACATATTTTTGGGAATGTAAGAAAAACCACTATGGTAGACAAGAAAAAAACAGTGTTTTTAATGGTTTTCTTTTTTTAATTATCAAACAGTATTCAGCATGGCACAAAAAAAACTAAATAACTACAACGATATATGTTATGGAGTAAACGGTTCATTAACAAAGAAATATATGTTTACAACTGATGATATGTACATCCACAAATATCCACCTTGTCTTTCAAGATGGGTTTCACAGCACATGTGAAAGTTCTCTGTCATTTTGGAGAAAACAAGATGGGACATCTGCTGGATATATTATATAATTTTATCCCTTAATTTATCGGGGTTTGAAGATGGGTCATGGTGTAATATCCATTCCTTCAACATACCCCAAATGAAGGCATCGATTGATGTGAGATCAGGAGAATGTGAATGGAATGGGAATTCTGTGAACCTCAAAATGAGCTTCCTGGGGAAGTGTTATGATAAATAGGCTGTAGAACCACGTGATGAGTGACATGTTGCTCCATCCTGTTGGAATATCTGTGCATGAAACAGGATGTTTTTTTGCATGACAGATCCTATGCAAATCCTGGGTGAACAGAATCTCAGTGTAGCATTCGCTATTCAAGGTCATGGATACACCACACCCACCCTCTTTAATGAAGTAGGGTCCACTTATGCCATGGCCGGAAACCACACACACCATGCAGTGACCCTCTTGCTGTGAAAAGGTTTCTCTTGGACAAATTCAGGTCTTGAAAAACCAAGAAACCTGTAGATGCGTTTGTTTACAAGACCACTTAGATGGAAATGCATTTTGTTGGGGAACCAGAAATTATGGAGGAATGATGGATCTTCATAAACACGCGTGCACAGTATTCCTGCTGTGCACCGTAATTCATTGCTGTTAAACACTGACCCACCTGAATGATGTACAAAAAGGTACCCAGCTCCTTAAGGATTCTCTATAGTGACTGCCTCACTATCCCAAGTTTTACTGCTGTTCGGCATTGACTGTTTCAGAGACTGCAGCACTTGCTCCAGCTCATGTCTGTGATTCTCACTTGTGTTAACAGTTCATGGTCGCACCAAATGCCCTTTGCATTTCTTCAGAACATCTCGGTACGTCAGAACCTCTTGATTAAGGCAATAATGACACTATTGCTTGGGGCACACTTATGGAACAGACTGCTCACAAACATGTCATAGACTTGGACCATTTGCTCTACCAACTCCATATAAATGAAAATAATGCTCAACAATAAACATATTTTCGTCCAACGTAAACACCATTGCTACAGCTAAATGTAATGGCATAGACTCTACAACATTCAGTCATATGGCATATGACTGAATATCTCATGCTGCATATACTGAAGGGGTGTCAAAGTTCAGTACTTCTTTTTCCTTTTTTTTTTGCATCATGCCATACTTATTGTTTAATAATTAAAAATAAAACATTAATAAACAAATATAGTAAATAAACAATATTGTGCATTTTCTGTGCATACTTGTGTACTTACATTAAACAAAACATGCAATATTATTATTATGTATGTTTATATTTGTTTGTCCATTTTTTGGTAAACACATTCTTAAATTTAATGTGTATTAAGTTGCTTTATTTCACTGATCCTCCATACTTTAATATTCTCTGATTAGCAAACAGATAAGTCAAAAATGCATTCTTTTTGCTTAGAAACAATACATCACTGAATGTTGTGACTTTGGAAGTATTTTCTCAGTATTTTTGAAAAACACTATTTGCATTATGTATAGAGAACTATATTTACTTGTCAACCCTATACATTTTCTTGTTGATATTGCACTACATAGGCCTTTCAGAAATGATTAAATAGAAAATAGTGTTCACTCCAAATAACACAGTGCAGTAATTTGTTACATATGCTCTGTTCCAGTTATAATTTGGCATTGAAATCAGGGGAATAAATTATATATTTAGTTTACTCCTTTATCCAAGTGTTCAGGGAAAGTATGAACAAGAGTTTGTCAAACAGTTGTGTGTGGTTTTCTACATATTACAGAATTATGTTTTTTCTGATAAGTTTGGAAGTCCTTTGGAAAAACATATCAGGATATGAAACAGATGTAGTAAAATTTAGTAATAGAATTTTTTATGTTGTTGTTTTATTTTTTACCACTAAGTATTGAAAAAAGTTATTTAACCCCTTGTCGTACCAATTAAAAATCAAAAAGCGGTCATTTTTCTGCCAATTTTTTGGGCAAGGGTGATTTGCTGGATCAAATTCATCATTATTTGAAAAATAATGATGAATTTGTGCGAACGCAAATGAAATAGCAAATGATACATGCCATTGGCAACTTTTCTCGGCTGAAAGGAAATAGGCACAAGATTGTCTAGCGTCTATATTCAGTTGTATTTATATGTGAAACCAAAATTCAAAATCAATTTTGGTGCAATAAACAAAAGACGTCTTTGTATGTTAAGGGGTTAAATTTGAACAGAAAAATTACTTATTTAATATGTGGGTTTTCTACTTGTTAAGTAATTTTTTACATATGCACATTCAAACTTGTGCCATGTTTGAAGTCACCTGATAGTAGTATATATTTGGATATTATTACTGTTGTAAGGGCACCTCCATGGAATGCGACAACTCATTGTGAGAGGCCCATTAACAGACAAAGCGCAAACAACTGACTCTTGCAAACCCATTCCATCCATTCACAACTCTGAACCACACTTTTACCCAACTCTCAGGAATAGCCTTTTGTTCTGCCCCCTTTAGCCAAGTTCTGAAAGTTCCCCTGCATCAATCCTATAAAACCCTTTAAGTAACTTAAATGTTTCCATCATATCCCCTCTTTTTATGCCTATCAATCAACTTCAGTCCATGCACTTTCAGTTTATCCTCACATGCACCACACATCACTCACCATCGCCTCTGAATCCTCTCCACCACTTTCTCATACCCAGGAGACCAGATTTCAGCACAGTAATCCAGGTGTGGACATATCTGGGCCTTATAAAGAGAAATAACAACATCCTATTAGCCAAGTAACCTCATGAGCTATCTTAGCAATATGTCCTCTAAACTTCAAATCTCTGTCTGCTACCACTCTTAAATCCCCTAGCATAATCTGTTTCTTGGAGTACAGTTCCATCAATGTGGTACACAGCTTGTAATCTGTTTGTCCCAAAATGCATACCTTTACATTTCTACACATTACTCTGATACTATTATCTTTTTCCCCTACCAACAGCTATTTAAATCATCCTGCAGGTTCTCCACATTGTCTTGATTCTCTATTACTCTACATAAATTTGCATCTTCAGCAAACAACTGAATATTTCCTTTCAAGTGATATTTCATATATCATTTGTATACAAATTAAACAGTGGTTCAAGCACTGCAGCATACCACTAGTCATCAGCTTTCACCTGGATTCTGCTCCTGCATATACTACTTTCTGATATCTGTCCTGCAGCATCCTCTTATCCACATAACCAGTGTCATATCCATCCCCATTTATTCTAATTTGCATAACAGTTCCATGTGATATTTGGCCAAATGCCTTTGCAAAACACTGCAGAGAATCATCATGTAGCTATTTCATTTATCCAATCCAGCTGTCACTGTATTATAAAAAGTTAGTAAATTACTAAGTCTTGACTGACCCTTCACAAAGCCATGTTGCCCCTCATAAAATATCATATTCTTATTCACTCATTCCTGAATTCTCTTTTGGACCAATTTTTACTGTACTGTTATCAGCACCCCTGAGATACTGATTGGTCTATAATTTGCTACTGCAGCCGTAGAACTTCTCTTATGCAAGGGAATTATTTTACCCTCTTTCCACTCCCTTGGAACTCTACCAGACCTGAGACTTAAAGTGCCTAGTCCAGAGGCATTGCCATTTCCCTCGTATATTCCTGCAAAAAAACAAGCTGATATCCCATCTAATCCCACAGTTGTATTTGCATTATGATTCTGCAATATCCTAAGAACCTCTAATTCATCCACCTCTGTTCATGCAAATTCTCTGTCACATTTTCGCAGCATTAACCTCACTTGTCAGTAACTCAACTATTTTAACTGCTTCTGTAAGCTTGTAACTATCAACACTCATTGAGGTTAGTCATTCTGCCTCTTATTTGCTATATAGCAAAAGAATTCTTTGGGATTTTGTTTGGTGTTCTCAGCTAGTTTCTTTTAATCTGATTTTGGCTTCCTTACCATGCTGATCACCTTTCTCATAATAGGAACATTTTTTGACGAGCAATTGATCTTTTAATGAACAATATAGTTACATTAACTGATATAAACAAAAGCTAGCTTTCTTGAATATCCTCTCTCTCTGACATATTTTCATTTGTTAGTAAAATTCTCATGACTTTAATTACTGAAATTATTAATTCTAGTTTTAATTAGACATTGCAATTATGTTTTAAATTTCACTTGAATCTCATGCATACATAGTGAACAAGCATAATAGATGCCTGAAATGGTTGCAGGTTGTATGTTTAATTCACAAACTGGTTAGTTTCGTATTTCTTTTCTTATTTTTTTTTTAAATATCTCCACACATAAAGAGGTGGCAAAACTCTTAAAACAGCAGGGTCATGTGTAGACAAGTGAGAAAGAACTTTGTTGTTCTTTGTGACAAGTTGTAGGTTATTGAAAAAAATCAGTGGGGAGAGCTGTTCGAAAGAAAGGAGTAGAGGGAATAAAAGCTGAAGATGAATTTCAAGTGTGAAGTTGCTGAACTGTGTATTGATGATGACAAACAACTGATTGTGTTTTTACATTCTCAGGACGAAAGTGGAGAAATGAAGGTGTCCAGTTTGGTGCATCAGTGCTAATTGAAAATAACTATGAAAAAGACATAATGCAGAAGCAGAGCATTTGTGAAAAGTGATTAGATGTCATTGGAGAAAGAGATCATCTAAAAGTGAACTGCATTTTCTCTCTCTCTTAATGTCTGTTTCATTGCGATTTAACAAGAAATATAATCATTCCAGCACTTTCTTGGTTATTGGACTTGAAAATTTCATTTTAGCTTAAATTAGACATGTTGCTAGTAACATTTTCCAGTGTACTACTTTCTTTTATTTAAAAAAAAAAAAAAAAAAAAAAAAGAATTAATTACAGACCATAACATTTAATATAATACTTATTTGCATAACACTTTTTAGCATACCCAAGCTGAGTCAAATTTCACAATTTTTAACCATTAATTAAATAGTTTTTTTTTTTCCTTAATTTTTTTTCTGCACTTTTCATTTTCATAGTTGATTACATTTAACACAATATTCATGTTATGTTTGCTGGCTCTTACATTTCTTTACACAGCCAGCAGATACTGCACATGCAAAAGGTAATACAATACAGTGTGTCCGTTCATTGCATCTTTGCACGTGTTATTTAATAAACAAAAAGTGCATTTTTTTTATTTATGCTTTAAACTATTTAAAATTATTTATGAAATATATCATTTCATAAATCACTATGTACCTGTATGTGTGGAAGATGCATACTGTCAGCCCATGTATCTTTGATTCTATGGCAATTCTCAGCATGCTATCTTGTAGGGTAGTGGTGTTCAACCTTTTTTACTACGCGAGCTACTTTTCTATAAAAAGTTATTCGGCGATCTACTCTCTTATATAGATCATGTCCCCCCAACCTGATATCTGATTACACACAAATAAACAACTAAAAAAAAAATTCACAACTAAAAACTTTATTTGTGTATTTAAAAATTTATTTATCACTTTTAATTATTTTAATACAACAAATATTTAATACAAAAAAAAAATATATATATATATATATTGGAATAAAATATTTATTTCTCTATTTTGGAAAACCAAAGTTAGAAAAAACAACAGATTGATTACAAACTCACAAGCTACAGGAAATGCTCATTGATTTAAAAAAAAAAAAAAAAAAAAGTTAATGTGAAATTTGGCATTGTTTGGACCTTGCAATATTTTCATAGTCAAGTTGATATGAAGAAGTGGCCAATCGTAGACAATCATCCAAATGATCATTTGTAATTTGGTTTCTTAATTGATTTTTTATGACGGTCATGTTTGAAAAAGCGGATTCAAAGTATGTCAATCCGAAACACGACAGAATTTTTCGCGCAATATCAGTTAATATTGGGAATTTTTCATGTGCATACTTCCAAATGACTTCATTGTTTATTGATTTTAAATGTAAACTATTCTGAATATTTATTATCTCAAGTTCTACTTCAGCTTGGTTTATATCAAACAGCCCACTAATTTTATTTGGAATTTCGGTGATGTTCAAGTTTTCTTGAAATGGATTATTGATAAAAGATACAATCATTTCAGTTTCATTAAAATCTTTAAATCTTATTTCTTCCTCAACTAATTCTATTTCACGAATAAATTCTTTTAAATCATAGCAAAGCATTTCTTGATTTTGTTCAAAAAATTTTAATAAATATGGGAGATGTCTAAATTCGCAGTCATTTATATTTTTCTTTAATAAAAATAAGTATTGTTGGAAAGTTTTTTATTGAACTTAACATGTCAATTAAATTTTTATCTCTACCTTGTGACCCTAAATTTAAATTGCTTAATCAGCCTGTGTAGCTCAGTAGAAGTGGTGTTTGCACTCTACAGCGCTTGACCACATGAAGAAAGAATTTGGTGGTTCAAATCTAGTCGCCGACTAGAGGAAATTTTTCTAAGCCTTTTTTTTCGGCTGGTTCCAGAGTTAGTCGATCTATCTCTGGCATGGGCTGGCGGGTTTTTTTCTCCCGAAACTCGGGTTTTTCGTCCCGTAAACTCAAGAAAATCGACCGTAGAAACCACACTATTTTCAGATATTAAAAATATTATGTTAGGGTTAGAGACCATGAGATGGCAGCACTAGCTTGCTGCCTTCTTCGCTGCGTACCGATGAATCAGTGATAGCCTTAGGCCAGCTATCTCTCTGATTGGCTACCTGTGGAGATTGAACTGCCCACTCAGTCTCCAAAAAGTTAGATAGGGTAAACGGCCCCGCCTACTCCCTATATGGGAACAACATAGCCGTTAGCTGATTTTTTTTTTTTTTTAATTTTGTACATAAATTTTGTGGATAAATATCTCCTGTTTCATCCAGAAAATTTTTATATCATTAATTAATACAAGAAATCTTTCTAAAAATTGACTTCTGCTGATCCAGCGAACATTATTGTACAACAGAAGTTCCCTATCATCATCTGCCTGTAATTTAAATAACCGGCGTTGCAGGGCTTTTCCTCGAACAGAATTTCCAATTTTAAATGTAATATCCAACATTTGTGTTTAATCTTTTACTACACAGTACTTGTTGGTGAATAATACAGTGGTACGTTAAAAAATCTGGATATTTGTCATCGTTTTTACATAATGAAATGAAACCTGATTTATTACCTATCGTTGTAGGAGCACCATCAGTAGTAATAGACACAAGTTTAAAAAGCAGAAGTTTGTGTTGTTTCACAAATTCATCAAATGCCAAAAAAAAAGTCTTCTCCCCTAGTCCTTCCCAATAATGTTTAATTTTCAAAAGGTCTTCTTTACTTGAATAATCTTGAAATACCATGCAAATAAATACTATTAACTGAGCAATATCAGTGAAGTTGTTTGATTCATCAAATTGTAATGAAAACGCAACACACTGATGAATGTCTGACATTAACCTGGCATGGACACCTTTCTCCGGCAGTTGGAACTCTTCCTTTCGGCAATTTGAAACCTTGTCTGCGGCCTAGAAGTAGTCTCTTTCTAGCGACGTCTTGAACTGAGAAGCTCCTTTCTGGAAGTGGGAAACTCCTCTCAAGCAACGTGGATCTGGGCAGTCTCTCTAATGGTGACTCTGGACCGGGCGGCCTCCTCTGACAGCAATTCTGGAACCAGGACCCCTTCTGCTTGCTTCAGTCCCTTTTTATTAGGCCTTCTCTGAGACCTCGCATGAAGTTTGGCAACCCCCCAAAGAATCAGTATGAGTCTTTCATCTTAAGTTTCAAGTTTGGCATGCCTTTTGTTCTCCTCTGCTTTCTTTTGATTGTAAGTTGCCGGCCATCGGAAAGTTGTTTGAACTCTTTCTGACTGACTTCGGAGATGTGTACACTTAGAGCCTGCAAGCCTTTCTCATACATACAAGTTTCAATAACAATCTTTCTAATGTTGCCATGTACAGCTTCGGCCACAAAAACATTGCCTTTGATTTTAACACTCTGACATATTCTTATTAAAGCAGTATATACAGTTAGCTTCAAAAGAGTTATTTACAAAAACATCTAATACAAACTATACCAAGACAAACAAAGTTTATTTTTTTACAATATTCACATGGGACTTAACCTAAGTAAAAAATCGATGTAATGTGCTTCGGAATATTTAATATTTAAGGCAGGCTACAATCGAGTTTTTACACTTTGCTTATAATCGTATTCACTCGGCTCTCTGTTTGACTTCCACTGATCCAAATTAATTCATTTACCCAGACTAATAAGAAAATTACTGATTTGACAATTTTAACGAAAAATAAATAAACAATAGCAATACACTTAAAGCAAATTAAAAATAATACAAAATAATGATAAATAAAATATTATGTTTTCAGTTTTAATTAAATTTGTAAGTTAGGAGGAATATACAAGAGATCGACCAAAAATCGCTCCGCGATTGATGGGTTGAACATCCCTGTTGTAGGGTCTGTCCTGATAATTGCACATAACAAATAATCTCATGTGTTATTAGATATATGTATGAAGAGCCTCGTGTGTCATTGTAAAAAAAAATTCACTATGCAATTAAACATTATGGTTTGTATATTAAATTTTATCAAACAGTTTAGAACTAATTGCAAAGAACCCTTTCATTAAAAAAATAGCTCATGATTATGATCACTACCGTATAAGTTATACTGCAGTTCTTTCCACAATTTTCTTTCAGATTTTAAGATTTTAGTTGAGGGAAAAATAATGCTAACTTTCAGGATGGATCACCCCAAAACCTTTATAATTCAGTCATAATGAACATTTTTATGAGTGTTTTTTTCCTCCAGACTGCTTCCCATACAATTAAATCTCATCCGGTCATTGCTTGTTGCATGATGAAATCAGCTTTCAGTACCAAGCGAAAGGTACTGGGAAAGATCTTCAAACCAAGATCCTTCCTAGTCATAGAGTGCATGTTGTTTTGTTCTCCCAGGTGTTCTTCTGAGGTTTACTGAATGGTTAAAAAATTAAAAAGAATTGTATTTGGGAGAAAAAAAAAAAATTTGGAAAGAAAGTGATTCTGAATCGAATCAGTGATGAAACTTGAATGTCTTATTGTTATACATTGTATGTTGAATATAGCAATATTGTTGTAAGTAATAAACTTATAGATAATTGTAAGGACTACAATCATTCAAAAAGCAAAGTTAGGCATTTTCTTTTGTAGGTAATTAAAAGAATAGTTCTGATTTCTTTGTTATATAAATCCCACTTAAGAGCAGTTGCAAGCCTTAGCACATCCACATTAATACTCTGAATAAGCTAAGAGTTCATAATCTGTAACCTCTGTTCTAGTGACCAAATATGGAACTTCTTTGTTATTAGGCTCCCAGTAAGCATAATAGTAGTCTCACACATGATGCAGTGAAATTCATCTACCACCTAAATCACATATGTCTCTGTTACATATCATTATTGGTTGCAAACATGAATAATACATATAACTATGTTGTAAATGTTTAAATGAATTCCAGGTGATGAAAAGTTTAACCTTTTTTCTTTTACCAGTTTTCCAGTACACAAAAGTGTTGAAGAACAGTTTCTTTATGAGAGTTTTGCATTTTTGCATCATGCATACAATTTCTTTTTCAACACTTTTATGTCAAATTATTAAGAAAATATCAATATATAGAAGATATATCATCATTGTTAATTGAGTATTAGGCTTTTATTTGTATGCTATGCAATAAATAATAAATAAATTTTAATCTACAATAATATATACATTATTGTAGATTAAAAGGAATAAACATCAAGCTGTACTTTAACACCTATAACCAGGACTTAAGAAATTGTGCAAAACCATATTTGCCATGAAAAGAATATACTTGCCCAAGACCTCCTCTTTTTCTAACGATTTGTCCCAGTGAGTCCGTAGGAAATCCATAATCAGTGGCAATACATCTGTGTTTTTTTTTTTTTTTAAGTTAAAAAGTTATGTAGCAAGTTGATTTTTTATTAAACAAAATTATTCTGTTTTGTCCAGTCTGCAGCTACTCACCATGTATTTGTCAAGCTCTGCCTATAACCAAAAACATTTTTACAGGCTTTTATTTTTAAAATACAGTCAATAACAATATAATGAACTCCTGAACAAAACTGCACAGTATCAGTGATATGCTGGATTTGCTCTAGTGGAAGTTGTTTATATATCACATCCCCTTTTACTGTAATATACTTGGATAAAGGATTAAACTAAATTTATTGTAGTCTAGCCAAGTGAAAAATAAACTTTCAACATCTTTCTCTAAATCCAGAGTAATTTAATAAAAATGTGGCACACTGTTTGACAACTCCTATAGGTAGAGATGACCTTGCTAATGCATCTGCCTGGTATCTCCACTTGGGCCTGGCTCCCACTGAAGAGACCTCAATAAAGGTTGAAACTAGTCTGGGTAGTGGCCCTTCCCTTAATGCATAACATTATACATATCCACAAGGAGATGTGTTTTGCATTATGGGAGATACTGAGATAGGAGTGATGTTAGCTTGCTCCACCTTTGCAACGGTTGCCCGGTGTTCTACCACCGTGCCCCAGTCCTGAAGATACTTTCAGGTGCAAACTTTATTTGCTCACACTTGGATAAAGGATTAAACTAAATTTATTGTAGTTTAACCAAGTGAAAAATAAATAAACTTTCAACCCTTTTACTGTCATACTCCTCTCCTGTTACTAGCAATACCAGGAGTGAGTAATTGAATTCTTGGCTGGTGATTCTGATTCTGACTTTTTTGTATTTAAACCAGGAGTGATTTTGATAACACAGCAAGTGAGTAAGATTACTGATTTTTCTTTGAAATTTTAAGTAATGATATTTTTTAGTTGTTTTGGAACCTTTTTTGTTATTTGTAATTGTAGTGTGACCAAATTATAATGTAATTACACAAAATTCATCTACATGAATTTCTCATCAAGTTTCATGCTGTTTAATTTCAAAGCATAAGCTTTAAGCCTTTTAGTTTAAAAAAAAAAAAAGACTGCTTTTCTCAGAGAAGACATTGAGTGCATTTTCCTTGAACAATATCAAAATAACATCTGAACTGTGCTTCTTTCTTTATGTATTGAAATAAGTAAATTCATAAAATGAAAAGTTTTTTTTTTTAAATCTTAATATGCATATAAAATTTTAATAAAAATTGGCACAGCAAATTGATTTTTTTTTTTTTCCCTCCTGTGCTTTAAGCAAAATGTAATACTTATAAATTTGGACTGATCTTCCATCTTAAGGGAAGCAGAATAAAAATTATAAAATTTTAATGAAAACTAAAACATAATTGTTATAAAAATAGATAATTAAAAAAAAAATTATCTGAAGTTGCTTGTAAGCACATTATGGAGTTTCCATGATAAAAAAAAAACCCAGCATACTGGAATTCCATTTTCCATGAAACTGCTTTTCCCATTGTGACATTATCCTAATAGAATCTCTTGTTATGCATATTGCTTACTGTATGGAAAAATATCCAAATGGGAAAAAAGAAAATGTGCTTGTGGTGACACATCACAATTTGTGATTTTATAGCACCATAGCATCACATTCATAATATTAACAGGATTATTAGACCAGACTTGACAGAATACCACAGTAAAGTTCTAAGCTCCAATTAGAGGAGCTTCCTCTAGGTTTTTTTTTTCACCTTTTTTTCAAAATTAGACATTCTTTGGCACAGGTAAATGAGGTTCCCCTCCTGGAATATTGGTTTTTAACTCTGCATCTCAAAAACATTGGCCATAGAACTTGGTTCAAACAGTAGTATATGGCATTATGGTTAGGAACTATGAAATGGCAGTTGTCTTACTATCCTCCCTAGACGTCTATAAAACCATTGGTAGTCTTAGTCCAGTTATCAGTGATGACTAAGAGTTGAGATTGGCTACCCACCAACAAAAAGGGCCGTGATGTCGTGTGGAAATATGTTCTGTAAGAGTAAGATAGTATCTGGTTGGTCATACCAGTTCCTTGAGAGTGGCCGCTAAGTTTTTGGCTAAGTGGTAATTCAGGCTGTCAATTCCTTCTACAATTGGACGTAATGGTGTGTTCTGTTTTGAGTACTTTTGGCAGACCATAAAATCTGGACGCATGGGCATACTGCAGTATTAATTTTTTAATTGTTTCTTCCAGCCACATGTCACATGTTAACTGATTTAAGTAGTTCAGTAGTTTTCTTTTTGTTGCGTTGCATGGGGTTGTAATTTACCATTTGGTAGGTGTTGTGGTCCGATACCAATTTCATTTTTTCTATGTAGGTTGTCCAATTTAAAACAACAGTGGCATTCCCTTTATCTGCTTTTGTGCTAATAATGTCGTGGTTATTTTTTAGGGATTTGAGGGCCAGTTTTTCAGCTTTATTTAGGTTGCTGCTTAATTTTTTGGTTGAATTTAGTAAACAGGTGGTTTCCATCCATATTTTGTCAGCTAAATTGGCAGGGAGGGATCTTAAACCTCTCTCGATATGATAGATTATATCTAGTTTATTTACTGACCTTAGAGCAATGGCGTAATTTAAACCTTTCTCTAGTAGTGAGAAAGAAAGAAAAAAATATGCCATGGTGAATTTTAATACACTTCCAATATTTCGGCAATGTCACGTTGCCATTATCACAGGAACTTAAATAGAAGACACGTGCACACATGCACAACACAGTAAATGAGGAACGAAGCAGGAAGCTATTCTTTCTCCTAAAAGTCCTGATGGTGCCCCCTAGTGGGCAATGTTGTTATTCTTGGCCGATTGAGCTGAAGGTCTTCTGATGTAAGTTTCCGAAATTTGGGGCAATCTCATGCAACCAAATTTGTTGAGGTTGGGATTGTTTCTTAGGGCTGAGGCTGATTCCATGAATAGCCTTTCATATTTGAATTTACTACGGTGTATTATCGTGGCTTTCTTCCCCTGTATTCTATGGCAGGTATCCAGCGCATGGTCTGCAAGACCAGAGTGGCTGTATTGGTGAAAATGGATGTAGTCCTTGTGTTCTGAAATTCTAATATTAGCTGCCCTGCCTGTTTGGCCAAAGTAGGACAGCTTATAACTGCAAGGGACTTGGTATACACCAGGTAGGTCCAGGGGGGAAGCTTGGTCTTTAGTGGAGCGGATAAGGGATGCGAATTTTTTATAAGGTCTCTAACAAGAAGTTAAGTCATGTTTTTTAGGATTTTTGTAATTTTTTCTGAGGTGCCTTGGATATAGGGAATGGTGATGGATTTAGAGTAATCCTTGTTGTGAAGGAGGGGGAGTTATTGATTTCAATATTTTTGGATTTTGTTTTGGGGGGGGGGGGGGGGTAGCCATTAGCTAAGGAATAATTTGTTTCGTAATCTAAAGCGTTAATCGAATAATTCCAATTATTAACTATTCAATCAATGTCAGAACATAAGCTGTAACCTTTAACATGTTGTACTGCATTTATATAATGTTGTAAGCATTGTTATTATTTATAAACACAAACAAAATTTAATGTTTTCATTTTTTCCTTGGGGGTGTTGCAGTGCCGCAGTGCTTGTGTACGGTCACTACTGCGCATTACTTAAAATTATAATAACAGAATTAACTCACGTAAAATATTATTGGTAGAAATTTCACCTGAGTATCACAGGCATCTTCAGTACATGTAAAAAGCTCATTAAACAATAACTGATAATTCCAAGAGCACCACCTAAGTAGCTATGTAAGATAGTAATTTGTCCTGTAAAAGTGATAATAGGAGCAACCAACTGCCTTCATTGAACAGTGATCAACTTTTCAAGCCATGCCCTGAATAATGATAAGCCCTTGCTATTTAGTGAATGCCTAAACTTTGCTGTGGCACCTAGGAGAGTAAACAAATTGGATTTTATGTATCATATTGAGAAAAGTATGATATCAGGCAGTAATTTTCTCCCAACTAACATAGCTGATAAAATACAATTAGAAACTTCTAACATTTTAAATAATACTAAAGCAATAACTAGAGCAGCAAAATTCTAAAAGCAAATCGGAATATTATAATTACTAGAGCCGATAAAGGGAATACTACTGTTATTCTAAACTGAACAACTTGCACTCAAGAAATGAATCAATGAAATGTCTGATAACAACACCTATCCAAAATATAACCCATCTAATTGGATTACAAAGAAAATAGAATTATTAAATCAGTCATGTTGTACCATCATTTTGTATTTTGGTTTAAGCCAATAAGAATACAATTTGGTCGGCTAAATCCTAAATTGCCAGCCCATCCTCTTTCATTCAGTATCCAGGTAAATACCCAACAGGGTGTACCACGAGAAGGTGATGATTGGACATTAGGTCAGAAACCCTGGTCGGTTCTCCGCATTCTTTTAAAGGCTATGCGGAGGTCTCCTTTCAGTTATATAGCTTTGACCCTTATTTAAAAAATCACTTCCACACTGGGCTCGCTCCCTGAGAATTTATATTCTGTCTAATATTCATAAGGAGAGCATACTGCTTTGGCTGATAGTTGAAGGTATCAACAGCCCCAGTTATTATCTAGCCAAGAAACTAGTGTCAATACTCAAGGAGATGATAGACGATTCCACCTCCTATATAAAAAAACAGACAACACTTTATACAAAATTAAAAATATCAAACTTGATAAAAGTGATTAATTAATCAGATTTGACATACCCTTTTCACAAATTTCCTAATCAATAACACAGTTCTTTTACTGGACAAATTTCCACTCAGTATCACAGCACTCTTTGTTCTTGTATTACATTCTGGTTATTTTACATGGCAAAATATTTTTCCATGCAAAAAAGAGAATATGCTACAGGTTGTTGTTATCCCCCCCCCTCCCCTTGCAAAGTTTTATTGGGAAGCTTTTGAGCAATTACTTTAAAACCCAAAACTTGGCTTGAGTACATTGATGCTGTTTTTGTTATCTGGCCCCAAGGCCACCACACTTAGTAGTGAGGGACCGTACACAGCATTGGGCAGATGAGGGTAATGTTATCTGTGAGAGTCGACATGGATTTGTGAAAGGGCGCTCTTGTTTTAGCAATATGCTAGCCTTTTATAATAAAGTTACAAGAACATTAGATGAGGGAAAGGCATATACTGCAATTTTCTTAGCAAAGGCATTTGACAGGGTGCCACATGATAAGCTGATATTTAAGTTGCAGCACATGGGTCTGGATGTCAGGTTAGTCAACTGGATTCAGGATTGGCTGTCTGATAGGTATCAGAGAGTTGTGTATGATGGAGCAGTTTCAAGGAGACAGAAGGTTACAAGTGGGGTCCCACAGGGCTGAGTACTAGGACCTATATTGTTTAACCTTACAATGACATTGCAAGGGAATATTCAGTTGTTTGTGGATGATGCGAAGCTGGGAAGGATTATTAGTAATAGTGCAGATGTGGTAGCCCTGCAAGAGGATTTGAATAAGCTAGATAGATGGGCAAATGAATGGGAGTATAAGTTTAATGCAGCAAAATGTAAGGTCTTTGCGGTTTGGGTAACATCGATGGGATGCTGCATACTCTATGGGAGGAGTTATACTGGAGGAAGTAGGCAAGACAAGAGATCTGGGGTTGATGATTGATAGAAACCTGAAGTTTAGGGGACATATTGCAAAGGTGGTGAAGGTAACACAGAGGATTGCTGCAATTATTAGAAGGACACTGACCTGCAGAGATAAGAGGGTTATCATTCCATTGTATAAGTCTCTGATCAGACCACACTTGGACTATTGTTTTCAGATTTGGTCCCCAGGATTTGAAGGGGATAAATTAACTGTGGAAAGGATACAAAGATGGTTTCAGGACTGTACAAAGATAGTTATGAGGATTGGCTGAGGGAATGTGAACTGCAGAGTTTGGTGGATAGAAGAAGGAGAGGTGATATGATTGAGACTTTTAAACTGTTGAGAGGTGGTTACAGGGTTGACACTGGGGAGTTCTTTCGCTTGGTTGAACAGCGGGAAGGGGTGATGACAAGAGGCCATCCCTGGAAGTTACGAAAGGAAACTGTGAGCAAGCGGATGAGGAGTGGTTTCTTTGCGTGGAGGGTGGTTGAGCCATGGAATGCATTGCCTGATGGAGTGGGGAGGGTGAGAATGGTCAATGAGTTTAAGGAGTGGTATGATAGACTGTGTTTCTTAGGGGGGGGGACCTCCCCTCAATGAGTCTTACAGACTTATGTTCTTAGGAAGGACCTCCCACGATGAGTCTTTTGACTCCATGGAGGCCTGAATAATAATAACTTCAGACACCTTCCTCAGCCACCTGAACAAGCATCACAAATGTATACAATTTACAACTGAAATTGAAAGTCAGAACACACTTCCATTTCTGGATACACTTGTCATACATCTTCCTACAGACAGTCTTTCCCTCAGTGTTTACTGTAAACCCACATATACTGGCCAATATATATATATAAACTTTTATTACAACCCAATACAAAAACTAGGTGTCTTAAACACACTAAAAAACAGGGCTTTAAAGATTTGCTCCAATTTGCAAGAAGTTAAACAGGAATTTAAAATTATCAGCAATACTTTCCTAAAAATGGCTACTATCAACAAAATTCTTCATAACTCTAATAATCTAATAATAAAAAAATAGGTTATAATAAGACTGTAGCCATTCCATAAATTTATGGGATATCAGATAAAATAAACATAATACAACCTTAGTGCCACCTTTAACCCTCCTGCAAAATTAAAGAACTTATTCAACTCTTCCAGGGAACCCTTTTTTCCCCTGGCCCATCCTGGAGTGCACTTGTAACCTGCCTTATATATAGGTGAAACTCGATGCACAGTCCTTTCCAGAAAAAAAGGAACATAAATGACACATTAAGTGTAATAACTGTGTTAAATATGGCCTTTCTGGTCATGCCCTGGATACTCTAAAAATCTCAAGAATGTTGATAGCACATACCTTTTATTCTGATAAGTCATTATAAATTATGATTAGGACTGTACGATTCTGGATTCTTAGCTTTAATATTGCTAACATTTATGTTAAATTTTTAATTAGGCTACTTTTCTGTTTAAAAAATATAATATTGAATTTGTTCTCTGCCCATGTAAAAATGAGATATAGCTTTGATGTGTTTTTCACTGGAGGTTAGGCTAGTAGAATAATTAGTCTCTTTGGCATACTGCTTGAATTAAAATGTAGCTTGTCTGTATGTATATATATTCATGTATACTCCAGATGATGACCTTAATGTGAAAGTCAAAATGTTGGGAAATGAAAGTAATGATTATTCTTAACATAGTGGTAGTCGTCATAATTTTGTCAATATGAATATCATGTTCTTAGTAGGAATAATAAGAACATGACATTCATATAATGTTTCAAATTAAAGCATATAGTCTTTGTATTATGCGACCAAAATATTTGATGTTGTTAAGTTATCTTATTACTGTGATTGTATGTTTTTTTATAGTATATCTGAACCTTAGATATTAAAAGATCATCGGACTTCATAATCAACGATTTTTGAACAAGTTCACTTAAATATTTTAGTACCACTTAAAACTACGATATAGTACTATTAAAACTGAATGTTATATTAAGATTTTGGATTAGCTTTAAGCAGTACTGATATGTTTGTTTTGATCACTTCTTTATTTACCAATAACTCTCCCTTTATGACACCTTAACTTTACTTAAAAGCGTTTACTCCTCCTAATATTAATCTTCACTTGGAAGGACATGCACTATTTTTATACAGATGGAAGAGCACAGCAATGAGCTATCGCCACTCTTCTTCCATAGCCAATTTCTATATGGAGCATTTCATAAACCTTACTCTATAATGAGTATGTTGATTTTTTTTACCATAAAACTAATGTAATAAAAAATAACTGACACTAGGTCATAATAATTATTTAATAAAACCTATTAGTTTTGCCATCTAAGCTAGTAGTAAATTATGATTAGGACTATAGGATTCTGGATTCTTAGCTTTAATATTGCTAACATTTATGTTAAATTTTTAATTAGGCTACTTTTCTTGCTGGGTTAGGGTAAAACACAAATATACAACAAGCATTAAATATCAATCATTACATAACTAAAAACACCAAACGTGCAGGAACCGTTACACACAAATACAAGTAAAACAGAAACACATTTAGCGTGGAAGCTGGCACATGGTCAGCTTCTAGTTATTACTGCCATTCTCAAACCTTCCACCTGAATTACATACATTAATAATGACATGTTCTCCATTTGGCTACATGACTTAGATACATTAGACCCCTTTCTTAAGCATCTCAACAGCCAGCACCCTAGAATCTAGTACACTATAGGAAAATAAAGACAGTGGTCTGTTTTTCTAGACACTTTAATCACACATCTTCCACTCTTTTTCTATCTTCAGTTTACAGAAAACCTACTCACATGGGTAGATATATTCACAAACTTTCCTGTCATCCTCCCACCCACCATCCCAACAATATGGTATCGTAAAAGCCTTTGTTAATAGTGACACCAATCTCTGTTCAAATGAGACTTCCCTTACCACTGAACTCTCATTTATTCTATCGTGTCAAAAAAAATAAAATAATTGTTTCACCTGACATCCCTCTCAACATACCAATTCCAGTATTGTTATTCCCTCTATCTAGGACACCTCTGGAAAAAAACAGAATTTTAAGAAATATGATATTTGCACCAGCTGGCTGTCCATATCTACCTGCTCTCCTAAAGATTGATTCCCTTCCTTCTCAGTTCCTGGTGCATACAACCATCATTGTTATTGCAACTTGTATTATGGACAAATTAGATCTACCAACATCCATCTTGAAGAACATAAGAAATATACCTGCCACCACAACTGCAATCATTCAGGTCTGGTTAACCATGATTTAGACACCATGCACAGAATCAAATGGAAAAAACTGCTATGCTTTTGAAAGATTTAAAAAAAAAAAAAACTTAATAAGTATAGTTGTGTCAAACTTTCCAAGATTTGGGAAGCAGTAATTCTTACACCTCCCACCCAACAACCAAGGCTGGCTACCAATGTCCGTAGAAGACACCCTTCTTAGGACTTTAGACTTCTTGTCTAATTTCTTCCACTTACTGTTTTTGTGTGTGTTATTACAATAAAAAAAAAGACATCAAACTACTCAAGGAACTATACAAGCTCACGCAGAGCAGGCTTTTACAAATACCCATGCCTGTGGTTGGGACTCGACCCATGACCTGTTGTTTGGAGAGCATGTGTGCTACTACTCGGCCAACCAGGCCCAGATGTTTTGCCAACACAATGAAATATTTGAACTATTAAACCTGTGTTTAATTATTTCATTGTACTGTTTTCATTCCTGAAGATGAGCTTAAACCATCATCTAAGCCTAAATACACATCTGCCTTATTAACAGGAATATATTCTCTAATAAGGTCTCATTGAAAGTGCAAAAATGCAATTGTTAGTAGCAGATGATATCTCAGCAATTAAAAGAAATTATTTTTTATTGATCCATTGAAACTTTTTGTTCACAGTTAATGGTTTCTATTTTTCACTGATGACTGATGTTTTTCTAATAGATCTTACAAAACATACCAGACTTCTACTGCAGTGATCCTGTTCAGCATTTCTGGGACATTCAAAAGCATGCTTCTCACACTGGTCATACATTAGTATTGGGAGATAATGTGCTGACAGTTGCCGAGTAACATTCTATTCACTACATTCCATTTGCTACTCCTTAATTTTGTTTAATGCATGTATGTAAACAATGGTGATCTTGTCCTGTGATGTGAATGGCCTATAAGCTTTGCATACATGAAATAAGAGTTATCAACAAAGGTGTTTGATTTTTATAGAAAAATTGTTCTAATCACTTATGTAACTTAATGCTTATTGTTGCTTTAACTGGACATGCTCTGCTAATTGGATGCAGAGGTTAACTTTTGGTCTGTTACTAAGGTTGTTGTGTATTATTAATATATACTTGGTGCTAATTCCAAATAATGCAGTCTAAAAGCAGTTTTAGAGCAGAAACATGAAGGTCATTTCAGTAGAAATGTGGCCACTTTGAGAGTGAAGTTTGCTGTTAACTTTTTTTTGTTAGCTCTCACCTCTTCATCTTGTATTTATTCCCCAATATATGTTATAGTAACATATATTTGCAGAATAAAATAAAATAAAATTCTAGTTACTTAAGTATAAAGAGCTAATAAGCTTCATTTCGGCAATAAAAACATTACTTAAATTAAGGGGATATTAAATCCCGCATAAGTTTTAAAACCGAATAAGAAACTCAAAGATCGGAATCAGAGAGTTTCTTGCCGAATATAGTAAACTATAAAGTATCGGCGACACTAGCGTTAGCCAACACATTTCTAATGTGTTTTTACATTATGGAAAATACCTAAGAATAGCGATCTGAACTTCCTCCACCTTTGCAACAAGTTGCCCGGTATTGTACTACGTACTAGGATCACTTGCATTGGCTAACGCTAGTGTCGCCGATACTTTATAGTTTACTATATTCGGCAAGAAACTCTCTGATTCCGATCTTTGAGTTTCTTATTCGGTTTTAAAACTATGTGGGATTTAATATCCCCTTAATTTAAGTAATAAAATTCTAGATTTTTGAATATTAGCTGCGTACCCAGTTTCATTGGAATAAGTGATTTTAAAATTATATATATATATATATATACTTTTTTTTCCCTTCTTGAGAAAACAGGATCTACTAAGCTTAAGACTGTTTATTTTAGTCATCAACTTTATTATTTGATTTATTGTGCTTCATCTCTTTTTTTTTTTTTTTTTTTTGCTTTTGTTTCCATCTCTCTTCTTTGATTTTACTGTAAGTTGGTTTGTAAGGTATAGTTTGTAATTCTTGCTTCTAGTTAAATCCTTTGGGCATACCCCTTTGAAATAAAAATTGTTCCAAATAAATACAATAATACATTATTTCTATTTTCAGTTTGTATTTCTTTTCTTCTCCCACCCCAGGCAACCTTCTAATAAAGGACTGAGATTTAAAACCACCTTAAAATGATTATTTTTTAACGATGTTATTAAGATACTCATGTCCTGAAGCTGAAGTTATGGAATCGTGATGGAAAAAAATTGGAAGGTACTGCTCTGCATAAGTTAGTAACTGTAAATCTGCTCAGAATTTTTGGAAGGAATGTTGTATTGTTCAAGTAATTTTAATCTCCACTCAGAGTTTATAATTTTATTATATAGTTCTTAATCCTTAAAATTTTAGAATTTTAAGGATTAAGAACTATATAATATTTCGAAAATTTATTCTGAAAGACCAGAATGGATGGTAATTATTTCTGCTTTAAAAGATAATGTTTTTAGAACATATAAGTTTAAATATATGCAAGTTTTTCTGTTATATTGCAGAGGGATGAAATCAACTGTAAGATAAAAAATGCTCCCTACATTGATAGATTGAGAGCTTGTGAATTGCAGAGATTGGTTGATAGGCGAAGAAGAAGGGACATGATAGAAACATTCAAATTACTGAAAGGTTTTTATAGGATTGATGCAGGGGAAATGTTTCAGCTGTGTGATAGTGATGGAAGAACAAGAGGTCATCTCTGGAAATTAAAGAAGAGTGTGGTTAACAACGGTGTCAGAACAAAGTTTTTTGCTTGGAGGGTGGTGAATGAGTGGAATTCATTGCCTGACTTAGTTGTGAGCTCTTCGTCTGTAAATGAATTCAAGAAGAGATATGACAGATATTGTTTTGCTAGTTTGGGTCTCCCGCGATGAGTCTACTGACTCCATGGAGATACCCGTAATAATAATAATATTGTAATTTAGATAATGCAGTTAATTATTTAGCATGCTGCTAATCTCTAAATGCATAATTAACAGAATTTCTGGATGAATTTAAGTGTACAAACAATGAATAGTGCAGATCCTTTAAAACACGGTGGGGAAAAGGATAATTTCTCTACATAAACTCTATTTGCTAGTTTAGTATTGTTTTATGAATTTGATAAAATGAATTACCATTATGTGTAGAACATTTCATTTTTAAAATAACTACTCATAGGATGTAAATTTTCTGATCAACCCATAGATCTTCTTGTGATTATGCTCATTATATATGCTGTCGTATTTTCAGAATTTCAAAAAAAAAAAAAAATTAATTAAAAGTCTAATCAATGTCAGAAGAAATCTCCTGGGATTCAAACTCAGCTTACCTATCCAGGTCAGCTGGTTAAACGGAGAATGATTTAAACTATTTAAAATGCTAATCATTCTGTATTTGATGATTAATGAAGATTTATTCACATTTGATAAGATTTAGTATTGCCAATGTGAACTGCTTTGCTTATTTTCATCTTTTGTCAGTATTTTCTTTTTCTGAATTATAAATTAGTAAAATAAGTAATATGTACTGTAATTTATTTTTTATGCATTTTTCTTTCCTTAAAAAGTTAAAATGTCTTTCAATTTATTTTCTTCCTTGAATACTGTATCCTTAATCAGCTGCTAATGCAGTACCTTTTACTATATATCTGCGAGAAATAATCTCTTTGGAAATCCAGTATTAAAACAAAAGGGGGGGGATGCAAAAAAAAAAGAATTTAATTTCCTTGAAAAGTATTTATTTATACATGTTTTTTGACAAGTATTGTTATCAATACATGTTGTCAGTCAATAATGATTGTATATACAGTGCAATATGATTTGTTGCACTATGTAAGTTGCATTCCACAAATCCATGAACTGTCACTAGTTAACAACTTATCCACTTATTTTATTTATTTATTTTTTATGTGAATCCATGGAACAAAAGGTAATAAAGTTGTTGTACACCAGTACTGTGAGTAGTTTAAGGATTAAATCCTCCAAAATCCAAATGGAACTTTTTTTTAAGCCATATTAGGCTTCCTTTTAAAATATATAATGATAATTATATATATATATATATATATATATATATAATTATCAGAAGATAAAATTAAATGAAATTTAATTTTATCTTCTGTTAATTGTAATGAAAATTTACATAAACAGTACAGAACATGTGGATAATTATTTACTGTTTAGTTGATACTACTGATATTTTTCACAAAATATCTGTCTACTGGATATTTTGGGAAAAATATTACTCACCTTGAACCTTTTGATTTTTTGAGTTAGTTGTTAGTTTTTGTAATAAAGTAATAACTAAATCTTGTAAAAAACTTGTAAAAACTAAAATAACTCACTACTTTATTACTTTCATAAGATAACAATAATGATATTATACAGCATTATTATTGTCTTTTGACCCATACTGTATAATATAATACTGTGTGAGTGACAAAACTAATACAATTTTTCGTGTTCTTTGAATTTTATAAATCACACTTAATTTTCTCTGTGTCATTTAGCATAACCACTTATAATGAATGACAGCTTTACATTTTTGGGAAGAATCAGTTTATATATATGTGTTGTGACCTCAAAGCACTTATGCTGGAAATGATGACAAAAATATGGATTTATACAAGATTATATGACCATGTGTAATTGTATAATTTTTTCGCTCTCTGTTGTGATTTGCAGGATTACAGAATTTGTACGTTGTTGTGGCAGAAGATTGAAAATATGCTCCACAAAAAAAAAAAAAAAAAGTAAATAAAATAATTTTTTTTGTGAAGCATGTGAGAATTCAATATACTACTACTGCTACAAGAATTCAATAATAAAATTTGGAACAACATTTTCACTTTCCTGGAGAGGCTATTTTAAAATTATCATTAATGTTAATTAGAGTATTTCACAAGTCAGATTGGTTTTCATACATGTTTTATTGTATATACATTTCCATTTTACCTTGGTATTCTTATTAAATTTAAAGTATAGTTTGTTGTTTTGATCAGTATCTCAGGATAGTGATACATTAGATATATCTAATATCCTATGAGCATGTTTTGTGTATGGCAGATGTGTGTATCTGTAGAGATATGTGTTTTCATGTAAGGAGTAGGTTACCAACTGAATAGTTACCCTTATAGACATCAAAATATACTTTTTTAAAATATAGAATGCATAAATTATTGTGATAACCTAGTAAGTTAGGTTGTATTTTCTTTGTTACATTTGGTGGCACATAGCATAAGCTTAAATCTAGTTTTGGAATCTTCACTATGTTTTGTTCTGTGAATCAAACTTACTTTATATGGTGATGAAGTTTATGCATTGATTTTAGAAGTTTGGTTTCAAATGGTGTGTGTGTATAGTACTACTAGCTAGTCTGGTGCAGATCCAAAATAACTATATACATATCCTTTCTAAAATAAAGTGATATTAGTATATCTGAAAAATAGCAATATTTTTAGTAGAATTTGTTTGTATCTATAAATGTAAACTGTTTCACTCTTTGAAATATTGAGCAGTATTTCATATGCAGTAATAGAAATTTTGATGTTTGTAAACTATGATAATTTAAAAAAAAAAGAGCAATTATCAGCTCTGTGGTAGCTACAGTTGTGAAAATATGTGTTCTTATTAATGTTTAGTTTCTTTTAAATATTGTTATATGTGAATTTTTATTACCATATGGAGTATCTTGTCTTTTAATAATTAAAAATTGAGTGTAATCCATTTTTTGTTTGATCAGTGTGATATTCATAAACTTAAGTTTTACTTGGTTTAATATTTCTTCTTTTTTTACTGTAGAGTAACAAAATTTCTACAAATATTGATTAAAAGTTTGACAAAAACTGTTCTCTTAAAGTCATATCATTACTTGCTATATTTGGAAAATCTAACTTTGAGCTTAAAAAGTATATTTTTTAATTATTAAGAATTAAGTATTAATCGATTTTTGTTTAGTCATTGTGATATTCATTAAAACTTAAGTTTTGCATGATTTAACATTTCTTCCATGTTACTATAAATAGAAAATTACTGCCAACATTTACTAATGAATATGTGTACATGTTGATTAAAAGTATGACAAAAAAATGTTCTCTTAAAGTCATATCATCTTGCTACATTTGGAGCCTAATGTTTGATAGTTTAAAAGAAGGTAGAGGTGTAATTTGGTGCTACCAAGCAAAAAAGAATGTTATCCATATGTATGTATTTTACAGTGGTAATCTTTCAAGTTTATATATATGAAAAAGTTGCCAATCAAACTACAGTGCTGTAATATTAGAGCATTATGCATATAGAAGTGAGGCCAATTTTAAATTTTATAATTTGTAATTTTTACTTTTATGTTGATGTGTTTTTTATAAGTTTTATTTTATATCAGTATATTTTATTTTTTGTTTCATTGTTTTTTATTTCAATGTTTTGATCTTTTCTAGTGTTGTTATCCCCTACATTTTATGTGCCTATGTGGCTTGAGCTGTCAGTGCCTAACTTGTGCCATGTCTGCCTCTGTAGGTGGACATAGAGTATAGAGCTTGTACATTCTTGTAAATTTTTTTTGTATTGGTAGCTCTAGTATATGTAGATTTCAGCATGGCTGTGAGGGGTAGCAACTGGTGGCCTGTGTCTGTTTGGAAGCATTAATGTGTTTGTGTAGGATTCAGTGTAAATATATGGCCTCTCTTCAGGTAATGTTGTCCATTAACATGCTGTTAATTTTTTTTTTTTTTTTTTTTTTCATTTTCCATGCATGTACTAAACATTACCAGAATATCTCATATAGGAGAAAATCTTATCAGTTGTTTATAACGTCATAAGCAAGCTTAATACTAAAGAACTGAACATACAGAAATGTTAATTGGTAATGTATGAATTATGCCTGAAGTATGAGCATGCCAAAATCAGTTTAGAAATAATTAATCGGATCTTCAGGCTGCAAACCAAATTATTTAGACCACTAATGTTGTCTAAATGTCAAAATTCCATAGTTTTATTAATTACTTTAATATGCTTATTGTTTATATTTAGATTAGGATAATTTTTAATCTAGCAGTTTCACAATAACAAGTAATTATACAGCTTCAGAAAATATGAAATAAAATTTTTTTATATACCTTGAATTTATAAAGAGGATTTTAATATGTGGTTAGCATGCATGATATAAAATGATAAAACAAATTGCCAGCATAATTGTCTCACTTTATTTACTCAAAATATTTTTGTTCTTAATGGAAAAGCATTTGCATTCAGAATTGTATGTAACAATAAGTTAAAAGATAAAAGAAGTGCTGTATTTTAATGTCAAGAATATAATAAGCCAAATATGTTGCAAAAGTGGTTACATCTAATTGCTGCTGAAATGGGATGAAGGGATACATTTTTGTTTTCTGAGTGAACATGTCATCAGGCTAATTAATTTAATAATTAAGGAACATTTATTAAAATGCATCTAAGTATTTCTAATTCTTGACTGATTACTCTTATTAAGAAAGTTATATGTATATATATATATGTTCATGTTTTTTTGACTGGCTGAAACCAAGAAAACAGACAAGTTAATTTAATGAGGCACACAACATGTTTCGTCAAAAATGACTTCTTCAGGTGTGGGAACACTTAAAGCAAATGACAAAAACCATAAAAACACTGTACCATTATAATAACAGACTTGTAAACTGAAGTTAAGTTTGAATTGTCATTATAGTCTCTGCTATAGTTCTATTGTTGTTCATAGCAAGTGTGCGAGTTCATGCGGATGCCAGTATCTAATGGCAGAACTATGCGAGTCAGGTAGACTATAACTGAGGTTGCTGGTGATGTGAGAAGAGTCTAAGATAATTTCTTTGGATTCAACTATGTGATGTTCCACTTCATCTTGACAAATATAAACGTTTGATGTTGCATTCCAATCTATTTCGTGTTGGCAGCCTTCATCGTTTATGTTCACTGAGAATAAGACGTGACTTGAGGGTGCGCTTGCTCTGATTCTATTGTATGAAATGTCTCTCTGATGTTCCTCTAGCCATAGGAGGATTGACTTCTCAGTCTGGCCATAGTATGGCCTCCCACAATCACATATTATTTTATATATACTGGGGAAACTGAAGATGGTTATGAGCTTGTTTTAGGTGGCTTAGAACTGACCTTAGCTTTGGAAGAGTTGAAAAACACGTTTTTATATTAATTTTTTTTCAAAATTCTTCCTAGTTTCTGGTAGAGCGAGCTGATGTAAGGTAAAGAAATATAACCCTTGGGGTTGTTAGGAATCTCTGTGTCATTTTGAGGGAGCTGGTATAGTTGCCTCTTGATGTTTTTGGAAGAGTATCCATTATTAGAGAAAGTTCTTTCTAGATATTTTAGTTCATTTTTTAGTTCTTCCTCATTGTACAATACTGAGTATGCACGGTGAGCCAATGTGGAAATTATGCCTAACTTTTGTGCAGGATAGTGATGTGAGGATGCATGTAGGTATCTATCTGTGTGTGTTGATTTCCTGAAGATTGAGATTTTTAAAGGATCAGATATCTTAGTAAGTTTCATTTCTAGAAATGAAAGGGAACCATTTTCTTCAATCTTGATGCTGTGGAAGTTGTTTAAATGATTTAGAAATATGTAAAGATGTCTGTTATACAAGTCTGATTGTGGGAGGCCATACTATGGCCAGACTGAGAAGTCAATCCTCCTATGGCTAGAGGAACATCAGAGAGACATTTCATACAATAAAATCAGAGCAAGTGCACTCTCAAGTCAAGTCTTATTCTCAATGAACACAAAAACGATGAAGGCCGCCAACACGAAATAGATCGGAATGCAACATTGAATGTTTATATTTGTCACGATGAAGTGGAAAGTTGCATAGCTGAATTCAAAGAAATTATCTTGCTCTTTTCACATCAACAGCAACCTCAGTCAGGGGCGTGCCAGCTGTATGTGCAATGTGTGCAACACACACAGACGCCAGGATAGTAAAGGTGCTAAAGATTTGGTATGATGTTTTAAATAAAGTAAATTTTGTCAGCAAAATACTGCAATCTTCATCTATGAATCTCCAACTTACTTTAGATGCATCGAATGATCTAAGTCAATTTTTAAATGATTATAGGTCTGATGAAACTTTCAAATAAATTGTAGAAAGCTAAAATTAATTCCAGCAAAATTTGACGCAGAATCTGTATTTTGTAGTAGTAGACCACTAAGGCAACGTAAAAAAAGACAACGCAATTTGATTACGAACATGAAAATGAAAATATAGTAGATCCTGAAATTTCATTTAAAGTAAATTTTTTACTCTGCATAACAGATCAAACATTAGAATCTTTGCAGGAAAGTTTTACCTTATTAAAAGAACATATGAATTCATTTCAGTTTTTGTATTTGTTAAGTACTTCACAAAATAAAGAATATTTATTATCTTGTAAAAAGTTATGACAAAAATTAACATGAGAATCATTCAAACATTCACACAGGCAATTTATGCGAAGAAATTTTACACTGTCAACCATTTATTTCTAATTTTAAAAATGATATATATATCAGATAATTCAGTATATTTATTCAAACGACTTAATCGCAGTTTATCCAAACTTTACAATTGCTCTTCAGATTCTTTTGTCATTACTGGTATCTGTAGCATCTGCAGAACAGTCCTTTTCTAAACTTAAGATTATTAAAAACTATTTGCGCTCCACAATGGTACAAGACAGACTTTCAAATCTTGCCATTATATCAATAGAGTCAAATATTTTGGATCAACTTGATATACATAATATTATTCGAGAATTTTCATTATTGAAAACTAGAAAAGTTCAATTCACTAAGTGATTGTTCTTTCTGTTTAAATATTTATTTACCTATTTCTTTACTCAGTAATGTTTAATATGTTCTATTTTATATACTTGTAAGTTTATCTGTTTCTTATTTATACCTATACAAAGTGCAAATGACAAAGTAATTTTCTTGCCAAATAAAATATAGTTAATTTAATATTTTTGTTTTTACAAAACTGTATGTTTATCTGTTAATTTACATTAAACTATATAAGGTGCAATTCGCAAATGATTTCCTTGCCAAATAACATAAATTACTTTATTTTTTTCCAAATTATTTTTTTAGTTTTTATGCAGGGAGGGGGTATAGGGGCGCTAACTAAAGTTTTGCACACAAGCGCCAGACACTACTGGTGCGCCCCTGACCTCAGTTATACTCTACCTGACTCGCATAGTTTGCCCATTAGATACTGGCGTACGTGTGAACCCACACTCTTGCATATGAACAACAGTAGAACTATAGCATGGACTATAACGACAATTCAAACTTAACTTCAGTTTACAAGTCTGTTATTATAATGGTACAGTGTTTTTGTGGTTTTTGTCATTTGCTTTAAGTGTTCCCACACCTGAAGAAGTCATTTTTGATGAAACATGTTGTTGTGTGCCTTATTAAATTAACTTGTTGTCGTCTGTTTTCTCAGTTTCAGTCAGTCAAAAAAACATGAACATATCTACTCACCAAGTCAATTTAACTGATGATCATATATATATATGTGTATATATATATATATATATGTATGTATGTATGAATAATAACATTGCAATGATCAACTAGTTAAAAAATTATTTTTTGGTGATATCTTCTGTGCTTTCTGATTTATATGATTATCTTCAATTACATGAAATGCACAATGTCATTTTATTATAATGCTCTATGTAGTTAAAACAGCTTAGAAAAGATTTTGGCCTTCAAGATGAAGTGTAACGTTTGAAATTACACTGCACCATAACAAATGACGAGCTTAGAAGGAAAATTCACTCCATTGTGAGGATACAAGAAAATATCATCACTAATATATGCCGGAAACAGCTTTGGTGGCTTGGCCACTTGACTAGATCAGATAGTTTACCTAAAATAGCACTGGAGCTTGACTTCTGATTTATAAAAAAAAAAAAAAAAAAAAAAAAAAAAGCTGGTGTGACCTTGAATCACCTGGATAGATAATATTAGAAATGGACTAACTCTTTATTCTCCACCTTGTTAAGGAGATCCCAAGACAGAAACACCTGGAGAGAGCATGTCAGGACTGTCAGCTTTATAGTGCTTCAACGGTCTACATAGACTATGAGTGAAGAAGAAGAATGTTAAAGTTAATTAAAATGTTCTGTTAAGATGTAGACTTCACTATTATTGAAAAATCTGAGTTATAGAGCTTAGGGCCACCAGGTGGCAGTAATTGCCTGTTGTACATTATCCTCCAAAAACCTTGGTTCATTATTAGCTTGAGCTTACTACTGAAGGAGAGGTCGGCTCTGTCTTCAAAAACATCTAAAGTAGCTCCATCTATTCTACTCACTAAAGGTGAGTTAGCCAGTCTCACACAGGGGGAAGGGGTGTTTTTTTCCCCTGGAAACCTCGGTTTTTTTGTCCCCCAGAACTGGCAAACCATCCCTGTGAACACATGCATCTGCTGCAATAAAAATTGCTTATCCTCCCTCCCTCCAATGCCAGACTCTGCAACAAGCCGGTTGGGGGTTTCCCACAGTTGCATAATCATGGTGGACCCTGAACCAAGCGGGATAAAAAGCACTATAAAGTGGAAGAAGAAAAGACACCACTGAATGCAGATTTTTCAGACAAGCCAGAAAATCCAAAGAGAAACAAAAATAAATAATACATGACCAGAAAATATCATCTTGTTTCAATCCATTACCCAAGCACAAGCAAACAATAGGTTGCATGTGAAGTATAATCACAACTAGGCTACTTGTATATAGAGGCAGGTGACTTCATGTCATATTGCCTCAGTATCCCATAAAGCACAGCAAACTTCCTTTCAGATATTGAAGCAAAATCAACATTGTAGGAGAATTCAACAGGAGAGAATTCCCTAAGGAACTTAGGATAATGAAGAGTGAAGTGGTGATGCATTGGAACAGCTGCCAAAGGGAAACCCCGGGGATATGATGGAGTGTGAGAATAACCAGAAACAAAATGATAAGGATATTAACAGAAATATGCCAACAGATTTGGAATAAACTGCTAGTGAAGCAACAGGAAAACAATATTCATTCCAATTCCAAAGTCAAAATCTCAAGAACAGAATTGCCAAATCACTGGATTAGTTTCACATGCAGTAAAGTTATATTGAAAGTAAAAAGGTTGGAAGCATAGGATAGAGAAATGACAGAAGAAGAAGAGGCAGGTTTTATGAAAGGTAGATGAACTAAGGAACAGATGGTAAACATGATATGGATTACAGAAAGAGCTAGAGAAATTCAAAAGGAAGTATTCATCTGTAGTAATTCTAAAATTATCCAACCACAGTAGGAGAGCAATTTTCTGGTCAGATAATTGAAGGATTTGATAACTGAAGGTACAGTTACATGGTTCTGTTCAAGGGTAGGTTAACTGAAGGTTCTTTCATTTGAAGTAGGATAACTATATTTTGTTTGTTTTCATTGTCCTAAATCTCTACCTGTCTCATCAATTTTCTAACCTCTAGTTTAAATGTTTCAGTTATGTGAAAAGTCTGATATCAGTCTTTGTTTCTTTTTCTTAGCATTAAGTTCAATTTAACTTCAGCAACAGTAGGAAGTGTTATAGAAGTAGCCCCGCCTTCATCACCTTCTGTTGGTGAAATCCATGTATCCAGTCTTTTTTCATGTTGGTTGTAATATTTTCAGTAAAATAATTGTTCTCAACACAAAACTAAACATTCTTTAATTATAAGCAAGATATTCCACTGATGTCTCATTCTTTCTAGTTATGCATTCGAGTCTCAAAATATCAATAAAAAATTTACCTTATCGATACCATACCATCCAATTTTTGTTGCAATGTACCATAATTTTTTGCATGGTCTGTAGTGGGTTCATACACTTGTGTGACATTCACTGGATATCCCTTTATTCTGATTGGGATTATTCTGTCAGACACTATTATAGATTATATTCCAAAAATGTATTTTTCATACTTTTACCACTATAAATAAGTTTTCTTCTAAAATTTCATGTCCGGATTAATAAATCCTGAAGTCTTTGGTAAAATATGTCACATTCCTATCCATCTAAGTTCACTAATTTCAATTTTCCCTGATATATGTTTTTTTATATTCCATGTTTCTATTTCATATATATCAGTAAAACAGGGCATTTTTTTCTCAAGTAACCTCTATGAGAAGTTGAAATTCCAAAAGACTTTATCCTTTGGGATTAAACATTCTTGTTAATTCCACTTACTCTCTCTCTTAGTAGCCATTCCAATGTCTTTTGACATGGGTGTTCCATCTTCCAGCATTGCATCTCAATATATTATGCTTTTCTTGACAAAAGATATACAGAAGTGGTTTGCTGTTGCCTTCTTCTTCTGTATCATGGTGTGCATTGGCATTAAGAATTAATACCTATTTGGCAAAGAAGACTCTGCCAGAGGAAATCAATAGTTCTTAAGACAGCCTAGTCAGCTTTCCCCCAAGTTTGCTTCCACCACAATATTAAAGTGTGTATCTGACTTGGGAAGGGTTACCTTATCTTAATGAATCATAAAACAAAACTTACCCTAAATAATTAAAATTAATTATTATTCCAATAGTTCCCCTTTGTGGCTAAAGCATTTTTAGGGTACAGTCTGTAGATAGACAACATGCCCACAAGCAGTACTACAATAGAGGTAAGAGGGATAGGGAAGGAGGGAGAGGAACTTGAAGTTGTATGCAATGTTTTGTGATCCTCTGTGCAGCCTTTCTCCATATCCAGCTAACTTGAATGGAGTTGGCAACTTATATTTTATGATTTGAAATTCATAAAATACAAAAATTATTGAATGAATAAATTTAATATACATTCATTTGAATATAAATGCTTTATTTAAAAAATTCAGTGGATTATTTCAGATGTTATCTTCTTTTATCATACTGTTTTTAAAAAAAAAAACTGAAGGAATGGAGCATTTTTCTTGTTTGCTTCTGTACATATGCAATTAGGAGAAAAATGCAAATACTTTTTTTTTGTATAAATTTTACAAGGTCTCCAGAAATTCACTCATCACAGGCGAGTTATCAGAGACAAGTCAAAATATATTATTTTTTCACATAATTTACACTTTTATTTATATTTTAAAACATCATTTCATTCACTCTCAAGTTATTTGTTCACAGGTAGCTGCCAACGAATTTATTAAAGAAGTTTTATTTCCAGCTATCTTGGATCTGAAATCCTTAATTTGAACACTGCAGTGTTCCCTTTTAAAGAATCACTTGCAGTTTAAGTTGCCAGTTTCTCTAAAAGTCATAACATAAACCAGTCATCTTCACTTTCTTCTATTCTTTTTATCTTCTGTAAGATTCAGAACTTTATTTTTCTTTCTGTATGTGAAAGACTATAAAAAAGACGTACAGTCATTAAAAACTCAGCCTGCTGAATCTCCTTCCCCAACAGTTGTTCTTGTGGTCATTGCCACATGACAGTTGATAACTTTTAAATGTTATGTGAAAGACTTCATAAATATTTGGTATTGAGTTCCAACCCCTTTCCCCTCATTCTACTACAGTATTATAGTATTCCTTTTGCTCCACTATGAGTCACACTTCTAGTTTTTGTTTCACTCATGAAGCAAGAAAAATGAGGCATCATTAGTTACAATGCTTTACTTGAAAACAGTGCATCTCACACACTTGAAGTGTATGAGAAAACAAGTTTTTCATATCGTGAATACAGTAATATCCTGCATAGCACGATTATTAGGTGCTGAAAAAAGTTCCTTGTATGCGAAACCACACCATTTAAAACATTACAATATGTTATAGTGTAATCTGTTTTCCACACTGACAATTACAGTGTTTGTGAAAATAATAATAATAATTACGCATGATTTGTTTACTGCAAGCTTGCCAGAAATACTGATTAATGCATGCAGAAAAATGTAAAAGCATTAAAAATTTTTTTTAAGATTTTTTTTACTGTTGATAATTGAACATGAGTTTTGCTTGGAAAAATTGTAGTTAAACAGCATAGTTTGGACAATTTTTTTCCCTTCATTTTCTCTACTTTCATGCATATATTTTTTAACATCGAATAGTATTTTGTAACACTTGCCAAACTTTTATGCTTTATTATATTAAACAATCACTTTTGTCATATAAGATGCTGTGGCTATTCCATGTTTTTAATTTGATCTGTCTTCTTAATTAGCATTTGTATCGTTCCTTCCTTTGTAACATGCTCTTTTAGCATATGATGCTACCTCTTTATGATGATTCATAATTTCAAGTTTTTTGGTCTAGAGTTAACGTTTCTGTTTGTTAGTTTCACATTGTGTTGCATTTCCTCTTCCTAAACATAATTGCATATGAAAAAGTAGTCGTATATAATAGAAAAATAAAATAGAAGTAGAAAAAAAACAATTCTAGTAACTACAACTTTACTGCACCAAAATCAAAATACTAAAGTGTGCATCGGTAACAGCTGTTACTGTGGTATTCTAAATCACCATGATACTGTTTTAGGAGAGTTGATACAGTACTATTGTTCAAAATTATAAACCATGCAGTGAAAGGTATTGCTATACATTTAAATTAAGTTACAGTTATCATTTCTAATAAATAAATTTTGGAATCAAATCAATGCATTCATTTAGTTCAGTATTAAGCTTACATGTACATACCATGAGCACAACATATGTAATAGACAATCTATTATTTAAAAGTTTTAATTATACTTTTCATACAATATAATTTCATTAACTATACATCTTATTCTTCCAACACCTTTACCTCTTAGGCAGGTGTACAATTCTAATATAGTATCGTCCAAAGCTTATTTTCAAGCTCTCAATATGAATTAGTTAGTGCAATTAAATACTTGTAACTGTAAGTACAATTAAAAACATTTTATAAAATGAAAATTCTTTTTAATACTGTATCCTTCATAAATCCTACAGTCATGTTCGGTGAGTGTGGTGGGTCATCCACTTGCAGTTGATTCCCTGCACTTCCATCTCCATATCACTGATTGTCGACCTGGGATGGTCCAATTCATCAACAATTTGCTGAACAGATAGGCCTGCAACTTAGAATTCTATCACAATGCCTCTTTCAAACCTCTGTCAGTTTTCCTTCTTGTAGCCATTTCACCTGGATACAGTTGCACTGACTTGGGAGTATCACATTCCTCCAATTTATACCAGCTAGAAACAAGTGACTCATTACATGGCACAATGTACCTTGCCCATGAGGTTTTCCATGCAGTATATACCCCCCCCCCCTCTCTCTCTCTCTCTCTCTCTCTCTCTCTTTCTTTCTTTCTTTCTTTACATATTAGACTCAATAGCCTGTTATGACAAAATAAGCTTGCTTCATAAATCTCATTTTGGGTAGTTAACTTTTTCTAATAGTTTACTGTGTGTCAATGCATATGACTGGATTTTTTTTTTTTTTTTTTTAATTGAGGAGGAGGGAATTTTCAGAAGAGAAAAACTCTGCCATCCCATATGGTAGCTGACTCATTTTCCAATGAAAATCCCTTATAAATGCTTCTTGTGTCCTGGATGGAATATCCACACAGATCTTTACAATCAAAGGGTGTTATTGTTAACTCTACAAAGGTGCATTTATATATGTATATATATATTAAAACTTCTTTTATTTTATTGGTTAAGAAAAGCTTGATGGCAGTTCACTTAATGCAGTTTTTAATTTTTGAGATTTTTTAAAATATTATTTTCTCCCCAAATTTATTTTGTTTTAAGTAACCACTTGCAAAAAATTTAAAATGATATTTGCTGGTATTAATTGTCAAGGAAGGAAGGAACTATACTTTGAATGTATAAATATCATTAAAAAAAAAAAAAAGAAAGAAAGAAAAGGAAAAAATAAAAAACAAAACAGGGGAGTTGGAGGAATCAATAAAAACTAAGTTATACATGTTTGGTTGTTTTTGATTATTATGATACCTTAATATGTAAAGTGAATTATAAATCATATCTTTGTTCCATGTACATGCAACATTGATATCAATCCATTAAACAACAGCAACAAAAAAAAAAAAATTTTTAAAGCATGTTTGTTGTCTTAAAGCAAGAATATTATCAATTGTACAAGTGATTTTCTTTGTCATACTTGGGGTATTTTGAAAGTAATACCTCCATAATAGCTGCCCTCCCAAAAGAGAGAAATCAGCAAAATAAAACAAAGAATATTTTGAAGTGTCTGCTTTATTTAATCAGTATAATTTTCTCTTTCATTATTTTCAGAACCACTTTTTCGCTTCTTCTTTGACTAGTTTGTCACTTTCAGAATGAATACATTAAGATATATATGTCTTCAGTTTAGTAAAATAACCAGATATCTGCTGGAACCAAGTCCAGGCTGTGTACATACCGTCATTCACTTCAGCGACTTGAAGGTATTGAAGATTAGGTTTAAAGTTCGGAAATGTCCTCTCCACAGCTCAAAGTTGGCTCCATCAGACTTCTTAGCTACTTCCTAAGCTGAAGATGCATCTCAGGAATATTCATTTTGAAAATGACAAGTTAAAGTAGCGAGAAAATGGTTATGAAAAAACTGGAGTTTTACTGTGGCAACTTTGAAAAGCGTGTTATACAGTGGGGGAGGGTGTATTCAGGGAGGGAGAGATTATGTCGAAAAAATAAAATAGAGACTTTCAAATAACTTTTTAT
Organism: Typopeltis vanoorti; assembly: GCF_054136105.1. Lineage (NCBI taxonomy): Eukaryota > Metazoa > Arthropoda > Arachnida > Uropygi > Thelyphonidae > Typopeltis > Typopeltis vanoorti. The sequence goes on along the minus strand of NC_143556.1, from coordinate 24,841,942 downwards.
TTCACTAATATATTTCTTTAGGACAGAGAGCTATTCAGTGGAGGCATTACATTAGGAACATTATACTTTTAGAACAATAAATTGATTTAGAATAAGAGAGAAATCAACCAAAACACTAAAAACTAGTAGCACAAAAGAGATTTTTAAACCAACTTATGGATCTAACATTTGGGCTAGAAATAAAACAGTTATTCAAAAACTAGAGACTACAGATTTTGATCAACTGTTTCTGAATAACAATAGTTGTGCTGATCAGAAATTAGTGGAGGATGAGAAAATGATATCATTAATATAGTATATTAAAAATGAAAGGAACTTGACATCAGTAGCCATCAAAAATATGTGAGCAGAACTAAGCTAAGATGGTATAGTCACTTAAACAGTAGGAAATATGTGATTTGCTGTCATCAAGTTATTATGTGAGTTTCACATAGTCTGAGGTTTACCACCCAAGAAAGGTTTACAACCCTTCTTGGGTTGTAAACCTAAGACTATGATTGTTTTTTTTTTTTACCTTTTACCTGGTCAGAACCTGCTTTAGAGACCAAACATGGAACTTTTTCAAGTCACTTCAGGCCTCCAATAAGCAGAATAGTGGTCTCATACTGGGTGAGAAATTTATCTTCACCCAAAGAGAATTGCATAAATCCATGCCCGAGGTGGGTGAATCCTCAGCCTGTTGGAGAGTGAATATGCCAGCCAGGCCAGTTTGTGGGTATCTTGAAAGAGGAAAGTCACTAGTGGTGTGCCATAGAGATTTCTTTTGAGGCCATTATTATTAATGGTGTGTGTGTATGTGACTTCCAAACATGAAAGTTTGTAAACCTATAGTATATTGACACCATAGGTGGGCTAAGGATTTTTTTTTTTTTTAATTCATTTTATATATTTTTTGTGTTTTAGAGTCTGGAAATCCTGCTCTAGAGATCAAACGTGGAACTTTTTTTTTTTTCAAACCACTCGGGCTTCCAAGTGGGACAATGGTCTCATATTTGGTGATGAAATTCATCTCTATCTAAAGAAGTCACAAACATCCACACCCTTGGCCAACCAGGCCAGCAGTTTAACTTGTATTGATTTATTTAGTGTATGGAGGAAAACACAGACTGACATTTTGTGTCAATTGAGCATTGTCTGGGAGCAAATGCAAGTTTCTGAGGCTACCAAGGAAGGAGTGTGTGGGGTCAGTCATCAGTGATAGGATGTAAAGTCTGCACAGCACCATGCAAAAGGGTGACCGAAATTCAGTCACAGAGCTAATAAGTGGGCACAGCAGTCTTGACCAGTCCTAAATCTGTCTAGCTGGTTGAGGTAGATTGAATCGTGTAGGTTTAATGGTTAGATCTGTAATCAGGTACTTGTTTATAGTTTGTTTGAGAGTCTTCTCCACCAGCCCTGGGGACCATTGTTCCACACAAGCCAGATGGGAGATCTGGAAGTAAGGCAGCAAGCTGTAGGTGGAGAGATATCTTGATATATAGGACAGCACATGTTATTTCTGATGTCATTTATTTCTTTGATAGCAGCAGCTTCTGTTCTGAAGCATGGAGGGGTGATGTGGGAAAAAACAGGTACTAGAAATGGTTCTCATTGTTATGTTAAGCTGTGTCCATGAGAGTCGTGTGGTAAATTTGACTACAAACTAGCAAACAGTACTTTGCCACTGGGAAGACCATATGCCAGGACTGCTCTTCTAAGAATCAAGGCATTGCTAACCCAAGTTTTGCCCATGAGCTTGTTTATGATGTTCCTGACCGATACCTTTAACTTAGTTTTTTCTAAATGTTTTGGGTATGTTAGACTACAGTCAAGTGTGACACCAAGGTAACAAGGGTTACTTTCATGGATTAGATTCTTGTTGCAGAAGTTTATTTTTGGTTTTCTATTAGCCTTGTGGTTATTTAGGAGGAAAGCTGAAACAACAGTTTTGCAGAAATTAGGAGATAGTCCCCAGCATTCAAAGTAATTTTGTAATGAACTCATATCTTTGCTTAGTGTTTCCGCAAGGCCTTGAAATGTGTCTTGGATGACAGTTGCTATGACATCAGCATAAATAAACTTTCGACTAGTTGTTGGAGGGATGTTGCTTGAGGTTGAATAGGGTTGGGGTAAGAACAAATCTTTGCAGCAATTCATCCTTTGGGATAAATATTCTGCTTTTTTAGGAATTCAGATAAACCTTTATTTTCTTATTTGAGAGCATTTGTTCAGTAATTGTAGACTTTTTAGCTGTTTTATAGTAAGCCTTTTTGCCTAACATCAGCTTATGACACCATATGGTAGAAAGGTTTACTATATAAAACAGCCAAAAAAAAAAAAAACCTCTAAAATGAAGGCAGTACCTGTTTTTAAACTATTTTAATATCCAGCTTCTACTATATGTGAGTTATGAGGACATGGTCACAGCAACTTCTGCCAGGTCTAAGCCCAGTCTATTCACTGGGTAAGATGATTTCCATTTTTGAAGAAATCCTAGAGAGGATAATCCTTTTAAAAAGTTTGTAAGAAGTGCAGAGCAATGTTATGTATATAGGGTGGTAGTTATTAGGGTCATCAGTGGACCTATTAGGTTTTGGGAGTCATTCATTTATAGTTACCAGTTTGCTGTAGATGTAGAACATGATAAGAAAATTTACCAATATCATTAACTTGTATCTTAATGGTATTGGGATGGATTTAAATGGAGAGATGCAGTTGTTGCAAAGGTGGAGATAACAATGACTTGTCAGGTAGATGTGGCCCTACAGTAGGATTTGCATAGAGTGGTGCTAACAGTTCATTTTGGCATAGTATAAGATTTGAAAATTTAGTAGGCAGTGATGTCATGCAAAGTATAAAATTGGTGGTGAAATTTAAGGAGGTGAAGGAGATAAGAGATCTAGGAGTAGTTACTGGTCACATTACCTAAGTTGTGAAATCATTGCATTGGATTATTGCAGTGATGAGGAGGACTTTGACGTGCAAAAGTTAGATGATTATGGTTCCATTATCTAAGGCTTCATGCATTATTGTGTGCAGATTTTTTCATGGGAAGAATGCGAATATACTGAAAAGGGAACAGAGGAGATTTACTAAGGTAGTTTCTAGTCTGTGGAATACTCAGTATGGGGACAAATTGAGGTAGTGCCATTTGCAGTCTTGTGAATAGGAGGGGAGAGTATATGGTTGAGACATAAACTGGTAAGGAGTTGTTTCCAGGCTAATTGCAAGAGATTTTTCATAGAATAGTGAGAGACAGGAGTTGAACAAGGAACCCAGAGGGTGTGTTTGGAGATGGAATCCAGATTCTTTGCATTTGAGAGTGATGAAGTGTTTAATGCTAAGGTGGCAGGAAAAAGATCCAAAGGAACATCAAGTTATTCCCATAATAGGAAATATTCTTGACAGAAAACTTCATTACAGAAACTGAAATCTTCCAGTCATCAATGACTGGAAGATTTCATTTCTGTAATGAAGTTTTCTGTCCAATTTATTCTGTTTCTTCCTCTTTTTTGAGTTCCTAGAATAAGTCCTCCAAGGAATGGCATTGGGACACCATTATATCTGATGTGGTCTAACCAGTTTGAGATGTTTCCTTTGAATTTTTGCTGTGATGTTATCTCATGAAAGAACTTATTCTTTGCTTTTTTGAATTAGTGATATTATTGGCATATGGTATATTTAGGAAATATCTATAGCAACTGCTTTTCATCTTATTTTAAGAGGGTCCAAGTTTTATTTCACTGATTAACAAGTTTGTCAATAAGATGCAATCTATGTGTAATTGTAAATTTACCTTAAAGTAATATTTATTCATTCTGCTATAGCATTTCCATCTTGGCCAGTAGTACAGATATTTGCAAGTGTTTTTGATTTGGGGTTACTTATGATTAAGCCATATTTTTAAAGAGCATGATCTTTGTGTGATTTTCTTAAGTTTTTTTGCTATAAGACCAATATTATCAGCAAAGTTTAGGTGATTTATTCTATTGTCTCCTACTGTTACATTCCAATATTACAATTCTCCAGGGCTTAATTTACAACACATTCAAGTAACAGCATTAAATAACATTGATGGTTTGTACTCACATGAAGAGTGTGGGTGATCGTTTTCCTTGATTTTGATCGTCATTTCAGAAGATGAGTACAGAGATTCAATCAATCAATCATTTTATTTTATCTATTCCTTAATGCTGTAGAATTTTCCAGAGGCCATCATCCCAATCAGAATTAAAGGCTGTAGGTCAATAAAATTATGGCATATTGTTATTATTTTCCTGACCAGTTTTTTCCAGAGAGTGGCAGGAGCATTCCACGCTCCTGCCACTCTCCATGTAAAAAACTTCCCTCTTACCCTTTTGTAGTTCAGACTCATCCCTTCAGCTCCCTCGATGAGTCTGAAGACTCATCGAGGGAGAACACTTACTCTACAACTCTGTCTCCACCACTGTGCCGAACCTCTACTACAATCATCATCTACATCAATGCTATGTACTGCCCACCACCACTAGTTTTTTTTTTTTTGTAAATTGCGTGTGTTCTGAAGGACCAGTTTGTGTGTATGTGGGATGAAAAACCCAAGTTTCTGGAAGAAAATACTCTGCTACTTCCGTATGAGATCAGCTAACTCACCTTCAGTTGAAAAAAATTCATATAAAGCTTCCTCCCATCATGACGAGAATCGAACTTAGGCCTTTTCCAATCGAAGGGCGCAACGTGTCATTTCCTTATCTCCCTTCAAGGAAAGTGCAGGATACTATGATAGTTCTACATAATTAAGTTTACATTATTACTAGCTTTCTATCAACAATTTTTTTCCAAATTTGTGTCATTTGTTATGAGTTAGTAAGAAGGTAAGAGGACTTCGATTTTTTTTTTAACTTCTATGGATGGTGCCCTTGTTCTATCATATGAAAAATTTCCTCCGTGTTAACACGATAACTCTTCAACAGCTTAAATGTCTCGATCATATCCCTCCCCTTTTGTTTTCTGTCCACCAAACTCTGCAGCCTGCATGCCCTCAATCTTTCATCATCAACATTGTACAGGCATAATATCATTTTTGTTATCCATCTCTGCACCCTCCCCAAAGTTACTTTATTCCCTTCAAATCCTGGTGACCAGATCTGAGCACAGAAATCCAGGTGTCTGATCAAAGCTTTATACAATGGGACCACCCACACTTTTATTACTTGTGGTTCAGTTCTCCTCAACATTGCGGCAATTCTCTGAGATTATTGTGTTTAGTGTATTTTACTCTAATGATAAATGAGTAAATATATGGTTTGTTGTACTCCTTTTCTTAACTCCAGCATGAAAGTTCCTTTTTTTGCTTCATTTCCTGAGAAAATAAGCAAAAGCCCAATCAAATATCCTGGAAATATCAGTAATAACAATATGAATTTCTTCAAACCTTTGTATGGAATATGTCCAAAGATTGACAATAGATTAAAAGTAGGAAAATTCATATTGCTGGTCACTAATTTGCAATGTATCTCTGTGCCCACTTTGTTGCTGTTAGTTTGTTGTCAACCAACAACATATTTGTTGACTCTTGATGACATGCTCCATGAATTTTGAGAGAAATTAAGTAAGAGCAGTTGAACAGTAGTTTTCTGGTGTGTTGGCTGAAATTTACATTTTTTTTTTTTTTTTCTACTAGTTACTTGTATTTGAACTGTATACTGTTCAAAAAAAGTAGAGACAGGAACATCCTTGCTTTATCTCTTGGATGTTAATAGGGTCAGATAGAAATTAGTAGAGCTGTTATAGTATTCTTGAAGGATGGAGAAGATACTCCTGTTCCTAACTTTTGGAAGGATGTATGAAATTAATTAGGAATGCTGTCAAATGCTTGGTTCAAGTTGATTGAGAGCAATGCTATTGTGTGCTTCCTGTTAACCAGATGGAGCATTTTTTTATGAGAAACAGATTAAATTCTATTGATTGGCCTGGGACAACACACATTTAAGTGAATGACTGTTGTCATCTCTAATTTAAGCCAGGTGCTGATGACAGGCAAGTATCTTGTCCATTTTTGAATGACATAGATCTGCAATTCTTGATCAGGCAGAGCTCTGTTTGCTTTGGGGATGGTATGGCACTTTTTCAGTGAAGAGGAAGATGAGAAAAAAATGTTAAAAAGTGTGAGAACAGGGAGGATGAAATCCTGTGCCTTACCATATAACTGTCTCTAATCCATCTGGTCAGGGTGCATTTGTAATATTGCATTCCATTGAAGTTGTCTTCGGGTGTGGTGATAGGTCGATCTCGTCCTGCTTGAATGCACGCAAGTAATTTGGCACTGTTCTAAGGATGGATAGTCTTGAGGGACACCACTATTGTAATGAGACAGTAAGTACCCTTTGTCATTTCTAGTAGGATGAACTGAGCTAAAGGTACCTTTTGTCCTCTAGTAAGATGACAAAAGGTACTTTTGGCAGTTCATGCATGTCCTGGAAGTAGTGCTGGAACATGTTTCTAACATTATCTTCCACACTCTTCCTTGAATAGTGAATGGAGCCATTGAAAGAGGTAATACAGAAGTAGGTGGTAATGTTCTCCACTAATACCTTTCTTTCCATTATAGGGAGTAGGTGAGGCAATTTAGCCCTATCTAACTTTTGGAGACTGAGGGAGAGGCAGTTCATTTTCCACTGGCAGCCAATCAGAGATAGCTGGCCCATGTCTATCAATAATTATGAACTGCATCCAGTCAAGAGATGGCTGGTAAGAGCCTCCATCTGGTGCTCCCTAATCTAACACTATGTTTATTATCTGAGATGTAGGTTCTATGGTCGCTCTTGAGTTTACAGGACAAACAGCCTGAGTTTCTGGAAGAAAAGAAACCTGCTTGCCCATCCCAGAGATTGACTAGAAAATGTTTTAGTTGGTGACTAGAATTAAACCTTGGTCTTTCTTCAGTGGTCAAGCGCTGTTGGGATACAAATGCCACTTCCACTGAGCTACATGGACTCATGGTGGTAATGTAATGTTTAAGTTGTTACATCCAACCTAATTCTTTGATGCTTAGTTGCTTTATATACTGGATCAGTGTCTCTACTCTTGTGAGACAGGAGAAGCTGCATATTTAGTCCCTTGCAGACCGGCTTCTGATTTTGAGCACAAACTCATTAGGACTGCATTAAAAAAAAACAATACTGCTGATTTTTTTTTCTTCAAACTGGTGATCTTAATCTTAGATATTTAAAGATCTAATCTTTGAATACCTATGCCTACATAGATATGGGTATTTAAAGCTTTTTTTGAGCCTGTGTAGCCCAGTAGAAGTGGCATGTGACCACTATCACAAAGGGCATCATAAATTCATTTCTAGTAGTTGCCGACTTAAGAAACTTTTACTAAGCCTTTTTTTTTTTAACAAGTTCCTGAGTTACTTGGTCTCTGGCATAGGCAAGCAGTGTTTTTCATACCGTAAAACAACAGAATTGAAAATAGAACCCCCACAATTTTCAGACAGTATTAGGTTATGGACTGAGATGGCATCACTTGTCAGCCACCTCTCTTCACTGGATGCCAGATATAATTAGTGATAGTCTTAGGCCATCTATCTGATTGGCAACCAGTAGAGATTGAACTGTCCACTCAGTCTCCAAAAGTTAGATGGGGCTAAAACCTTTGCCTGCTCTCAGTTCTTCTGCAGCTTCTCCCACTTAAGTGGGGGTCACTGTTGATGATGAGTCTCCTCCACATCCTCAAGTCCTCTTCTACCAGCTCCCTCCATCTCTTCTTTGGCCATCCATGCTTCCTCCTTCCTTGCACATCCATCTGCATGACCCTTCTTCCCACATATTCGTCCTCCCTCATCACATGACCAAACCATCTCAACCTTGCCTCCTGTATCTTCACTCCTAAGTTCGTAACTTTCACTGTTCCCCTCACATAATCATTTCTCAGACGATCCTTTATGGTCACTCCGCACATCCACCTAAGCATTCTCATCTCTGCTACCTCCATCCCGCTGATGTTATTTTTCCTCAGGGCCACAGTTTCCATAGCATATGTCATAGCTGGCCTTACTACTGTCCTATATAGATTTTGCCTTTCAGATTGATCAGCACCCTCTTATCGCATAGCACTCCAGCCATCTCTCTCCAGTTCTGCCAACTCGCTAGTATCCTGCATCCCACTTCCTTCTCAGCCTCTCCATCTTCTTCCACTGTTGAACCTAAGTATCTAAAGTTCCTCACCTTCTTGATGACATTTCCTTCCAGCTCCAGATCTGTCTTTTGGCCACCATCCACTTTGCAAAACATATACTCTGTCTTACGTCTGCTCATTCTCATACCTCTCCTTCCAGTACTTTCCTCCATCTTTCCAGTTTAGTTTCCGCTTCTTCTCTTGTATCTACACACAGCAAGATGTCATCTGTATACAACATTGTTCAAGGCGCATCTTCTCTCACCTTTCCTGCTCTCAATAAGGGAACAAATTGCATTAGCTGATTTTTTTCTTATCTGCAACCCCTTTTTCATAAATTATTAGTCTTATGAAAAACTCCTAGCACTACTCATATAAAGTTAGATTTTTAATACTCTAGCGTTTTTCAGTTTTTAAATAAAAGGAGAAATAGAATTGAAAACATTTATTGCGAAAATTGCACACATGCAGATATTTAATATATTATTAAATTTTTAGTTTACAAACTTTACATAAGTTAGAATGAAAGGTTCTACTGTATAATTTTTCTATAATGCGATTCCTCGTTTATTTGTGCAACCACCAGAAGGGGAGCTACCTGCAGTTTAAGAACTACTGTTCTATGTTATTAATTTGAAAACTTTGGGATCCAATAAATATATATTTTATTTTTTGTGACACCTGCAAGGAATCCAAAGACTCATCGAAGGAGGGCAACTACTCTACAACACCTCGTCTCTACCACTTACATCCTACACTGCCCACCACCACCACTAGTATTTTTTTACTAAATTACATGTCCTGAAGGCAGATTTGTCTGTATGTGGGATGAAAAACCCGAGTTTCTGGATGAAAAAACCCTGTTACCGCCGTATGAGATCTGCTAAACCTACATAAAGATTTCTCCCGTCGCAACGAGAGTCGAACTTAGGCCTTTTTGAATCGAAGGGGACAACATACCCTCGTTCTTCCAATTGCAGTATGGAGGTGCATAATATGTTCAACTTCAGGGGTGAAATTCTTTTTTATTAGATGAAACTCATCGATCCCTCCCCAATATTATTCCATGCGTTTGGTAAGTGTATCTTTGTTTAAGATATATATCGACCTTAACCAGCCCTGTTTCTGTTCTCTGTACTTCCCGTCTGTAAAACAGCTCCTGAACTTAGGCAAACGAATTGAAAAACCTTGAACTGCACATCAGTGCTATGAATGAAACTCTTTCCTCCAAAATACGAGCACTAGAAACCAAGCTCGAATCAACGCTGTAACGCAAGTTCGCCCTCCTCTACAAACGAACTCTATGAAATAATCGTTTCGACGATGCACGACTCGATGGAGGCCAAAAACAAAAAAATTCAACGCCATCATTTGGAACTTTCCAAAAGAAAATGGAAAAGCACCAAAAGAAGACCTCACCAAAATATAAAATTAGAAGAATACGACATCGATCCTAAAATTATCGTCAGGTGCCATCATTTCGGACCCATAAACACAGAAGGACAAAATGAACTTTCCACGCCACATAAAATTAACTGGCGACACGGTGACAAGCACGTCAAAACTAATAACAGCGATCAACAACAAGTTCAAAGACATCTCCAATCGCGTATATGTTCGACCAGATTATCATTTGCACAAAGGGAGCAAGGATGCCAGCTTCGAAGACAACGCAGAAAAATGTCAAAGTGGTAACCACAATCAGACCATTAAGTACAGACAAGTTTAATTGGTACAAAAACCAAGTGACGACACTTGCAGCTACCATGGTGACCAGTATGTAGGCACTGCATAGGATATCTGCAAGATCCCGTGCGGGCAGACATATGACTCACAAAACCCTACAAACCACTTCACCAACATCCGTGGCCTAAACACCAACCTTAATAGTGTCCACTTCCACCTACGGTCGACCAAATCCCACCTACTCTTTCTGGCAGAATCTCAAATCTCACCTCCATCCAACACTACTCATCTCAACCTTCCAAACTACACACTCTTTAACTCCTTTTGATCCAAGGGTGGTGTCTGTGCATACATCTGCTCTGACATAACTTGCCAGAGCCCAACTCTGACCTTTTTTGGATGAAATATCCCTACCCAACTCAATCAAATTCATATGACGTCTATCACTTTCCCTAATGCAACCAACCACTCTGAGCTCTTTAATTTCCTCTCCTTAAAAATTGAGTTTCTCCAGTCCCACTTTCCGAACAGCGAAATCATCCTAGGAGATTTTAATGCCCACAACACCAACTGGCTTTCCTCCTCCAACTGTACAGATCTTGCAGTCAGAGATGCTGAAACATTCGCCATCACTAATGACCTTATTCAACTAGTTCAGATGCCGACCAGTATATCTGACAACCCAAGCCACTCCAAATCCCCTAGACCTATTCCTGACCAATGACCCTTCCAAATGCACATTAAATGTAGATGGCCTGCTAGGCAATTCTGACCACAACCTAGTGCTCGTCTCCTCCCCATACAACGCTTACACAGCCACTACCATGCAAGAGTAGTTTGGCATTATAAGAGTGCCAAGTGGAACAGACTCCACTACTTATGTCTCATTCCCATAGTTAAACTATTGCTTCCGACCTTCCACCCTAAACATGCATCTAACTCATAACCAAAGTAATCCTCACTAGCATGGAATCATGCATTCCCCACAGCATTCTGACCTGCCATTCCCTGACTAAACCCTTGTATTCCAAAAGATGCGCCAAGGTTGTACAAATGAAAAACCAAACATACCATTACTGGTAAAATTAATAACCCCATCCTCCTTTAGAGATTATACACAAGCCTGAAATAAATGCAAAAAAAAAAAAATAAAAATCAATGCTTCCAATACAGAGTTCAAAAAGCAGAAAATTAGCAGCCTGTCCAAATGGCAACCGAGCCTTTTGTTCCCTTGCCAAAGCAATCGGTTGTATCTTCTGCCCAACACTATTCCCACCTCTGTCATACCCAAATGGCTCCATTGCATCATCACCTACAGAAAAGGCCAATCTCTTGGCCTCACACTTTGCTTCCAATGCGTGCATAATTGACAATGGCCAATGTCTCCCCAAGTATTCCACATGCCCAATATACAATGTCCACTATATCCTTTTGCCAGAAAGAGATCAGCAAAGTACTGTCCAAATTAGACAAAAGCCTCCTGATTCTGATGGCATTCCTCCAATTGTCCTGAAGGTTTCATCATCACGAATCATGGGCTCACTGTCCGTTGATATCTGATGCTGTTTTACTATCTTCTTCCACCTTTCTTTGTCCAGTGCACAGTGTTGCAGTTTTTGTACACCCATTCCACACCAGTCTTTCATATCGTCTATCCATTCTCTGTATGATCTACCTCTCCTGAAGGTTTGCACATCAGATTTGTCTCCTGCCCTGTGTTGCTTATATATACTGTCTTACTCCACTGATATCTGTCCCACAGTCTGGAAATTGGCCTATATTCAACCCATTCCCAAGAAGTAGTTGGATGGCAGTCCCTGCCATCCAACTACCGCTCCATCTCGCTCACCTCAGTCCTGTCTAAAGTAATGGAAGAAATCATCAATTCCTACATTACCTTGAAGCCACCCATCTAATAAACGACCGCCAGTATGGATTCCTTCGCTGCTGATCAACAGGAGATCTGCTCACATTTCGCGCATATCTGGACAAATTCCATGGAAAAGTTTGGCGAATCTCAAGTAGTTGGACTTAATATCTTCAAGGTGTTTGATCAGGTCTTGCACAAGGGCTTACTAAGCAAGCTGCCATCGTTTGGTCTATCTCAAGACCTGTAGTTGGATTGCCAGCTTTCTGTCTTGATGCACACTGTGTGTGGTGGTGGATGGCTCCTTATCCTCTCACCATTCAACTAATGCCAGGGATCCTCAAGGTTCTGTCCTCTCACCAACCCTCTCCCTACTATATATTAATGACCTACTTCAGCTTACTTCCAACCCAATATGCAGTTTTGCAGATGACAGCACTTTGCACCCCCCCTTTCTTTTAATAAACCATACTCCACACAACTCGCCTCAACCTACTGAACAGCAACCACCACTGCCCTCAATTCAGACCTCCAATGAGGTTCAGATAACCTAGTCAATTTCAATGCAAATATAACCCAGTACTGTCTTATTTCTCATAAAAAAAAAAGAACCATTTTCTCCAGTATTATTTTTGACAACACCCAAATTTCCAGACAATCTGAGATTTTTCTTCTTGGAATTACCCTGACATCAAGCCTCTTCTGACATAAACACATAACAACCATTGCATTCTTCTTCTAAATCCCCAATAGCTCCCTCAAAATGCTCGACTCTGTACAGAGAGAGCAATCAGACTTATTAATGACTCAACTCATCCCCCCAACACACACACACTTTCGCACCGACGATAGGTCTCCACACTGTGTTTTCTGCAAATATTTCATGGAAAATGTTCATCCGAAATAACTCAATAATTCCCCCACTGCTGCTGTTCAATGGTTCAAACACAGTGCACCTTGAAACCCACAGAACATGTTTCTCCTCCTCCATCCCTGCAACTGGTGTATCATGGAACAGTCTTCCCCTTGATGTGTTCCCTAAGGAATGCAATATACAGTCTTTCAAATCCAATGTGAACAAGTACCTTCTTTCCCAACCCATACACGGTACTAACGTACTATAGGTTTATCCACCAACCTCTCATGTATGGGCTCAACATAAAAAAATAAATAAAATAAAAAATCTCAGCTAATGCAATTTCCCTCCAAGCTTGATTTCTCGTGGAAGATAAATGTTAAATTTAGCCTGGGTATTCCAGAGAAAAACTTTAAAACTGGCATTACTATGTAATGCCAGTCTTAACGTGTTCCTCAGAAAAAAAAACAAAAACACATCGCTTTGGTTTATCCAAGTGTTGTATGATCAGGAAGAATATCCAAAACCATTTCGCAAACATCTGATCCCTCCCTTGCACTACCCTTTGTTTAGGTACCTTTTTAATACTCATCTGGTAGCTTATCTGAAAATATTACTTTTTGCAGCTCTGGCTCATAGAATGTTCCATCAATGATTTCCCCATTCCTCCCCCTAACTCTCTAAACTACTGGATGTCTGTTGAGAACTTGGTGTATGGCAAAATTCTCACTTGTTTCCCATCGACGACGATATCCTTTATGAAACTTAAAAACATTGCAACTAAGCACCACTTGATCACCTAGAAACGAGGTTATCTGACTTGCACTTGGGGTGAATATTGATATTTCCAAATGAGATGTTCATTATGAATTGTGACTTCTGCTGAAAACCTGATACTTTCTATGCTATGTGTTGCTATATAAATTTTCACAAAGTCGGCGAGTACATGAATATAATTGGCACTGTTCGAATATGTGATCCATTTGTAAATTTTGCTTTTCAGAGTTCGAATAAACCGTTCAGCGGTTGCGGCTTTCTTTTCACTTCTGGTTGTATATAAATGAACATTTTCACTCTTGAAAAATGCATGGAGTTTTCTGTTGTCAAATTCCTTACCTTGATCACTGTTTACATTGCTAGAGATATTAACTCCTTTAACAATAGATTTAAAAGCTCTTAAAACCTGAATTGCTATTTTATTTTTTAAAGGACGCGCAAAGGCAAATCATGGAAACACATCGACATACACACTAGCAGAAACTTTACGCCCTTATGTGCTTTGGCGAAATGGGGGATTTCGCCAAAACAAAGAAGGTGACACGAGTGATGCCACAGAAACGTGATAGCAGAAATATTTGATGAAAGCAGACCACACTTGGTGTAAGATTAAGCCTTGATGTTTATTCTATTGTGTAGGTATCCTGAGCATTTGCGAGGCTTCTTTACACTTTCTTGTAAAAACGTTAAGATCAATATATGACATTTTAGATTGTCGCCAAGAATATTTGATGTCCTGTAGTAGTTGTGTGGAATACCAAACCTGATTTACGTTCTCTTCTTTTTTCGACGTCTTTTACGTGTTAAGACATGTGGAGATCTCCTGGCCTACATAACAAATGCCATAAGAGAGTAATGGATCTCATAGACGCTTGTTTTTTTAATGGTATGATGTTGAGGTTTTGGTGGAGATAGGAATCTTGATATTTTTTGTAATGTTAAAAAATCCACTTTTATGTTGTACTCGTAGAGCAACGTAGTCACTTGGTCTGTGACATTCTTGATGTAAGGCGGTGTGGTTGCATTCTTGAAATCTTTTAGTAAGGCAGTTACAAGAGATGCAGTAAGAATTTTTTTTTCGTCTTGGGTTCAAAACTATTAAGTGCAAGGTTCTGTTTCAGGTAGTGCAGTTCTTCTTTCCTTTTAATTTGATGTGCTTGATATGTCACATGCCCTGTCTCGTAAAGTTTTAATTATGGCTATCTTTTGCAATGGATGGTGTGAAGCGGCATTTAAAAATCTTCCTGTTCTGGTAGGTTTTCTGTATACAGAAAACCTACCAAGGATTATCTTTGATTATCTGAAGAACTTATCAACTTTAATGAATAAACTCATCCATTTTTTTCTGGCCAAATAATAAAAATATCATCGATGTAACGTAACCAATTTTTTAGTTTCTTCTGATAGTTTTCTTAATGCATTAGTTTCGAAATTTTTCATAAACAGGTTGGCTGAGGCTGGAGAAGTGAAGTAACCCATGGCAAGTCCTTTTTTGTTTCAAATATTTATCTTGGAATATGAAAAAAAACAGTGTTTTCCATACAGTGTTTGAATAGTCCTACAGTGTCCAATGGGAAAAACTTTACAAGTAGATCCACTGTGGCATTTCTGGGTACATTGGTGAAGAGACTGACTAACATCTGAGCTTGCTAAGATGTCCGAATGCTCTATATTTATATCCTTTATGTTTTCAATAAAATGTAAACTATATATTATAAATTATGCTGTTTTTCCTATGTGTGGTGATAGCAGGTTTTACCGATATTTCACTAAGTGTCAGGTCGAAGAATCTCTCCCATCTACAAGTGGAATATTCTTTTTTTGTGTATTTTTGGTACGCCATAAATTTTTAGGACTAATGGATGTTTTGATAATAAACATTTTTTAAATTCTCCTGACGAATTAGATAACTTTTTGATCCAGTCATTGGTTTTTATTATGCGTGCGCCATGTGGAATCCCTGTCTAAGGATAAATAGGTATTGAAATCTTCGAATAGATCATTTTTCTTGTGTATTCACCTGAATTCATAAATACTGTTGTATTTCCTTTGTCTGCCTTAAACTATTACTGTGTTTTTATCTCGTCTTATTTCTTTATAGGCTATTAACTCCAATTTTGGCATGTTTCTACGTGGTAATGTAGAGTTTACTATAAACTAAAGTTTGTATGTGGATGAGATATGCAGAATCTTTTCGACTATTGCGAATTCGCCTTTCAATTTGCGCTATGATGTCTACTTTTGAAATGTTCCAAATACATTAGGTACTGGCATAAAAAGCGAGTGCCTAATATAATTAACATCAGTAAAGCAGGCGTATTGGTTAACAATCAAAGAATATAGCCCTAGTGTCTAGGCTGCTGTTCGGTTGACTACCTGGGCGTAGATTTTCCTCTAACTACGTGTTTCTGTTGTGTCAGTGTCAGGCACATCCCCAATCCCTGCTGAAGTCCAACTATCCAGTACATCAGATCACTAGTTTATGCATATACATTTTATGAACGATCAAGGCCCCAATTGAACTACTCACAGAATAGTCAGTTCAGTCAAAAATAACACCCATAGAATTTTGAGAAATTTCAACCAAAAGCAGCGGAGACAAAACATTTACCAAACTACTGCTCTCGAGAAAGCAAAGAAACTGGCATGCAAAACTCATATAACTGCTTAAACTGCAACAATACCAGCGACCGCGGCCGAGCTGGCATTTACCACCCGGCCGACAGCGCTTTCAGAACCGACAACTGCCATCCAATTGCCATGTTGGCAATGTCTACAGATGATGTTATCCCACAGTCAAAAATAGCACCCGATAATTTCAAGAACAAAACGTTTCCTATTGTAGCGATGCAAGTCGAAGAGGAGGAAATAAAAGAATAGCTATCGCTCCAGTTATTGCCAACAGAACCAGGAAATGCTGATAAGCGGGAAAATATCTAAACTCCAAAACAATAGGAAGAAAAAAAATCCAGGGCAAACAAATCCACCAGCAAAACATTTTAATCAGAAGTAGACCTAGAAACCCAACTCTAGCTAAGAATCTATAAAGGAAAACAATCACAAAATATACGGATTCACAATTTAATAAGTAGCTATATAATATCTGATGAAAGATTGTCTTGTTTCAAAATCAAAAACAACAAAACACAGAAATCGTGTTTTGGTGAGCTCGTGTTCGAAGCTTCATGCAAGCCTTCAATTGCAACATATTCTACCTCCTCACCTCCCTTACAAATTGAATCCCTTCTTAAAAATGATGCCCGCCATCATTTTGCATTACCTCGTTTAATATCAGAGCCTCCATTAACCATTCAATCATGAGGTGATATTAAAACTAATACTGGTGTAGCACATCAGGCTATTTTTACTGCAGGAACAATAAAACAAAACAAAAACAACCCCGTAAAGAGCATTCCTGAAACAAGAATATCAGGTTTCCATGTTCTCTGACAGAAAAAGCTTACGACACAGCCTGGAGATATGGCATATTAAAAGACCTCTATAACCTAGGTTTCAGACGACACCTTCCTGTCTTTACTTAAAATTTTCTGTCTAGCAGAATGTTTCAAGTCAGAGTGGAAAGTATTATCTCGGCCATCCTCCAAAGCTCTGTCTTAAATGACACTTTTATTATCAAAATTAATAAATCCATAGGCTCTTAGTAATAGGTTCTGGTTTTCAGCACAAAAAAGTGTCCTCACACACTTCTGCCGAAAACGCAGTCTTCACCGAAAGCTCGATTTAAGAATGGGACAGTGTGCCTTTCAGCAGTAACAGAAGCCAAGCTCTTGGGACTCATCTTTGACAAAAAAACTTACATTCCTTTCACACATTTCTTAATTAATGGAAAAGTCAAAAAGAGTGAAATTCCTTCGCATCCTGTCCTCTGCTGAATGATCGATCTTCATTATTCGTCTTTATTATGCGCTTGTACGTTCAAAGCTGGATTATCCGTCTAAAGTCAATGCTTCAATAGGACAGAATTAACTGCAGTGGTTGGATCCTATCCATCATGATGCAGGGTAACTGGTGCCTTTCGAATATCGCCCACTCAGTCATTATGTTGAAGCAAATGAACCAGCTCTATCACGTAATCTCTTAACTATGTCCTAAAAGTAAAATCTTCTCAAGAGCATCCAACTTGGATTAATATCTTTTTTCTACTTTGGAAGGCTTAACTTCACACACTTCAGACAGTCATACGCCATTCTGATATCCATGCTAAAGAGATTATGGAAGCTGTTGGCATGAATCTGAATCTTGACATGACTTGCACCAAACATAACAGCATACCTCCATGGAAGGTTTGCACTCCATCCTTCAACCCCTCACTTTGTCAACCATGGTAGCTTTATACTCCATAATGTCTACATGCAATTGTTTAATGTATACAGAGCATGATTTTTACTCATCTAAACTGGTGGTTCAACATCAGGGATCTGTGTGGGCTATACTGTTGTATTTCCTGATATATTAGTGCCTCTGTAGCGCAATTGGAAGAACGACGGTACATTGCGCCCTTCGATTGGAATAGGCCTAAGTTCGATTCTCGTCGCGACGGGAGGAATCTTTATCTGGTCGATTTCAATCGAAGGTAAGTTAGCCGATCTCATACGGAGGTAGCAGGGTTTTTTCTCCCGGAAACTCGGGTTTTTCATCCCGCATACAGACAAATCGGCCCTTCAGAACACACGCAATTTACAGAAATTGCGTGTGTTCTGAAATTACTAGTTGTGGTGGTGTTGGAGGTGGGCGGTAGATGGCGTTGATGGAGATGATTCATAGTAGAGGTTAGGTGTAGAGACAGTTGTAGGTGTCCTCCCGCGATGAGTCTTCGGATTCCTTGGAGGTATCAGGAATAATAATAATAATAATTACTATCTCCAACCGGATCCCACTCGATTACAGTAATTATACAGCAGATGTGCATACTATTCAGCTTGGACTTGCATATAAAATACAACTGCTACCAAAAGTGTGTAATTTATACAGGCTCTTGGAGTTTTCTTCTTTCCTACGTATAATCCACATCCAGTTCTTTGTCAGGTGTTACAACTGTTGTACAAACAACATCTTTAATTTTGATGTTCGGTTTTGCTACATTCCCAGCCACATTGGAATTAAGGGAAATGAAACTGTGGGTGCTAGATCAGATCATACGTTCTCCACATACTGTATGACAATACGAAATACAGACTACAGACATTTCATAAGTTCGAACTAATTACCTGATTCGATCTGCATGGCAGAAGCACGGTTAACAAATTACATGAGATTAAGCCTGAAGTGTGAAGCATTGGCAGTCTAATCAATGTAGGAACAGAGGAGAGGAAGTTGTTCTTGCTAGCCTCTGCATAGGTTACACCAGGGGCGCGCTAGTAGTGTCCGGCGCCTGTGTGCAAAACATTAGTTGGCGCCCCTATACCCAGTAGCATACCAGTAGTGTCCGGCGCCTGTGTGCAAAACTTTAGTTGGCGCCCCATATCCCCCCCCCTCTAATAAAAAATCACTTTAAAAAACGTTTTTTTTTTAAGTATTTCCTCCTCTTTGGCGCCTTTACTATCCTGGCGCCTGTGTGCATCGCACACATTGCACATATGGCCGACGCACCCCTGGGTTACACTCACCTTACACATTCTTATTTACCAAGGGCTGATGACCCACCTATATGAGAAAAATGCAACA
This sequence comes from Typopeltis vanoorti, assembly GCF_054136105.1. Classification (NCBI taxonomy): domain Eukaryota; kingdom Metazoa; phylum Arthropoda; class Arachnida; order Uropygi; family Thelyphonidae; genus Typopeltis; species Typopeltis vanoorti. The sequence continues at coordinate 24,822,932 of NC_143556.1, read as the reverse complement.
CGAATGTTACCATTTGTCATATACTGGTGGAGTGTGAGCACTTTACCCGAGAGAGAGAGAGAGAGAGAGAGAGAGAGAGAGGATTGACACTTCTAGTTATCTGGCCAAGCCATATACACTGAGGCAGATATTATCAGAATCGGACCCATTGCATCACGTTTTTAACTTTTTAGAAAGAATTAATTTATACAACAACAACAACAAAAAACAATCAGATAACGCCTTTTAATTCCTTATAAGGGAGTTAAAAGGTGTTAGCTGATTTTTTGATATCAGAAAGGTGTATGGCTGTCTAAAGTGTGTGACAATAAGCCTTCCAAAGCAGTAAAAAAAGGTATTAATCAATGTAGGATGCTCTGCTTGAGATTTTCTTTTTAGCACATAGTTAAGAGACAACTGTTTCCATCTAAGTCAGTGGGTCTTAACCTTTTTAGTGATCGGCACCCCTTGAATCTAAAAATAAGTTCTCGCACCCCCTTGAAAAATGTGTTTTTATTTCTTTATTTAGGAAATTACATCTATTGCAAGATAATTTATTTATTGAAAAATAAACACATACATTTACATATACATACAAAAAACAATATCTCAATTTTTAATGGCTATGTTGTTTATTCATAATAATACTTTTGAAGCGAGGCTCCTTTTTTTGAAAGAGCCACGCGTAAGTCATCACTTGCATTTAAGCGATTTCTGCCTTTTGTCTTTATGTGCAAAAGTTATGAAAATCCCATTTCACACAGGTAGGTGGTGGCAAGTGGTAAAAGTATCTGCAATGCTGCTTTTGCCAGCTGTGGATAAGGTTCTAACTGTGTACACTAGAATTGTTCTAAGTCCAGTTTTTCAAATTCCATTTGAATATGTACTTCTCTCGCACCCCTGGAAATGCTTTCTCGCACCCCCAGGGGTGCATACACCCCAAGTTAAAAACTACTGATCTAAGTGATAGAGCCTGCTCAAAAGCTAGATAGGGTTTAAAGGTGAGGCCTTCAAACCCTATCAAACTCCACCGGTAACCAATCAAAGATACCTTGCCTATGTCTGTCACTAATTATAGGCGGCACTGATGAAAATATGGCAACAATTGCTGCGATCTCTTAGTCCCTAACCCTTACAGGATAAGTTCATGTCTGAAATAATGTGGGTTCTACGATCGAATTTCTTGAGTTTACGGGAGGACAAACCCGAGTTTCTGGAGTAAAAAAGACCAAGAGCTCATGCCAAAGATCACCTAACTCTGAACCGGTCGAAGGGAGGCTTAGAAAAAGTTTCCTTAGTCGGCAAGAAGACTTGAAATGAAGTCTATCTTTGGAGAATTCTACTTTTGAGAGAAACTTGTCACATGAAATTAAGAATTATCAGCACATTTACACAAGAAAGGTATATTTAATATACTGCCAGATGTTTCAGTTTGAAAATAACAAATTATCTTAAATATAAAGAGCCAATAGGCTTCATTTCGGCAATATAAACATTATTTAAATAAAGGGGATATTAAATCCCACATTGTTTTTAAACCGAATAAGAAACTCAAAGATTGGAATCAGAGAGATTGTACTGCGTACTAGGACTACTTGCATTAGCATCGCCGATACTTTTATAGTTTACTATATTCGGCATGAAACACTCTGATTCCAATCTTTGAGTTTCTTATTCGGTTTAAAAACAATGTGGGATTTAATATCCCCTTAATTTAAATAACAAATGATCATCTGTAACTTGACAGAAAACAGTTTTTTACAAGGTAGAATACAAACAATTGATCATTCAAAATTAGAACGAGCCTCGTGATGTAAAATTGCTAATCACGGTATCATTTCACTGAAGAAAGGTAAACATAAGAGTGAAGAATAAATTACATGTATATAAATTTACAATGTAGTAAAAACAATTTAGGTCTTAATTAAAAAAAAAATAATGTTTTTCGGATCAAACTTTCTCATATTTCTGACAAGGATAGGCAGTCATTCCGATTCAAGTTAGGGCGTGGAGTAAGGCCTCAGCACTCTCTTTGAATAGGCGTTCAAATTTATACGGTATCTGTGTAGAAGGCGGGTTTTGGATCAGAGAATATGGTTTGTCTCTATTCCGTGTTGACCCAATCCAGACTTATCGAATTTTTTGTGAAGAATATGAGATTGATGTTCTTGTAATCTTTTTCCATAGCGAGTTCGGTTTGTCCGAATTAAGAAAGTCGGTAGTCACAAGGAACTTGATATACATCAGGAAGAGACAGAGTTCAGTGTTTTTCTTTAGAAGATGGGAAATACGTGGATATTTTATTAATAGGAATATGAGTAGCTGTTATATCATATTTCTTTAAAATTCTTGAAATTGGTTCTGAAATTCCGGAGATATATGAGATCGGAACTCGACGTGTTGATTCTTTGTTGTTTTGGCTTGGCTGTAGGATTCGAATAGACGTGTAGTCTTTGCAGAGAAGCCATTTAATTTCATGTATTGTTTGATAGTAGAAAGTTCTTTCTGTAAATGGTGGAGAGTTGAACAATTACTTCTATATTATATATATATATATATATATATATATATATATATATATATATATATATATATATATATATATATATATATATATATATATATATATATATATATTTTTTTATATATATTATATAATATATATAAAAATTTTTATATATATATATATTATATTTTTATATATATATATATATATATATATATATAGACCTGAGAAAATTGTAGTAGATTTCATTGTAATAGAATTGTAGAAAATAAGTAGACCTTACTTACTAACATCTTTCCAAAAGATATCATAAACTATTCGGATTCATAATGCACTCCGGATATTTTTTGTGTCAAAACAAATTCTACAACCAAGTAGAAGGAACTGTCATAGGAAGTCCTCTAGCCAACTTTTATTTGGAGCATTTAGAGGACATCCTTTTTTCATTTATATACCCTCAACTTTCATTTTGGGTTAGATATATAGACGACTGTTTTGCAGTGTGGCCTCACAACCGAGATTCCTTACCTTCCTTTTTAGCCAAAATCAATTCTTTACACCTTCGTATCAAGTTCACATGGAAATTGAAAAAGATAACAAGTTATCTTTTTAGACATCCTTCTCATTGCCTGACCATCAGGTAATTTAACATCTGTTTAATATATATATATTTATTTATTTATTTATTTATCGCTTCTATTCAGTCGGCTTGTAGATATTTTAAAAAATAATAATTATACTGACTGGAAGCACCGAGAAAGGTATCATAAAAACTTTAATCAAACACGACTAATTTCGTGTACGTAAGCCTGTGTAGCTCAGTGGATATGACATTTGTACACCACCGCGCTTGGCCGCACAAAGGAAGACTTGGTTTCGAGTCTAGTCGGCGACTAGAGGAAATTTTTCTAAGTCTTTTTTCGACCAGTTCCCGAGTTAGTCGATCTCTGGCACGGGCCAGAGAACTCAAGAAAATCGATCGTAGAACCCACGCTATTTCAGACATTAAATATATTGTGTTAGGGTTAGGGACCACGAGATGCGGCACTTGTAGAGCCGTCTCTGTTCACTGCGTGCCGCTTAATTAGTGATAGCCTTGGACCAGCTATCTCTGATCGGGTACCAGTAGAGATTGAACTGCCCACTCAGTCTCCAAAAGTTAGATAGGGCTAAAAACGGCCTCGCCTACTCCCTGTATATACGGGAATAAAAAGGCGTTAGCTGATTTTTTTTCTTTTTTTTTTTTTTTGATAACTAGTTTCGTCGAAATGCTGACTTCTTCAGGTGTGTAAATAACTACAAAAGAACTGGAAAAATAACAAGTTAAAAAACAAAAACAAGTTATATATATATATATATATACCTTACCTTTCCTCCAGGCGTATATTCTAAAATTGCTGTATTTCTTTTTATCCCAACAGAAACATAATCGTACCTTGTCAATAAAATATTCTGCTTTTATTCTTGTTATTATTACTATTTAATAATATTGTTACTGCTAAACTATCAAGAAATTTTTATTTCAATTCTCAATAATGGATGCAAAAGTAAATATCATGCAAAACTTATCTTATACAATGAATATCTATTAAAACTCTCCAAATGAACAATTTAAACATATTTTTCAGAAGAATGAATTATTTTTAATAATTCATAATTCTCCGATATTTCAGTCATAAAATCTTCACAGGAATCAACCATATTATATTTCACAATAAGAATGGCCTTTATGGTCTCAAGTTTTAATTGTGTTTTCCCTGCAGTCCATAATTCATTCACAACTGAAAATACTCTTTCTGTAACAGCATTTGTCCCAGGTAAGCAAAGGACAAATTCCACTGTTTTTTAATATTACCATAAGGCACTTTTTGTTTCTCAAAAAACGCAAATATATCAACCCATCTATCTCCTGTAGGAGTTTTTTATCCTTCCATTCTTCAATTTTTGAATCAATTATATACTTCTTTAAACAAGAAACCTTATCAAAAAGGTTATTTTCATATATTCCATGATGTTTTCCAAAATCAGAATCTATATACTCCAACAATGCCTCAACATCATGTCATGATATCCTACTTTTAAGGTTCACCCATTTAAATGTCTTAATTTCCAGGAACTGGGATGACCACATATCCAAATATTCCAAACAGTTACTGTAAAAAGTTTTAACATGGGAAATAAACAAAAATATTTTATGTTTCCCTCATTTTCTAAAATTCTTAAATCTCTTCTTATGCTAATGGGAACGTAGTTTGATTCGAGACATTCTCTGTATTTTGCTTTTAGCATATCATGTTCCTCTGAGACTTCTTTTGTTATACAATCATTTCCTTCAATGTTTCTAACTACTGCCTCAAATACTGATGCCTGATATGTAGAAATGTTAACCATAACTGAGATGTATTTTCATTGAAAAAGAATTCAATTATTCTTGGACACTTATCAAGGAATAAGAAATATGACTTCAATGGAACTATATAATTTCAGAATCCTCTCAATCACAGGCATTAAAGCTAGCCATCTAGTTTTACTGTAGCATAGTATTTTCTGATATTCAACTTCTGCTTCTTCACAGAATTCCTTCAAAGATTCTATTCTGACAGTGTAAATGTAAAAATGGCTATAAATGTTTGTTACAATAGACTGTGTCTCTAGTAATAAAAGTTCAGCAACAGTTTGAATGGCATTGTGAACTATATGAGCTGCACAACCTACTCCAATAATATTTTGCTCTAAACTTCTGTTCAGTATAGCGAAGACATTGTTAATACCCTTTCTAGCTACACAACCAAAATTGGTATTTGAATTATCAGCACAATATGCAACAACCTTCTTAGATAAATTGTTTTTTTTTCAAGAACAGTTAAGATAGAATTGCTGATAAGCTCTGCAGTTTCCCCAGGTAGGGACACAAAATCAATAATTTTATTCTTCACAGCACTTTTTGAATCAAAATAACGAATAATAGTAGGAAAAAGTTTTACATCTTTATGGTTTGATGCATCACAAAACACAGATATAAAGTTTATATTTTGTAATTCCTTACCAAGCTCTTTCAATGCATGTGGTGCTAATACCTTCTTGATGATAGCTTCTGCTTTTGTCCTTTCACATGTGAATTTGCTGTCGAATAATTTGCTGATCAGTTTGGATGTACAGTCCACGGATCTAAAAGTTTCATTGAAATATATGGTATGGAAAGAAAACGCAGCCTCTGCAATTGCTAATTCTCTTTCTTTCATCCCAAATTCAGTTTGACAGAAAAAATTGGTCATCTTTATAGATGAAGAAGCTGCCTGTAGAGCTTTCTTATGCTCATCAGAAGCTAAATGCCTTGTGATATCGCGCTTTCCTCCAGAGGTAACAGAAAATTTTCCCAAACAGATTGTACATGAAACATAACCCTCATGTTCATACTCCTTAATAAATGGATACTCTTTTTTTTTTTTTTTTCAAATTATCTGTCAGTTTGCAATCCCTTCGTTTTCTTTTTACTGACATGGTTTAAACCTGATTATTAAAAATATTTAAATATTTTAAAATAATTATAAACTTTCCAATTTTTAAACATATAAAAAAAAAAGATATAGCAAAGTGTCACTTCTGCGAATACCTGGGATCTATGATATCAGAAACAACAATTATAATGCTATGTCTACAGGTAAAACTTTGATTTTGAAACATACAACAAATTATCATTCTTTAAATTACCATTACTATGACCATGGTTAATATATCGTTTCGTGGTTTCCTTTGCTCCACAATCGATTTTGTATCGACATAAGTGAAGTACTGAAAGACTTCGAACTAACATTAACTTAAATTACCTTTATTATTAAAAAAAAAAAAAAAGGAAAATACAGCTTTTGCTGTCACGCGTAATTGTTTATTTTATGAATGAAATTTAAAAGCAACAGATACCTACACTTTGTTTTATGATAATAATAATAATAATAATAATTATTATTATTATTTTTTTTTTTTTAATAATAATAATAGTTTATTATCTCTCATATAATTACATGAATATACTAAAATTTAAACAACATTTAAGCAATAATAATAATAATAACGTTTATAACCGGCATTATCCCAGTTACAATTTGTTACAGATGGTTGTGAATTGCACAGTAAAAATAGGTAATAGTTTACAAAAAACAGAATACAAATTACATGCATTAAACATACACTATGCAAATTATAGTAGTAAAAACAAAACATAAAACGTTGGTATTACATAAATTTAGATTACATTGATACAAATGCTGTACAGGACCGGTAAATGCTGTACAATACAGCATAATGCTGTACATCTGGTCACATAATGACCAAATACAATTTCAGATTTCTCGTGTAGGTGGCTAAAGAGTGTGGCGTGACGTAATGAGCGTTTATTTGTAACAAATTCGAATCACTTGGAAGAAAATGGAACTGGAATTATCTAAAGCTTTAAGAAAAAGGTTGAAAGTAGAAATTTTAGCGTATATCCTAAATTGCGGTGAAGCTTCTTTTGCAGAAATATTTCAGCATATAGTAGATAGAGGTTTAATGAATGCCGTTAACAACCCTGATTCAGAAAAAAGAGATTACATAAAACGGAAGCTGAACGTTTTAATCCGGTACCACAAACTACTTATTAGAGACGACAAATATTATATCAGAGGACATTTTACTTTGGTGTAGGTAATGGATTCCTTCGTCACCTCTTTAATACTTCTATAATACTTTAATAATAAATATAATTAATAATTATATTTTTGTGTGGGTATTTTTATTTGGTATAATTGGTTTGTATTTGATATCAGATTGTATGAGTATAGAATCGTTGTGGTTAAACCTAATCTTGCTATTGTGATCGTGTTGTTGTTGTTAAGCCTAATCTTGCCATTCTCACAGCATGTTTACTGGGTATTAAATTGAAATCTATTAATTATAAATATAAATACTGAGGTGATTATTTGAAGCAACGTATGTAAATTTTCCATGAACATGCCAAAAATGAGAAAGTACGATATGGTGGTGAATGGTAATACCCTGGGCCTGAAGGGCATCCAACATGCAGCTGGGGAAGAACAGAGGGCTTCCACAAGTAGAACTAATTTTTATGATGTGTCCAGGTCAAACCCGGAAGGACGTTTGGTCACAAATGTTGCTGGTTGGAACAGGGAGGCTCCCTGTTTCACAAAAAACCACAGGATTGGAATGAGATGTTAGAAGACTTGGAATGTTAGACGTATGAACCAAGGTAAGCTGGAAATAATAAAGATGAAAATGGAGAGCAAGAAGCTGGATATATTGGGAATAAGTGAACTTAGATGGACAGGAATGGGCCATTTTCAGTCAGGTGACTATATGGTGTATTACTCAGGACATGAGACAAGTCGAAAAAATTGAGTATCTTTCTTACTCAGGAAAAAAAAAGTCTAGGTATGTATTGGGTTATAATCCAGTGAGTGACAGAATCATTTCTCTCAGAGTGAGTGGACATCCAATGAACATGACCATCATTCAGATTTATGCACCTACTACAGAGGCTTCAGAAGAAGACATTGATCGCTGTGAATTTGGGATTAATTGTTTGCAGAAAATTAACAGTATACAGAGTGGGCTAATTCACACACAGGGAGATTATGGGAGGAAGAGAGTATTCAGTTTATGTATACTGATGCTCGAAGTCTTCGGAATAAGTGCGAAGAATTTTTGTCATTACTTAGTACAACTTGGCCAAAAATTATAGGTATTAGTGAGACTTGGTTAACTAAGAATGACATAGTTATAGGGATTGAATGTAAGGGGTTTATACAGTTGTTAAGAGATAACTACCCGAGACTGCATGTAATGGAAGGAACAAGAGATTCGAGAGTGATAGATCTGGTCATAACATCGGAGAACATATCAATAAGTAAATTAGTTACAAAGTCTCCACTTGGGAAAGCGATCATGTGGTCTTGACCTGGGAGATTGTAAGATGTGCTGAATATTCTGTTGAGAAGGGAGTATGTGTGGAATTACAAGGTTGGTGATTATGACAAGCTGATAAGTCAGCTTTCAGGAGTGCTATGGCATGAGAATTTGAAGGGGAGAGGTGTTGATGGTGCGTGGGAGATTGCCAAGGAGTATTTAAAGAAAGCTGTATCAGACTGTATTCCCAGAGTCAGAAGGAGATATCAATTAGATGTAAAATGGATGAATAATATTATTAAGCAGGAGTTGCAGATAAAGAAAAGGTTGTGGAGGAAGTATAAAGAAATAGGAGATGAGCGTTACAAGGTACAGGCAAAGAGAGTAACCTGTATAGTAAGGAAAGCCAAGGCTAATTATGAGAGGAAGCTAACTGATGAATCCAAAAGAAACCCTAAGGAGTTCTTTCACTATGTGGCAAGTAAAAGGAAGAATAACCATGGAGAGATTACTTTAAAATGTTGATGGTAGGGAAATTACAGAAACAAATCAAATAGTTGAGTTGCTTAGTGATTATTTCGCAAAAGTATACCATCTTGGTTGTGGTATTGCAGCGTAGAATGTTTCTTCTATCTCTAGACTCTCATTGATTGATGAGAGTCTAGAGATAGACGAAATAGAGGCGCTTAATATATTACACAACCTTAATTCTATCACTGACATCGGGTTAGATGGCATATCAGCCCATGTGTTACGAGAATGTGCAAGAGAATTAGCACCTCCTCAACCATGCTATTTAATTTAAACCTCAGTTCTGGTAAAGTACCAATAGAGTGGAAAGAGGGGGAAATAATTCCACTGCATAAGGGAGGGTCCAAGACAGAGGTTGCAAATTATAGACCAATCAATATATCTGGAGCGGTGGTTAAGGTTTTGGAGAAATTGGTAAAAATTAGAATTCAGGACTGGGTGGACAGCAATATGATACTTTATAAAGGGCAACATGGTTCTGTGAAGAGATGGTCTTGCCTCAGTAACTTGATTACTTTCTATCATAAAGTAACAGTGGAGCTGGATAAAGGAAATCCTTAGTGATACTGCTGGACTTTGCAAGGGCATTTGACAGGATTCCACACAGAACCCTGTTGCACAAATTAGAACAAATGGGTATGGATACGAAGCTGGTGATTTGGATTAGAGGACAGCTGATGAATAGATATCAAAGAGTGGTTTGTGGAGGAGTTGAGTCTAGTAAAAGGCAGGTGACTAGTGGTGTACCTCAGGGTCCTCTATTGTTTAATTTTTACATCAATGATATCGGGAATACTTTTAAAGGAATTATCCACTTGTTTGCTGATGATGGGTTAAGATAGTCTGAATTGAATATCGCTCTTCCTCCTAATTTTGCTGATGCAAAATTAGGAAGAGCAATAGTCAATTCAGATGATGTAGATATATATGCTGTTTACTATATTGATGAAACTGAACTGCAAGAAGTTGACGAGGAAAGGGACTTAGGAGTTATTGTGGACAGAGAACTTTATTTTAAAGAGCATAATGCAAAGGTTGCCAAAACATCACATCAGATTACATGGTTGTTGAAGAACACACTAACAAGCAGGGATAAGGAAGTTATTGATCCACTTTATAAGGCATTAATAAGACCGCATTTGGACTACTGCGCAAAGATCTGGTCACCTGGATTTCTTGGTGAAGAAGAAATGGTGGAGAGAATTCAGAGGTGAGTTACAAAGATTGTTGCAGGTCTGTGAGATATTCCATATGAGGATAGATTGAAGATCCGTGGGCTCCAAAAATAATATCCAATATATGATTTCCAAGCAGTTTTGCTGTTTCTCCTGTTATGTTCTGAAAATCTATCACTTTAACCTGAATACCTTTATTCGGGATGAAGTGCCTAACAAGGACAGGCACCAACTTCAAATCTCTGGTTTTATTAGTGTTGATATTAGCGTCTAATTGTATTTGGCGGTTATAATATACATTGAAAAATTAACGACATATGAAAAATACCGGAGTATTTGAAGATCAATACGGGAGACGGGATGATCAAAAAAAAAAAAAAAACCTAAAATACTGGAGATCCCGGGAAATACGGGAGAGTTGGTCACCCTAGTCTCCACCCATTGGTTACATGAGTCTACGGAAGGCAGCAGCGAACACATCGCTGCGTGAATGGTCTCCTAGTTTCCGTTCGCATTCCGATGTGAGGGTACCGGAAGGAGGATGAACTGGAAGTCACGTATCTATATATTTGACGTCAGGCTAACTCACTGCGCTCCCATATTATTATTATTATTATTATGTGACACCTCCAGGGAGTTCAAAGACTCGTCGAGGGAGAATGTGCCAACAGCATCGAACGATTAACTCCTTCCAACTACTAACCGCGCTCAAACTTGCTTAAATTTTTTCGTGAGCAGGCTCTATCAATCGACCAACATTCGTACAGTTACGGTACGGTCGTTGTCGGGATAATACGGCTGACTACACTGTATCTGCCCCACTCAAGCAACGTCAGGACGATTATGGATGTCGCAGGTTGTATAGTCGCCATTAGATGGCTATTTCATTCAACTTTCGAGCGCCGCACGCCATTAAAATATACATAACTTCTAGTTCATACCCCTTCCAGTAACTTCACATCCGATTGCGAACGGAGACCTGGTGCCCGCTCACCAGCGATGCGTCCGCTGCTGTCTCCGGTACTTTCACGTTAACAAAAACACTGTTGGAAGAGAAAGAGTCCGATTTTCGAAATGGAATCCTTTTTCTATGTCACAGTACAACTAACTGGAATTGAGGAAAATCCATAGTTTTTGAATTAGATAATTTTTTTAATGGGACTGTTTCCTTCCCAACGGTCGTTTCTTTAACATTGAAGTCTACGGATGACTGCAGCGGTCGCATTGATGCGTGAGCGGGCACCTCGTCTTCGTTCGCAACCGGATGTGACGTCACCGGAAGGAGGAATAATCGGAAGTTACATCTGGTAGACGTCACAGTGACGTGCCTATCTGTAGAGGATGATGACGTCTCGCTAGTCGAATAATGGCTCCCGCCGATTTTGAAATGGACATTCCTTTACCAGAGGAACTGAACGTACGTAGGATATAAAGAAAACCACTATAATGCAGAAATAAGCATTTTTGCTGGATGTCACCACATATGAAACTTGTTAGTGAACACGTATCTTTCGTGATACTACGGTCGCTAGCTGGAATATGCGGTGGAACTATATATATATATCCCCCGCACGATACAATGTTGTCGCTTGTATAGTAGTCGATACTATCAATAAAACACTTAACAAACACAAGCAGCACTCAGGAGGATATAAATAAAACCACCATAATAGAAATGAAGTAAAACTCAGATGGATATTCGTTTCGTGCTTTCAAAATGTACTGATGAGCTCAAATTTTCTTTGTTTTCACTGTTATAATTAAAAGGTAAGAGATTGCCTTATATGCAAATTTTGATATTTTAGGCATATTCAATTACATCTGATTTATATCCTTATTTTTTAATTCATTCATAGTGTTTGCACACACAACATGCAATTTCTTGCCTGTGGGAAACCGAGATTCCTACTTTTTTTCTTTTTTTTTTTGTGAATTTGAATATCCCAAGGATTAGATTAATATCCCGGGAAATCCTGAAATGTTAATTATTTCTGCATCCAAATAAATCATTATTATTACGTGACACCTCCAGAGAGTCCAAAGACTCATCGAGGGAAGGCATCTATTCTACAGTAATTCTCTGTCTCCACCACTCACAATTCATCAGCTACAATAAACCGCGCGACTACACCAACGCTGTCTATCGCCAACCACCCTCACTAGTTTTTTCACAGACATTCATGTCCACAGTGGGATTCGAACCCGCAGCCTTATGGCTGGAGAGCGGATACTCTAACCACCCGGCCAACTAGGCTGGCAAATGAAGCTAATATTACCATTGGAATAATTATAAGAAATTGCCAGCAAAGGTTAGTCGATTGGTAGAGCCTCTGCTACTAATGGCTTAGTTAAGTAAGTTTGAGTGCGGTTAGTAGTTGGAAGGGGACCAATCGTTCGATGCTGTTGACACACTCTCCCCTGATGAGTCTTTGGACTCCCTGGAGGTGTCTAAAAATAAAAGTATGATATTTTTGAATAAATTTTACTAAAATTTTTAATTTTTAATATTTAAGATTTGATATTCTTGCCTTGAGTAACGGCTTTGGAAGGCAGTGACACTAATGACTTTGAAAGCATTGGTGTGAGGTAGAGATAGGCAAGATGGGATATTTAGTGGGGTGTTGCTACAAACCAAGAAGCACAGAGAGTGTGAATCAGGAGATGTTTAGACGGTTGAGCTTGGCAAGTGCAAGAAGAATGATTGTTATGGGAGATTTTAACTACAGCAGTATAAATTGGGGAGAGGAAGATGCATGTAGCAATAAGGGAATGGAATTTCTAGAATTCTTCAAGGACAGATATCTTAGGCAACATGTAATAGAGGGAACAAGAGGTTCAAGAGTTTTGGATTTAGTCATAGCATCAGAAGAGCTGATAATAAGTGAGATGACATCTCTCCCACCAGTTGTAGAGAGAGAGAGTGGCCATGTTGTTTTGACTTGGAAGATGAATAGACATGCAGGAGTATCAAAGATATGGGAATATATGTGGAATTATAAGGCAGGTGATTACATTAGTCTTAGACATCAACTTGGGGAAGTTTCATGGAGGGAGGAATTGGAAGGCCAGGATAACATTAGTGCTTGGGAAATTGTGAAGGAATATTTGTTAGCAGCAATAGTAAGCTATATTCCACAAGTGAAGAAGAGGACACAATTTGGTGTAAAGTGGATGACAAACAATATTAAACAGGAGCTGCGTGTGAAAAATAGGCTATGGAAGAGATATAAGGAGACAGGTGAAGAGCAGATGCATGAAGAATATAAGACAGAGGCCAGAAGACTAGTATGGTAAGGAAGGTGAAACTGGAATATGAGAAGAGATTGGGCCTAAGATCCAAAGAAAATACTAGGGAATTTTTTAGCTATGTGGCCTGTAGGAGGATAAATGATTGTGGAAGAATGACACTGTGAGATAAAAATGGGAATAGAGTGACTGATGCAGTGGACATAGTGGAATTGCTCAATGAACACTTTATTGGTGTATTTCATCCTGGAGGAGTAAATTTTAATACTAGAGGAATAGGACAGGTTTGAGGTTTAGAAGTGCAGGAGGAGAACGTGTTCCAAATGCTGAGCACTCTGGATGTCAGTAAAGTTGTGGGACTGGATGGTATTTCACCACGAGTTTTGATAAAATGTGCTAAGGAACTGACAGCTCCTTTGACCTGGCTTTTCAATGAAAGTCTGACTACAGGAAGGTCCAAGGGAATGGAAAGAAGGTAAAATAGTGCCATTGCATAAGGGCGGTAGCAGACTGGAAGTGTCTAATTATAGGCCAGTTTGTGTGTCATCAGTAGTTGCTAAGATCTTGGAGAAATTAGTTAGGGACCGTGTACAACATTGGGCAGATAAGGGTAATGTTATCTGTGAGAGTCAACATGGATTTGTGAGGGGCGCTCTTGTTTTAGTAATATGCTAGCCTTTTATAATAAAGTTACAAGAGCAGTAGATGAGGGAAAGGCATATACTGCCATTTTCTTGGATTTAGCAGAACTGGGGAGTTCTTTCACTTGTTGAACAGCAAGAAGGAGTGATGAAATTATGGAAATTATGAAAGGAAACTGTGAGCAAGATGAGGAGTGGTTTCTTTGCATGGAGGGTGGTTGAACCGTGGAATACATTGTCTGATAGAGGTGAGAGTGAGAACGGTCAATGAGTTTAAGGAGTGGTATGATAGACTTTGTGTTTCTTAGGAGGGACCTCCCACGTTGAGTCTTGATAGACTTGTGTTTCCTAGGAAGGACCTCCCGTGAGGAGTCTTTTGACTCCTTGGAGGCCTAAATAATAATAATTTTCAGAAACTCGGATTTATTATTATTATTATGGCTGATACCTCCAAGGAGTCCAAAGACTCGATGAGAGAAGACACCTACTCTACAACTCTCCATCTCCACCACTCAGTCCAACTACAGCAAACTATAACTACTATCATCATCTACACCAACGCCATCTACTGCCCATCACCACAACTAGTATTTTTACAGACAATCGCAAACATCCATCACCAAGAAACCAACCAGCCAGCCAGCCATTTATATCGGGACACTCAAGAAACTAATTTATAGAATTCCTACCATTTCACACAATAATATATATATATAAACTACTCATACTAATAGATATCTGCATAATCTTTCTTATCATTTTCCACCACAAAAATTTGGAACTATATCTACCTTAGGACACAGAGCACGCTCTCTCTTGAATGAACCAGATGAACTACAAAAAGAAATAAATCACCTCACTCTTATCTTTAAACAAAATGGATACTCTGAAAAAACGATTAAGAAATTTCTTCTGGATCCTCCTAGGAAGTGCACAACAGAAACTATCAATTTTAAAGGTAGCATCTCCATTCCATACATTAGCACAGTCTCTTAAAAATTAGCAAAAGTCCTTAAAAAATATAATATCAGGACGTTCTTCACCACACTTCCTAAAATCCATTCTCTAATCAGCCATCCAAAACCTACTCATCACAACTTAAAATATCCAGGTGTATATAAATTATGGTGTGATTGCAATATCCCTTATTTTGGACAAACTAACAAATCTATTGAACAAAGTATAGAAGAGCATAAGCGAGATCTCTTACAAAAGATCTCATGCAACTGCGTTATCTAGTCATGTTCTTTTTTCAAATAATCCTAATGATGATCAACAAAGCCACTCCGTTTGCTGGGATAGATCAGGAAATATCTTTCGCTGTGATGATGAATTTGAGAGGAAAATTGTAGAATCAAGGGAAATCCTGCTGAACCCTGTCCACTTAAACAACAATTTGAGTTATAACATCCCAGATAGCCATGCTGCAGTTATTCAATATTGGCGTTCACGTGAGCCTGCACGCACACTTGCAATAATCAATGGCATGCCTGTTAGAACAACTTGAAAAAATACAACGTTTTTTATGTATCAATTATGTGTGGCAATTTTTACCTGTAATTTGCAGTTTCTTTAGATACTTCAATGTTTATTACTATTCTTTTCCTTTAGGAATACCTGAGGAAGGCTGTTATAAGCCGAAACTAGTCGTATTTTTCTTATTAAAATCTTTATAAGTTATCTCGGTTTTTAGTCATTAAATCTATGTTTTTTAAAATGTATTTCAACAACCGAGTAAAAGCTGATTATCACATATATATATATATATATATATATATATATATATATCAGCAGTTTGCCATATTTTCCTCTCCAGATACGTATGAATTCATATAGCCTTGTCTACATCTTTGGGGTCCACCCACAAATTCATTTTCCATATTCCTCCATATTCCTATCCTATGCTATTCCCTCAGCCATACAGTTGGTGGGGATAGCTATATGTTGCCATACTAGGGAGATGATTATGAGGTGGTTTCGTGTTGCCTTCCTTGCTGTAGTATATTTTATGACTGTGTATTCATGGGACTGGTCTGCCTGTTTTCAGGGATGAAAAACCCGAGTTACCAGGAGAAAAAATCTCCACCACCATATGAGACCAGTTAACTCACCTTTAGTCGAAGGAGACCAGATGAAGGTTCCTCATGTCACTGACGGGGAATCGAACCCAGGTCTTTCCGACCAAACGGCTTCATCTATATTGTGAGGTTTTATTTAATTCCTCTTTTTTAACTGCTCAATTTCTCATCCACAAGTTGGTTATTTCGGCATTTACAGAAGAGGACTCAACAGACCTGCATTATCTGACTGAGTTTCACTGTGTATGTACACATTCAACAAGCAGTGGAATTTGTAAGAACAGCTTGAAGACAGTGAAGAAAGTATTTCTACTGGTGAGCATTAATTAGTGAGCAAACATTATTAACATATTTGGCTAAGAAGGAAAAGATATGATGATTAAATTTAATATGAAACTATGTACAACTAGTAAATTGGAAACATCATTTATGTTATTGCTTTGACATAAACATCTTGCTGTTTATAAATGGTATTTATAAGAAAATAGATGATTCTCATGTAAGTTTTTTTTTTTATTTTAAGATAAGAGTTAAATTTTTTTTCTTCTAATGAATTTTATTTTTATTTTATTTTATTTATTGATTTTGCAGATATTTTTAAGATAAATATTTTAAGATCAAATTTCAGATAAATGATTAATGAATAAAGTTTTTTCCCTTTAATTTGCAGATGCACTTAATTAAAGGAATATAATATTTATTTGTTTAATATTGTTTAAAAATTGTTTAATAAATAATAACTAGTGAATCACTGATGATGAATCCAATTCAGATATTACAATCCATAAATTGTTATCTAGGTCATGGGTCAACAAATTTCTGAGAATAGCCAGATAGTAAATACTTGATGTTTTGCAGGCAATGAGGTAAAATGGAGAATATCATGTACATACATACATACATACATACATACATACATATATATATATATATGTATGTATCTAACTTTCCATGCTTCTAAGGCACTTCTGACCAAATCAATCTACCTAGAACTTGGTCTTCCTCTCGGTATTTTTCCTGCTGTCTTGGCATCAAACACCTGTTTTGCTAATCTTTCTTCACCCATTCGATTTAAGTGGCCATATTACTTTAGATTAGCTCTGACACATTCTTGAATGCTTTTTTAACAAAATACCGATAAAAAAATAATAATTGTATACAAACAGATTTATATGGAATTCTTTTTTTTTATGAGACATAATTATGCTTAATTGGGCTTGAAAGTGGTGTTCTCAAACATGAAACGATTGCAAATACTCATCAGATAAGGCTCATTTGTAATGAGGTTTTGTCTTTGATCTTATAAAATATCTTTTATGAGCTAAGGAATCAGAATATTTATATTCAGATTTCTTATATCATGAACTTATGACAAAATATTCTCTTAATTTGACACAATTTCCCAGAAATTCTGAGATTCATTCTCACACTGAAGAATGTTGTATACAAAGAGAAACCCTACTAGTAATAATTGGAGTAGATAGCACTAGTTATTACTTGATCCTTAAAAATGTTGAAAGTTTTTTCACTTGGTTATACTATAAATTTAGTTTAATCCAATCTTGGTTTAATCCAAGTGTAAGCAAACAAAATTTGTGCATGAAGTAACTTCATGACTGAGCAACTCATATATGACTTCACATTACTTGCATAAGTATCCCATAATGCAAAAATATAATGTTATGCATTATGGGAAGGGTCACTACCTTGATTGGTTTTGACATTTATTGAAGTGGAATGTTCAAAACCTTTGAAGTTCCAAAAACTTAGAACTGGTGGGCTTTAAAATCCCACCGTCTGGTATCTGCAAACTTGTCAGTGCCCCCAAAGGGTCACTGTCCAAAGTATCTGATAACTAATGAGTGCCCAAAGGGTGATTGTTTGGAATCTGTCAAACTCTACCTGATAACCAAGGCAAACCTCGGCCCAGCACAACCAGAAGCAAGTCCATTTCTGCACCAAGTCTTCACTCAGACGAGCCACCAGAGCTCATGAACTTAGTGTCCTTAAGAGAACAAAAGCTCTCAACTCTTGCAGAATCACACCCCCCCCTCAGTTGGAGCTAGACCCAGAAGAGATACCAAAACTTGGAACTTCTTTGGGAGATGGACTGAGTCCTCAACTCTTTATCTGATTTTAGCTTGTGTGTGAGGGGAGTATTGTGGATAATTTACCCGCTCCTTGTGATCATTGGAAGTTGTATTAGCTTTCTCTTGCGATGGTGGATTTTGGTTTTTTATATTTGAAATGATCTGAGGGTTAGTCCGCTGCTTGTTGATTTGGGTGATTATCTGTGATTGTGAAGGATTTTTCTGCAATGCCTGTCATGTAGGTCTTGATATCTGGAAGGTTGGCTTCTTGCTGTAACTGCAGGTTTCTGATATACCAAGGGACATTAAATGCCATTCTTAGGCATTTGTTCTGGATAGTTTGCAATCTGTGGATGTTCTGTTTAGACGTGTGTCCCCAAGTTGGTGAGGTCTTATCACTGATTTGTAGAGGAGAATTTTGTTGTTTATGTTTAGGAAACTGTTCCTATTCAAAAGTGGATATAGCTGTGCAGTAGTATGACTTGCTTTGGTGGAGACACTATTTATGTGTGTTTTGAAATTTAGGCGCTTATCCAGATGAACTCCTAGATACTTGGTATAGTTGAGCCAAGGGATGACTTTTCCAAACATCTGTATGCTTGATTTTGGTTCTGCTTTATGTCTGGTGGAAAATACTGCAGAGATTTTTCCTGGGTTGATTGCGATATGCCATTTTTTGTACCAATTCTCTAATTTGTGGACTGCTCTCTGTAGCTTGTTTGAGGCTAGATGTGGACGGAGGGATCTGGCTATGATAATTGTGTCATCGGCATAGAGAGCGGTGATGGATGGGGACAACTTGGGAAGATCTGCTATGTATATGGAGAAGAGTAGGGGAGACAGCAGAGAGCCTTGAGGGACTCCAGCTGTGACTCTCCTCTCTGTGGATCTGATTCCATTCAGTTTTATTTTAAATTTTCTGTTATTCAGATATGATTTGATAAGTAGAACTAATAGTAATGAGATTCCAACTTGGTGTAGTTTAAAAATTAGACCATAATGCCATATTCTATCAAATGCTTGTGTTATGTCTAGGACGATTGCGCCAGAATGTTGGTGCCATTTGAATCCTTGTGTGATGTATTCAACGACTCTGTAAATTTGAAGCATTGTGGAGTGATATTTCCTAAAGCCAAATTGCTTATCTTGTATGATGTGGTTGTTATCTGTTGCCTCTTGAATCCGTGTAAGTATGCGCGTTCGGCTATCTTGCCTACCCATAATAGAAGGCTGATCGGTCTATAATTCTGAGGAATTTGTGTATTTTCCCCAACTTTTGGAATTAGGAAGACATCCGCAAGCTTCCATCACTCTAGAAAATAATTTAGCCGAAGGATGGCATTAGTGATGCTACCAGATGCATAACTCCTTCACGGTGGAATAGTTTGAGCACCTTGTTCGTTATTTCATCCGTACCCAGAGCCTTTTTGTTATTTAGTTTTTTTATGATCTCATATATTTCTGTTGGTGACATGGGTTTGTTGTTGGATTGGAATGAGGCATTTTGAGTAATTTTATGCAGATGTGTGGATTTTTCTTATGAAGTTTATGTCTATATTGGTATAATTGGGGCTGCATTGTCTTTCTAAGCTGTCTGCAAATGCTTCTGCTTTTTCCTCATCATTGTAGGCGACTCTATATTCACCTTGAATTGGTGGAAGTGTTTAACTCTTCTAACGAAGTCATCTGATCATTCTCCACAATGACTGATCCTCTGTGATGTATTTTATTATTCCAAAGTTCGGTGGTCCTTTAGAGCATACCAAACTTGGTTTGTTGCTCTATTAACTGCTTGCTTGCTTATTTGTGGGTTCCATTGTTCTGTGGTATTGTCTTAATCTGTTTTTCTCACGGATAAGACATTTTATGTCCTCTGGGAGTTTATTTGGTGGTGCACACTTGGTTATATGTGTTACCTGTGATATTGCTGTTAGTATTTGCTTTTCAAAGGTTTTCACTGTCTTTTCTATATCTTCAGTGGATGTTATATGTGGGACTGGACCAATGTTATCCTGGAAAGCTGAGGGCAGTTGTTTCCAGTTTATAAAGGTGGTGGTGTTTTCTGTTAGATCTTGTATGGTGCCTAGTTGCAAAATTATGGGGTTGTGATCAGAACTTAAGTTGTTTACGGCTTGTATTTGATAGCTGTGCGCAATGTTTTTTAGCATTGTATATCAAATACATCTGGACGGCCGGTTGCTCCGAGTGTGTGGGTCTTATTACTGTCATGTTTCTTGTAGTGGTATATGAATTCAGAAGTCTGCCATTAATATTTGAGTTTCAGCTGTTCCATGTGGAATGTTTCCTGTGGTTTCCATGTGTTCTGTTTGGGGTTCGGCTATTGTATTATGCTTTATGTTTCTTTTGACAAAGATGGCGGTGCCTCCCCATCTTGCATAGGATCTGTCTGTCAAATAAGTGCTATAATTGTTGATTCTGACCTTGTCACTTGGATGAAGGTGTGATTCATTTATAAGGATGATATCTGCTTGGGTTTCTGCTTCAAACTCCTGTAGTTCCTGCATTTTGTTGGAGAGTCCATTTGCATTCTAGCTGACAATCTGTAATGATTTAGGTTTTCTGTTGGCCTTATTCATTAAGGATTTCAACAAGCAGTGATTAAGTGTGTCTTTGGCTTCTTGAGTTGGGTTGGTTTGCTGGAGTTCATCAAGCATTTCTCCTATGTGGCTTATTATGTTCTGTTGGATAGGTTTCTTGGTTTGCTGTGACTGATTTGGTTTGGGCTTTGGGTCTTTTAAGTAGGGTGATCTTGTTACTTCAGCATACATCCTTCTGTCTGTTGGTGGACTGTGGTTTGATGGGAGGATGTGCATTCTTGAATAGGTTTGCTGGTTTGGAGTTGAGTCTTTTGGTTTTGAGGATATGCTGTGCAGCCCCTATAGTTTGCAGGGTATGGGCCTCCACATTTTGCACACTTTGCTGGTTGTGTGCAGGGTTTTTGGCATTCATTTGTCGTGTGTTTGCCACCACATTTAACACATCGGTAATCTGCTTTGCAGCAGCGTTGTGAGTGGCCAAACTTTTGACAGTGATGACATTGCATCGTTGTTTGTTTATGTTTTAGTGATTCAGTCTTTATGACTAAATCACAAATAGTCTGAAGATCATATATGTGTTTCTGGTCTTTACTGATCTCTACCAATATTAGAGAATATGGGGTTTTATCAGCTCTACGCATTCAGATGCCTTTTGTAGGTCTGAAGCTTTTGTTTTGGAGATGTACTTCATCTTTCGTAATGGACTCTGTTACCCCTCTGAGCACAACTCTAAGGTTCTTTTCACTATTGAGTGCAAATGTGTGGTAGGGAAGGTTGCTATTATCCAGAAATTTTGTTAGTTGTCTGTAATCGGTGGAAGTTTTTGGCTGGATGCAAATTCCTTCTTCTGTATTTGTGGCTTTCCTAAATGATATTTCTAGAGTTCGGAGTGAAGTAACAACTAATGTCCAATGATTTTTATCACTTAGAATGACTGGAGGTTTTCTTTCTTTTGAGTTTGTATTAATATCAGTCTTTATTTCTACTGTTTTGGGTGATTCTCTAGTAATGGAAATTTTCCTTTTTTTAGTTTTAACAGTTTGGAATTCTTCCTCTGTGTCAGCTCTATATGGTGGGCATTGTTTTGGGATATTTGCACATCCTCAGGATCTAGTAACTGCCCCGAGTTTCGCTGTCTGATATCTATTGCCGTCACGTTTTCCAGACTGTCGTCTGTGACAATTGTGTGTGTGTGTGTGGAGGGGGAAACGTGTCATAGAGTTTTACTTTTCCCAGCCACCTACTACTAAGCACCTCACCCAAGCAGATAAATGTCCTCAAATTTTGTTTCATCTATCAGTTTTTCCATGTCTATGTCTATCAATTATCAAAACTTAAGTTTGAAAAGCTGGTCCTAGACCCTAAATGTGAAATCCTGTAGATCAAATCGATGATCTACCAGCAAATAGAGATCCCATAGTCACAAAACAAAGAAAGCTTACCTTTAAATATTTGATTTCCTCTTTTACCATGGCCAGACATCTTTCAATCACAATTCACTCACAATTGGACCACAATATCTCTTGGACCGAATTGTGGTCCAAGAGATACCAAGGATGAAGTAATGCAGAAGTCATATTCCCATATAAAAGTAGCCAAACAGTGTCACACCTTATTATTAAAATACTCTAGATTGGATATAGATGTTGAAACTTTTTCCACTTGGTTTTATTATAAATTAAGAATGTCAAGAAATTATATTCTTGGTTTAATCCTTTATCCAAGTGTAAGCAAACAAAATTTGCATCTGAAGTAATTTCAGGACTGGGAAACTCATATATTATTATTATTCCTGACACCTCCAAGGAGTCCGAGGACTCATCGCGGGAGGACACCTACAACTGTCTCAACCACTACATCGAACCACTACTACGAATCAACGCCATCTACTGCCCACCTCCACCACTACCATAACTAGTATGTTTTGTCTGTAAATTGCGTGTGTTCTGAAGGGCCGATTTGTCTGTATGCGGGATGAAAAACCCGAGTTTCCGGGAGAAAAAACCCTGCTACCTCCGTATGAGATCGGCTAACTCACCTTTGATTGAAATCGACCAGATAAAGATTCCTCCCGTTGCGACGAGAATCGAACTTAGGCCTATTCCAATCGAAGGGCGCAATGTACCGTCATTCTTCCAATTGCGCTACGGAGGCATATATAAAAGCTAATAACTTCACATCACCTGCCTAAATATCCCATAATGCAAAGCACATCCTTATCGATATGTATAATGCTATGCATTATGGGAATGGTCACTACCCCGACTGGTTTTGCATATTGCATTTCTACCATAGAAACCCATATTGTGAGCCTAGGTTCTGAATGTTTTTGTGCTCCAACTGATGCCCAAAACTCTGTATTCAACATGTTAGCTGACAAGTGGTGGTTTTTTTTTTACATATTATCATTCATAGCACCCTACAGTCACGTACGGTGAGTGTGGTGGGTCGTCCACTGTGGATGGCACTTACAGTTGACTCCCTACACTTCCATGGATACTTGGGAGAAGGGAGACGATGTCAGGTAACACTGAGCCCAGTGGAGTCTAGAAGGGATAATGCTGGGTATAGAAACAATGGCATTTATAAGCTTTATACTAATGCCAGGAGTATCCGGAATAAGGGAGAGGAATTGGTGGCGCAGATAGCATCAGCCTGGCCAAAAATTATTGCGATCACTGAGACGTGGTTGACAGAAGGGGATATAGCAACAGGAATAGAAATCGCTGGGTATAGCATTTTTCATCAGGATAGGAGGGGAAAGCGTGGTGGTGGGATACTGCTTATGATAAGTGATGACCTATGTCCTCTAAGGCTTTGGAAGGAAGTGAAACAAATGATTTTGAGAGCATATGGTGTGAGGTAGAGGTAGGCAAGACAGGATATTTAGTGGGGTGTTGCTACAGACCCAGGAGCACAGAGGATGGGGACCAGGAGATGTTTAGACAGCTAAGTTTGGCAAGTACAAGAAGAATGATTGTTATGGGAGATTTTAACTACAGTAGTATAAATTGGAGAGAGGAAGATGCATGTAGCAATAGGGGAATGGAATTTCTAGAATTCTTGAGGGACAAATGTCTTAGGCAACATGTAACAGAGGGAACAAGAGGTTCAAGAGTTTTGGATTTGGTTATAGCATCAGAAGAGTTGATAATAACCGAGTTGACATCTCTCCCACCAGTTGGAGAGAGTGACCATATAGTTTTGACTTGGAAAATGAATAGACATGCAGGAGTATCAAAGAGACGGGAACTTATGTGGAATTATAATGCAGGTGATTATAATAGTCTTAGACGTCAACTTCGGGAAGTTTCATGGAGGGAGGAATTGGAAGGCCGGGATATCATTAGTGCATGGGAAATTGTGAAAGAATATTTGTTAGCAGCAATGGTAAGTTGTATACCACGAGTGAAGAAGAGGACACAATTTGGAGTAAAGTGGATGACAAACAATATTAAACAGGAATTGCATGCGAAAAAGAGTCTATGGAAGAGATATAAGGAGAAGATGCATGAAGAATATACGACACAGGCCAGAAGAGTGACTAGTTTGGTAAGGAAAGCGAAACTGGAATATGAGAGGAGATTGGCCCTAAGATCCAAAGAAAATCCTAGGGAATTTTTTAGCTAAATGGCCAGTAGGAGGAGAAATGACTGTGGAAGAATGATATTGTGGGATAAAAATGGGAATAGAGTGACTGATGCAGAGGACATAGTGGAATTGCTCAATGAACACTTTATTGGAGTATTTCATCCTAGAGGAGTCAGTTTTAATGCTAGAGGGATAGGGCTGGTTCAAGGTTTAGCGGTACAGGAGGAGAATGTGTTTCAAATACTGAATACTCTGGATGTCAGTAAAGCTGTGGGACTGGATGGTATTTCACCACGAGTTTTGAGAGAATGTGCTAGGGAACTGACAGTGCCTTTAACCTGGCTTTTCAGTGAAAGTCTGGCTTCGGCAAAGGTGCCCAAGGAATGGAAGGAAGGTAAGATAGTGCCATTGCATAAAGGTGGTAACAGACTGGAAGTGTCTAATTATAGGCCAGTCTGTGTGTCATCAGTAGTTGTTAAGATCTTGGAGAAAGTAGTGAGGGACCATATACAGCATTGGGCAGATGCGGGTAATGTTATCTGTGAGAATCAACATGGATTTGTGAAAGGGCGCTCTTGTTTTAGCAATATGCTAGCCTTTTATAATAAAGTTACAAGAACATTAGATGAGGGAAAGACATATACTGCAATTTTCTTAGGCTTAGCGAAGGCATTTGACAGGGTGCCACATGATCAGCTGATATTTAATTGCAGCACATGGGTCTGGATGTCAGATTGGTCAACTGGATTCAGGATTGGCTGTCTGATAGGTATCAGAGAGTTGTGTATGGTGGAGCAGTTTCAAGGAGGCAGATGGTTACAAGTGGGGTCCCACAGGGCTCAGTACTAGGACCTATATTGTTTAACCTTTATATCAGTGACATTGTCAGTGGATTGCAAGGGGATATTCAGTTGTTTGCGGATGATGCGAAGCTGGGAAGGATTATTAGTAATAGTGCTGATGTGGTAGCCCTGCAAGAGGATTTAAATAAGCTAGATAGATGGGCAAATGAATGAGGATGTCAGTTTAATGCAGCAAAATGTAAAGGTCTTGAGGTTTGGGAAACATCGATGGGATGCTGCATACAAGAGATCTGGGATTGATGATTGATAGAAACCTGAAGTTTAGGGGACATATTGCAAAGGTGGTGAAGGTAACACAGAGGATTGCTGCAATTATGAGAAGGTCACTGACCTGCAGAGATAAGAGGGTTATCATTCCGTTGTATAAGTCTCTGATCAGACCACACTTGGACTATTGTTCTCAGATTTGGTCCCCAGGATTTGAAGGGGATAAATTAACTGTGGAAAGGATACAAAGACGGATGACAAAGATGGTTTCAGGACTGTACAAGGATAGTTATGAGGATTGGCTGAGGGAATGTGGACTGCAGAGTTTGGTGGATAGAAGAAGGAGAGGTGATATGATTGAGACTTTTAAATTGTTGAGAGGTGGTTACAGGGTTGACACTTGGGAGTTCTTTCGCTTGGTTGAACAGCGGGAAGGAGTGATGACAAGTGGCCATCCCTGGGAGTTATGAAAGGAAACTGTGAGCAAGAGGGTAAGGAGTGGTTTCTTTGCATGGAGGGTAGTTGAACCATGGAATGCATTACCTGATGGAGTGGTGGGAGCGAGAACGGTCAATGAGTTTAAAGAGTGGTATGATAGACTTTGTGTTTCTTAGGGGGGGACCTCCCCTCGATGAGTCTTGACAGACTTTATGTTCTTAGGAAGGACCTCCCACGATGAGTCTTTTGACTTCATGGAGGCCTGAATAATAATAATGATAATAATAATTTTAATATGCACTTTGCATCCATGATAACCTTGGCGTCTATAGACGTCTTGGCCGGTAGCGTGGTTAATACACCTTATGTTGATGGTTGCTATCCTCAGTTCTTTTGATGCTGGGTTTGTTTTTCTTCTAAATGGTGAGTTTGAGTTTGTGCCATAGCAACCTATAAAAATTGTATTAAAAATAAATAAATATATATATAATGAGATGAAGACAAACATTATATACAGAATGAGCCACAAGTCCTTATTATCTTTGGCATAAAAGCAGAAAAATCAATAAGTTCTTAATGTTTTTTGCAGTGTGAGGATACAAGTGAATTCATAGTTAGGGAATGTATTATGACTGGCACATGTCCATGAATGTCTTTTTCATGGTAACCATTTGAACAATACAGACTAAATTCAGAAATCATCCTCACAAGGGATCATCATTTGTGAATGCCAGCTGATGTCTAGTATCCACAGTTCATCAGTGAATTCCCTAATAAAAGGACTGATCCAAGAAGAGTTGCCTTTAGAAAATGCTTAGCAAGTTCATGACTGTCATCCTGTGGTAATGTGTTTTTCAGTAACATATTGCGATGTATCTCTTACCATTTGCTAATGTGATCCCTCTTGTCCAAAGAAACACATTATGTTGAGAAGATTGAATGTAACCCATCTTATGTGAGGATGTAGACAATCAGTAGTCAGCTTTATATTGAATAAACTTTCTTTTTTGCTGGTTTGGTAAATCAATACATTCTTATCTGAATGTTTTAACCAACTGTGATAAGTTTTTTTTGAGTTTGACCTTGAGCATATCAGTTGATGTGTACATGATACTCCAAGTACATATTTTGTTAATCGTGCAAGAGTGGAATTCCCAAACAGCACATTCACTAAGTGCTGGACTAGCTCCCAACAGCACTGTCAGTAGACACTAAAAACCCTAGATCTCACATGTGGGATGTCATTATGAAGTTACATCAAGGAAAATGTGTCTGGATAGAACTTAGATACTAATGAAGCATTGCTGGATGTGCTGTTGCAGATATTTACTTACTAAGATTTCTTCAAATAGGTGCATAAATTTATTTATCTTGCTTAGAAATTTCTAAATTGAATGTCATCAAAGACAAAAATGGATCATTACTAACAGAAGAGTTGGAAATCAAAAGCAGATCGAAAGAATACTCTGAGGAACTGTACAGCAAAGTGGATAAAGAAAATGTGGAGTCTTCCCACCAAGAAAATTTTGATTTGGAACCTCCTCCACTTAGGCATGAAGTTGAAAGAGCAGTTAAGCAGCTCAACAGCAATTAGAGACTGGAAGAAGTCGGTTTTCATACCACTACACAAGAAAGGTGATAAGAAGGCATGCAAGAATTATAGAACTATTAGTTTGATATCTCATGCAAGCAAAATTTTATTAAAGATCATGCTAAATAGGATTGAGGCCAAAGTTGAGGCAGAGATGCCCGAGGAACAAGCAGGTTTTAGGAAAGGTAGGGGCACCAGAGATCAGATCCTTTGCCTTAGACAAATCATAGAAAAATATAAAGAATTCAGACTCCCTCTGGTAATGTGTTTCTTAGACTACTTGAAAGCTTTTGACTGTGTTGAGCATGTGAAACTGTGGGAAGTAATGAAAAGAATGGGTTTTCCTCAACACACTATCAGGTTGATAGCCAACTTGTATAAGGAGCAAGAAACCACAGTAAGAACAGGTGTTGGATTGACCGACTGGCTTCAAGTTGGAAAAAGAGTTAGACAAGGATGTTTACTTTCTCCTCACTTGTTTAGTATATATGCAGAGGACATCATATGTGAAGCATTGGATGAGCTCAGGACAGGAATTACGATAGGAGGTAGATTGATCAGTAATCTGAGGTATGCTGATGATACAGTACTCCTTTGTAATGACATGGAAAAACTAGGACTAATTCTTGACAAAGTTAACAAGATCAGCAATAACAGAGGACTTCGACTCAATTCTAGCAAGACAAAGATCATGGTTCTCAAAGGAAAAACAAACAGCGAAGCTCTTGAGAAACAAGTGTATCTTAATGGAGAAAGAATTGAGGAAGTCAGCAAGTTTGAGTACCTGGGATCCATTATTAATGAAGAATTGCTTTTCAGAAGATTTCAGAAAAAGGTTAGGAATGGCTAAAACAACAGTCAGAGACCTGTCTAAAATCTGGAAGGATGGATCTATCTCCATGGGAACAAAGTTGAGGATTTTAGATGCAGTTGTTTTTCCAACAGCAACTTATGGATGCGAGACTTGGAACCTAAAGAAGTCAGATAAAAAAATGGATATCTGCTTTTGAGATGTGGTGTTACAGAAGGCTGTTGAGGATATCATATACTGAAAGGCGTACAAATGAGTGGGTGTTAGAAAAGATTAGTAGAACTTTAAGGCTTCTTAAGGATATTGACAGAAGAAAGTTAAAATATTTTGGACACATAGAAAGGATGGAAGGAGGACTTCTCAGAACAGTAATAGAAGATAAAGTTCCTGGAAAAAGAGTAGAAAAAGAGCGGCAGACCATCAATGAGATGGATGGATGGCGTGTGTGGAGTGACTGATCTTCAGAGAGTTGAGGCTGCCAGAAAAGCAAACAACAGGACTTCATGGCGAGGCCTGGTGTGGAACATCATCGAGCATCGGAGTGACTATACGGCATCTGTAGATGCCCAGTGAACATAGAGAGAGAGAAATTCCAGCCCTGTTAGCTAAGTTTATTTCTTTTTGATATAACTGAATTTGTAAATTTTTTTTTCTTCTATATTGATTTGTTCATTCATTTCTTTTGTTTTTCAGAAAACAAGATGCACCTGATATTAAAAACTACAGAAGCTAAAATGCAGAGACATTTGATTAAAACAATGAAAGTTAGATAAAATTCAACAGTAATCTGCTCTGCTAATATCTATATATGACTTATTCCATTTAAAAAGTTTGAAATATGTGTTTTTGGTATGAAATATAGTGTACTCATATTACTTCTCCAGTAAATTGTACATATAATCATTCTGCTAAGGAGATAATTAATTTATTATTTATTTTAAAAATATTCATTGTTCATTTTATATAAAGAATTAATAATTTTAAGATAAAATTTAATGAATTATTTAATGAAATATGCAACATTTACACAAACAAAAACTTTCATTAATATTTCATGATTTGTACCCATTCTTATTTTTCCTAATTTTTTAAAATTATTCTTAACTCAAAAGTAAAATGCACACAGAAAAGTTTTATTGATGAATCATTTTAAAAGTAAAATGACTGTGATGCTTTTGTGTAATTTTAAATGTTAGTTTCAGAAAAAATCAGTAATACTGTTAACAAGCAATTTCTTTTGTCCCACTCCCCACACACAACATACACACATACTGAGCACTGCACAGCACAGTGTGCTTTTGTATGGTTTTTGTGACCTTTTATGTGTGGGGTTGACATTCAAAATAAATACTCCTTACACCTGGTAGTCTTCCATTACTTTTGCCTCTGCTTTCACAAGATGGGCAGTCCTAAATGGATTGGCCAGGATCAGTTGACTAATGGGCTTGCCTTTGCAGCCAAGTCTACTAGCCAATACTTCTGTAACCAACAAAAGTTATCTAAGTTACCAAATGACCCTGACACATCAGATGATGTATTAAACATTTTTCCAGAGGAAGAGTTGGTTGCTGGTCATCCATAAACCAATAGATAAATATAAGCCTAGCAAAGGTAATTTCTCAACTTCTCAGAAATTAGACTAGTGTACAAAGCCAAAACAAGTTTTGGCTTTGTAGAAAAATTTTTACAGCGGAACACGGATTCTCCCAAAATGTCGTTACCAAGATTCTGCTGCAGAAACAAACTTAAATCCAGTGAGCACAGAGCTGAAGATAGCCCTGGTCATGGTGGAGTCATTGTAATAGCAGCCAGCAATACTCCTTTTCAACATGTTCAGCTTAACGCTGATCTGGAAGCAGTAGCCTACCTGTCCATGTGATTTCTTATATGTTCCATTTACCCAGTCTAGCCATAAATTTTGTTACAACTTGAACAGCACACAAACCTTTAATCTATCAGTAAATCATTTACATCTTTCAGTACATACAAACCATATAGCAGCACTCTATGTTCGAAATGTCTCCTTTTGCCTTCACACCCACCCAAAGTCTGTGAGGCCACATATCAATGCTGACATGCACAGCATCCAACTGAAAAGCTGCCACTGCTTGCTTCAAGTTCACCTTCAGACTGGCAATGCTAGGGTATCATTTCTTGCAGGCTACTTTCTCAAGCTCCAACTACAATTTGGAAGTCCAACAGATTCAGATTGGGACTTCCAGATGGCAATCAGATAGTGATATGTGGTCGAGCATATTCACCTCCACCCAGTGTTCTGTGGTCCTTGCCTTGTGTGCAAGGACTGACTCCTGTTGGAAGGTCTACTGTGAAACAAGATGTCATTCAGGGGCTGTACCACAGGTTCCAGCACAGTGGCATTTGGCAGAGGTTTTGACCACTTTCTTACAGAAATGTAACTCGGATACCCCTGATATGTCCCCCCCACACACACACACACCAAACCATCACTGCTGCTGGGTAATGACATCTATGAATCTTGGGTGCTATGGCATGTACGGTGCGACCATCCAGTGCATATAACCGATCACATTTGGCAGTCAAATAACTCTTCAGTGGTGAACATCTCATCTGTGAAGAGGATGTCTCTGTGTCTGTTGTTTGTGTACCACCAGAGTGCCTTTGATTTTATCACCCTCTGCCACATAAGTTGTGGTGCTAAGAACCACAAACAGGAACCAGTAGAATGATGATATGCTCTCACCCAGTGGTGAGCTATGGAAATTTTAATAAAGGGCTCGCATCATTGAGCAAAAAAAAAAAAAAAATCCTAACTTAGCCCTTATAATACTTATATTGCGACTTTGCATAGCTTCTACAGATATGATAATTCCTGTAGGATATCAATCATTAATGCTAGATCTTTTAAAAATTTCAAATTGAGAAGTCGGTTTAAAAAGCCCTTATATTTATCGTTCGATGCAAAATGCTTGCATAAAGCTGGGTAATTTCTCCACAAAACAAGAGCCATTTGTAAACTGCGAGCTACCCATCATAGTCCAAACACACGGCCGATCTTTAAAATTTCAATACCAAGGTTTTTTGCAATCATATTTAATTCTCGTTAATTTTTTGGTGATTGATGATAAAAAGCGTATAATTTATCCATAAATATTTCAAAATGATTTATTTCTTTAATGTTTTTTATCGAATCGTCTAATGCTAAGTGTAAACGATGAGCGCAATGCCAAATCACAGCGTGGGGAAATTTTTGTAGAAGTTTGATTGCAACACCTGATTTGTTTCCTAACATTACACTAGTTCTATCAGAACAAAATGCAATGAAATGATTTTTTATATAGTTTTCAGAAAATCCATATGAATTTAAAGTAGCAATTATAGTAGCATGTATACATTCCATGGTGGTATTTTCTAGTTTTACAAGATTATTAAACAAGAAGAACAAGGGGCTCGCAAGTTTGAGAAAAATTTAACAAACGGCTTGCGCAAGTCCCTTATAGCTCCCCACTGCTCTCACCCCAGGTCATCAGTTAGTACACATGCCATTGTTCTTGGTCATCAGTTAGTACATGGCATCGTTCATTTCTCACATCACTTCTGCATTCTCACAGGATTATTGTGGAGACATGCCTTCATGTGCCCTCACAAGCTGTTGCATCCTAACGTAGCATGGTCAGATATATCTTCTGTATCGTTATGGCAGTTAATAGTCCGATACACAAACATCCTACTGATCTGGATTGTTTTTAGCATGTTAAAAATAACAGGTGACTGTATCCCAACTTTGTGAAGTCTCTTACATCTACACAGTTCTCATAATCTCCCCCACTGCATGTTAACCATACAGCTTGACAACTCTCTCTCTCTCTGCTGATAAACATGCGAATGTTGGCTGCACACAGTACCACTAACTGAACTGGGCTTTCACAATTCTGTGGTCAGTGCAGGGATGTGTGGAAGTTGTAACAGTATTTATGACAAGACTGTGTACTTGTCATTGGGTTCCGAGTTAAATATGATCAACCTTGATACTGCCTCATAACTGCAACTGCCTGAGCCCATACTACTTATGAGTGACTTTAGTGGCCACAACACAAATGAACGGGGCCATATTATTTAGTGTATGCATAATAATAATGACTTCATGCTTGTTAATAATAAACTGCATATCTTATTACATATGCCTGCAAACTTGTATTCTGCATTAGATCTTACAATCTGCTATTCTTCCATTGTTTATGTGGGATGTTGAAGAGACAATATATATATATATATATATATATATATATATATGGATGTGATCATTTTCCTGTAATTTACACTATATTCTCAAGAGGAGTCATGTTATCCTACATGGATGTTTATGTGGAAAATTGACCAGGGTTAACTGGAACACTGTTTCCCATCTTGCAAAATTTAATGCTGAAGTAAACATGTATATTACAGATATATACTAGGTTATTTGTGTTATGACATGTGTTACAGATTATATTGTCCAGGCAGCAACAACCACATTTTTAGAAAACATCTCAATTTCCATTGTATCCGATGCCTTGGTAAAACTCTGAGTGCCAAGCAACTAAAAATGATCAACAATCAATGATCATAAAGTCACTCAGAGCATGGGGTATATTTTCATTGGTACCTTACCACATGAAATCTCAGCTCTCAAACATGCTTTGGCCAAAGCACATTACATTAGATGTCAAAGTCAAAAGCAATTTTAGATCTAATTTACAGCATCTGTACTAATATACTACCCCCTTACTGGCCCTTATGAATCGTATATGCATCCTCATACGCTTCGTATCCATCATATGTCCATCATATATTTAGAAAGTATGGAAACAAAGAAGGATGAATGAGAGTGAGAGTGAGAAGAGGGGATTGAGAGTTAGAAAGTTAGAAAGATTGAATGATGGAGAGAATGTGTCGCGAGATTCAGAAGTTGAATTGGATTGGATGAGGCAAGAAATGAAATGAATGCGGAATGAAATTAAGAAATTCAGGTAAAAACTATTAAAATAAATAATGATGGAATGAAAGAGTTAACGAAAGATGAGTGAGTGGCGTTGTATGGCGACGTTATTAATCCTCCATTATTAAAGGTGTGCTGGAGGATAGAATGCACAAGGTATGTTTTCCAGATGCTAAAATGAGTAGAGTGATTGAGGCATTGGATATGAGGCAGGAGTGAGCAAAAGAGTTAATAGTATTAATAGATACGAATGATTTGAGAGAGGACAAAGAGTGTGTCAGAATGGATATCAGGCGGCTGCTTAGAAGGATAAAAGAGAATAGTGTGGCAGGAAGGGTAGTTAGCATGTTGCGTAGGTATGACAGTGGTGAAATGAGGCAGAGAGCAAGGATTATGAATGATATGCTGGCTGAAATGTGTGAGGAGATAGGAGTACAGTTTGTTAATGTGTGGAATTAGTTTGAGAGACAAAGTGAGCTGTATGGGCACGATGGACTGCATTTGAGTGGTTATGGTGTGAGTTGCTTAGAGAGACTGCTGCTGGAAGGTAGAGAAGTGAATAGAGAGAATGAATCAGATCAAGTGGGAAGTGATGTGGAAGAGCTGGAGAGTAAGACAGGAGAGATTGAAGAGGTGGTTATGAATGGGGAAGTGAGTGGTATGAGTATAGAAAATGAGAGAATGGGTGTGCAAGAGGAGCAGGGAAACAGGGAGGCTCAGGGTGGACAGGAGTACACAGCATGAGAAAGGTGGATGCTCCAAGAGGAGATGAGCATGTGTAGGCAGGAAAGGAATGGGATGACCAGGGATCAAGAGGAAACAGTTGGAATTGAAAAGGGTTTTAAAATGAAGAAGCAGAAAGGGAAATGGCCCCAGTCAAGCATGGAGAGATCACATCGAGGGAGTGGTAGTATCAGTGGAACTAGCTGTAGATCCAGAAATGAGCTGTTGTGTTTGTATACAAATGCTAGAAGTATAAGAAACAAGGCAGATGAAATGGTTGCACTAATTGCGTCTGTTCACCCAAAGATTGTTGGAATAAGTGAGACATGGTTGGAAGAGGATGACATCCTGGCAGGAATAGAGATGGAAGGGCATGATGTGTTTCGTGAGGACAGAGGGGGTAAAAAGGGAGGGGGGGAGTGCTATTGATGATAGAGAAAGAGTTATGTCCATATAAAGTGGAGATGCAAGAGAGAAATAGTGCCAGTGGTTTTGAGGCAGTATGGTGTGAGATAGAGGTGAATGGAATCAAATACTTGGTGGGATGTTGTTATAGACCAGGTAATGTGGATGGTGGTGATAATGAAATGTACAATCAAATTAGCCAAGTAAATAAGAAAAGGGTGATCATTATGGGTGATTTTAATTATGGCAATATAGACTGGAATGATGAGATAGCAACTGGAAGTAAAGAAAATGAGTTTTTGAGGGATAACTACCTCAGACAGTATGTAACAGAGAGCACACGAGGATTGAGGATCTTAGATTTGGTCATCTCATCAGAGGATGTAATTGTAAATGAGGTGTCAAATCATCCACCAATTGGTGAGAGTGACCATGAGGTGATTACCTGGGTAGTTGCCAGCAGTGTGAGGACCTCTGTGAGAAAAGGGTATATGTGGAACTACAAGGGCGGGGGGGGGATTATGAAGAGCTCAGGAGACAGCTTGCGGGTGTATCGTGGAATGAGGAGTTAGCGGGAAAAGAGATCAATGCAGCTTGGAGGATTTTCAAAAACTGTTTAGTAGATGCAATGTCTAAATGTATTCCAAGGGTGTGAGATGGATGAATAAAGAGATTAAGCATGTGATACAGAGAAAAAGAGCATTGTGGAGGCAGCATAAGAGAAGTGGAAATAACCAATTCCATGAGGTCTACAAAGACCAAGCAAGGAGGGTGACTTGGCTGGTGAGGGTAGCTAAAGAGAGGTATGAACAGCAGTTGGCTAATGAAGCTAAAAAGAATTCTAAGGAGTTCTTTTGATATGTAGCCAGCAAAAGAAAGAATAATTATTGAAGGATGACATTGATTGGAGAAAATGGTATAAAGACAGCCGATGCAGAATGTGTGGTGGAGATACTTAATGAGCAGTTCATAAAGATCTTTCAATCTTCTGAATGTGACTTCATGAAGGGATTGAGAGCAGTTGATGATGGGGAGGAGAGACTGACTGTAAGTGAGCAAGAGGTGTTTGGGGAGTTGAGTAAACTAGATGTTAATAAGGCTGTGTTACTTGATAATATATCACCACGTATTCTGAAGAATGTGCCAGGGAGTTGACATCTGCCTTGACATATTTTTTTAATATTAATCTTGCACTCTGTCAAGTTCCTAAAGAGTGGAAGGAGGGCAAGATTGTGCCACTTCGTAAAGGAGGTGATCGAACTCAAGCATCAAACTATAAGCCTATCTGTGTGTCAGTGTTGTGGTTAAGTTGGTGGAGAAACTTGTGAGAACTAGGATCCAGAGTTGGGTTGATAACAATGGTATTATCTTTGATGGACAGCATGGATTTGCTAAAGGGAGGTCATGTTTTAGTAATCTACTTACTTATTACAGTAAAGTGACTGCTTCCTTGGACAGAGGAAAAGGATCCACAGTAATATACTTGGATTTCGCAAAGGCTTTTGATAGAGTACCTCATGATAGGTTGACAGTCAAACTAGAGCAGATGGGGTTGGATATTAGATTGGTGCATTGGATTGGAGACTGGCTATCTGATAGGTATCAACAAGTTGTGTATGGGGGAGCGATATCCAGGAAAAGGAAAGTCACTAGTGGAGTGCCTCAGGGGTCTGTTTTAGGTCCATTGCTGTTTAACTTGTATATTAATGATATAGGTGAAGATTTGGATGGAGATATTCAGTTGTTTGCAGATGATGCAAATTTGGGACGAACCATGTAGTGTAGTGAAGATATTGTGGCCTTACAAGAAGACTTGAATAAATTGAGTGATTGGGCATGGAAATGGGGATGTGAGTTCAATGTTGCAAAATGTAAGTTTTTAAATTTGGAAAACAAAGATGGGTTGCAGAATTTATGCTTGGTGAGAATATATTGTTGGAGGTACAGGAAATAAGAGATCTGGGGGTGATAGTGGATAAGGATCTAAAATTTAGGGGACACATCGCCAAAATTGTGAAGACAACACAAAGGCTTCTGGGAATGATGCAGAGGACACTGACGTGTAGAAGTAGGGAGATTCTTGTTCCGTTGTATAAGGCTTTGATTAGGCCACACATGGACTATTGTGCCCAGATTTGGTCACCAGGTTTTCAGAAGGATGAAGAGATGTTGGAAAGGGTCCAAAGGAGACTGACTAAGGTAGTTTCTGACCTCTGGAATGTCGAGTATGAGGAAAGATTGAGAAGATGTAATTTGCAGTCTGGTGGACAGGAGGAAGAGAGGAGATATGATAGAGACCTACAAGTTGGTAAGGGGTTGTTATAGGATCAATGCTGGAGAAGTTTTACAGAGAATAGTGGGAAATCAGGGAAGAACCAGAGGTCATCCCTGGAAACTGTATAAAGAGGGCATGAGTAGGGGAGTGAGAGGCAGGTTTTTTTCGTGCAGAGTTGTGAATGATTGGAATGCCTTGCCTGAGAATGTGGTGTCTGCAAAGAGTTTGAATGTGTTTAAAACACAGTATGATGAGCTGTGTGTGTGTGATAAAAGGACCTCCCAGATGAGTCTTTGACTCCATGAGGTCTTGGGGTGGTAATAATAATAATAATATTTGATTATAAGTTCTATTTTAATTTTTTTTGCTTTTTTTGTACATGTTTGTTAATTTATCTCTTTATAGCTGTTTGTTATTGCCTTTTGTACTGCTGTAACCTTTTTGATGCAACATGACCTTTGCTATCTTTGTACTAGTAAAATTTAAATCTGTCAACCAGTCTTCTCATTTCAGGAGTGAATCCTTGATTATTATTATTTTCCCCCTACACCCATGTGTTGAAAAAAAAAAATTTCCCTCTCTTTTGGGAGAAAAAAATGCTTAATATATAGTTTGTGTCTACACTATGGAGTGGATGCCAGCTAAAAATAAAAAAGTAGAGCTAGTAGGAAATGAGTCAATTTTAGAGCACACCTTTTAAGGATAGTTGAGATTATCGGGAGCAGAAGATTTTAGTCATCATCATCATTTATTTATTATTTTACAATTATAAATAGGGAAACCAATCAAAACAAATTAGTCTACGTACACTAAGATAAGACTTGGAGGTTGTTATGATGTGAAGGAAAACTTCTCTGTCATATGCTAATTGACGGATCTCTGATGCAGAGAGTTGGGGGAAAATGGAGAGAATATTGCTGATGTATTCCAATATGGAGTTTGGGGTCTGCCTCTTTAGTATCTAAGTTATTTAAAATTGGGATATCCTTCTGGACCAAAAACCACAGGAATCATGTGTTGCATTTCTGGTATAGTAGGAGTTCAATTTGCCTTGGTTATCTGTGCAGGAGTTGGAAAATTATGCCTGAAGGACAGCTTCATCATTAGGTATTAAAGTGATACCATTTGTTATGAGAGAGAGGGAAGCAGAAGCACTTAAGTTGTGTCCATTGGCCTTTGCAAGGGACTAGGCATGACTTCCATTTGTACAGGAGATAACTTTTGTTGAAGTTTTTGTATGCTTTAGCGTAATCTAGATGAAGCTAGATTTCTTCTCTCAAGCCATTTATGGTATGCTTAATCCTTTTCATGGACTCCCTTGGTATTTGTTATTCAACCATAGTTTGGATAATGGACAAGAATTATTTAGGATATATAGATTGCGATGAAATTTTTCATATCAGTGAGAATTTCTGTAACTTTCTTTGAGCCAGGAATTTCATATTTAAGTTCTGTATTAAAAATTAAAAATTCAGATCTCATGTTAAATATTGTAAGCAATGATGCAAAAATCTTTACCGTAAGCTTTGAAAGTTCCCTTTCATGAAGTATCATTTGTATTTTAAGTTTGCTTAAAACATTTGAGTAATGTGAAAGGCACTTTCACTCCACCTTGCATAAGAGATGAGTTCTTAAATAAGTCATTATTATTGCAGCATTC
This sequence comes from Typopeltis vanoorti, assembly GCF_054136105.1. Classification (NCBI taxonomy): domain Eukaryota; kingdom Metazoa; phylum Arthropoda; class Arachnida; order Uropygi; family Thelyphonidae; genus Typopeltis; species Typopeltis vanoorti. The sequence continues at coordinate 24,784,706 of NC_143556.1, read as the reverse complement.
TATAACAGAATCCACGGTAAAAGCAAATTAATCTTATTAAATACTGACATATCATATAATTCACAAGGCATTCATTTAGAAGGCTATTATTGTGATATCTTTTCTTCTTCGTTGTGTGTTCTATTTTCGTCTGAATGCAGTATTCGATTACAAGACAGTCTAGACGTAATCTCTGTATGGGATACTGTACAAGAGTTAAGACGATAGGGGAGTTATCGACGAGGTCGGTAATTCATTACTTCTTTCTGCTGATTGAATCCTTTTTAGAACACAAAGAAAATTTATATTTAACTGCACTACTCTGTGTCCGTGGTTGTAAGAATAATATTAAAGAATCAGTCCTCAGCAAGTACAATGTTCTTCTTCTCCCATAGTCCTAAATGAACCGTTGGGTCATTCATGGCTGGTAGGTGATACTCTTTGCTAGCCTCCTCCAGTCGTCTCGGTCTCTTGTTCTTGATGTCAGTTGAGAAAGGAGGAATTTGTCCATTTTTTGATGTTATCAGTCCATTTTAATCGAGGTCGGCCCCTAACCCTTGATTCCGGAATGATTCCTTCCAGTGCTTGCTTTGGAATGCCATTAGCCCTCTCCACGTGTCCGAACCATTTCATCTGTCTTCTTCTGATGACTGTCAGAATATTTTCCCTTTTTCTCCCATCTATTGAATCGATCAGTTTTTGGACATTTTCATTGGTTTCGTGAGCGGTATAGGGAATTCTCAAAAGTCTTCTGTAAGTTTTCATTTCGAAAGACAGGAGTCTCCTCTCTTTTCTTTCAATAAAGTCCAGCCCTCACAACCATACAAGAGGACAGAATTCACCAAGGTGTCAATTAGTCTTAGTCTGGTTGTGATTGCTATTCTGTTATCTCCCCACAATGGTTTTAACTTCTGTAGGATCACGGTTGCCTTAGCAATTCGGTATTTAATGTCGGTTTTTGAACGACCATCTTGACTCAACGTGCTTCCTAGATAAGTGAACTTCTTTACATTCTCAATTTGTTTATTGCCAATTTCTATCTTTAAGAATTCAGTGTCTGATTTTGAGGTTATCATTGTTTTTGTTTTTTGTAGGTTTATGTATAATCCATATTTTAATGTTCCGAAAACACGGCTGTTATCTCTTGTAATTCTTCTTCACTTTCTGCCAGAAGATCGATATCGTCAGTGAAACGTGAGTTATTTATTCTTAGTCCGTCAATTACTATTTCAGTGTCATATTCATAAAGAGCTTCATCTATGACATATTCCAGAAAACAATTAAAAAGAAGAGGGGACAAGATGCATCCCTGTCTTACCCCCCGTTCTGCCTGGAACGGTTCACTGCTGTAATTTTTAATTTCAATTCTCATATCAGATGAGGAATAAAGAGATTTAATAATCCTAATGATTTTGTTGTCAATACCATAATGTTCTAAAATTTTCCATAATGCCTCGTGCCATATTGAGTCAAAAGCTTTTTGAAGGTCTAAGAAGTTGTGACAGATTATTTTGTTATGTTCTATGTATTTTTCACCTAGTATGTGTATTGTAAAAATATGGTCAATTGTACTTCTGGACTTCCGGAAACCTGCTTGTTCATCTGATAGTCTGCTTTCTATTTTCTTTTCGATTCTTGACAATAGTATTTTTAACAGGATTTTGCTTGGATGACTAATAAGGCTTATTGTTCCATAGTTGCTACATTTATTGCTGTTTCCCTTTTTAGGGATAGGTACAAGGACAGAAGTCCGCCAATTAGAAGGCCAAGTCTCTGTGTTCCATACATCCTGGAATAAATTTAGCAAGGTGTCTATGATGATGTCACCTCCTTTGCATATCAGTTCCACTGTGACACCATCACTTCCCTGTGATTTTCCTATTTTTGAGTGCTAACTGCTGCAATAACTTCTTCTTTTAATATCAGGTAATCTCCTTCCTCCGAATCTCCTGGCAAAATTCCGTCCAAAATATCATCGGTCAGTTGAGGGTCTTTTTGAAAAAGCTTGGTTGCGTAACATTTCCATCTATCAACTATTTTCTGGTTATCCGTGATAGGAGTTCCATCTTCATCTTCTATGCTCCAATTAATTGCGGTAAAAGGTTTGGTTAACTTATTGATAATTTGAAAACCACTTTTAGAATTATTTTTATTTAAGTCCTCTTCTATATTTTTGCATTCATCCAATATCCATAAGTCTCTAGCATGTTTGATTTTTTTTTAGTAATCTTAGTAATATTTTTATACTGTTCTCTATTATCACCACTATTAATATGACATTTCAAATATCTTCTTCCATCGCATAGGTCCAAAATATTTTTGGTTATCCATGGTTTATTTATTTTCCTTTTGTATCCAAGGATTTCTTCAGCTGTTTCAGTTATCTTTTGTGAGAAGTATTTGGTTTTAGATTCGATACTATTATATTTCTTGAAGCTTGTGTCAAAAATTTGTTTTAATTTGTATTTATATAGTGTATTTATTTGGGGATCTTTTAATTTTTCAATATTATATCTTTTATGAGTTGATTTTGTAGGTAATCTTTCCCTCATTTTCATATTCACAGTTGCGATGACCATGTCGTGGTCGCTGTACAATGTTACAGTAATCTAAATAAGACAGAACTATCCTTAGACAATTTACCTTTAATCTATATAGCAATCGTGGTTCTCTAATCTTTCCTTACTTTTACATTAAATAGGGTTCCCGCTTAGATCCGAACTGTTAAAATGAGTGGTGCAATGAAATGAACTCAGGCAAGCACAAGATTCAAATTAAATAAAAACATTTAATATGCTATCACATGAATTTACATTAATCAAAGAAGATCTTAACATAACTAAAATGATCATGAAATAAAGAAGTTCGTATTGTGACAATAGTAACTTCACAGTAGAGTATACTCAGCACGGTTAAATTCTTAACATATAGATTTCTACTCTTCTTAGAATTATAAGCTTCTAAGCACAACTTTTAGGAGAAAGGTTATCTATTCAATATATTTCAATTGTCAACTCTGTTTAGCCATTCTGGATATACAAAGCACATATCGCTAAATACACACCAAGGAATTCTAAAGTCCTATCAGTCTATTACAGTAATTCTTAATAAGTCAGTTTCTGACTTTCTCTTTCTCTTGGAACAAGTTTCAAGATATCAGACGTTCAAACTTGAACTGCCATTTAGGCAATACACTTCCTCTTTATTTTAATTACATTCACAAGAGACATAGAAAGGATTTCCTTACCGGGACAGTTGATATACTTTGCCTATTATCACGTGTTCTGGAAAACACTTCCTTTCTTCTCAATGGCTTTCTCTTTTAGGTCACTTTAGTTCAATAGGATTCAGATTCATTTTAACAATCTTGTTGACTAGGGAATACATGCCTGCTTCACTCTAAAATGTCTATCCTTCAGATTTCCTTGGCAATCCTTGTCATGCCTCTCGTCTTTCACAATTACTGGATGAGGGAATAAGAATCAGGATATGAACAAGAGCCCGTGAAAAAGTAAGAGAAAAACAGAGAGCTCCCTTGTCTCTTCAACTCGGTTATACAGTTTGCGCTTCGTTCTCTTTCTCTATATCAACAGCACGTGTCTCTTCTCTCCTTTTTCGTACCAAAATCTGCCTCATAGTTTCTCCGTTAACACAACATAGTAACTGCCGCTAAAATGTGCACTGGTGGATAACTTCGTAATTTCATACAGCACTTAATTTCTGTTATAGTGGCTATGTCCTTGGCAATGATTTACACAAACAGATTAAGTTCCGAGTTTCCGTGCACAGTTCACATAGGATATATATACTCTACAAAGAATTAATACAGGATAAATAATTAACAACTATTAGAACATACGATTATTTTATAATTATGAAATATGCATCAGTAAGTATATAATTTGATATTGTCTGATTAGCAAATTTGGCTCAGGGAATGGCAGACCATGTTAAATCTTGAATGAAACACTATTATATTATAATTCCTTTCATTCAGAAATGAACACTATCATAATGCTCTTACAGTGGTTTTCATTTTACTATGATTAATTAGGGGAGGTTAATCACAGTATTGGCTGATTGATGTAAAAATCTTTTTAATGTATTGTACTTCCCAACTGAAGTAGGCAGAATTCATTGTCTTAAACAGAGTTTCGAAATTGGTAGGTATCTAGCCATCAGTCACAGTTGTTAATGGATACCAGTGGCTTTGAGGTGAGAGTACTCTGGACAAGTGCAATCTCATATCACTAAGCACTAACTGGCACTACTATCTGAAGTGATGAATTATACAGTCCATTTTCTGAGTTATGGGATTAAAAACCCAAGTTCAGGAGATAACCTTATTTTCTCCATCAGTTCTAACTAACTTTGACATTGATCAACTTTGGAATAAAAAGCTCTGCAAAAGTTTCTCTAGTCAGTAACTACAACAAACATAACTTTTTTTTACTGTCTACCATTATTGTATATGCACACTCTGGTAAATGGATTACAACTGATAATAATTAATCCACCTTTAAACCAGCTGAGTGAAATTTGTTATTCAGGTTCCATTAAACTATGTGAAATTATTTCACTTTTGCTTCATTTTAAGCATTGGAAAAATGGTATTGTGAACCCAATACTGCACTATGTCAAAAGTCACTGCAAAAATTTTGACCCAAAATGGACAAGTGCAATCTCATATCACTAAGTGCTAAATGGCATTACTCTCTAAAGCAGGGGTCGGCAACCAGCGGGCCGCATGCAGCTGAAACATGCATTTTTGACGGCCCATAAAAGGTTGACCATACTTATTACTATTATTACGGGCAACTCCAGGGAGTCATTGGACTCATCGAGGGAGGCCCCAAATCATATTCATCACAACTATTTGACATTCATACAGTATCTATCATACGTCGCCTTAAACTCATTCACTGTCACAGCATCCACCACAGACTCAGGGAGCGCATTCCACTCATTCACTACTCTAAAAGTAAAGAACCCAGCTCTAACACCTTTACTAACCACACTTTTGCCCAGTTTCCATGGATGTCCCCTAGTCCTCCCACAACCAGCCCTGTTCTCAAAAATATCTTCTGAATTAATTTTATAGAAACCCTTCAGTAATTTGAATGTCTCAATCATATCTCCCCTCCTCCGCCTATCAACCAATTTTTGCAACCCACAAATCCTCAACCTGTTTTCATACGGTTCATTCCACAGACCTGCTATCATCTTGGTCACTCGTCTCTGGATCCTCTCCACCTCCTCCCCATCAAGAAGAAACCTAGGTGACCAAATCTGAGCACAGTAGTCTAGATGGGGTCTTATCAAGGCTCGATACAGAGGAACAATAACCTGCTTGTCTCTGCTTGTCAACGTATTCTTCAGCAACCAAGTGATTTGATGAGCTGTTTTGGTCACTTTTGCAATGTGTCCCCTAAATTTCAATTCCTTATCTACCAACACTCCTAAATCTCGTGCCTCATCAATTTCCTGGAGCACGGTTCCACCAATGCAGTAAACTGCCGCCAATCTTTTCACCCCAAAATGTATAACCTTACATTTTGCCACATTAAACTGACATCCATTCTCCTTAGCCCAGACCTTCAATCTATCCAAATCATCCTGCAAAATTTTGACGTCATCTGCATTCACTATTGCCCTACCCAACTTCGCATCATCCGCAAACAAATGAACTGTTCCTCTCAGATCATTTCCTATATCATTTATGAACAAATTAAACAGCAGTGGTCCAAGAACAGATCCTTGTGGCACACCACTAGTCACAGGCCGTCTTGTGGACTCTACTCCCGAGTAAACCACTCTCTGATATCTCTCCGTCAACCACCCTCCTATCCATCTCACCAACCCTATGTCCATTCCCATATGCTGCAATTTACTGATTAGAATTCCATGTGGAATCCTGTCAAAGGCCTTGGCAAGGTCCAGTAGAATCACCGTAAACCCATTACCCTTATCCAGTTCAGCCGTCACTGTGTTATAATACGTGAGCAAGTTACTGAGGCATGACCTACCCTTCACAAAACCATGCTGTCCCCGATACAGTATCCCATTTTCTTCTATCCAATCTTGTATTTTCCTCTTGACTATTTTCTCTAAGACCTTGACAATGATTCCTGATATGCTAATCGGTCGGTAATTTACAACAGCAGTCTTGGAACCACCTTTATGCAGTGGAACTATTTTCCCCTCTTTCCACCCGCTCGGGACTAACCCAGACCCGAGACTCAAATTAAACAAAATGGTCAAGGATACTGACAATTCTTTAGCTGCTTCTCGTACAACACGAGCTGGTATACTATCCAATCCCACAGATGTATTGACATTGAGGTTATGAAATAGACTACTCACCTCCACTTCATTAACCACAATTCCCGTATAATCTACTGGTTTATTCGTTTCTGCAATGTCACCACCTGGATGATATACTTTTGCAAAGTGCTCACTCAGTAACTCAACTATCTCAACTGATTCAGTTACCTCCCTACCATCGGCATTCTTTAAAATCAATCTGCCATGTACATTTTTCCTTTTACTTGCTACATATCTAAAAAACTGTTTAGGATTCTCTTTAGCCTGCATGGCCAATGTTCTTTCGTAATCCTTTTTTGCTTTTCTTACCACACTCGTCACCCTTCTGGCCTGCGCTTTATACCATTCATGTGCCTGCCGGTCACCCTTCTCCTTAAATTTCCTCCATAGTTGTTTCTTTTTTTGCAACTCAAGCTTAATGGTGTTATTCATCCATTTAACCCCTACCTGATTTATTATTCGGACTCTAGGTATACAGTCAGCCATTGCTTCATGCAAGCACTTCTTAACTACCTCCCATGCACTATCAACTTCTAGTCCTTGCAGTTGTACATGCCATGGCACTGAACCAATCAAACTCCTAAGCTTGTCATACTTTCCAGCCCGATAATTCCACATGTACCCTGTCTTAATTGAAAATTCTACACCTCTAGCCACCTCCCAAGTTAAGACCCTATGATCACTCTCACCGATTGGTGGCAATGTGGTCATATTTGTTACAGCCAAATCCTCAGATGTAATTACTAGGTCAAGCACTCTCTGACCCCTAGTATTTTCCATTACATGCTGTCGCAGATAGTTATCCCTTAATAACCGCATAAAATCCAGTTCCTTCCTCCCGTGTGTCCTCTCCTCACTCCAATCAATGCGACCATAGTTGAAATCTCCCATAATAATCACCCTCCTTCCACCCATTTCTTCTATTTGCTTGTGCATACTGTCACCACCATCTTTTCCATCACCTGGTCTATAGCAGCACCCAATTGTATATTTAGTTCTGCTAGCCACAATCTCACACCAAATGGCCTCAAATGTGCTCTTTTCTCTATCCTGCAATTCAACTTCTATTCTCCTTGGCTGGAGCTCATCAGCTATCATCAACAATACTCCTCCCCCCATTTTATTCTCTCTGTCATTCCTGAACACACTATACCCATCACATTCAATCCCACTAGTTATATCATCTACAGTCAGCCATGTTTCACTAATACCTATAACCTGTGGTCTGGAAGTGCCAACCATGGCCAGAAACTCTTCCTTCTTGTTCCTAATACTCCTAGTATTAGTGTACATGAATTTAAGACCCCCATTAGCCCCAACCCTACCTTGATGCCTTATATTAACTATCCCACTCAGATTTGTTGTCCTTATTTGCTCTGGCATATTATATTCATTCTTACATTCAACTGCCTCCATAAGGACTGTATCTCTACCCCCCCCCTAACAAATCTAGTTTCCCTGAATTTGCACATCCACTACATTCAGCAACACTTTCTCAAGTCTTCTTACACCGTAACCATTCAAATGCAAGCCATCCATCTTATATAGATCCTTTCGCCCAACAAACTCACTCCACACATCCACAAATTCCACACCACTCGTCATACATAACCCATGCATAAAGTCATTTGCAATTATAGCCCTCCTTTTAAACATTTCACTGTCATACCGTGGCAAAAGACTAATCATTCTAACTCTCTCACTCTTTTCTTTTGCTACCTCAAACAATTCATTCAGGTCTTCTATCATTTCCATTTTATCTCCTTTCAAATCATTCGTACCTGCCACAACAGTCATTTCTTTCACCCTTTCCTTTTGCTCTCTAATAGACGCAGTTACGTCCTTTATGGTCGCACCAGGTTGGTACGATTTTGTCAAATCATCTACTAACACACCTCGTACTAACGAGTCTCCATACAGCACTCTATCCTTCATTTTGTTCATGTTCACATTCATACGTCTATTTTTCCTGTCATACCTTTTATTATTGGTTGGTTCATTCAGTCTACTTTTGTTCATGCACTCTAGCTGCTGTTTTGCTCTTTCTATCGCACTATTCAACAACGCGATCTCACTCAATGCATCTATCTCATCTTTTTTGTTCTCTAAGAAACCATTTACACTATCATTCACACTTGCTACATTCACACTCTCACAATTTTCATGTACAACCTTGCCGTTTCTTGTCATATCCCTATTTCCTTCATTCTGAAGGTTGACAAAAATATCACACTCACGATCTGAAATACACTTCAATTCCGCATTCTCCCTACATTTTCTACACACATTCAATCCTTTATTATCATCTAACCACACTCCGACTGCACTCCGCAAAGCGTACATTTCACAGCTAGTACACTGACTCATTTCTTTTATGCTACCGTTCTTTGATAACGATGGCGAACCTTCATTACTGGCCGCCATTTTCCTTCGCACAGGTGCCATATACTTATCTGTAACGTGTTTTGTCAAATTATACGTTATAACACACCAAAAATAGACGCACTAAAATACGCAAGGCCAACAAAACAAAACTACACAATATTAAGTAATTTGTATCGATAACTGAAAATGATACTTATCTTATCTGTAGCTTGCACGAACACTACACATTACGAATTCATCTAGCAGCGACTTCCCGACATAGATTATGTTATAAAACACTTTAGTACACTAACCACGCTAATAAAACTCCAATAATATACCAAAATTAAACACTTAAGCCATTAAATTGAATCCAAAACACCAATAAATCAACAAATAACACAAATCTCTCAGGAGCTCTCCGATTACATGCCATGTGGGCTGCATGTTGAATTATTTAAATAATACATTTTATAATATGAATAATAAATTAAAAATAATTTTATACCTGCACTTCGTGATATTGCCATGCAACTTGCTGTGAGTCTGTGTGTGTCACCAAGTGGAGATAACAAAGGTGACTTCATCCGACGACAATCGAGATTTTGGAGCACTTTTGCAGTCGCATTCCCTTGTCCGTCTTTTAATATAATTCAATAACATCAACTATTATTTTCAGAGGACATATATGTTAAGAATAATTTCAAAAATAGGTTCAAGAAAACGTAAAATTGCAGATGAAGGAAGAAGATTTAATGGTGAATGGCACAGCAAGTACTTCTTTATTGAAAATGGGGGTAAGCCCCTTGTCTTATTTGTTATAAAAGTGTTGCTGTTATGAAAATATTATATAATATCAGATGTCATTATGAGAATGCTGTACTTTATCTCGTAATCTCATACTTTAAATGTATCTGTGTTTTTTAAGAGTGATATAATAAAAATTGATAACTTAAGTATTTTTTCGCTCACTATTTTCTCTTAATTAAAAGCTTGCGTCCCGATTATTAAATAAAAAGTTGAATGTGGCCCGTGAGTCTAAAAAGGTTGCTGACCCCTGATCTAAAGTGATGACTTATACAGTCCGTTTTCTGAGTTATGGGATTAAACATTTTGCAATGATATAACATTTTGACAGTCTTTGGACTTTGTTCCACCTCTTGATAAAGGTTTTTGAATAATGTAAATTTCTCACAAATATACTACTCAACAAAATAAACCAATTGTTCATGCCTGTGAACACACAGGTTGCAACTGATCACAAAATGGGAACGCTTCATTCCCATTTTTGGCTTGTTTGTTGAGCTACTTACATCTTCAGTAACTTCAGGAGAGCAAGTTATCCTTTAGATGATTCTTAGAGATGACAAGCCATTGGAGACCTTAAAGCCAGGCAGTCAGTCAAAGGTGGCATACTGATTTTAATGTGCCACAGAATGCTGTCTCTGCATTGTAAGCACAAATTAAGAAAACGGGAACCATTACAAGAAGAAATTATGAAGGTTGTCTGATGACTACATCAATTAGAACAGACTGCTGTCTTACTCTAACAGCAAGATGAAACCCTACGATGTCTTATTATCATCTCTTGAGTTTGTTGTGTCAACAGGCATAAACATATACAACCAGACTGTGAAGAAGAAGACTCAATTCAAGTGGATGCTATGCAATGAGGCTAGCAGTTTGTATCCCATTAACTACAAATCACCACAGAGTTCATAGAAACTGGTGCCATTACCATGTGACTTGGAACAATGACAAATGGTACAGTTCCATTTTCTGATGAGTCCATTTTAGCATACAAATGGATTCTAAATGTTTGATCTGGAGAGAATGAGGAATGTGTAATCCCTTCAACATCAGCGATACAGTGTAGATAATATTCATGTAGGACAGAATAATGATCAGTGGCAAATCCCTCTTCATGTTTTTGAGAGGGATGCTGTAACAGGCTTGGTTGGCCGAGTGGTTAGCATATCCACTCTCTAGCCAAAAAGGCTGCGGGTTCAAATCCCGCCATGAGCATAGATGTTTGTGATTGTCTGTGAAAAATGTTAGTGGTGGTGGTGAACAGTAGATGGCGTTGGTGTAGATGATGCAATTGGTGGATGAGGTTGAGTGGTGGAGACGGAGAGATGTAGAGTAGGTGCCCTCCCTCGATGAGTCTTGAAATCCCTGGAGGTGTCAAATAATAATATTAACAGTACAGATCCTTGAACCTTATGTGTGACTATTACAAGTCATACAAAAGAATTAGGACAGTTGTCTTTTTTTCTTTTTTCATGCATGACAATGCCACTGCCATAGAGCTGAAGTTCTGGAGGAATCTTGAAACTGAAGATATCTGACAAATGCTGGCCACAGCATTTGTCAGATATCTTCACTTAAATCCGTCTAATATGAGATGCCTTTGGATGTCACACTGCGTGCTGATAGCCACCAACTTGGTGAACTCAAGTCCACTCTGGTGGAAGAATGGAATTTGTTTCCACACAATCTTATAGACATCCTTATATTGAGCATTGTCGATCACTGTCAGGCCTGTTTAGTCATTAGAGGAGATTATGGATTGTACAGAAGGGCCCACACTTTCAAGCATAGTGTTGAACTTGATTTTTCAGTAAATCTTCTACACTCATATGTAACGTTCTTTATACCTTTCTGACATTTCTGTTTCTCATTTTGTTGTTACCAACACCCAAAATTTTGCTCTGCTTCATTACAAACTACAAGAGTTATAACACATTTTTAAGTGTTTTCTTAATTTTGTCGAGCACTGTGTCAATGATACTTATTCTGTATTTGTTATTTGTTTATGATACCTGTGCAGCATTATAACATGTTAGCAATGGTAATCATCAGAAGAAAGAATGTTATATCTTCGATTCTAGTTATCAGCTACAAGAATATTTTCTATGCACTTCTTTCATTCAGTTCCCAAGTTATTCTATCTGTAATGAAGGCAAGAGTTTTTCTCATTCTGAGAATTCAAATATTTAATCCTACAACTCAGAAAATGGAATGGAATTCATGATATTTCAGGCAGTTGCACCAGTTAAGGTTAGGAACATGAGAAGGCAGCACTTGTCTCATTACTCCCCTCACCCATAAAGTCTACAAATTGTTAGTAAGCTATTATTATTATTATTATTTATGGCATCTGTCTGGAGTCTGAAGACCCAAATCAACCATCATACACAAATCCTATCATACCTCTCCTTGAATCCATTCACTGTCAGGGAACTCACAACCAATTCTGGCAATCCATTCCACTCACTTACTTCACTCTCCACTCAAATAATCTGGTTCGTACACCCCTACTAACCACACCATTACCCAACTTCCACAGATGGCCACTAGTTCTCTGACTGTCATATATTAAAATATTTCACTTGATGAATTTTATAAACTCCCTTTAATATCTTAATATTTTTTACTCATGTCCCTTTCAACCTATCCTTGCAAAGAGTATTCCACAGACCTGTCACCATCTTGGTTACTTGTCTCTGAATCTTTTTTGACCACCTCTGGTCCTCCAGAAACCCAGGTGATCAAATCTATGCCCAGTAGTCAAGATGTAGCCAAATCATAGTGTAAAACTATTCATTTTTATATTTTTATATTGTTCTTTAATTGTCTTTATTTATTTCAACTTAACTTAACAGTCGTAACTTCAAGTTGTAATCTTGTTGCTTGAAATAGTCTATTACCTTTAATCCTTTCAGTCTATCAATTTAATCCCCCCCCTCTCAAGGTCGTGACTATGCTTCTTTACATGTACGTATTTTAGAATTTAGGAATTGCCTCTGGCTGGAGCCAATTCCTTTGTCTAAATAGCTGGCTTTTTCTCGCACTGATCTCTGAAAATTTATTTGTATTTACAACTGCACCATCAGAGATCATGTAGAGGAATTGTATATCTTTCCTATACACGTAAGAAAAACGTCCAGCACAACACGGAAATATCTCTAAGTCAAGCAACGTTTAAATCTACTATTCATTAGTCGTGGCTACCTTTACTCTCAAGGTCACGCAGGTTCTATCTTTTTATGAGAAGTGTATTGGTAAGGCAGAATCAGGCAAGTTACTTGACAAACAAAACAATTTATTCATGCTAAATCAAGGTACATATAAAAGTTAATACTACATATATAAAATTTTTCGGGCTCTAATTCATTCAGCAAAATTAACATGGAAATACTATAAGTCCATGTGTCTGGTCGACGGGAACAGACCTGTACACACTTTACATTAATTTGACTCAGACTATAAATATCATTAAGCATATTAAAACTTTCACATACAATAACGTCAGCTAATTTCTCATAACTCTGCAATCTACTTCACAACTGTTTTAACATCTGGCCTTCCATCTTTAATGTTCTTAATGCTAACAAATTAAAAAATTGGCAATCTTTGCCATAAATTTCACATCTAGGAAAGTCCTATACGAAAGATCTTACTTGCTACTTAGTCATCCAGTTCATTACACAAGATCCTTGACACCTTCTTTTACTTTCTCGTAAAATTCACACACGGGCACCTTTTACGACATTGATGATACATCACTTGTGGAGATCGTCATGGAACTTAGCAGTGGGAATTCTGGAACAGACTGTCACTGCTATTACGAACCTCCTATCATCATCGGACTTCTGTTGGCAGGATGTGGATCCCCGTCCTTGGAATGGCAGAACACACACGAAACTCCTCATAGTGAGAGCAAGAACTGAAAGCCAGAACAGAAAAGAGAGCTCGTTTCCATCGATTCTTCCCCCTTTTATTCTGCTCTTCCGACCTTGGAGCTCCTACAGATTGAATCGCCCGGATTTTCTTGGAGGGGTCTTCTCAGCCACCCTGAAGTCACTGAACTAAGGCGTGAAACCCCGTACTATGTTGACCTTCGCGAGTTGCAATAGCCTCAGGTCTTACATTCTTAATCCTGTCTGAGTCATTTCTTTGTTTGTACAATTTTCTTATTACAATTTATTCTAACATTTTTTTTCAGGTTTAGTACAGCAAAATTGAGTTAAGTATTAATCAAATTACAAGTATATTATATTATTTTTATTTCCCAAGTAAAATCGGTATAGAAGAAATTTTTTTCTAAATTCCTTCCATACAAAATTTTACAATAGCCTTACAAAGAGGAATAGTAACTTCCTTATCTTTACTTGTTAGTATGTTTTTCAACATCCAAGTCAATTGTTGAGCTACTTTAGCCAACTTTTCAATATGCCCTCTGAACTTTAACTCTTTGTCTTTATCCCCAATTCCTTAGCCTCATCAATTTCCAATACCATCAATGTGTTACACCCAGCAGCACACTCAGGATTTAATATTGGAGGGGGTCGAGCACTCAAGATTTAATCGGGGGGGGGGGGGGGAGTTGAGCAGATGATTTGAGAATGCACACTACATTGCATACGACCTATGACTGAGCATCTGCAGTGATTGCCAATACATGATACCCGTGATCTCCTCTGGCCCGACACGGGCAAACGAAGTAGCACTCCGTCCACAAGAGCACTACTTCGTTCGCCTTGTGTTCACAGCAGCCGCGATTCCTGTGAGCTATAGGATATTCCCACTTTATGTGACTACTAATTCATAAGTAGTATAAAAATATAAGACACAACATAAATAAAAAAAGATGAATTTTCATTTTTTGAAAATTTTCTAGCGTTTTTTTTTTTTTTTTTTCTTTCTCAGGGAGGAGGGCCAGGGCCCCTTGGCCCTCCTCCCTGAGTGCGACACTGCTTACACCACATGCAACCTTTTCAGTCTGACGCTTTGTATGTATATATATATATATATATATATATAATATACATACATACATATACACATACATACACACATACATACAGTTCATAACCTTACATTTTGCAACATTAAATTGACAATCATTTTCCTTTGTCCATAATGCCAATTTATCTAAATCATCCTACGGGATATATACATCACTTTTATCAACTATTTCCCCCCTTTGTTTTGCATCATCAACAAACAACTGAATATTCCCTCTCAAATCTTTCCCTATTTATTGATATACAAATTAAAGAGTAATGGTCCTAGCACCAAACCTTAAGTTAATCCACTAGTAACCATCATTCTCCTAGACTCCACTCCACCATATACTACTCTCTGGTGTCTGTTCGTAAGCCAACCCCCTATCCATGCTACTAGCCTCATATTCATTCCCATCCTCTTCAGTTTGTGTAATAACTTTCCATGTGGTATTCTGTCAAATGCCTTGGCAAAGTCAATCAGTATCATGGTGTAACCATTACCTTTATTCATTTCTGCTGTCACTTTGTTATAAAATATGAATAAGTTACTAAGATAGGACCTACCCTTTAGAAAGCCATGCTGCCCACTATAGAGTATCATATCCCTATCCACCCACTGTTGTATTTTACCTTTCATCAAATTTTCCGATACTTGAACAACCACTCCTGATATATTAATTGGTCTGTAGTTTGCTACCTCTGTCTTGGAGCCACTTTTATGCAATGGGACTATCTTATACTCTTTTTCCTTGGGACCCTGCCAGAGCTGAGACTTATATTGAACAACTTCATCAGAGACAATGTCAATTCTCTTGCACATTCATGTAGCACACAGGATGATATGCCATCCGGTCCCACTGCTCTGTTCACATTCATACTTTTTAACATGCTGAACACCTCCTGTTCATCTACCTCAATGTTGATATGCATCAGCAACTGTAAAAATCGCTTCCTAGATAATACAGCTTTGTAAAATGCTCAGCAACTTGACTATTTCTTTTGGTTAAATAACCTTCCTACTGTGAGCATTACTTAAAGTCATTCTACCATTGTCATTTTATCTCTTACTTGCTACATAAAAAAAAAAAAAAACTCTTTTTGGTTTACTTTTACCTGTTTGACTAATTCTCTCTCACAGTCTGATTTGGCTTTCCTTTCCATGCTAATCACCCTTCTTGCATGTGCTTTGTACTGCTCATGCATATGCTGATCACTTTTTTCTTTATATTTCCTCCACGATGTTTTCTTTCTTTCTTTTTTTTTTTTTTTTTGTTCAGCTCTTGTTTTATATCCCTACTCATCCACTTAATTCCAACTTTGTTTATCCTCCTGACCTTGGGTATGCAGTTTGATACTGCTACTCTCAAGCATTCTCTGAACACTTGCCATACAACGATGGCATTCTTTCCTTGTAGCTTCTCAAGATGGCACTTCTTGTAGATAAACTTATATGTTCGTGATACATAACTGTCAGATTTTAGGAAAAGACAAAGTATACTATATATCAATTAAAAAACTTGAATTAATACTTCCTATATTTTGATAATGTTACGTTACCATCTTTAGGGAACATAAAAATAATGATAAATGCATGCAGGCACTAACACTAAACAAATATGACTGAAGAAAACAACTGAAGGCAGTCCTAAAAGGTGTAACCTAGTTGGCTAAATAGGGTAGTCTTGGCTGTTGGGCCGAAGTTCTAAGAATGCAAGCTTCCCATATTTGGGGCAGTCTCTTGCATCCAAATTTGTTGAGATTTGGGGAGTTTTTAAAGCTGAGGCTGATTCTAGGAATAATCTCTCATATTTATACTTGCTGCGGTATAACAAACTGGCTTTCTTCCAGCTTATTTTGTTGCGGATGTCCAAAGCATGGTCAGCAAGTCCTGAGTGGCTGTTTTGGTGGAACTGGATATAATCCTTAAGTTCAGATATTCTGATATTAGCTATCCTGCCTGTTTGGCTATAGTAAGACAGTTTGCAACTACAAGGGGCCTGGTAAATTCCACATAGGTCTAGGAGAAGAGGTTGGTCCTTGGGGGAGCAGATAAAAGATGCCAATTTTTATATGGTTTGTAACAAGTTGTCAAGTCATATTTTTTAGGATTTTTGTTAGCTTTTCAGAAGTACCCCAAATATAAGGAATGGTGATTAGATTTAGAGTAGTCTCTCTTGGAGGAGGGGAGTTGTGGTTAATTGGTTTTAATATTTTTTGGATTTTATGGAAGATGTATCCATGACTACAAAGGTGTTAAGGATATGGTTAAGTTCAGTAGTTAGGGCATTGTTATATGAACTGATTAATTTTGCCCTATTATGTAAAGTTTTTATAATCTCATATTGTTGGGAGGGGAGATGGTGTGATTGTTGGCGAATGTAATGTGTAGGTTTTCTGTAAACAAAGAAAACAGGGATCTATCAGGCTGACATGTAATCAGAGTGTCTAGGAAAAGGAGATTGTTATTGTTTTCTTTTTCCAAGGTTAACTGGATCCTGGGGTGCCAATTGTTTAAGTGTGATAAGAAGTTGTGGAGTGTCTCCAAGCCATGCAGCCAAATTGCGAACACATCATCTACATAGCATAGCCAAATAGTAGGTTTAAGTGAAGCCGAGTTTAAGGCTTTTTCTTGAAAGATCTCCATAAAGAAGTTGGCCAGAGGTGGAGAGATTAGAGAACCCCCCCCCCCCGGTATGGAGTAATTACTTTGAAAAACTGCTAAATGAAACAAGCAGTGATGACAGCACAGTGATAAAAAACACTGACCAGGCATGCAGTCAGGAATACATATCCATACTTGAAGTAGAAAAAGCCATCAAAGGCTTGAAATGTGGAAAGGCAGCAGGAGTAGATGATATTCGACCAGAAATGCTGAAGTATGGTGGTATAAGAGTCTTACAGTGGCTGCACTGCATAGTTCAGAAAGCCTGGACAGAGGGACGAATTCCCGATGATTGGAGTAGAGCTCTCATCGTACCCATATATAAAAAGGGAAATAAAACTGAATGTGAGAATTACAGAGGTATTTCCCTACTGAGTGTTCCTGGCAAGATCTATGCAAGTATACTTGAGAAACGGTTGAGAAGAATTGTGGAAGAAAAGCTTGGTGAAGAACAAGCTGGATTCAGGCCAAATAGAGGCTGTCAGGATCAGATCTTCACTTTACGACAAATAGTCGAGAAAGCATGGGAATATAACAAAGATCTGTATTTAAGTTTTGTCGATTTGGAAAAGGCATATGACAAGGTGCCAAGAGAGAAGCTATTCAATATGCTGCAGTTATATGGTGTCAATGGGGCATTATATCAAGCAATACTTAGTCTTTATTTGAGTTGTGAGTCAGCAGTTAGAATTGAAGGAAGTACAGGAAGATGGTTTAATGTTAAATCTGGTGTGAGACAAGGATGTACATTATCCCCTCTGTTATTCATTATCTATATGGATCACATTATGAAGGAAAGTGGTATTAACCATGATATCAAAATTGGAGATGTTAATGCCAGCTCTTTGCTTTATGCGGATGATGTTATACTTCCAAATAAATCCGCTACAAGTCTGCAAGATTCTCTGACTAAATTGAATAGCTGTTGTAATAGATATGGTATGAAGGTCAGCAATAAAAAGACAAAGACAATGAAAATAGGCAGAATCATTGAAAATGTCAACTGTGTTGTGAATGGAGAACCTGTGGAACAAGTAAAACATTTCAGCTACTTAGGCACAATTTTTACTGAAGATGGTAAACTAAATATAGAAATAGACAACAGAATCAGCAAAGCTGGTATCGTGGGAAGTCAATTGAATAAATTCATATGGAATAAGAAAGAAATTAGTCGGAACACTAAATTAGCTGTATACAAGACTGTGTTCAAACCAATTTTAACTTATGGATCTGAGAGCTGGGTCAGAAGTAAAACACTTGACCAAAGACTAGAGACCACAGATATGAGAGTCCTGAGAAAGATTAGAGGTGTGAACAGATGGCATCAATGGCAATATCATATTAAAAATGAGGATATTAGGAAAGAACTTGACATTGTCAGCATCCAGGAATGCGTTAGCAGAGCTAATCTCAGATGGTATGGTCACTTAAATAGAATGGGAGAGGAAAGATTAGCAAAACAAGTGTTCTCTGCCAGGTTGGCAGGAAAACGACCCAGAGGAAGACCAAGATATAGGTGGATTGATACGGTACAAAGTGCCTTAGACGATAGAAATATAAGATCTGATAATGTTGGAGTCTTGACAAGTAACAGACTGATTTGGAGGAAAATTGTAGATAGGAAGTTAGTAATGATGTAATTTTTTCATGTAGTACTGTCATATCCTGTACACCCCTTGAGGGTACATGGCAGGAATTTGATGATGATGATGATGATGATGACTGTCCCCTCTATTTGTTTATAGAATTTTCCTTACCAAACGAAATAGCCCGAGTTCATGGTGAACTGAAATAGGGCTGAGATATCGGAAGGAAATTTGGTTTGGATGAGGTCCAAAGATCTTTGAGTGGGACATTGGTGAATAAGATGAAGACATCAAAACTGACCATTATGTCAGTGTGTTGGAGTGAGAGGTTTTCTATACTGGCTTTAAAGTGGGCTGAATTTTTTATGTGTGTTGCCAATATATTGTGTGAGCACTTTCGCTAATATGTATGTGGGGAAATCGATGCCATCCACAATGGGATGTAATAGTGCATTCTGTTTATAGATTTTTCGAAGTCCATATATTTGGGGGGCGGGGATCTGGAGTTAAAAGGTTTTAGTTTGTTAGTCACTTCCACAGGCCAAGAAGTAACCTTCTTAAGGAGCTTATGGAGTGTTCTAATTTGGGAGCTGGTGTGATCATATTCTATAGGGACATAAGTAGACCGATCTAATATTAAAGAGGAAAGCTTACCTGTGTAGTCAGTTTTGTTTAGAACTTCAGTGGCATTTCCCATATCTGCTTTAGTAATTATTATTTTACTGTTATTTTTTATTTCCTGTAGAGCTTTGAATTCTTCTTTAGATAGATTGTTTTTTGGAGGTTTAGCATGGATAAGAACACCGGCTACATCCAGTCTGATTTGTTGGCAATATGGTTGGGAAGGTTGCAGATACACCGTTTCTACTTGAATCATTATTTCTTCAGAAATAATGATTCAAGTAGAAACGGTGCTACTGCGAACTGTCTTACTGTGGCCAAACAGGCAGGACAGCTAATATCAGAATATCTGAACATAAAGATTATATCTGGTTCCACCGATACAACCATCAGGACTTGCTGACCATGCTTTGGATACCCATCACAAAATATGCTGAAGGAAAGCCACTTTACTTCACCACAGCAAGTATAAATATGAGAGATTATTCCTAGAATCAGCCTCATCTAAAAAAAACTCCCCAAACCTCAACAAATTTGGATGCATGAGATTCCTCGAATATGGGAAGCTTACATTCTTAGAACTTCAGCCCAACAGCCAAGACTACCCAATTGAGCTATTAGGTGTCACCTTTTAAGACTCTAGGACCGACTTCAGTTGTTTTCTTCAGCCATATTTGTTTAGTGTTAGTGCCTGTATGCACTTATCATTATTTTTATGTTCCCTGCAGATGGTAACATACCATTATCGAAATATATGAAGTATTAATTAAGTAATTAATGATATATAGTACAGTAAAACCCCGAAGTTACATGGTAGGTGGGACCAACAAAAAGCACGTAAGTCGAATTTGCGTAATGCAGGGTATAATTTTAATGTCGATGGTTTCATAAAATCTAATAGATTCATCTGATGGCATAATGTCTTTTTCGTGTCACGCAAAATTTCTTCATAGCAAGCTAATGATTTTTTTATTCTGCCTTCAAAATCCTTAATAATGTTGAGTTTTGTTTCCAAAGTCAATGTTTTTCTTTTCTTGCTAGCAGTAGAAGAATAAGCCTTGCTTCTTTTGGATGACTTTATTATTTTTTATGTGATAAAATTTTTATCAAGAACATAACATTAAACAATTGCAAGGTTTGTAGACTATAAAAATCGTGTATGAATGCAGACCGCACGAAACACGTCAGTACTTGTTCACAGCATGTGCGACACTGGCAAATGCGACCGGCACCTGAAAGATACGACTAGTGGTGAGGCGTGAAGTGGGACGGGAATACGTACATATAAGAAACCGTGTAATTCCGGATTCGCGTAAGTCGGGGTATGACTGTATACTTTGTCTTTCCCTAAAATCTAACAGTCAAGACAGCACCATTTCAAGATGACTCCTGAGTCTCTTATAATCACCAGCCTTATAGTTGAACATAAACCCCTTCTTGATAGAGAACTCCACGTTTGGCAACTTCCTAGAACAATACCACATGTTCATTCTCCCCAACTGGAGGCAGAGTATCTATCTTGATTATGGATACATATTCTGATGTTATTATCAGATCCAACACCCTCAAACGCCTTGTCTCCCCTCTATAACATGTTGTTTCATGTACTTATGCCTTGGAAACAGTATAAATCCCACTTCCATCTTGCCATCCCCTCTTTCCTCCCTCCAATCGATGTCATCATGGTGAAAGTCTCCCATAATAATTGTTCAGCCTTACACTTATTCTGATGATACATGGTATCTACATATTCTTTTGGACCTCTTAGTTTATAGCATCACCCAACAACAACATATTTTGCCCTATTTGCCTCTATCTCACACACTAGACAGACTCAAATGAACCATCTCCCTCAGACCTCTTTAATATCCTCTCTAACTTCTAATTTTGTTGGTTGTAATTCTGCAGCTATCATCAGCAATACCTTACCTCCTGTCCTGTTTCTTCTATCCTCCCTGAAAATACTCTTTACATTCTTTCCCTGTTACTATATCATTTTCAGTCAACCAAGCCTGGTTGGCCAAGTGGCTAACATATCTGCTCTCCAGCTGCAGGTTCGAATCCCACCTTGGGCATGGATGTTTGTGATTGTCATTGAAAATAGTAGTGGTGATGGTGGACAGTAGATGCCGTTGGTGTAAAAGAGGCGGTTTGTGGATGAGGTTGAGTGGTGGAGACGGAGAGTTGTAGAGTAGGTGCCCTCCCTCGATGAGTCTTAGGACTCACTGGAGGTGTCAAATAATAATAATGTCTCACTGATGCCTATAATTTTTTGCCACATCAAACTTACCAATGCCAAAAACTTCTCTCCCTTATTCCTGATACGCCTTCCAATCATGTACATGCATTTCAGCTTCCCTTTGTACAATAGTTACCCTTGTATAATGTCATTTCCAATCCATTTAAATTGGAGACCTGTGAAATCCCATTCAGCATTGCATAAACAATACTGTACTCATCATGCTCATTTATCACAAGGGGTGACCAGACAATACCACTATAGACATATTTGGTACTATAGACAGACAATAGTACCAAAAGTCGCCAACAGGGGAAATTTTGGCGCTGTTCACCGAGTAAAATGTATTAATTTGCATTATCGCGTTTCTTGTGAGCGATCATGCAATAAAAGGAAAGTCTGAGATTTCTTATCATTCGTAGACGAACTGCTTTTCGATGCCTCTTACCTTAAGTGAGCGTGCTTTGTTAGTCAAACTCTATTATCAACGGAACAATAATGTCAGTGCTTGTCTTCGTGATTTTCGGCGTATGAAAAATTTACGAAAAGGACCGATTAGCGTAACAAACTTACCAAAACTGATTCGGCGATTTGAAGCCACTGGAACTCTAGCAGTGCAGGTAGGCAGGGGATGCAAACCAATCAATCACCAACAAGTTGAACAAGTTGCAACTGCTATTGTGGAACAGGAGATGACGAATGTGCAGGGTACCAGCAGTGCACGAGCAATATCCCGGCAAACGGATATCGCATACACAACGGTGTGGAAAATCCTACATCAGATATTGAAGTTTTACCCCTATAAAATCAGTCATGTTCAAGAATTGCACCCTGGTGATGCGACCACACGAATCGACTTATCTTTGAGATTCTTAGCGCGCATGGAAGTGGATGATACATGGCCGTGGCAGATTTTACGGAGTGACGAAGCGCACTTTTATTTGAACGGCGATATTAACACACGCAACTGTCACATTTGGGCTGCAACTAATCTACATGTGTGTCTGCAAATGTCTATCCACTCGCCCAAAGTCACAGTGTGGTGCGGATTTACGGCATCTTTTATCATCGGTCCATACTTTTACGAGGAAAATCGCCAAAATGGACCAGTGACCTGTTCCGTCAATGCTAACAGGTATGCCAATATGCTACAGAACTTTGTGGTTCCACAACTGGAGCAAAGAGAATGTCTCGATTCGACCATCTTCATGCAGGATGGTGCACCACCCCACCTCGGACTTCAGGTACAGCTTGTTTTGCGACAAGATTTCTCTGACAGAAGAATCATTAGTCATGCATTTCCCACGCCATGGCCACTGAGATCGCCTGATCTCAATCCTTGTGACTTTTGGCTGTGGGGATTTTTTAAAAGCATTGTGTATCAAGGACATGTACCCGATATTCCAACTTTGAAAGATCGAATAACGTTACACGTGAGAAATCAATTCCGATATGTTGCGAGCCACTGTGGAAAATGTGCACCGTATGCAGTTCCTGGAACATCAGAATGGTGGTCATGTTGAACCTCATTTGTAATTAACAATAAACGTCATGAAATTCATGTGTGCTGTCTCTCATTTGCCATTTAGTCATTCATTAATCACACCTACTAAAATTAATTTAGCAGCGCCAAAATTTCCCCTGTTGGCGACTTTTGGTACTATTTTTTTCGTTAAATCGAATCCCGAATATTGGTGTATTTCGTCCAATACATTACTCGCTAGAGGGCTCTGAACACTTGACATTATTTTATAATCACTCGGTATATAGCAATAATGAAACAGGAGAAATGAATCAACAGTAAAAAGGTAAAATTTTTGCTGACAATGAATTATATTTGTGCAGCAAAAATTTTCTGTAATCTCACAGCAGTTGATCTCAGACTGACTGCCAGTTTGCATTTAAAAAAAGATATTTAGTTCATTTTTTTTTTTTTTTTTTTTTTTTTTTTTTTTTTTTTGTAATCAGCTAATGCCTTTTATTCCCCTACAGAGAGTAGGTGAGGCCAGGACTGCATTTATACTTTTGGAGGTTCTAGGCGCAACATCATTATGAGGCCTCAAAAGAACTTTCAGTTATGTAAATTCATACGCTTTTATTGAAAATAAAAGTCGACATTTCCGTTATAACTCGTTTTAATAAAATAAAAATAATACAAGTATGCATATATTTGCATTTTAAAAAAAGTATAGAAATCATTTCGAATTTAAATTTTAAAATAATCAATAACTAAATTTTTTTTTTCTGGCTTTGGTTTTAGTACAAGTTGCTTCTTAAATAATTTTTTATTCTTTTCAGCACTGAAAGTGAGCGTTCAGCACTTGCATTTGAAATAGGCATCGTCAAACCTATTTTCAAAATTGTTTCTACGTTCGGAAATGTAGATCTTAACCTATCCCTTTATAATTACTAAAAATTGTTTAACTTCATCAATAAAGTTTTCTGAGTCAATATCAGTCCCATAAGTTTGTACAATTTTGTTAATGCTAGTCTTGTACTTGTCTTGATCTAAACTTTCTTCAAAAAAAAATGTCAAATAGATCTAATATATCTAAATAGCTTTTAGCTCTTTCATTAATTTCCAAAATTAGCTTATTCCAAATGACATTAAAAGTGTTAAAAATGAAATTTTATTTCCAATCTAATATCTCATCGTTAGATTGTGAAACTTACCCCCCCCCCCGTTTTTTCACTCTTTCCTTCTCATCTTTAAATTTTGTCTCGTCTGTTAATAAATTCGCTTCTTCATTTAAAGCAGCAAAACTGTTTATTATATCTAAAATAAAATCAGCTAAAGACTGTAACAAATTATTAGCCAATAATAAATCCATATCAGAATCTTGTAGAAATTTAGTAGTAGCAGTTATTCGTTGTAAAATTTTGTCCCACACAGCTGTTAAAATTGCTGTTTCTGAATTGTCAGAATGTTCAGCCAATGATGAGCTCTCTCATTTAGAAATAGATTTTTCACGAGGAGAAATGGACAGTTCAAGTAATGTCTTTTTTTAGTTTGTTTATATCCACATTTCAAGGCTTTTTTATTTTCGATTTTCGAATAGAGTCAGCTCTTGCGGACCACCTTGTTTCACCTAGTGGTTTAACGGTTAAAGATATTTTTTCTAAATGTTTACCCCATCTTCTCGTTGAAGACGAAAAGTAATTATATACATTTTCAATAAAACAAAAATATTCCAGTGCTTCCAGACAAGATTCCGCAGCATAGTTGCCAGTTAAATTTAAGGTATGACTAGAGGCAGCGTTTCCCAAACTTTTCTTACGACAGAACACCTTGGTTAGAGTCGAGTGTCATCGGTCTCGTATTCTAAGCGCACACAATCGCCTAAGCAGGCTGTATCGCATCGTAAAAATGCGACATTGCACACTACAGGCGTGTGGGCAGCAGCGCGTCGCATTGACCTTGCTTGTGACCGTTTCCTGGAATAGATACCTTCGTAGTTTACTAGCACTGGGAGGTGTCGACAACCGCGGGCAAATGAGTCAAGGCCAGTGAGCGCCGGTCTTACTATATAGCACAATCCACACGCAAAGTGAGGAGAATCTGATTTTCAAACATGTTTGAACTTGTCGCAGCATTTAAAACCATTCCAAGCGCTCATATTAATTTTGATAATTTTTCACAGAACATATTCACTTTCTGCAGAACACAGTTTTTGAAACCCTGTACTAGAGCATGATATATAATGTGCGGAGGAACTATGTTTTTCAGCCTGACTTGTAAATAAACCTGCATGGACACCTTTCATATTGTCAGCGTTATCATAGCTTTACCCTCTGCACATTTTTATCTCAAAAGATAATTCATTTATTTATAAATATAAGGAATTATATTGTATAATACTGAAAAACCCAATTTCTCTGATGTCAGAATTTGCGGTAACGTCCCTAAATATAATTAGTTTCTCATTATGGGCAACGTCTGGCGTCGAATTGAGTATTATTGCAATATAAGCGGCTTCCTTAATTTCTGATATTATTTCTCTTGTTTTATTAGCTATTAACGCTATGAATTCGTCACAAGTGTGGTACGAAAGATAATTTGATCTGCCAGAACCACAGTTTACGTACATTTTCATGTGATGTTTTAGAAAATCATGAAATTCACTTAAATAATGTAAACACGATAAATAATGCAAGAATCAGAAAAAATATCATTTGTATTGCCTCTAAATGTTAGCTCTAGCTTACTCAGCAACTTAATGGTAGTTAATATTCTTTTTAAAGCCTCTCTCCAATAATTTTCTTCAAGGTTGTATTTGTTTCATCATTTCAGAATCGAATCGACTATTTACACAACTTGGTTTTCTCTTGCGATATGTGCACATCGCTCGTATATGCTCACTAGATCGGTCGTGATCACATAGGGTTTGTTATACAGGGTGTTCGGGATAAATTTGACAGTTTCGTAAGGAAAAAGAAAATCTTCTTTGTATCTATTAAATTTAATGAATTGACAAAAAAACATTACAGGCAGAGTTAATTACAATACTATCAACAAGATTTACTCAAAATAACCACCATTAGCATCGATCACAGCTTCAATTCTGCTTCGGAACCTCGAACAAGCTGATGCTACAGTCTCCCTGGGAAGGGCCGCAAAAACTGTTTTAATTTTATCCATTAACTGGGCTTTTGTATTACTGGAAGTGCGATTGGTGTCTTTTTCAACTGCGCCCCATACAAAATAATCCATGGGGTTAAGGTCTGGGGAGTTTGGAGGCCAAACATTTGGACTGGTGAAGTCGTAGAAATTTTCAGACAACCATTTTTGACTTTTCCCAGAGGTGTGGCAAGGGGCCGAATCCTGCTGCCATACATACGGCCTACCATTGGCTACCCTTGTTATCCAGGGCTTGACTACAGTTAGCAACTCCACGAACAAAGCCCGAATTCCAATGCCAGGGTTCTTCAACACCTGTTCCTGCAGATTTGCGAGGAATTCTGCTGTACGAACGCAATCAGATCGTCTGCTAGGGATCTTTCTTCTTGCTACATCCTCGTAGTCACCATTGCAAGTCTCTAGTTCATGCCTGATTGTTTTTACTGTATTCAGGGAGCATTGGGCAGCAGTCGTAATATCCTTATTTTGATGGCGGGCACGAATCATCATGATACAAGTTATTCTCTTCCATGATTCAGGTGGGTTCCAGCTATCCATCCTTTCTGACATCTTGTATATGAATGAAGAAGGGTCCAAACTTTTAAATGAAGAGAAGTGTGTGTTAATGCATGTAACTTACGGAAAAATATAATTAATTATAAATATGTCAAATTTATCCCGAACACCCTGTATTTCTCCAGTCATTAAAACCCTTCATTAAGCGAATATTTGACTTAGAAAACAATTTACAAACAAAGCAGTAAATTGCTTTGCTGGTTTCTAAAAAAATTAGCCACTCTCATTTCTCCTTTGTTCCATTCGCCTTTTTACAGTAAAATATGATTCATTTACATTTCTGACGTATATTCTATTAAGTTCTGCGTATTTGTTTTTTAATTTTCGATTTTACCAACATACAGAGGTATATTTATTAAAATATGCTAGATAAATTGTTCATTAATGCAACAGGAAAACCTCGCTTAACGCGAATTCGATATGCGCAATAATCATTTAGCGCGAGTGAGTGAAATGATACTATATCCTGCTTTAAGCGCGTGATTAATCAGTTAACCCGATTTTTTTACGTTATCCGAAATTTTTGGTCACAGATCTGCAGCGAGCGGCGGCACTCTTCAATGTAACAGCCAGTGGGCGGGGATAGTGCAGCAGACGATGGCCGGCGACACTCGGCAGTTGACTCAAAACTATCATCGCAATCGCACATGCATTCTCTGTTTTCTTGCTCAATCACTTTTCCTTCATTTTGTTTTAATATAGATACCTAAAAGCAGG
The DNA here is from genome assembly GCF_054136105.1 of Typopeltis vanoorti. Taxonomy (NCBI): domain Eukaryota; kingdom Metazoa; phylum Arthropoda; class Arachnida; order Uropygi; family Thelyphonidae; genus Typopeltis; species Typopeltis vanoorti. The sequence continues at coordinate 24,757,228 of NC_143556.1, read as the reverse complement.
GGCGAATGCTGGTCTTGAAATTCACGCTTGCTCTTGTTATCATTCAGGGAGTGAGAGGTGATTGAAGTCCGATTAGTGGAATGAATTACTGGTCATTTAAAACTATATAGAAATTTATGTGCATTTAATCATACAAATAGAACATTTATTTTACAAATGATATTCTATCTTTTTCAATTTAGCTACTTGAATACAAATTCTACCCCACAGTTCTTCTTTATGAACTGGTCAATGAAATCATCATAAAAAGTTGGTTGTAACTTAATTTTCCCAAGTAACACGCACACTTGTAAAGGCTGTTTGAAGCTCACTGGCTAGAGCAGTGTTTCTCAACCTTTTTTGGATCATGCCCCACCTCAACGTCTCAAAGATTTTGATGCCCCTCTCTAGCATAATAGTCAGCCAAATTCTGAAAAAGTATAATATAAATACGTATAAATATTACATGTACATTTTCTAATTTCCCCCCAAAATATTCAAATTGCCCCACGTTGAGAAACACTGGGCTAGAGCTACGTTGACTGCGTATGGCCTGTGTTTAAGCAACAGAGCGAGATGACGTGAAATGGCTATGCGCGCGCATGAAATCACAGTGCTGCTGCAAGGACCAGGAAGCGCCTACAACCGAGCAAGCGAAGGTAGCCTTGACTAGACGAGTAACATCGGCCTTCGATACACAACGCAAAACTCAATTATTGTTTAAGCTTAAGACATCTTCTGTCTGCAAAAATAAATGCCTAAATGAAATGCTTATAAATGCATGCATTTATTAACAAATAAATATTACTTCTTTCTCAATTAATGAGCTTGAGCAGCGAGCATGGTTCGCCACTGCCGATAAGGCTTTATTATATTCACGCATAATAAAAGCGGCAGTAACAAAGAAGCCGTGTAACAGAAGGTTTTACTTCACTGTGCAAATGATTTCAGCTGCTTTAATAACCCAGCTGATAACGTTATTAAAGGAATCAGCACAACTGTAAAAGAACTTGGATTCAATGAACTGGATAATAAAGATGTGAGAAATTTGCTTGATTCACATTCAGAACAGTTAAGCGAGAATGATTTTCAACTAAAAGTACGGCATGCATATGAAGAAAAAGAAGAAGAAGATAAGGTGTGCAAACAAGAAGAGAAAGTTACGACTAAGAACCTAACTCCAAAAGAACTTGAGCTAGTTTTCACTCACATTGAGCATGCTAACGAAATCTTGTTTGATGCAAATCCTGTTTCCACTGCAAAGAAAAACCTATACTTCTGGTATGGGCGGTGTATGATCTATGCTATCGTAGCGCGAATGACATCTGCGAAATTACATCAAGTAATCTTATAAAAGCTTTGATTCAAGTACCACCCACATTGGACGACTCATCAAATTCACCGAGCATAACTGTAGGATGCTACGAATGATAATATCTAAAACTGCCATTCGTCTGCTGACACTTTGAAAGTGAAGTTCCGAGCATCGACTGGAACAGGAATCTACACAAAAACACTCAGAAACGAGGCTCACAACATGCTTTATGGTAGGATTGCAATATGGAAACCCCACATTACCCGAACCAATAAGCACCGTCTTCTTCAATGGTGCAAAAAAGCGAGTATATTTGGACGTGGAAGTTGGGAAAGCTTTGTTATGGAGCGACGAATCACACAACACTCGCTCATCTGCTCATTAGCGGGTATAGCGGATTCCAGTGAATGTCGCTTACAGGAGTGTGTAACCCCAACTAGGAAATTTGAGAGGTATCTGAACATTCCTCCGAGAGGAATCTAAACTCTGGGCCATGCAATGAAACAGAAACGCATTTCTGTAGCTTTCCTACAGAACTGACCATTGTTCTTTTTGCAAGAGAATGCACCATGGCATAAGACTGCTGCTATAAATTCGTGGTTTGTAGCTATGAACTTCACCACAATTGACTGGCCTCCACAGAGCCCGCCCTGATCTCATCCTATTAAACATCTATTGGATGATAAATCGTGAACCACAGAGCTGTGTTTCACGGTTTAGTGGAAAGAGGGCAGAATTATTCCTTTGCATAAGGGAGGTTCTAAGACTACAGTAGGAAATTATAGACCGATCAGTATCTCAGGCGTGGTGGCAAAAGTAGTAGAAAAATTGGTAAAAAGAATTCAAGAATGGGTAGATAAAAATACGATACTGTATGAGGCTTAACATGGTTTGTGAAGGACCGGTCATGCCTTGGTAATTTACTGACTTTTTACAATAGAGTAACAGCTGAGTTTGATAAAGGAAATGGCTACACGTTGATTTTGCTGAATTTTGAAAAGGCATTTGACAGAATACTACATGGGACACTTGCAGAAATTGGAAAAATTTGATATGGATATGATACTGGTTAAACGCATAAGAGGGTGACTGCTGAACATATATCAAAAAATCGTATATGGAGAGGAAAAATAAGGCGAAAGCAGGTGACTAGTGGCTCGCCACATGGTTCAATGCTGGGACCATTGCTGTTTAATTTGTACATAAATGATATAGAGATTAACTGAAAGGAGATATTCAGTTGTTTGCTGATGATTCAAAATTAGGTAGAGTAATAGTTAATCAAGGTGATGGGAAGAGCTTGCAGGACGATTTAAATAAGCTGTTAGTATGGACAATAGTTAATGGTGTCAGTTTAATGTCGATAGTGAGGATAGAGTGTGTGCAGATTGCAGAAGTTGGTTGATAGAAGAAACAGAGGGTACATGATAGAAACATTTAAATTGCTTAAAGGATATTATAAGACAGATGCAGTGGAAATGTTTCGGCACTTGGCTAGAGGGACCAGAAGAAGGGGTCCTAGAAGTTGAATAAAGATGTGGTCAGTAGGGGTGTGAGGACTAGATTTTTTGCTTTAAGAGTGATGAATAAGTGAAGTTGGTTGCCAGAATCAGTTACGAATGCTTTTTCTGTTAATAAGTTCAAGGCAATGAATGAAAGATTGGATCTCCCGCGATGAGTCTTCGGACTCCATGGAGAAAAAAAAATCAGCTAACGCCTTTTGATTCCCGTATATGGAGTAGATGAGTCCATTTTAGCACTATCTAACTTTTGGAGACTGAGTGGGCAGTTCAATCTCCACTGGTACCCAATCACAGATAGCTGGCCCAAGGCTAACACTAATTAAGCGGCACTCAGTGAACAGAGACGGCTCAACAAGTGCCGCCATCTCGTAGTCCGTAACCTTAACAGTCGTATTTATTGTCTGAACTAATGTGAGTTCTACGGTCGATTTTCTTGAGTTTACGGGACGAAAATCTCGAATATCAAGGAGAAAAAGCCCCTTTGCCCGTGCCAGAAATCGACTAACTCGGGAACTGGTCAACAAAAAAGCTTAGAAAAATTTCTTCTAGTCGCCGACTAGATTCCAAACCAAGAAGTTTTCTTTCGTGCGGTCAAGCGCAGTGGTGTGCAAACGCCACATCCACTGAACTACACAGGTTATGGAGGTGTCTGTATAATAATAATTATAATAATAAATTTTTTACTGTCTGTTTTCTACCAAATACGAGAAAGAGATCCAATCAGAACAATAAATGAAACAGAAGATTTTACAAGTGAGCACGCAATCCACGTATTTTTCTCCTACTGTGACAGAAATGCGTAACGAATATTAATAATTGATAAAAATAAATATTGAAAAAGTTTTTACTTGCATATGAAGTTTGAGCTTACCATTGCCCAATAATTCTTTCCTTTTCAGAGGAGATATATTTGAAAGAATAAAATAAAAACCAATCACTGTTAGTGGCGTAGTAGAGTAGTCTTTATCTTCTTGACATCCATAGAGTACTTTGGAAACTGTTTTTTTAATTATAATTCCTATTGCATTTTGCAAGTCTCAATTCAGTTAGAATGAAATGAATCATTCTAATTAGTAAAAGAATTAAGTTTCTGCTTAAATTTTCAAAATATCTATATTTTGTCTTAAAGATGAAAATTGGAAAAGTAGCGTCCCGCTGTAGGGAACTATGTTTATCCCCAAAGGAACTAAGTTAGTAATTCATAAAGAGAACTTCATGTATATGTCAAAGCATTTCTTTTAATGTATTGGTTACATTTTCAACTATCATAAGACATGAACAGACGATTGTGTTCGATATTGCTATCAATCCGTCTTCTGTAAACCTGACAATTTTTCAGCATTTAATTTCAAGTATATATAAGTACTTCATATTATGTTGTAAGTATATATCATAATATCAAGTATTTGGCGAACCATAAATACCAATTTTACTTTGCATTTTTCCCAATACATAAAAGGACAATTTTTGTTCATATACCGAACATTCTGCACTTACTTTAAATATCCTTAGAAAAATTAATTTCAGCATTCCATTCCATCAGTGTCTCTAAGAGGCACTTAAGAGCCCACGGCCTTCCAAAGTATCTTTGGAAGCTCGTATGGTCGTGTGGCTATAGTTTGTCAGTTCTAAGGGACGAAATATCCGAGTTTCCGGGAGAAAAACCTCTATCTTCCGTACGAGACCAACTAACTCACTTTTAATCAAAAGAGACTAGGTAAAGGTTCCTAATAAAATAAAATAAAATAAAATTTTATTGAGCAAAACTTCTCTTAATTCCATATAATGGTAGATTTAAGCAATTGCTGTTGTGTAGTAGAAAGGAATACGACGTCCTTCTCGGGGATTTCTTTCCGGTGCTTCAAAATCTTTGCCACATTTCGCATGCTGTTGATATACAAATTATTCCTGTTTTTCGTGAAAATATTGTTTGCAAAGTATTCATAATTTTTCTAGTGTATTCAACAATTTATTTCGCTGAATAACAAGACATCTGACATTTTAAAACAAGGTCATTTATTAATCATGTAACAAGATAAATCAGAACATCTTTACAGCAATACGTCTATAAAAAAAAACTGTTTTAGCAAACTTTAAAGACACATAAATACATAAATAAAAATTAGCATTAACATATTAGAAAACATTAATAAACAGTAACACGTGTATTGTGTCTGTATGAAGACACAATGCACGTGTTAGAATAAACAAGTAAAATTCGACGTTTTGACTCTGTATCGAGGTCATCATCAGGAAACACACATATGTAAAATACACAAGCTACATACTGTTACACTATACAAAAGTAAAATGAATCTAAATCCTAACCTGATCTCTGGTGAGGGAAAAAACGGAACTACGTTAAATATTTTCTACAGTACTTTCGTATTGAGATTTTCTTCTGTCTATGGTTGTTCTAGTTGCTACATGAGTTGAAGATGGGTCCTCCTATCTATCTATTCATCAGTGGCTCTAACAGGCACTTAAACGCCCATGGCCTTCCAAGTATACTCCGATTTCCTAACTGTAATACAAGGATAAGGTGGTTATCCGTATGCCTATAAGCATACGGATAACCACATTTATGTCTGTAGATATGTTCTCTGGGCTGGTTTGCCTGTTTTGAGGGATGAAAAACCCGCGTTACCGGGAGAAAAAACCCTCGACCCCCGTATGAGATCGGCTAACTCACCTTTATTAGAAAGAGACCAGAAAAAGGTTCTTCACGTCAATGACGGGAATCGAACTCAGGTCATTCCGACAAAAGGGCTTCGTCTATACCGACTGAGCTATGAAGGCTCTGATGGGTCGTTCACATTCTTGGAATAAAAAATCCATTATTTTTGTTCAGATTTGAATGATGTTTTAGTGTTTTACTAGCTTCTTTGAATTTTCTTTTATACCAAGTTTTCTTTCATAAGAGCCTTTCTAGTCAACTCTGTGGCATGATTGGAGTGTTTGGTCTGATAGGCCTGTTTTCTCATAGGGGAAGTATTTAATGTGTCATTTGTGTTCATCGTTTTTGATTGGGAAGGCGGCCTGTTTCCCCCATGTAAGGTAGGTTATGGGTACATTCAATTTTGTAAACCCTTGGGTGGGCAAGGTATGGAAGAGGATCTTTGTAGTGCTAAGTAAATTTCTTAGTTTTGCTGGGGTTTGACTGTTGTCTTGATGTATTTAAGGAGTGTTCTAACTATTTTTTCCGAAAGCCCCGATGTAGTGAATGTCTATAGCATTCTTGTAATCTGTTTCTCTTTTAATGGCATTTTCATGGAGAATCTTGTGAACTGTATTTATTATTATTATTATTTTATTCACATAATTGATACACAGTCAAAACAAGATATCATATAAATAAAAATTTGACTGGTGATTCAGAACAATTCAGATTCTACCCAAGAATCTAAGAATAGTCCATCAGGTAGTGTCGTAAAATATGGATTCCAAGTAATGTTTTTTTTTTGTAGGTCAAATGGGGTCACTTCATTGATTTTTAATTGCTGTAAATAGTTGGACAGCTTCTTTGAAGTTGCACCAAGTGCACCGATAACTGTTGCAATGACTTTGGTGTGTTTAAACCACAGTCGGCCAACTTCGATAATAGAAACCTGTCGATGTTCGATAATTGTGATGTCAGGTCTATTGTGTTCCAAATGCCTATCAGTTTGTATTCTAAAGTCCCAGAGAATTTTTGCTGTTTCGTTTTCCAATACAGTCTCTATTTTATGCTGCCACCAGTTATCAGAAGTAGGAAAGCCATATTTTTTGCATACATGCCAATGAATTATTTTGGCCACTTGATCATGGCGGTATTTATAGTCAGTTTGAGCTATTTTGCTGCAGGCACTGATTAGATGTTCTACAATCTCATCTTTCTGATCGCATAATCTGCATTTACTGTTATTATTGATGTTGGAAATTTTTGCTTTGATTGCATTAGTTTGTAATGCCTGTTCTTGAGCTGCTAGAATAAATCCTTCTGTTTCTTTTTTAATGTTTCCGTGTTGAAGCCATTGCCATGTCTTGTTCACGTCAATTTTGTCCTAAGTATCTCGAAGAAATTGGCCATGCAAGGGTTTATTTTTCAAGCACACATATCGGATATTTTGTTGTTCCTTTTTGTAATCGGATTTGTTTCTTGTTGCTTTTAGAAGGCCCTCTTGTGTAATTGCTTGAAGCATTGACTCGGAGCTATTGTCGATGTAATTTCTTAAACCAATTTCTTCTTCTTCCACAGCCTATCTCACTTGCAGCAGACCCTGTCCACCTATTCTCCTCGGTAGGTACAACCGGTCAACATCACTTCGTGGATGTAATGGATGATGCATAGTCATTAGTTTTCTAGTTTTGCGGTCCAGTTTGTCTAGGTCTTCTTTTTTCCAATTTATTATGCCAGCTGTGTATCGGTTCACTGGTATAGCTCAAGAATTCATTGCTCTAATTGTGTTTAATCCATTTAGTTTTGTTTTCAGAATATTTCTAACTATTTTAATGTTTTCTGATGCTCCCTGTTGTTTAACTTTCGAGTGGAGAATATCATTGGCTTCTAATATTCCTAGGTATTTATAGTGTTCGTCCGCTGAACTTGCTTTTATATATTTCTCTTGATCAAAATTTAAATTGTGTCATTAATTTTTCCTCGTTTAATAGATAAAATTGCGCATTTATCTAAATCAAATTCCATTTTGATGTCCTGACTGAAAATACGAACTGTGTTCAATAAAGAATCTATTTGCTGGGCCGATTTTCCATATAGCTGCACGTCATCCATATACAACAGATGGGAAATTTTAATATTACATTTAGGAATTTCATATCCAAGTTTTGTTTTCTTCAGAATCATACACAAAAGTAATCAAAGAAATGTCGAAGAGCAATGGTGACAAGGAGTCACCTTGGAAAATTCCACGTTTAATGCTGATATCTGCAAATCGTTCATTATTCATTATTAATGTTGTTTTCCATGATTTCATAGTAGCCAAAAACGAACATATATTTTTGCTAATTCCAAATTTTTAGTGATTTTAGGATCCAGGAGTGTGGAAGGGAATCGAATGCTTTCTTGTAGTCTATCCATGCCATGTTTAAATTAGTTTTTCGTCTTTTTGAGTTTCCGAGAATCATTTTATTAATAAGGATCTGGTCTTTTGTTCCTCTAGATTTTTGAAAATTGCCTTTTTGTTCAATCGGATAAATCTGATTATCTGATAAGCAGTGCTATATGGAATTTGCTATTATTGCAGTGAACAGCTTAAGCATAGTTGGTAGGCATGTTATTGGATGATAGTTACTTGGGTCTGCACCCTTATCTTTCATGAAGAGAAAAGTGCGCCCAGATATCATCCAGTCTTCCACTGAGCCTGACGGCAACAAATAATTAAATTGTTCTGCCATTCGAGCATGTAGACTGGTTAGATGTTTTAACCAAAATCCATGTGGTTCGTCTTTGCCAGGTGCACCCCAGTTTTTTAATTTTCTAGCTTGGGCACTGATCATTTCTTTAGTGATAATAACATTTTGCATTTTGTTTTTGTTTCATTTCTGATTCTATTTGCTTAATCCATGAAGCATCTTTATTGTGTTCAATAGGATTATTCCAGATTGACTTCCAAAATTTGAGTGTTTCTTCTTTTCCGGGTGAATGATGGTTTGCATTTGTATTTCTCTGGAGAGACTGAAAGAACTGACGTTGGTTCTGTAGAAATTGCATATTTTGGACATACTGGTTAATTCTTGCTTCATATCTTTTAATTTTCTGTGCAGTCGCTGTAATTCTTTGTTTTAGCTCTTCGGTAACTTCAGCAGTGAAGGTTTTAATGGTGGTAGTCTTATACGGTCATTTATGGAGTTTTGTTGGCCATATTATATGTGCTAATCAGTATGTTTTTGATGTTATTATTTTTCAACCGTCCTTCTTTAAAACTCTTTAGGTTGCTTAGATCAGCTCGAAGCCTGTTGACCTTTCGTTCTAACCGGATTTTCCATGGTGCAGATTCTTTCATCCTCAGCTTTTGCTCATTCGGTTTGCAACCAAGCTTCACTGAAATGATCTAGGCTGTGCTGTATACGAGCTGATTTGTTTTCTTTATACTGTTGGTTGTGATGGTTTCAATTACAGCATTTGCGTCTAAGAGGAGCTGTTTTAGCTTATATTGTTGTGAAGGTTTTAATGGTGGTAGTCTTATACGGTCATTTATGGAGTTCATATGTTCCAATATCCCTGACTTCATTTTACACTGCCCTTCTGTCAAAACATTCTGAGGTATGCCGTTAGCTTGATGTTTACTGAGTTGAATTCCAAAGTTTGATGTAGCTACCTCCTGATGATTTTCTGTTACTGGAATTGTTGGTTTTTTACATAACTCTTGCAGCTCAAGTTCAGTAAATATTTTGTTATGGAAAATGAAATTCTTTTGGTCCATAAGTCTTTATTCTGTTATTGCAGATGCTGGGAATTTTTGTTTCCAAATTAAATGCATACGCTTTCTGAAACCTCGTTTTTCTGATGTTGATCTGTAAAAGCATTTCATAATTTCTCTGTTTTCTTCTACAGTCCATTTTTTACGTTTGGTTTCTTCCAGACTCTTTTCAGCTTCCTGCCCTGATTGCCCAGCAAGGAGAGCTGGGTCCTATAGCCCACTTGTCGCCTGATGCCCAGGATCTCCAATATCTGACGCAGTCCTTGATAACCCGGACGTCGACTGATCCGGTATGGATCTCTTCTTCCTTTTCACCAGATGGGGGATGGAACACTGTTAGTCTGGCTCCTCAGTTGAGACCTGTCTGACAAGGGTGTCCCTGCTGGCAGCTATGTAACCGCCAGAATAGCTCTCAACATCACTGAAGCACGCAAGCCCCGCCGCCACGACATGGCGGTGTTCCTTCGGGGGAATTATTATTATTATTATTATTATTATTATTATTATTATTATTATTATTATTATTATAGCCATTTTTTAGAAATATTCGGTTAATGATTTCAAATTCTTGGTTTAGAGCTTGTTCATTGGAACAAATTATTAGGGCTCTGTGTTTGAGGGTGCTGATGACTCCTAGTTTTTGTGTCAGGTGGTAGTACGTATGTATGTATTGGCCTGTATGTGTGGGTTTCCAGTAGACATTGAAAGAGAGGAAGCCTGAGGGAAGACGTGTGACGAGTGTGTCTAGAAAGGAAGAGAGCTGTTGTTTTCGATTTCGATGATGAATTCGATACGTTAGTGGTGTTTGTTCAGGTGATTTAGGAATGTATTTAATGTTTCGCGGCCGTGGGGCTTAATGGCGAAAATATCTTCAACATTTCTCTAACAAGACTTTGGGTTTAAGGCTGACCGAATGTAGAGCTCGTTGCACTAAGTCTTCCATGTAAAAATCAGCTATTTGGGGAGAAAGTAGTGAGCCCATGGCCATAGCTTCTCTTTGTAGGTAAAAATTATTTTGCCATACAAAATACTCGGAGAAACGTACGTGGGTAAAGATCAGGCGAAATATGTTTTATAAGAGAAGACATTAGTGAAAAGGGCAGTTACATCAAAGCTGATTAATAAATATTTGTCGCTGAGTGTGATGTTTCTAATCTTGTTTACGAAGTGTTGTGTATTTTTTTTATGTAGGAGGGAGGAATGACCTCCCAACTCCTTGAGTGTGGCCGCTAATTTCTTGGCTAAGTGATAATTAGAACTGTCGATTACTTCAACTACCGATCTAAGTTGCGTGTTTGTTTTGTGTATTTTTGGCAGAGCTTAAATTCTGGGAGCGCGGGCGTAATGCGGTGTAAGTTTATTGTTTGTTTCCTCTGGTCACCGATGTTATCACCGATTTGATTAATTCTGTTGTTGTCTTTTTGATACAGTTTGTAGGGTTGTAATGAACTATTTCGTACGTGTTGTGGTCGGATACAAATAGGTTCATTTTATCCAGGTATGCTCTCTGATGAAGGACAACGGTAGTATTACCTTTATTTGCTTTTGTAAAATATAGAAAGGGTCAAAATATAGAAAGAAAATTACAGGGACAGTTAACGCGTATTGCTGGAATGGTTGCTGAAGCCTTTAAAATGCCATTAGAACTAGAATGAAGAGGATAGATAGGGATATGAAACCATCTGAAGGGAAAAGATGCTTTCGGGTGAGATATCGGAGTACATAACAAATTGATAATTCATTTGAACAGGACAGGGTGATGACACAAACCTTTGCAAAAGTGTTTTAAAATACACTACGCTACAGGTTATTAAGGTTATTAGCTGTTAGGTAAGATAGTGGTGTTGGAAGTTGAGAATACGCTAACTGAATGTAAAACAAGATGGTTGTCTGACAGATAATCATTGAATAGCGTATATTAATGGAGATCTAAGAAGGCTTGAAAAAAGTCTGTTGTTTGGTCTCTAGAGCAAGATCATGTAAAACCAATAAAAATACAAAAAAAAAAACAATTAATTAAATAAATAGAAATATTAGCCTACCAACGGTACTAGTGTAATACGGTTGTGGTCATTATTGCTCTTTCAAATAATAGTACAGTATAACTACTCTCTCTCTCTCTCTCTCAAGTGCTAGAGAACAGATTCAGGTACTCGAGATTGCCCACTGATCATGGATACCACACTGCGCGCTCACTCTTCCCACTATTAGGGTCGTGTCTATAATCCCACGAGAAGAAGACTACTGTAGATTAAAAATTTACCGGTCAGCTTATGAGAATATAACCTTAGACAGTTTTCGCCACTTAAAAGACACTAGCTATGCCCAGTAACCTGTATGTTCCACTTTTATTCTCAGATATGCAGAATTTCATTTATGTGGAATTGGACAAATTCAGTTACAGCATAGTATCAAAATAATCTACAGCAAACAAGTGTTGTAGCGCTTACTGAGATATGACAGAGCTAACACACTGGTGAAGGATGTGTAATGTTTTACACTCATCAGCGTTATCAGTTTGACTATTTTCGTGACTGAACTAATAAAACAATGCATCATTTAAAGGGTTCTATTTTTCGTACTATTAAAGACAACCATAAGTTAACATTTTATACTGAAAGTTCATAAGTCCTGGAAGGAATCAGGAGTTGAAAAAGAAGTTTAACATATTTGTTTCCACGGTATATACGACGACAGGGTGTAGTACTATTGCAACTGCTCACGCACATTAGCCATATTATGTACGTGTTATTTGCATCCCACCACTGGGGGGGGAACGAACTTTTTTATACGGTGTTATATTTTTTCGAAAATATTTTATATAAGAATATGTTAATGTATTTTCCAGACAACTTTGTGATTATTTAATATCTACATTAAGATATGGAATGGTGAGAATAATGAAAAAAAAAAAAAAAAAAGGAAAGTCATTTTAAATTTTTGAAAGTCCCGTTTTCTAAAAGCTGTATTCCTTAACACCTCAAAACATCTTCATCCAGGTGTGATGTATAAAATGCAATTCATTCAAAATATTTAAAAGGAAAGTACTTTGTGTACGGTATGTGAATTCGATGTCAGTCCGCTAGAATGGACATTTCAAGTGAAAGACTGTAACTCCGCGCGCGCGCGTGTGTGTGTGTGTGTGTGTGTAAAAAGAAGCGAGACAAATTCAAATTGCAAGCCGAGCTGAAACGAACTGAATAGAATGGAGAAATAATTAAAAGGAATGTGACAGACGAATAGCATTGGTAAAAAAAAAAAAACGATTATTTTTTTCTTTTCTTCCAGAGTGGGATAGTTACTTCACTGGAACAAAAACTGCTACTTTTCTTATACAGTATTTATTCTGAAGTTTTACAGTTCCGCCTTCCACCGCTGTTTTGAATTCATGGCACAATCGATGTCTTCTCAAATATGATGAAACCCAGGAGTCAAGTTCGGAGCTGTTCGTAATCTAAGAAGAATGAAACTGTGGCAGCGAACCTTTGAAGTTCGCCTTGCACGGTTATAAAACTACATTGTCGTGTTGGAAGTAAAGTTAAATATCAATTCGAAGAAGTTTTTTATTATTATTTTTAAATCCATGGCTTCACGGTAGCACGCAGATTTAATGGTGATTTTGGTAGTCATGCACTATATTATTTACACCCGAAAGCGAGAATCATTTGGTCAAGTAGAAGGCACCGTATTGGGAATTTCGAGTTATTGCTTGCATACGTAATTATTATGGGCGATTTTAATCATGGCAGCATAGCTTGGAATGAAAAGAGAACATTTGGAAATAAGGACCGTGAATTCCTCGGGTCCTTCAGAAATAACCATCTCGCGCAGCATGTAAAAAAGGACGCGAGGATTGAGAGTTTTAGATTGGATCATTTCATCAGAGGATGTAATTGTGAGTTGTCCAGCTGGTGAGAGAGATCATTAAGTGACCACCTACGTTATGGCTAGCAATATGCAGACTTTTGTGAGGATAGGATACATGTGGAATTATAAGGCTTGTGATTATGACAAGCTTAGGAAACAGCTTTCAGTATAACAAGAAATTAGTAGTTGAGCAGTAAGGAAATAAATGCTGCTTGGGCAAGTAATACATAACGCCATCAATCTGTGAATATATTCCGAAGGCCAAAAGGCTGAATAAGGTAAGTGTAAATTGGATAAATGTGGAATTAAAGCATGAAATATGGTAGAGAAATTTACTTTTGAAGCAGTACAAGATGAATAATGGTAATGACCAGTTACATGAAGATTATAAAGAGCAAGCCAGGAGAGTGACTCAGTTAGTAAGGAAAACAAAAGTGCAGTATGAGCAGAAATTGACAAATCAGTAAAGAAAAACTCTAGAGAGTTTTTTTTTTACATATTTTTTGTCACTACTAGAAGAAAGAATGATTATGCTAAGATGATGTTAATAGATGAAAAGGCTAGAATGGTAACTGCTGCAGAAGACATTGTTGAGGTATTCACTGATCATTTCATAAGGGTGTTTCATACCGATCAGGGTGGAATCATGGGGAACTTAAGTGTACAGGACATAGGAGCGGATGGCTTAATTGTGAGTGAGCAGGTGGTATTTGAGGAAATAAATAAACTTGATGTGATTAAGGCAATAGGATTTGATGACATATCACACGCGTCTTAAGGGAATGTTTCAGGGAATTGGTAGTAGCATTGGAATGCCTGTTTAATAAGAGTCTTCGAACGGCATAGGTTCCAAGGCAGTGGAAGTAGAGTAAATGGTGTGATAGGCTGTAGCTCCAAATTATATTATAGGCTAATCTTTATATCTGGAGTTGTGGTGAAGGTACTGGAGAGATTGAGAAGTAGGATACAGAAATTAGTTGATAACAGCAGTATTCTCTGTGGTTGTCAGCATTGGTTTGTTAATAAGAGATACTAACTTACTTATGACTATAACAAGGTGACAAATATCTTCGACAAAGGAGATGCATATACAGTGGTATACTGTACTTAAATTTTAAAAAGCTTTTTTATTGACTGCCACACGACAAGCTATTAAATTAATTGAAACAAATGGGATTGGATAACAGACTTCCGAGTTGGATCGGTGACTGTTTGTCAGATAGGTGTCAGAAAGTTGTATATGGGGATGCAGTAACCCGAAAGTAAAAGGTCACCAGTGGTGTGCCTCAGAAGTCAGTTTTGGAACACTATTGTTATTCAGTTTGTATATTAATGATATTAAGATGGATTTAACTGGTGATATGCAGCGGTTTGCAGATGGAAATTGTTGATGGAAATAATAATACTAATACCTTCATGGAAATTTTTATTCCATTTTTCATTTAGGTAAATATTAAAAAGAGTTGCTGAGAGGGGACATCCCTGTTGGACTCCCTGGTTTATCTCTTTCATATGATAGTTCATGATTTACCAAAAAAAACAATTCATGGTTTAATCTTATTTGCGTCTGATATTTTCATATATACTTAATAATAGTTTATAGAATATTATTTGGTATTTGTCTTTCTTTTAATATGTTAAATAAAATGCTTCTTTTAACTTTGTCAATACTTTTTCAAAGTCAATAAATATAATATGTGTTTCTAAATTGTATTCTCTTCTTTTCTCTATTATTAATTTTTAGGCAAAGTCTATACATGATCGTCCTTTTCTAAATCCATTCTCTACTTCTAAAATGAAGTTTTCAGAATATTTTGTTATATTATTTAAAATTCTATAATATATTTTGTAACTGGAGTTTAGTATACTTATATCTCTATAATTTTTAGGGTCATCTCTGCTTCCTTTTTTAAAGGAAGCAGAGATGACGCGCTCCATTATATTAGTGGGTTACTAGTTGAATAGATTTTATTTAAAAATAATAGGAGTCTTTCTTGAACCTTATTCCTGCATATTTATATAATTATGAACATAATTTATCTTCTCCAGGTGATTTTCCATTTCTTGTTTCTTTCATGCTGATTTCTGATTCTTCTTTAGTTATTTCCTTTTCATTTTCATTAAATGTTTGCCAGTTACCTTTTTTAAAATATTTATCTGTCCAAAAGTCTGTATAGAAATTTAGAAATTCTTCTAATTTCAATTCTTTTAATTTTATGTTTTCTTTAGTATCTGTATTTAAGTGTTTCAAAATCTCATATACGTTGGGTCTTATTTTATATAAATCATGTACTAAATTAGAAACAAATTTGTTCCATGATTCTCTATGTCTTTTTTTGACTTCTCTTTTAGCTGGCTCATATTACGTAATCAAATTCACCTGAAATTTCTAAATTTCCCATAATAAAATTTCATATCTTGTATATCAAAACAGAGACTGTATTTGCAATTGTTAGTTACACACATTCAAAATAATTTTCCTCCAACTCCCCACAACCTTTACATCTATTGCACCAGATATAAAGGTTGTGGGAGTATACTAATTTACAGATAAAGAAAAAATACTGTTGGTGATAATGGGCAATAGTGTCGTGCAGAAGAATTAAGTAGTAGTGGATAGGGCGAGATGTAGTTAGTGAAATAGAGCAGAGTGCCCTCCCGCGATGAGTCCTTGGACTCCTTGGGGGTGTCACGTAATAATAATAATACCGTATTTATTCAAATATAACTCGCCTTCGCGTATATATCGTTCCCCTGATTTTACTTTACAAAAAAGAAATTTTGAAACACTTAAATACAGATACTAAAGAAAACATAAAATTAAACACCGAATTGAAATTAGAAGAATTTCTAAATTTCTGCTCTACTTCGCTAACTACATCTCACCCTATCCACTACTACTAATTCTTCTACACGAGATTTTTTAAATTAAAAAAAAAAAATTATATGCGAAACAAAAAAAGTCTTAAACTTTTTTTGTTTCGCATATATACTCGCACTCAAAAAAGTTTAAGACTTTAAGAAAGAGATAGTGAATGTTGTTATGGCAGCTTCAGATATTTTGGAATTCGGTTGAAGAGAATCAGCATTTCAACTTAGCACCTATTACACACTCTTCTTTTCAATATGAAATCCATTTTTATCCTTCTCAATACTAAATGATGATCACCTTCTATTTCAAATCCTCTGTATACTCTTGTGTTCTGAACCAGTGGGAAAACATAGTTATCATTTATAACATAATAAATGTGAATTTTTTTCATTTTTTGCCTCTTCTCTCCATGTGAATTTGTGCACATTTTTATGTTTGAACCTGGTGTTGGTAATAACTAGTCCATGTACTGAACAGAAATCTAGCAGGCATTTACCATAATTATCAGCTTTGGTCTTTTCTCCAAATTTTCCCAAAACATTTCTCTGATAATCATTTACTTTGCTGTTTAGATCTCCAACAAGGACCAACTTTTTCGTTTCCATGAACCACCCAAAGCGGATCGAATGGAAGAAGATGGTCCTGACCCGGACTCTCCTACCTCCTCAAGGGAAAAGATGCCTCCGATTATTCTGCGAGAAAAGAAAAAATGGATGTCCCCAAGGACTATGATGTCCAATTTAAAGATTTCATACAGTCAAGTAAAGAATGTCACAGAAGGTATTAAGGTATTAAAATACAGCCCTGCTCAGTGATGGATTATCGAAGGTTGACTGGTGAATTGGATGCCAAAGGTGTACAGTATCACACCTTTTCACTAGGATCAGAAAGAAACCTCAAGGTAGTAATCAGAGGTGTCTCGGAAGACGTATCCATGGAAGAAGTGGTTGGGGATCTACACCACCAAGACCTACCACCCGTTAACATCAGTAGAATGACCAAAAAAGACAAGACTCCAATGCCACTGGTTCTAATTGAGATCAGTCAAGCTTATAAGCACATATATGATCTGACATCCATCTGTGGACTAAAATTTACTATAGAACCACTAAGAAAAATAGCTTCAACAGGGCAGTGCCACAGATGTCAAAGATTTGGCCATGCCCAGAAGATGTGCAGGGCTGAATTCAGATTTCTAAAATGTGCGGTCGCCGACCCAACAAATACATGCACTAAACCAAAATCTACCCCAGCTAAATGTGACAATTGTGGCGGTCCTCACACTGCCAATTACAAAGGATGCCCTCACAATCCAAGAAATAGAAAATCAGAAGCAGAAACATTTTCTTCCTCACTCAGCACACCTATGTCAGAGACTATTTCACAATTTCCTGAAGTTCAATATAAAAGGTCAGACGCCCTTCAGACGAAGCCAGAGGTCCCCAAAAGAGTAACTCCGCAACAATCTAGGACATATGCAGATGTAACTCGTCGTCCTAAACAGTCATCCTGTGAACAGACAACACCACACACAAATCTGACAGCTATCATTACCTCTTCTCTGGCAAATATGCTGTTGGATTTTAGCAGATCAAACCCTTCACAAAGTTCTACTAACAGATTTCTAAAGGACACACAAGCCATTATTTCAGCGCTCACTAATGAACAGTAACAAATTAAAACCAGCATCTCTAGAGATCATTGCGTGGAACGCGAACAGCCTGAGGAGTAAGATTTTAGAACATTTCGTCCAAAGATATCAGCCAGATGTCCTTTTACTAAATGAGACGCACCTAAGACCTTCAGACAACTCCAAAATTTGCGGATACCAACTGCACAGAGCTGATAGACTATCCCACAGAGGAGGAGGCACGGCAATTTTCATTAAAAATTTCATCTCTCATCACTCCATAAACATCCCTCCTACCACCAACCTCGAGGTCACCAGTATTGAAATTCTCACGAGTTCTGTCGGCAAATTAAAAATCTTCGCAGCATATCATCCTCCACAAAAATCATTACTGTTCTCGGATTTGAATCCCTTATTCGATACCGGAGAGCCTATCATTGTGGCAAGTGATTTAAATGCCAAGCATTCAACCTGGAATAGCCATTCCAGGTTGAATGGCTATTCCATGCTTATTGAAACTATGCTGTTTCAACAACCTTCATGTAATAGGTCCCGCTGATCCCACCCATCACAACACTTCTGGTCGGGCTCATGTGTTGGACATAGCCATATTGCAGCACGTCAGACTCCAATACAATTTAATGACGATTAACGATCTATCATCAGACCATAACCCAATCGGTTAAAATTAGGAAACCTTGAAAAATTACCCCCCCCCTCACTCATTCATTCCTTGGGAAAGGCTCTCCAAGGTACTTCCAAAATATATTGGTCCTGTTCCCATCATTAAATCAAAAGCAGAAATTGAAACAGCTGTTAAAAATCTAACAGGATATATTAAAGCAGCATGTGCAGCAGTTACTACCCCTGCAACTACCCGCAAGTTCAACCACTTGCCAGAAGATATTATGAATCTGATTAGAGAAAAAAATAAGGCAAGAAAAAGATACCACAAAACCAGTGCGCCGCAAGACAAACGGATCTTGAACAGGTTCAACTCTGCAGTGAGAGATGCCCTCGCAGCCCATAGAACTCAATTCTGGGAAGAAAAACTGACATCCATCTCTACCGATAACCACTCCATATGGAATCGCATCAGAACGATTAAAAACAGAAATAAACCTCCCCCCCTCCAAACAGATTCAGGTCTCATCCACATTGATGCTGATAAAGCTGAAGCAATAGCAAATCATCTTGAAAAACAATGTAAAACCTGCATACGATCACCTCGACTTTAACCATATATACAAGATCCACCGTAACGTCAGATATTCACTCTATTCTGCTCTCACACAGTCCACTCAAATTGCACCCACCTCACCTGCTGAAATATATGCTATTATTGAGCAGTTCAAGAACAAAAAGTCTCCTGGAGCCGATGGTATCTCTAACAAAGTAATAAAGCTTCTACCACGTAGAGCTATTGTCCATCTGACAAATATAATTAACTCCATCCTTCACTACAAACATTTCCCTTCCTACTGAAAACTGGCGGACATAATACCGATCCATAAGCCTGGAAAAGATCCCAGATTGCCTCAAAATTACAGACCAATCAGCCTCATCTCAAACCTCGGCAAAATTACCGAGAAGGTAATTCTTACCAGACTTCAAGATTCAGTACTCCGATTAAATATCCTGCCTGAGGAGCAGTTTGGCTTCCGACAATCGCATAGCACCACGCAACAAATACACAGATTAGTGGAACACATCATCACGGGTTTTAACTGGCGTCAATGCACTGGGGATGTTTTCCTTGACATAGCCAGTCCATTTGTCAAGGTTTAGCATTATGGTTTGCTATACAAACTGATATCATCTGGTGTACCAATCGGAATCATTCATCTTATAAAGGCATACCTCTACGATAGGCGCATGCAAGTCAGGATGTGTGGAGTGTTCTCGACACAAAAACGCATCTTGGCTGGAGTTCCACAAGGATCCTTACTAGCACCAATCCTATTCTCTTTATACTTCTATGATACCGCACAACCTATTATCTTCAGTTAAAGGCCTATACGCTGCCGATACAGCTATATTGGCCAGATCTTTAAAGCCTCACCTAGTCATCAAGAAACTTCAAGAAAACCTACTGCTAATCGAACAATATTTCTCCAAATGGCGACTCTAAGTGAATCCCCTGAAGAGCGTAACCGTCCTATTCTCTAGAAGATCAGTGCTTCCTAAAGAAGATATTCTCCTTTTCAATACTAAAATTCCGTTGAAAACTGGGATCAAATATCTTGCTGTAATACTGGACAGAAAACTGACTTTCAGCTCCCATATCAAGACTCTCTGTGCAAACACATCAAAAACTATAGCCCAGCTCTACCCGCTAATTAACAGAAACAGTAAGCTGAGCACCAGAATCAAACTTCTCATATACAAACTGATGGTTCGTCCAATACTCATCTACGCTTCACCGGCCTGGAGTCATACTTCAAATTCTAATATTCTCAAATTACAACGTATCTAGAATAAATGTCTCAGAATGATCCTGGCGCTCCATGGTTCACCCGAAGTGTCCAGCTACATCGGGACACAAATGTCCCCTATATTTACACTTTCATACAGACTATAGCAATCAAATTCTTCTGAAAAGCATCTGTGCACCCTAACAAACTGATCCAACTGGCTGCAGATTATGACGCGATGGATTATTTCAAACATAAAAGACCTAAAGCCATCCTAAACTTCAGCACTGAGGACTAATCTCCTAGCCCACTCAGGGCGAGCAATTAGCTCATAAACTTTCTTCACTCACAGTTTCTCTCACGATAGCCGAGAATATGAAAAGCTTTTGCTTCACTCCTTATGTCAGTAAAGTTGATAGTTGATAGTACCTTAGTATTAGGTCTTATCAGTGAGTATGCAGACCTACATGTAAAACTAAGGTCCTCCTATAAGGACCTTAATGTTACATCTAGGTCTGCATACTCACTGATAAGACCTCAAAAAAAGGTCGAAACCAGTCTGGGTAGTGACCTTCTCTCATAATGTAGAACAGTAATACATCTCCTAGGAGCTGTGTTTTGCATTATGGGAACATACTAAGAACAGTGATCGGAGCTTACTCCACCTTTACTACGAATCGCCCTAGCATTGCACCACCAGGTGTTGGCTTACGCTTGGACTCGCCGATCTTTATATATAGTTTTCTATATTCAGCATGAAACTCTTAGATTAGATTTCCTATCTTTGAGTTTCTTATTCAGCTAAGAAATAATGTGGTGTTCAATATCCACTAAATTTTGAATAATTTTACTTCGCCGAAGTGAAGCCTGTTGGCTCTTATTTTCAGCAGATAAAAGAAATGTGATACTTATCCTTGATGCAGAAGATTATGATAATGAACTGATCCAGCTATATAATATGGACACTTACACGAAACTCGAAAGAAAATCCTACATGACAAGCACAAACTTGTTTTAGTAATCTACGCGAAAGAACGGTAGAGTTCACAGGAGAAACGAGATTCATTACATGATTGCATATTTTACTAATTCCTCATTAATAAGGTGTGTGTGTGTGTGTGTGTGTGTGTGTGTGTGTGTGTGTGTGTGTGTGTGTGTGTGTGTGTGTGTGTGTGTGTGTGTGTGTGTGTGTGTGTGTGTGTGTGTGTGTGTGTGAACAAAATGCACAAGGAAACATCGCCTTTTTGGACTATCGGGCTCAACCACTTCATACTACATATTAAAAACACAAAACTATTGTTTCTATAATTATTAGCGATCTGTAGCGCAACTGGAAGAAAGACCGAACAATGAATCCTTCGAATGGAAAAGAACTGAGTTCTTTCATTGGATTCTCGTAGTAATAAGGGGAATCTTTCTATGGATTTTTCAACTGACGGTGACAGCCAATCTCATATGGAGGCAGCAGGATGTTTTTCCTGCTATATCAGTTCTAACCCTATAACTCAGAAAAACAAATCCACTTTAGCATCTGGTATATTTCACACAACAATACTAATTAGGCCAAAAGGCTATTTTACCGGCGACATAAGTTAAGTTTAAAGGGAGATGGTAAATCCCTTTTTATTTTTTCGATGGATTTCGATCCGAGTTTTGTACCCGGCTATAAAATAAAACGGGATTTACCATCTCCCTTTAAACTCAACTTATGTCGCCGGTAAAATAGCCTTTTAGCTTATTATAGTAGTAATAACAATATAGGAGTACACTAGTTCAGCAATTCTATAGTAGAGGTATATGTAAGTTCGGTTCACTTAAAACGTTGATATTCCAGGTCTACCTACTTACTGATGAGACCTCAAAAAAGGTTGAAACCGGTCTGGGTAGTGACCTCTTCTCATAATGTAAAACAGTAATATACATCTCTTAGGAGCTGTGTTTTACATTGTGAGAAAATATTAATGTTAGGGACGGAGCTTGCTCCACCTTTGCTTGGAGTTGCCCTGGTGTTGTACTACGCAAGTGATCACTTACACTTGAGCTCGCCGATAGTTTTTTCGGCATGAAACTCTATGGATTCGAAGGATTTCGATCCGAGTTTCGTACCCGGCTATAAAATAAAACGGGATTTACCATCTCCCTTTAAACTTAATACTAATTAGGATTGGGAACATAAAATGTAGGAAATTGTTTGTCATATCTTCTTTGCGCTGGCAATGACAATATAGTGAGATGGTCGACAACTTTCGAGTTAGGATTGGAAACGCCAACTTGTCTTTCGAGAACATGAAGAGGCAATAAAGATTTATTTTACTGCATTCGTTATTTTTATTTTAACGAAGTTTAATTAATGCAAAATAGTAATAATAATTAGTCAAAACGTTAACACGGTTGAAGATGTTGAATCTGGTTTTAGTAATATAAATGTTATTTATTGTTGTTGACAATTAATAACTTTTGCTGACTGGTAAGAAATCGTGATGTACAATTAGTAATGGTGAAGTTGTAATCGTTTCATTTGGGTGTGAAACCCAAATGAAACGATTGAATACTATAGCCATACAGGAAAAATAAATAAATAAAATGGAAGAGAACAGTTATCAGTGTAAACAGGTATCAGTTTAGGAAATGCGATGGAGAGAATCGCATTAGGAGTTTTTCACTCTTAAAGGACTATGGTAATGATAGTGAGCATGTGGCTCACGTTCTGTAGATGAGATTTATTTCTTTCCAATGAACTGGTTGGTCTCGGGAGGGATCTGGTTTCACATTGATTTTCTTCCAATTTTTGCCTTCATTTTCTACAGTCAAACAGTTGCTTCAATACGACATATATGCATATGATAACTCCAACTTTTCCTGTTGTTGGCACTCTAGATCAGAGGTCGTCAACTTTTTAATATGAAGAGCACAATACTGCCGGTGCCATGACTCTCGCGGACGCTGCGTTGCCCATTCCTGATTTAAATTATTAAACTTTGCCATTATATCTATTAGAAATCCAAGATATGTTAACCAATTTTCATTTAGCAATACTCTTCCTCCCAATCATCATTAAAACAGTACGTTCTTTTCCTTTAACGTTTATCCATTATAAAGGGTTAAAAACATCTTTGTGAAAAAAGTACTGTTTTTATATTTGTACTGATAGCGGGAATGATTCAACAAACACACATACTAAAAAAACAAAGGGTTTTAACAACGTTCAGAAGTGGTGTGAAGAGTAGTGAGAGTGGTCGCATTGATAACTAGATGACGTCAACAACTCAAACTATAGTACGCCCACAGATACGATACCCTTCGACACTTCTGCGCGTGTCAAAAGAAGGAGAATCCATTCCGATAATAGGGTAATCAATCGTATTGTGGGGTGAGTGTTTATTATTACACGTCGGAAAATTAACTTTTCTTTTATGATCATTGTAGTTTTTAAAGTAGGAACTATTTTGCTAGTATAACAGTTTGAAAATTTTACGTATAAAGCACGTGATTTCGCGTGTTGGTGACCAATTAGTACATCACCATATTTCTTTCTCCCCTTCAACATGAATTGACTCTTCTTGGCAGTCTGCCAATGACAGCTCTCGCTTATGTGGTCGGACTATATTTATGATCAGTGGTCTCTCGTCTTAATAGGCACAAATAAGGTAGTCGACAATAATTTCTCTGAGGGCGCACTAAAATTCGCTGCGGGCGTCATGACGGTCACGGGAGTTGCGTTGCCGACTGCTGCTCTAGATCTTCCAATATTTCCTGGTAGAAGGATGAATTCATAGTAACAAAATAATTGAGAATGATTGTCTCCTTAAGTACTTAAAATAAACAACTAGGGACATTATCATAAACAAACACAAAAAAAAAACTACGTTTCGTAATGACATTCTTCTATAGGTACGTCATTCATCATTATAACAACTAGACCATGAACTGTTTTGGCACATGTACTGCATATAATTAAATGTAAAGAAACCACTTTCCCGCATCATGGCCACTCATTGGCGTTAGGCATAATGCTTCGTATATACGAGTCTATATTTGAAGTCAATGTAGAGTACTGTTGATGATCAGAGCTGAATTATTGATTATATTTTCGTTGTTTTCACGAGAAGCATTAGAATTTCTACTAAGAAATTATGTTATTCAAAAATTCTATCGATCGGTGACAATTTTTAAAATCTTGGTGTTATTTTTTGTTTATTTTTTTAATTTATTAATTTTTTCATTTTTGCCTGTGTAGCTCAGCGGATGTGGCATTTGCACACTGCCGCACTTGGCCGCACGGAGGAAGACTTGGTTTTGAGTCTAGTCGGCGACTAGAGGAAATTTTTCTAAGCCTTTTTTCGACCGGTTCCCGAGTTAGTCGATCTCTGGCACGGGCAAGCAGGTTTTTCCTCCCGGAAACTCGGGTTTTTCGTCCTGTAAACTCAAGAAAATCGACCGTAGAACCCACATTATTTCAGACATTAAATATATTGTGTTAAGGTTAGGGACCACGAGATGGCGGCACATTTGAGCCGTCTCTCTTCACTGCGTACCGGTTAATTAGTGATAGCCTTGGGCCATCTGTCTCTGATTGGGTACCAGTGGAGATTGAACTGCCCACTCAGTCTCCAAAAGTTAGATAGGGCTAAATGGCCTCGCCTACTCCCGTATACGGGAAAAAAAGGCGTTACCTGATTTTTTTTTTTTTTTCGTTTTTGCCTATGTTGTCCAGACGACTTTTCCCTTGCCATTGCGAAGGTCTGAGCGAAAGCAAAATTGAAAATATTCCACAAATTTTCCCAAAGAAATCCCAAATACCAAATTTTGTTCGATTGCATCTAGCCAGTGTGGAATTATTGATAACAGCTCGAATTATTTTGCCAATATAAAAAATAAAAAAATGCACTACATGCAAGTAAGAACTACACGGATCCTAAATCAAAAATTTTATTCACTTTTATCTAACCAGACTGGAATTATCATGACATATAATTTTCACACCTAGAGTAAGCGGCACAGTTTTATAATCTTCATTTTATTATTTTCATTATTATTGAATTTTGTTTTAAATCGCTAAGCAGATACATTTTGCCTCTTTCCATTCTATGAGGTTCAATGCATTCTCACAGGCAACTAGATATGAGCGCGCTGCGAGAGTGTTTCTTCAAGACAAAAAAAAAAAAAAAATACTAACTTGTACCCAAAGAGCAACTCTGGTCCTTGGTCCTTACATCTTAAACGTCAATTGTAGCGTTTCAAAAATGCTTGCTGCGTGAAGCTTGTATTGCATGTTTTGAAAAATCCGCCATTTGTTTACCTCAAGTTATTTGCTAAATTCAATAATTCTTTAGTATCGGGGAAAGTTGTTATTGTACTTATAAAACGGTGTTTTATTGCATTTATTTAGTGAAAAACTAGGAACCCCTTCCCCAAGGTTGGTAGGCGAAGTATCATTGGAAATATCCTTTCTCATCCTAACCAGAAATGTTCTTCACAAATTCATTAGCACGAAGAGTAAAGTTGACATATTTGGTCCAATTTCCTGCTTCCTTCTGACCTAACTACCAGTGACTTTCTTCTATTAGCCCCGTTGAAGATAGACCTTGCCAGGCGATCATTTCCAAGCTACGAGTTTACATTCAGCATGTTGATGTGGCCAATAAGCAGCGGTTCAAAGTCTACAATAGATTCATTATTAAACTCTTAGAAATATAGAAAAGTCAAGAGAAGTGCAACAATTATATTTAAACATAGTTCTACAGTTTATTTGGATGTGTGTGTTCTTCTGGCCAGTTTGCTTGTTTTGGAAGATGAAACACGCAAGTTACGAAAACCTTTTCACTTCATGTGTAAGCCCTAACTCACCTTCAATTGAAAATCCCTGATAAAGGTTCTGTGCGTCCTAGATTGAATTCGAGCCCGGATCTTTCCAATCACAGAGCATCGTCGAAACCGACCGAACTACGGAAGCTTTTTTTTTTTTTTAAATATGCAATGCCCTGAGATTTTTTTTTAAATTCTAAACATTGCTTTCAACAATTCATTCATTAATCAGCCCATTAAATGTAGTTTGTTTCATCAAAAACGATATTCTTTTCTTAGCTCATTATTAATATATTAAAATATACGTATACGATTTAATTACCTATACGAATACGTATTAAGTGAAGTATCGTTTATTTGCACACATTCGATTAAAACCTATAGTTAAAATACAGTCTAAAAATATTTGGAAAGATCAAGTTTGAATCCTGTGTGAAATGCGAACCATTAGGAGGGCTTTTGAACTGACGGGAGTTAGCTGGTATCCAGGAGATAAAATTTTAACCTCCCGGATCTTGTTTTCATGGCGCAAAAACTGAAACCGGCCAGAATGATATACCAGCATGCATAAAACACTCTCTCCTTATTATACAAATCAGGTAAACTGTTCGAAAGAAAACAACAACAAAAATTAACCATTAATAGACATAATAAAGTATGTCCTTAGCAACTTCGGACATACTTTTAATGGTCATGTAATAATACCTTAGACTTGCAAGGTAATTAAAAACAATCCAACTCTTCTCTAAGGAAGTGAAAATTCAATTTGTTCCACCCCCCCCCCCAAGCGACTACAGATTTTTTTAGCAAACAGGATAGTGTTTCCGCATGAAGTATTTTTAACCACCACTGTACAGGTCCAATAATTATTTATTGGACATATATAGACACATATACAAATCAAATATTTGTTCTATAATATTCATCCATAATATCCACCAACCAGTCCCGCCTTTCCAGCTTATTTTTGCAGATGAATCATTTTAAGCACAAATATCATGTTTTATTAATTCCAAAAAATGTACAATTTCTAATTTTAATAATAATTACAATAGACAATTTCTATTAAAAATATTTCACTATAAACGAATCACTGTTTAAATTAGACAGGTATATAAAATTTAAGAAAAAAAAGAAGAAAAGAAAATTGAGGAAAGAATCTTAGGAATAACTTCTTTGTTATGCTAGCATTTCCGAGAAACTTAACCATAACTTTCCTTCACGCTAAATCACAAAATCACTTAATTTGCTACACTAACCTTACATAATGTATTCTGATCGCGTTGGCATTGTCAAGACCTTGGATAGTATTACCTATACTCCATTTTACACACGTATATCTTCGTACACGAAAATAATTTCCTGCTTAAAAAAAAAGCAGACGAAGTTGTTTGCCTTCAAAAGTTGGTTACAGATGAAAAAATAAATAAAAATAAAGATATTCGTCTTGCGAAATTGTGGAAAGATTAATCTCGTACTAAAGACAGAATATCAATTTTGGATTGGGTTCAAGGTAATATATATAATTAAATTATTTGAACAGATTCTGGATTGGTTACTTGATGTTTTGATCAGTTTTATCCTGTTAACGCTAGAATATTCCTTCAAGAGTTACCTATCCACTTCTACACGTCTAAGAAGTGTGTTCACTGGAACTCGAAGATTGGATCGCAATATTAGTGTGCATTTTAAGGAATCTCTGTGTCGCATTGCAATTTGTAGAAGGTAGGGGATTTTTGTATTTGGCAGAATTTTTTGTTGTTGTTGTTGTTTAGTATTAAACAGTGACTGAGAAGTATTCTTATTAGTTGAAATGGTGAGAAAAGGAGAAAAACAAGAAATATAAATCTATTTTATGGGATGCTACCGCTATCCGAAGCCGGATAAATAAGATAGGGGCTGGTGCTGTCGATGGACAAAATGGATTGCCATCGACATCATCAACTAAGGATATGAAGGGAATATATTTCGTCTGTTAATGTCATGTGTTCTTCGGCCGGTTTGTCTGTGAAAAAAAAAAAAAAAACTTGCTATATTCCGATGAGACGACAGCTAACTCCAGTTCAAAATCTCTCGTAAATGTTCTTCGTGTCCAGATTTCTAACAAAGGTTATCGCTGTGCTTAAGGCTCATCAATAGTAGATTTATTTTATTTTAACTACTGACGACAACATTCATATTTCTCTTTCTGACCGAGCCTAGCAGCGAATTGTTTACTACGAAAATGGTGGAAATGCCGCAATACTTCAAGTGAGGAATGAGCTTAGCAGTCACAGTTAAATTAAACCTTTAACTGGTGTAACCTTTAATTTCGCGAATCTCTCGGTTATCCCTCGGTTCACTGAGAGAATGTTCGCGAAGGAAACGGAGGATTAGATTATAAATAAAAAATTAATACGAATTGTTTCCTAGATGGTTTGCGTGGAATCTGGACCTCGAAAAGGTCTAGATGGTCTGCTTGTCTCCATGTGCCACAGGCATATGGGTAACTAAAAGGTAAGCGTTTATGAGTAGTTATGGCTATGACGAGAAATTTCAATCTTTCAATCCATTCAATCTTTAACCACAATTTAACTCGTTATAACGCATAATGTTCATTATTTACTTATAGTCTAGTTGTTGCTATGATGCTTTTTCTGAACAAAAGCAACTAAACAGCTTAAACAATTTGTATGATCCTTTAGGTAGCAACTTGGCTAGGTTAATAGCACTCCCTTGTTGATGAATTCCAACGAAATGATCCTGATAATCGATGACTGTTTTTTTTTTTAAATAATTCCAGAAAGGTTAAACACCTGTAGCGTATAAGTAGTCAGGTAGCTGCGGGTGTACTTGAACACCCGTACAACCGTACGGGTGTTCAAATGCACACGGCACAAAGGCGCAACATCTATTGATTTTTTCCCCTTTTTATTATAACAATGTTACGAAGGCCTCCCCCAAAGTCCTCTATTCAGTCCTATCTTGAGCTTTTCTATGCCAGTGAGTTCCAACCAACTCTTTAATCTCATCCTCCATCCTCTCTTTGGTCTTCCTGAAGCTCTCTTTCCATCTCTGGAATAGATGTAAAGAGATATTCTGATATCAGCTTTGTCTATTTTTGAGTGTTGGGCAGACCAACTGTCTTCTAATGGTCTGCCCAACAATTGTCTTCTAATGGACAGACCATTGTCTTCTAATGGCTGTTATAATGTTATTTGAACCCATCAACTCCACTTTCTAATCATGCCATTAAAAAACTCAGAGACTGGAATGCAATGTGCTTTTAAAAATTGCTGATGATGTTAATAAAGATATCTTGAATGTCAACCACAGGTATACGTTCGAAAATACCCACCCTTAAATTTATTTCCTTAGTACTATTTTGGAATTCTATTTTAAGTAAAATAAATACGATAAGCAAAATGATTAAGAAGACTATATTTTGATGACAAATAATTTGCAGAGTCTCTTGACATTGGCGCTAACTTTTCCAACATAGAGAAACTACTAAAAAGGAAAGGTACGATTCAATTTCGACTGGAAATTCTATGATTAGCAAATCTACAACCAAATTGAATTTCAAAACCAGCCTTTCTCTCTCTCTCTCTCTCTCTCTCTCTCTCTCTCTATGTTGGATACAACACATCTCCTTTGAAAGAAAAATGTATGATACTGAAGAATACCACGACCTGATCAGTGTTCTAGACGATATATGACATATAAAGAATTATGATGAACGTGAACTACTTGCAAATGTGTAAAATTTTACAATTGAAATTCACCGATGAACATAATACTTGTGTAGCTCTCAGGATATATTTAACTTTTTCCAATATCGATAACCAGCTTAAATAATTTTATTTAAAATTACTATGCACAAGAAAGACTATCAAATCTAGCGACCATTTCATAGAAACAAAATACAATAACAACTGTCATAAAGAATTTCGTTTACAATTTAGCGAGCATGACGTAGAAGTATTTTATAACAAATTATATTCTAGACATAGATAGAATAACCTTCAAAATTACTGAGAGCAGGTGGAGAACCTATAACAGATGCTCTTCTCAAAATTTGTCAAGATGTATGGAACAATGAATCATGATGGCCTAAAGATTGGTGTACCTTTGTTCTAATTCCTATTCAAAATAAATAAATAAATGGATTATAAATGGATCAGTTTAATCAGTCATCCAAGCAGAAATTTTCCTAAAAATCTTACTCTGTATGATTGAGAGGAAAAGGAAAGCATACTTTAAAAGAGAACTAAACAGGATTCCGTAAAACAAATAGTACAATAGATCATTTAATTTACAATTTATCTCTTTGGAGAAAAATATATTGAACATAATAAAATACTATATCTCAATTTTAGAGATATTTAGAACGCCTTCGATGCAGTACAGCACGAGGCATTGTGGAGAATACTGAACTAGTATGGAATGGATAATAAGATAGTAGTCCTAATTAAAACTCTTTTACCGGCGATTTTAATAGAAATCAATGGCAATTACAGCAACCCTTTTAAAAATGAAAAAGTGCGTCAAGGTTTCGCCGATGCTTTTTTTAACCTATATTTGGAATAGATAATAAACTTAGCCTTAGTGAACAGCGGTATTGAAATTACAGTTAGTGGCAAAAAAATCAGTTATCTTAGATTCACTGATGACATTCACCTAATAGTAGAGAATGAACATCAGTTAGAAGAATTAACCGACAGAGTTCCTAAGGGTCTTTCTTGGTAATTATACGTTAAAGATCAGCATTCACAAATAAAAAACGATGTCTTCAGGGCTATGAAAATTTCAGTTAATTATGAAAAATTTCAAGAAGTAGAAAGATTCACCTATTCAAGAAACATACAACACAGAGATGGCCAGTTTAAACGTGATATGAAAGCAAGCATTGCGAAAGCAACTGCTACCCTTCAGAGATTGCATTACAGCCACTTTCGGATGGACAATAAAATACAGCTAGCTACAAGACTCTACCTCATCTATACCCTTGTTAACCCTGTCTTACTATACGGATGTGAGAGCTGGACATTACTAAAGAAAGATGAGAAAGGACTATTGGCCTTGGAGATGAA
The DNA here is from genome assembly GCF_054136105.1 of Typopeltis vanoorti. NCBI lineage: Eukaryota > Metazoa > Arthropoda > Arachnida > Uropygi > Thelyphonidae > Typopeltis > Typopeltis vanoorti. The sequence continues at coordinate 24,726,332 of NC_143556.1, read as the reverse complement.
GTGCTACAGAAAACGTTTGAAGGTACCATACAGTGCATACGTAACAAATGACGAGGTTTCCATTGTTCAGAATGTTCAGATTCCTCTCGGAGTTTAATGTTCATGGAACCACAGAGGTTCAAAGCCAAACCAGGAAAAACAAGACCATACCATCACACTGCCACTTCCGAATTTCATACGTCCATCTCGGTAGAGGGTGTAGCGTGATTCATCGCTCTATAAAACAGCCTTCTAAGCTTCCACGTCTCACTGTACGCTCTTTGCACCACTAAAGACGACTCTGCATACTGGTTCAGGTAATGTGAGGCTTGCATATTGCGGTCCTTCCATGGAAACGTTGTTGTGAGCCTGGGTTCTGAAGTTTTTTGTGCAGATTCTTGTTTCAGTCGATGTCTGGCCCAATTTATCAACCATTTGCCAAACAGATAGGCCTGCAACATCCCATCACAACACTATTTCAAACTCCATCATTTCCCTTTGAGTAATAAGTGCTACTATGTTCACCTGGACACAGTTTTACTTGGGTACAACATATTCCTTCAATTTACACCGGCTACAAACACATGATGATCTTACATGGTACAATGCACCTTGTCCATGGGAATCTCCGTTGACTTCTTTGCAAGCAGCATTTATTTACTTTGCTCGGTGTGGCCACTTACTGTATTGAAGTGGAACTTCACAGTGGTTTGGACCAATGTTGATATTTCGGTTATATCTTCCGGAAGTAACCTCATATATAATATAGAACTCTTGTATCTTCAGGCAGATTGGTGTTAGACCAGAAATAATGCAAGCGTCCTCTAAAGAGGTTCCTGTATCCTTTACTTATTTGCATGGCTATATGGCGATGAATTCTCTTTAACTCTTGAGGCTCTGCTTAGATTTTAGTGCATCTTTCAAAAGGGGGGGTTGCATCTTACGATATCACTCCGGAATATACTGTTTTCAGCATTCGTTAGCCCCAGTCGATAATTTTCTTTGAATATTTAGCTAGAATGCAATTTGTAAGATTTATCTGGAAACATATGAAATGGGCTTGTTGAAGTTAAATCTGTTGTTCCTCCTTGGTATTTTTATTCACTGGCTACCTTTAGACCTTACCCCGTTTTGGAAGACTGTTACAGATTGTTTACGTTAGATGCGGAGTACTTTAGACTTGGTACTATTTGAAGTAACTTTCTCCTTACAGGTCAACTCCACAATTTTAAAAAAAGTTCAATGTTGGCCATACTTCTAACTGTAAGCCTTCGCGTCGTTATATCACATCAAAGCTATCGTTTCAGTAGTGAAAAAAGTCTTCATAACGAGTCGTAGTGAATGTTTCAGAAACGTGGTCCACTAGAAGAACCTTGCGGAAGCCTCGTTTGATTTCTTTCATCACAGTCGTGATTGTCAATGATCTTCTGCCTGGGAAATAATTTTTTGTAAGGCAGGAAGGCCTGTGTAGCTCAGTGGAAGTGACACTTGCGTCCTCTGCACATGGTCCCTTGAAGTTTGACTTAAGCTCTGGAGGAACTTTTCTAATCCTTTCTTCGACCGGTTCCCGAGTTAGTCGATCTCTGGCACGGGCAAGCAGGTTTTTCCTCCTGAAGAACCTGCTTGCCCTGAAAATCCTGAAACTAGAGATTTTCGTCCCATAAACTCAAGAAAATCGACTATAGTACCCACATTGTTTCAGACAGTGACATATCCTGTTAGGGTTGGGTACCACTTGTTTAAGACTTCTCCATTATTAATAGTTTCATTTCTTGTGATTCCTATTTTGATTTTTCTTGATCTGTTTTATCTTTTGTGATGTTTTCAGTTTCTTCACTGTTTAATTGAGCTACCGGATCGACAATTAATTTAAAGCAAGGTTAGCTATTCGCTTCGTAGGTTTTTATTGTTTTGATGAGTTGGTTGATCTAAATTATCCTGAATTGATTTTTGGATAATTTTGTTTCGTTTTTCATTCTGTTGAATACTTTCGTTAGTTCGCTCACTGAAGTTAATATGCCCTATTTAAAATAATTTCTTAAGTTGCCACTAACTTTGAAACGTTACGCAACAAATCTAAGTCTTTCTCTCTTAAACTCCACCTCACAGTGTGCCGCCATCGTTTAAAGTTCAAGAAATATGTATACATACCGACCACTGAATCACAAACGTTGTTTTAATACCGTGTTGGACCTCCTTTAGTCCGAATTACAGTATATATGAGATTTGGCATAGATTCCACAAGGTGGTGGATTGCATTTATGCCTACAACGTCTGGTGTTCACCAGACTGTCCTTTAACTGGCTCATAATCCACGGAAGAGGACTTTTCTCCAAGATCTGCTTTTATCTAACATGGCCCATACATTCTCAATGATGACGTTCGGATGAGGGCTCTGCAATGACCACAGAAGAGAGTGGAACTCGGTGTCATGCTCACTGAACCACTGTTGAACAATTCTTGGTCGACGGACAGTAGCACTCTCCTCCATAAAACAACCTTCACCTGCTGGATAAAAGTCAACATTGCAGGATGGACTTGATCAGCAACAACGTTCAGATTCCTTGGACGACACACGACCTTCCAACAATATCAGGGGGACCTGTTCCGTACCAACAGAACATGTTCCACACCACGACATCACTTCCAGAACCTTGAATTCTTTACGAGGAAAGCTAAGTTTATTGCTTCATGGGGCTCCCACCACACTCTCTGCCTGCCTTCGGTACAGAACAAGATGCACATTGACTCATTGCATGACGTTTTCCAGTTTTTCTTGTGACCATTCAGGGTGTAGACGAACTTTACGGTTCTTCGCAGAAATCAGTGATTCCTGTATAGGCATACAACTGCCAATACCAAATCGAATATGCAGAGGAAATTGAAGAGGTTCAATTCCCTGAGCATAGTTCGGTGAGCTATGGGTCGGAAAAAGCTTTAATGAAATGATTCCGTCAATTGCTGTTTCTCCGTACAAGCCTTCTCAGACGATAGCGATCTCGTTCTTGGCAGACTGACTTAGAACTACAGTTACGCCATTAGACAAACAATGTAGACTTTTTTCCCACTGATTAAACACCTGGGAAATCTTACCTTTTGAGAAACCAGTCAGCTCTGTTGGTTTGAAAATCGTGGCTCCAGACAGACGGACACAATAAGCCCTTAATCGAACTCCGAAAAATCCTTTCTTTCTCATTGTGATCAACACTATTATCGATTACTGACCAGCATCATTCTTAAATACTGTAGTCGCCTAGAGATTGTGATGACACACGTGACCTAGTATTTTGCATATACGCTGCGTAAGTGACGTTTATATACATCTTTATAAGGTCCAAGAACTGTTCACAAGGAACAGTTTTTTTTTTTACCTTCAAAGTACTGTTCCTTGTGATTTTTGTACCTCTCAGAGGCAGAAATTGGGGATGCTTGCCGTTGCTATAGCAGTTAATCCTATTGTGAGAGAGACGTTGTGTTCAAGAGTAGCTGAAATCGATGCATTCTCAACAGTAGTATTCGGACCACTCATACGCACTTAGAATTATGATACTATGGAGTAAATTACTTACTATTAGAAAAATGCTGTACAAGCTGTCAGTGGGTACTAGACACATTCAGTTTTTCTGTTTGATACCATACAAAATCAGGCTGAAAAGAGGAGCGATCAGAAACATCTGTTCAGATCTGACCATTACCATGTTTATGGAGTGTGTGTGTTTAAATCTCTGTGAATATCCAGCAAGCTGATTCAAATTGATTGATTGATCCTTCGTCCGCATTCTCAATCTATTTAATCGATTTAAATAGACTGATAGTGCGGACAAAAATAACTTTTGTCAGTTTAATTTGTCCAAGTCTAAGATTATTCACTTTGGAGTGAAAAGATTACATGGTATGCATTACATGGAAGAAACTTCGATTTGGATGACATTGAATTTCAAAGACATATTGCAAAAATGTATGTCTTTGAAATTCAATGGATACTTCAAATTACTGGATACTGAAGAAGATATTCACAAGTAGAGAGAGAGAGAGAGAGAGAGAGAGAGAGAGAGTGTGTAAAAGAGAGAGAGGGGGGGGGGATGGAGAGAAGGAGATTGTTATTCCTCTTTGGCCAACCTGGCCAGCACAAAAATATATAAAATATTTCCTTTTATGGAAATACGTGCAAATCTCATTCAGCAGAAGTTTCTGATTAAAAAAGAATGCAGATATAATATAAATGAATAAATAAATACTTTAACTGCTTTTATTCTGCAAAGTGAGAGCAGGCAGAGTTCCTTTTGCCCTGACTTTTGAAGACAAATGGGTAACCTTTAAGGCTTCATTGATAGTGAGCATGAAGCAAATCTTTTCCGGAGCGAATATGGCAGACAGCTGCTGCCATCTCATATCCCCTAAACACTAACACTTGTTGCCTGTAATAGTGTATATTCTACGGTTCATATTTGAAATGCAGGTTTAAAACCCGAATTTCAGATGGAATCCTATTTGTCTATGCTAGAGATCAACTGACTGGGGAACTTTCGAAGAAAGGCGTAAAAAAAGTTCCTCTATTCTGCGACTAGAATCTAAAACTAGAAACAAAATGACTGCTCTAGTAGCGTTTGCACCTATACGTTTCAGTCGTCGTTATTCTATGATTCCAACAAACAAATTTATTCAAATTTGTTTGTTGGAATCTATACAAAAAGAATCCATACAAAAATTTGTGGAGCAATTCCAGTTTTGTTCTAATCGAATAATTTGATTTGCACGTGTCGAAATTATATATTGCAATAACTCGCTCTGGGATAAGGGAATTTAATAAAATTCGGAATTGAGAACGTAAACAAAACGTTGTCCATATGGTCTAATTTTGATTTCGATAGGTACTTTTTATTAACAAAATTATTTGAATATGATTTCTAGCTGACTGGGTGGAATTTAATGAAATTTGCCATTTAAAATTTCAATTAAATATTCTGATAACTTTCAATTCTGATTTTAATTATGCTATTTCTAGCATCAGTTGGTGTATAAACATAGTATAACTTCTGACACTCTCGAGTTCTCTGAATAACGTAACTCTATCACAGAATAATTCTCGCAAAAACAACGTCAACAGTGACAATCGAAAATTCGAGTCTGATCAGTATTTTTTCAATAGCGACTTGTAAATACGGAACTTGGAACCTAAAGATGTCTTATAGAAAAATGATAGTTGCTTTTGATGTGTAGTGTTACAGGAGACTGTTGAGGACTTCTCATACTGAAAGACGAATAAATGGATGGGTGTTAGACAAGATAAGTAGAACTTTAAAACTCCTTAAGGGTACTGATGGAAGAAAGCCGAAATACTTTGCACACAATGAAAGAATGGAAGGAGGACTTTTCAAGTAATAATAGAAGGTAAGGTCTCTGAATAAAAGGAAAGAGGTAGTCCCTCAATGAGATGAATAGATGGTTCTGGGTGGAGTGACTGATCTTTAGAAAATAGAAAGTTGTAGCCTCCAGAAAAGCATACAACAGTAACATCTGGCAAGGAGAGGTGTGGCATATTACTAAGGAGTGGAGTGGCCACACAGCATCTGATGATGTCCAATGAGCTTATGGATGGATGAATGGATTGATGGAACAGCGTTGTATAAAAGCAATTATATGAACCGTTATTTACCAATGTGGTAGAGAGAATATGGTAGCGTGTAGTAGTTTTTATTACACTATACTAATCTTAGATACAAGAATGTTTCAGAGAAGATCATTTTTCTTTCCCATTCTTTTTGTGTAGCTAATATTCCGATTTTATTTGCAAAACAAAATCACAACAACTACAGTACACATTCCAAAAATGGTTCTGGATTCACTTCCTGCGATGTAGTAGGTTCTTTATAAGCTGCTGCTCAATCTATATCTTAATGTGCAGTTATACAGAACATAAAGACAATCAATACGAGTAATTTGTGTTGGTTTCCTTTTTATTTATGTTTATTTAATTATTTACTTTTTTCATAAAAAAAAAGCTTTTATGATGACGTGACCCAAACGAAGGGTGCAGATTCAAGATGATTGACTACATATAAACGAAAACAGAAAAAGATTTTAATAGCCTTAATATTTCTGAAGAACTTCATGCTTCTGTAGATATCGTGAGAGAGACAAGGTCTTCTTGATGGGGAGGAGGTAGAGAGGATCCAGAGGCGAGTGACCAAGATGATAGCTTGTCTATGGAATGAACCATATGAGAACAGGTTGAAGATTTGTGGGTTGCAGACATTGGTTAATAGGCGGAAAAGGGGTGATATGATTGAGACATTCAAATTACTGAAGGGTTTTTACAAGATTAATTCAGAGGAAATTTTTCAGAACAGGTCTGGTGATGGGAGAACTAGGGGCCATCCATGGAAACTGGATGGCTCCTAGTTCTGGATGGGCAAGAGTTTAGCTAACACGGGTGTTAGAACTAGGTCTTTTACTTGGAGAATGGCGAATGAGTGGAATAAGCTGCCAGAGTTTGTTGTGGGTGCCATGACTGTAATGAATTCAAAACAAAGTATGATAGATACTGTGCGAATGGCGAATAGTTGGTCTTGATATGATGTTTAGGGCCTCCCTCGATGAGTCTAAGGACTCTTTGGAGTTGCCCGTAATAATAATAATAATATTCGATACCATGATTTCTTTCTATTTTCAAAAATTTTTAGAAAGATATTTTACTCGGTAAGATATTTATTTCAAGTTCAGTAGTTTCGTATTAATATGCTATAGGCTCTAATCCCTCTAGTAGGTGGACTTAATATTAAAAATAAAATTCAAATATTTCTGAAATATCTAATACCATCATTAGAAACCATTTATGTATGTTTGTATAACATCAGCTTGTAAAAGGAAAAAAATAAAAATAAATATTAAATTTACAGCGGTCGATCTTTCCAGAACAAATCTATGTTGCAATAAAACCTGAAATAATATATTAAATTATAAATGCTTTTATTAAGCTGACGCGAAAAATATATTTAAAATAATAATAATGATGATGTCCTTGACTATCACGTGGCTAGTAATGACAGTGAAACTAGACGAAGAGAAAACTTAATATTCTAATCAGGACTTACTGAATTCACTTAATCTCTAAAGTAGATCTTGAAACACTGAATAATAACCACTTTTTTTTGCTCTTGACCTAAATCAGCTACAAAATAAACGTACCGTCGACGTTCGTAGTGCGGAAACAGTTTCTGATATATTTTAATGCATTTAATGAGATTAAAGATTACAAATATACTGACTTCACTAGTAATTTAATAAACTTGAAAATTACAAATTTTTTTGCGCATAAAGTTATTGAAAATCTTAGAGCAAAGGCATTTTGTGCACCTGCTTGCCACAATACGAACTTGAGGAGTTTCACATTAAAAAAAAAAATAATAATAAAATAATAAAAAAAAATTGGCACAGGATCATGACTTGATATTTATTTATATTGGAGTAATCGATAAAAATAATTATGCTGCTCAGGAGGAATTACGAAATTCGTTCGATCAAAATTATCGAAAATTGCAACCGCACAGTTTTCACGTCTTTCAAATGATCAGTTCAAAAAAAAAAAAAAAAGGCAAGGCATAAACGATTTAGTAATTATTTTAATTTTATGTTACATTCTAATGTATACGTGCACATTGGGTTATTCAAATTAAATGACGAAAAAAACTCCAAAACGATAAATTTAATTATATGAATTTTAATTAATTATATTTATTATAATAACATTCTGCAAAGAAAGAAAAAACTATGTCATTAAGATCGTTATAATACTAAGTTGGTATTGTCTTGTCTTAAGCTTTTCACGAACCATTCAGGTTCTTTAGCTGTGGACTTCACAACCGAGACCGTCTCGAGGATAAGGTGGTTGGCTGTCTGGCTTCCGGTGTGTCCCATGTCTGTCAATGCCTATGTTCACGATGTCGGTTTGCCTGTTCTGAGGAACGAAAGACCTGAGCTTCCGGGTGAAACCTACCCCCGACCTCCGTATGAGAGCGGCTAACTCACCTTTAGTCGAAAGATACCAGATAAAGGTTCCTCACGTCTTGGACGAGAATCGAATCCAGGTCATTTCGACCAAAGGGCTTCGTCTATACCAACTAAGCTACGGAGGCTCACAAACTTGGTATTATTATTATTATTATTATTATTATTATTATTATTATTATTATTACAAAAACCTCCATGGAGTCAAAGACTCATCGTGGGAGGTCCACTGTTATACACAAAGTTTATCATACTGTGCCTTAAATATATTCACTGTCTCTGCACACACCACACTCTCGGGCAAAGCATTCCAATCACTCACCACTCTCCATGAAAAAAACATGCTCCTCACTCCCTTGCTCACACCCTCCTTATACAGCTTCCAGGAATGACCTCTTGTTCTCCTGCTATCCTCACCCATTCTGTGCAAAACCTCCCCGACGTTAATCTGGTAATAACCACTCAACAGCTTATATGTCTCAATCATATCCCCCTCCTCCTTCTATCCACCAATTTCTGCAAATTGCATTTTGTCAATCTGTCTTCATATTCTACATTCCAGAGACCAGAAACCACCTTAGTCAATCGCCTCTGAACTTTTTCCAACGCAATTTCATCTTTTTGAAAACCAGGTGACCAGATCTGTGCATAGTAATCCATATGTGGCCTGATCAAAGCCTTATACAAAGGAACCATAACATCCTTACTTCTACAAGTCAATGTCCTCCGCATCATTCCCATTATCCGCTGTGTTGTCTTCACTATTTTAGCAACATGTCCCCGAAATTTTAGGTCCTTGTCTACAATCACTCCCAGATCTCTCATTTCCTCTACCTCTTCCAAGATATTCGCACCGATTGTGTAATTTACATCCCATCTCTGCTTCCCAAATTTCAAAACCTTACACTTTGAGACATTGAATTGACATCCCCACTTATTTACCCATTCAGACAGTGTATTCAAGTCCTCTTGCAAAGCTACAGCATCCACACTACTCCTGATAGCTCTGCCCAACTTTGCATCATCTGCAAACAACTGCACATCACCATTCAGACCTCTCCAGATATCATTTACATACAAATTAAACAGCAATGGACCCAAAACAGACCCTTGAGGTACACCACTAGTAACTTTCCTCTTCTGCGATATCGCTCCTCCATAGACAACTCGCTGATACCTATCAGACAACCAATCTCCAATCCAGTGAACCAATCTACTGTTCAGCCCCATCCGTTCCAATTTAATTACCAGCTTGTCATGTGGCAATTTATCAAACGCCTTTACAAAATCTAAATATACCACTGTATATGCAATACCCTTATCCAACGCATTTGTCACTTTATTATAAAAAGTAAGCAGGTTGCTAAAGCATGGTTTTCCTTTAGTAAATCCATGCTGGCCACCAAAGAGTATTTTTCTGTTGTCAACCCAATTCTGAACTTTATTCCTAACTAACTTCTCTAATACCTTGACCACAACTCCAGACACACAGACTGGTCTATAATTCAAAGCCTTACTCTTATCACCTCCCTTATGAATTGGAACAATTTTACCTTCTTTCCACTCTTTTGGAACTTGACCCAGTGAGAGACTGATGTTGAAAAGATATACAAAAGCTGTTGTTAACTCTCTGGCACATTCCCTCAAGACACGTGGTGAAATAGCATCAAATTCCACAGCCTTATTTACATCAAGTCTATTCAATTCCTCATATACCTCCTGTTCACTTACTAACAGTTCCTCCTCCTCCTCTTCTCCCACAACTTTCAAGTTCTGCATGATGTCACATTCGCAAGAGTGAAATACCTTTAGAAATTGCTCATTAAATATCTCAACTATATCCTCCGCAGCGGTTATCATTCCACCGTTTTCACCAATCAATCCCATTCTACCATAATCATTCTTTCTTCTACTGGCAACATATCGAAAAAACTCCTTAGGATTTTTTTTGGCTGCTTTAGCTAACTGCTGCTCATACTGCATTTTTGCTACCCTTATCAAGCTAGCACCTTCCTCGCCTGCTCTTTGTACTTCTCATGCAATTGGTTGTTATATATACTCATTTTGTCTTTCTTCCATAATACCTTCTTCTTCCATATTGCATACCTTATCTCTTGATTCATCCATTTTACACCCACTCTGTTTACCCTCTTGACCCTCGGAATACACTCTGATATTGCCTCCACCAAATAGTTCTTGAGTATGGCCCAAGCAGCATTGATATCCTTTCCATCCAGTTCTTCTTTCCAATTTATTATCGCAAGCTGTTTCCTGAGCTTTTCGTAATTACCAGTCTTATAATTCCACATATATCCCTTTCTAACAGACATCCTCGAATGACTGGTCACCCTGCACGTGATCACTCGTGGTCACTCTCACCAGCTGGTGGAAGATTTGACACCTCATTTATAATAACATCATCTGATGAGATGATCAAATCCAATACTCTTGATCCTCGTGTACCCTCCGTTACGTACTGCCTAAGGTAATTATCTTTCAAAAACTCCAAAAATTCATTTTCTTTACCCCCAGATGCAGTCTCTTGCTTCCAATCTATATCACCATAATTAAAGTCGCCCATAATGATAACTCGTTTCTTGCTAGCTAGGCCAATTTGCCTATACATTTCCTTCTCATTACCTTCCATATTACCAGGTAACTCGATTAATTCAGTTTAAAGTGAATGTGGTCCAAGTCAGCAGTTGAGTTGTGCATCCCTGACCTAAAATACTTCACTCTTAGCCCAGGAGTTTTTTTTTAATAATAATAATAATAATGATAATAACAATAATAATAATAATAATAATAATAATAATAATAATAATAATAATAATAATAATAATAATAATAATAATAATAATAATAATAAGTTACTGTGCATTTACTGAAGCAAACACTGCTACCCAACTGCATCTTACAGAGAATTCGTAGCTATAATGAAAACATTCTTGAGAATATGAAACCATTGTTGAATTTATTTTGACACTGTCTGGTTCCATCAGTAGAATGCGTTTTCTCTTTAGTGAATTTATGACCGAGTAAGAGGAAAAATTGACTACACAGTAAAACCAATGTAAATTATAAAAACTTATTCTGAAAGAATGTAATGCGATGATTTTCACGAATTTATGCACAAAGAAAAACAATACGTGTGTGTGTGTGTGTGTGTGTGTGTGCGTGTGTGTGTGTGTGTGTGTGTGTGTGTGTGTGTGTGTGTGTGTGTGTGTGTGTGTGTGTGTGTGTGTGTGTGTGTGTGCGTGCGCGCGCGCGCGCGCTTAAAACTCTTCAACCCCATGAAACATGGGGATTAAAGAGTTTTAAGATATGAGATATTAATTTTAAATAATAAATAATAACTAAAATTTCAGTTTTATTTACTAGTTACATTACAATAGCATAATGTAAACAGAGCGATTATTTTTTTAAAATAATACCTGATTTTATTCCAATTAAATATGAACAATTTTTGTAATCGAAATAGTGAATTTCCCTTAACTGAAAATATTATTATTATTATTATTATTATTATTATTATTATTATTATTATTATTATTTATTTATTTATTTATTTATTATGTAGCTTAGTAGAAGTGGCGTTTGCACTCTACTGCGCTTGACCGCACGATGAAAGGCGTTCGAATCTAGTCGCTGACTAGAGGAACTTTTTCTAAGCCTTTTCTCGACCGGTTCCCGAGTTAGTCGATCTCTGGCACGAGTTTGCGGGTTTTTCCTCCAGGAAACTGGGGTTTTTCGTCCCATAAACTCAAGAAAATCGGCCGTCGAACCCGCATTATTTTCAGACATTAAATAATGATAATTAAATTGGATCGGATGGGGATGAACAGTAGATTGCTTCGCTGGATTGGAGATTGGCTGTCTGATAGGTATCAGCGAGTTGTCTATGGAGGAGCCATATCCCAGAAGAGGAAAGTTACTAGTGGTGTACCTCAAGGGTCTGTTTTGGGTCCATTGCCGTTTAATTTGTATGTAAATGATATTTGGAGAGGTATGAATGGTGATGTGCAGTTGTTTGCAGATGATGCAAAGTTGGGGAGAGCTATCAGGAGTAGAGCAGATGCTGTAGCTTTGCAGGACTTGAATACACTGGCCGAATGGATAAATAAGTGGGGATGTCAATTCAATGTCTCAAAGTGTAAGGTTTTGAAATTTGGGAAGCAGAGATGGGATGTACACAATCTGTGAAAATATGTTGGAAGAGGTAGAGGAGATGAGAGATCTGGGAGTGATTGTAGACAAAGACCTAAAATTTCGGGGCCATGTTACTAAAATTGTGAAGACAATACAGCGGATAATGGGAATGATGTGGAGGACATTGACTTGTAGAAGTAAGGATGTTATGGTTACTTTGTATAAGGCTTTGATCAGGCCACATATGGATTACTATGCACAGATCTGGTTGGCTGGTTTTCAAAAAGATGAAATTGCGTTGGAAAAGTTCAGAGGCGATTGACTAAGGTGGTTTCTGGTCTCTGGAATGTAGAATATGAAGACAGATTGACAAAATGCAATTTGCAGAAATTCGTAGATAGAAGGAGGAGGGGAGGGATATTATTGAGACATATAAGCTGTTAAGAAGTTGTTACCAGATTAATATCAGGGAGGTTTTGCACAGAATGGGTGAGGATAGCAGGAGATTTAAGAGGTCATTTCTGGAAACTGTATAAGGAGGGTGTGAGCAGGGGAGTGAGGAGCAGGTTTTTTTTCATGGAGAGTGGTAAGTGATTGGAATGCTTTGCCTAAGAATGTGGTGAGTGCAGAGACAGTGAATATATTTAAGGCACAGTATGATAAACTGTGTGCATAACAGTGGACCTCCCACGATGAGTCTTTGACTCCATGGAGGTTTTTATAATAATAATAATAATATTGTGTTAGGGTTAGGGACCACCAGATGGCGGCACTTGCTAGCCGCCTTCTTCACTGCATGCCGATTAATTAGTGATAGCCTTGGGCTAGCTCTCTTTGATTGGCTACCGGTGGAGATTGAACTGCCCACTCAGTCTCCAAAAGTTAGAAAGGGCTAAAAAACGGCGTTGCCTACTCCCTATATGAGAACAAAAAGGCGTTAGCTGATTTTTTTTTTAACAAAATCTCGAATTCCCCCACCCCCCAAATAATATCTCGTTTTCTTGAACTGCAAGAAATTATAGAGGCTAGGGATTTGGGGATGCTTGCGGACTGGGTTTAAGTTCAGAAGCCATATTGGAAATGATGACTGAAATATCTCATGGGATTGCTTGGCTATTAAAGAACACATTAACAAGTAGAGATAGATAGGTCATCATACCTCTTTATAAGACCTTGTTACAGTCCCATCTGAGTTATTGTGGTCATCTGGATTCGTTGAAGATATAAAAGAGGTGGAAAGGATCCAAAAGTGAGTGATCAAGATGGTGACGGGTCTATGGGATGTTCCTTATGAGGATATATTGCAGATGTACGAGTTAACAGAAATTGGCTAATAAGAGAAAAAGGATATGCTAGAGACATATATTACTTAAGGGTTGTAGGTTAATGCAGATGAAAATTTTCAGTACATGACTAGGGTGAGAAGAACTAGAGGCCATTCCAGGAAATTAGGAAGTTTAGTTAGGAAGAGCATGATATATATATATATATATATATATATATATATATATATATATATATATATATATATATATATATATATATATATATATATATATACATATATATATATATATCATGTATATATATATATATATATATATATTTATATATATATATATATACATGATATATATATATACATGTATATATATATATATATTTTTTTTTTTTTGCTTGGAGAAAGGTGAATGAGTGGAATGGGTTGCCAGAGTAAGTTCTGAGTGTTGCTTTGGAGGAATGAATTCAAAGAACAGGTTATGCAAATGATGGAGTATTTAATTTTCGGAATGTTAGTGGACCTCTCGCAATGAATCTATAGACTCCATGGAGGTGTCCATAAGAATATTATTATTAATGATAATAATTTGTGGGTACCTATTTATACGCTATTGTCATATACTTATGTTTCTGGCCTTTCCACACGTCTTATTTGATTTCTTGGAACAGAAATTCATTATTTTATCACTCATTCTTAATGGTGTCCGTTTACTAAGCCATGTATGGTGGTAGTAATTTCTTTTGGCAGTACGCTATAACCAGTTCTTTTTAATAAGTTCCAAATATAGTCAGGAACGTGCAAATTAATTAAATTAGTCATATTGCTTGCCACGTTTCAAGGTTTATTTGTTTATCACGTTATGTATTCAACGTGTATACAACAACGTGTGTTTAATGCACACCTTTTTTCCCTTTTTTTTTTTTTTTTTTTTTTTTTTTTTTTTTTTTTTTTTATTCTCAGTTTGCACTTTCCACGTTTTAGGAACATTAAGAAAAGAGGTAAGCTCATATGAGACTCGTTTTGTCTATCAGTACGAAAGGACGGGAATCTAATAGGATTCTGGCCGGACGAATTCTATTGAAATTTCGAATCAGATACAAAAAATGTTTTGAGCGATCCAAATTTTTGGTTTCAATAGGACGATTTGCAGGAATACAAAGGGCAAAATGCGAGTTATAGATTACAATAATTCCGCTTTGCCTAGATAGGATTTAATAAATTTGGTGCTAAGGGTATTCATTAAAATTCGAATAGATTAATCAAACTATTTATGGCGAGAAAACTGGGCAGAACAAAATATGTCGATAATAAATAATTCATTTATACACGCCATAACTTTCGACACTTTCGAAGTTTTACTGAAATGCCACCACTTGATAATCTTCTTTGAAAATATAGATTTGTTACAGACATCCCAATAGTTCTCAAGAAAATAACTGAAATATTTGACAATCGAAAATACAAAGTTGAACTCCAGACGGCTATATTTAAACAATTAAGGGTTTGCTAGTGTGAAGTGTATTTGATTAAAATGCTAGGGGAGGGGGGGGGGGGAATTCATCTTCAAGTCCACTTGGTAAGATATGCTACTTTTCATGTGGTCTTGGTTGAAGACTACAAAATGGAAACTGAAACATACAGGTCAGGACCCCTTTGAGATTGCAATACTTTTAAATTGCGGGGGAAGAGGAAAAGACCTAACCTAACCTAGCATTCTATTGGCAAGTTTTCCGTTCTCTGATTGTACTCTTCTTAGTTGACGAAACCACACAAAATTATAATAATTCCTACTTAGTTCCATCATTTGAAGAAATTTGATATTTAGGATTATTAAAATATTTATAACCATTTCAGTTGTACCATTTGAATAGGAAACATTGGAAAAATCCAAATTATGTTCACAATACTTACCAAAAGCGTCTCCAGGTTAGATTGCTCTGATAATGAATGAATCACTATACTAGTATAAGGATGCTATCACAACCCATCTTTTTATTGAAACCAAAATACGAGGACAATAGTTAACAGAAGCTACAACTGCGAGATTTATTCGTAGATTTATTGTAAAAGACTTAATTCATAAACTTAATTAATATTTCAGTTATACTAATTCAATGTCCACGGGGTTAGCCTAGTGGTTGTGCGCTTCGCAGCCATATGCCTGGGGAAGGAACGTCCTAGGTTCGATTCCCGTCGGTGACGTGAGGAGTTGAAAGATCTTCCTCAGCCATAGCCAAGTTAGCCAGGCGCGGACAGTAGGGTTTTCCCCCAGTTTATCCTGGGGTTGTTCATCCCGCAAAGCAGGCAAGGCCTTGAGAACTCAACACTACAGACATAAGATACACCGGGGCATAGGGCTGACCATGTTATCCTGTGAACGGCTTGAGGTCCGATGATTAATAAACCCTACACCGGAAAGTAAAAGAGGGTAATGGAAGATGAGATGAGACTAACTTAATTATAGAAATTATACTGTTCTACCTAATAAATATTTCTAATCACCTTTCAACTAAACCTGATTCCACCTGTGGGAATACATGCCTTTTATAATTAATACCGTCAGGATATTATTGCAATATTTTTATATTACGATTATTAAAATGATCATTTTGCTTCTTTTTTTTTTTTAAATAAAAGTCAAAGCAAGTTATTTGTATTTTAGGCCTTGTGTCGAACATTTTTTTTTTTTTTTCGAAATGTGAAAAATTCTCTCCTCCCTAGAAATGTTTTAAGCTTTCGTACATTTAATACCATGTGTAGAGCAAGGCTTAGAAAATCCGGTTTTCTTTTTTGTTAAACATCGCACGGGTTAAAATGCAAGTTTCAGTTGTGGTTGCTTGAGTAGGCAAACGCTAAGCCTAACAGAACCGATAAAACCAGTAACGTTTAATGTTTTTTTTTTCTTATTTAAAAAAGAAAAACAAATTAATAGTCACTTCCCTCATATTGGATATCGACATCTTGAGATTCAAAGTGACAAATTGCTACTGAAGTTTCAATAAACAGTCTGGTTCAAGTATTCCAGCAGATTTTGTCTAGTGTTTAGTGACATAACCACTAAATGTGATTTGTCCGATATAAAAGCTACACTGTATAATCAAGTTCCTAGATCTCTGTCGAAGTTCTAGTCTGGCCAAAATAAGGAAGTTGTCACAGATCACCCGAAAAATGCATGGAAATGATGGAGTTTATCGTTGTCTGGAGGTAAAATGTAGCTGCCTTTTGCACTGGTTTGTGTAGATGAAAGCTGTGATGAACGTTAGCTATACGTTCAATTTCCTTTTAAGATTTACTTTTATGGAAACGTTTTGTGAAGCGCATTGCTTCTGTTTGCATGTCAGTTTTTGTAACTGAATGTTGATCTCCAATATCCGAGAAGTAATTGAATTTAAAAAATTGTCATCAAGTTGAAATACAGAAGAATAAATAAACCTCGATAAGTTTTAATGATTTGTTCTTTTCGATTCTAATGTTGCCCCTTCTACTCCTGCACCTACAACCAAGATTTGTATTGTAAACGTACGCAAGATTACTGCTGCTGCTGTTCCCCATTCTCGTTTTCAAGCACATCTTTCTCTCTCTTTGAAGATGTGCTTGAATTATTCAATGGGTTATTTCTTTTAGTCATATAAAATATATTAATTAAGTAATGTCAGCCTGGTTGGCCGAGTGGTTAGCGTACCCGCTCTCCAGCCAACAGGTGGCGGACTTCTTGCAGGTGTCATATAATGACAACAATAATAACAGGCCCTACATCAACAACCATTCTTTTTCAACGGTAAACAGGCGATGAGTCGCATCGAGGAGCCTTCTTCAAGAGACGCTGAAGTGAGTAGAAAAAATAAAATAAAAACACATTTTTTTATTAGTGTTTATTAAATGTGAGCGCTCAACTTAAAATTGCATCGGGGCGCCAGGACCCCTACAGCCGGCACTGTTTCTCTGAAATTGCCACCTCTCCTATTTCAGTCAAATAGGACGTTCTGTAGAGAAAAGATTACAAGAACACCAGTCTTACATCATCATCATCATCATCAATAAAAAATCTGGTCTGGCTCTGCATGGGATTGACATCGGCCATAGAATTGTCTGGGCTAGAACTGATCTGCTCCACCAATGCTGCTTCAGATTCGGGCGTTTATTTAAGGAGAATGCTAAGTGCTGCTTCATCGTCCTAATTCGAATGGGAACAACTGCCTCTCCTCGACAAAAATCTAGGACAGTCTTATTCTTGTCATACATTAATAGTTTCATTCTCCCATGTATATATATATATAATATTACTACATCTTGCTCGCCCACATCATGTTGCTCTTTATGGAAGAACCTTCGTCACCCGCTAAGTAGCTAAGGCAACGCTCTAGGAGCAGCAAGTTTGGAGGGCTCCAAAAACCCGACAATATTATATCTCAACCACAAAAACATCCGCTTTTTTTGTTTTTAATTTTACATATTTTCTTGAATTTAGGGGGGGCAAAATAGTGCTTTCTTAGAGGCTACATATACCCTAACAACGGTCTTGCATCATGCAGCTGATACTGCTTTTTAAATAATCCATCATGCTTGCCACTGAAGATGACCTGTTATTCTAAGGTCGAAATAATTGGCTTCTTTTTTTTTTTTTTTTTTACTGTTTTAATTGTTTCATTATCCTTGTGTTTACTTGTTCACATTTCTTATACACTACATAAATGCAGGCTGTATATTTTACTTGAATTTTATTAAATTCCAAAGGATTATTACTTGTCATTTTTTCATAACGCAATTCCTTTGCTATGAAATGAGTGTCATAAAAAATAAATAATAAAAAAAAAAACATATTAGGAGTTTTCCTGAATACCACTAGATGGAACTGTTTTATAAATAATCACGTGTGTATCGGAAGAAAATAAAAATTTTACTACAGTCTAGTCAAGTCACAGTGTTCGCGCTCTGATTTGGGGTGTTGAGGTATTCTGTAAGTATATGTTTATATATGTTTATATATATATATATATATATATATATATATATATATATATATATATATTATTATTATTATTATGGTACGATATTAATAACAATCAAATTATTCGAATTAACTCTTTGCAGAAATGCATGTACATTGATACATTTCTGTGGAATACTTCTACTTTCTCTTCTCATGAGAGGGAGTGAAAGACCGGTGTATATACAAACTCCTCCTGCGGAGCTGATTAGGTCACACTGTTCTTGAAAATCACAAAATTATGTGCATAATTATTTTTGGTGAGGGTTAGCATTTAAAATAGCAATAGATACACAGATGCACTAATATTTATTTTATAAATATTGCTATGTATGCGTGCATGACCATTTCTTTGGGTACTATGCGAAGCGAATATATATACAATAGTGAACAAATTAATCAGAACAAGCCGAGTTTTCGTCAAGTCTTTGATTCGATTTTTGTTTCAGTTCACAATAGTTTTGGTTTACTATTTTTGGTTTCAGTTCGTTATTTTGGTTGAGTGCTGCGTGTTTTTAACTATCTCTATGATGTTTATTAATAGTGTCAACATATTGACATTCGTAATGTTTTATTCATTTTGTGTAGCTTTAAAATGGACATCTCCAAAAAAGTATTCAGAAATATGTACTCTTTCTCAGCACACATCCATGACTCAAAGACAAATTGCTAATGAGTGTGGTGTTAATTTGGGTGCTGGTAATATGATTTTAAAGAGGTTTTGGGCAAACAGGTACCTTTTTTTCTCCTGACAGAAAAGGAAAATGTGGGTGTAAAAGAAAAACTACACTTACTCAAGATCGTTTACTAGTTAGGAAAAGCAAATGAATCCAAGATTGTCTGCTGTAGACTTAAATAGAGACCTTGGCAGCTATTGGGATTCATGTTTCTCATGACAGTCCATCTAAGATTGTTGGAAGTAGAGAAGACTGCAAACAAAAAAGAAACAACTGTCGATGAAGGCTATGCAGTAAAAGAGACTCCAGTGGGGAAAACTGGACTGTTGAGAAGTGGAAGGTCATATTCTCAGCTTGATGAGAGCCATTTCTTCCTCCAAGGAGAGTGAGTACCCTCTGTTTGCAAATCAACGGCTGAGAAGACTTCTCCCACCCACTTCAACAAGCTCCTAAATATCCAGTTGAAAAGTTGGTTTGGGGCTGTTTTAAACATGATGGCCCAGGATCACTTGTGTCTGTTGAGGATATGATGAAAAGTGACCAATACATAAAAATATTGGAGAAAAGAGTAGTCCAAGAGATCTAGAAAGACAAAGAACTCATCTTCCAGCAGGATCTTGCTCCAAGCCACATTTCAAAAAAATTAAAAAAATAAGTGAAAGAATCACAACATCCAATTATTTCAGTGGCCAGGTAACTCTCCTGACATTAGCCCGATAGAAAATTTCTGGGATATAGTGAAAAAGAGACTTGGAAAATTAAATTGTGATACAAAAGATAACTTAATACAGTCCATTATAAAAGTATGATTTCGAGATGCAGAAATGAAAAATGTGTTCTATGTTGGTAGAACGCATTAATAAATGAATTAATAAACTTATTAGCAACAGAGGAGCACATGTAAATTATTAGGTAAAGTTTGAGCTTCAACTCTTCTTTTATTCCTGCTATTTCTGTTCTCTGGAACAGCCTTCATCATGAATTATTCCCACACAACTACAATCTGCACCTCTCCAAAAAAAAAAAAAAACATCTAACTTCTTTCTCACTTCACACACAACACTGATGGGCTTTTAAGGTTCTCCTTCCTTAGTGTATGAGATCAATATATACATTATATATATTGAAGTACACAATTTCATTCACATGTTTAAATTAAACATGCAAACATGAAGCTTATGTAACTCCTCACCTGAGAAGGATTATAGCATTCCTAAATCTGTTTGGTCAGAAGTTATAACTTTCACTTTGTTCATATTTCTGTAGTCACATTGATATAAATTATTAATAGGTGTCTTAAGTGAGCACTATTGCTGCTTGCTTTGCTGAGTGGTTAGCATGTCACTTTCTAACCAATGGGCAGTGAGCGAGTTCAAATGTTAACATGGATGTTTATGATTGTCTCCAGGTGAAAGATGAAATTCATTATCTATTGTAAGACTATTCCCTGTTAGTCTCTAGAACAAAATTTCTAGATTATATATATAAAAAATGAATGAAAATACAGTGAAAAATTAATTTTAAAAAAATGGAAAAGGCCAAGCCCATTTATTGTAAGGTACATAGGGGGACTAGTATTGATTTACAATTATTGTGAATGGAAGTACCATAAAAATGTAAAATCAGTATATTAGATTTCTTGAGATGTACCTGTTTCTAGATGAGTTTGCAATATATTAGCAACACTACTTGCAGTGTGCAGTCAGTGTCTAATGTAACCCACACCAAGTATCCTGGAGTGAACCATGTTCAGATTTGTTTTGTTTTTTTGACATTGCTCATAACTATTGGAAAATCCTACATTTTAGGCATTCTTTAAAAGTCCACAAGGTATTTATATTAAGAGTAGAGGTGGTGCCTGCTAACTAGAACCAAGGTTCAGCACATTGGTTATCACTATGCTGAACATTCTGTAATAATCAAGGTTAAAAATGGAGAGTTACAGAATGATCTGAAAAGATTGCACCTGAAGTATCTTCAGGACTGAGGCAACTTGTGATAAAGGTAGACTAAGCTTTGCATTTTTGAAAATTATGGAGACAACTACCGTGTTTGAATAAAAACTTTTAATATAACTAAAATCTACATTCGATGTTTCGACCTTTATGTCAAGGTCATCTTCTGGAGCATAAAACTATACACAGGAAACAAGCTACACTACAATCAAACTGGTTTGTTAAAGATACTGACCAACCGCTACAACAATTGTTGGCCTGACCTCTGGTGAGAAAAAAAAAATTATACATCAACGCTAGAGTCCTATTATCAGTATTATCTGTTGGGTGTAGAAATACAAGAAATACTTGGTGTTGCACCCAATGTATTTCTACAACCAACAGATAACACTAATAATAGGACTCTAGCGTTGATGTATAATTTTTTTTTTTCTCACCAGAGGTCAGGCCAACAATTGTTGTAGCGGTTTGTCAGTATCTTTAACAAACCAGTTTGATTGTAGTGTAGCTTGTTTCCTGTGTATAGTTTTATGCTCCAGAAGATGACCTTGACATAAAGGTTGAAACGTCGAATGTAGATTATAGTTATATTAAACTAAAGTTTTTATTCAAACACGGTAGTTGTCTCCATAATTTTCAAAAATGCTTTCGGATCACTGTGTAAGCTTAAAAGAAAAGTAGACTAAGCTCTCATCACTAGTCTTAGTATCTCGCATAATGCAAAGCACATCTCCTTGCAAACATGTATAATGCTATGCATTAATGGAAGGGCCACCACCCAGACTGGTTTCGACCTTTATTGAGGTTCTGTTTAAGTAAAGACCTCTCTAAAAATTAGGTGGTCCCCCTGACTACTCCTTACAAGTGACCAAAGGACCATCTAACTCAGCGGTGGCTCCACTCAGTGACAGGCTCACCCCACCACCAAGCAGAGCCATAATTTTAATGGTAGCCCCACTCAGAGACAGGCAGAAACCTACCCGCAAGCAGAGCCTCTCACATCTCGGGGAAAGCAGCCACTTCTGTGCAAAAGCACATCAGTGGGAGCCAGACCCAGAGGTGGTAATACTGTAGAAGTAATGGAGAAGTCATATTTACCTATACGAGTTGCCAAAAGGTGTCTCGCCTTATTATTAAATAATTCTGGATTAGAGAAAGATGTTGGAAGTTTTTTTACACTTGGTTAGACGATAATAAATTTAGTTTAATCTTTTATTCAAGTATAAGCAAACAAAGTTTGCACCTGAAGTATCTTCAGGACTGAGGCAACTTGTGGTAAAGGATAAATATGACCTCTCCATTACTCCCACCTTAGTATTACCACCTCTGGGTCTAGCTCCCACTGACGACACCTCAATAAAGATTGAAACTGGTCTAATGCTCCTTCCCTTAATGCATAGCATTATACATGTGTGCAAGGAGATGTGCTTTGTATTATGGGAGATACTAAGACAAGTGATGAGAGCTTAGTCCACCTTTACCATGAGTTGCCTCAGTCCTGAAGATACTTCAGGCGCAAACTTTGTTTGCTTACACTTGGATAAAGGATTAAACTAAATTTATTATAGTCTAACTTGGAAGTTTTTTCCAAGTGGAAAAAACTTCCAAGATCTAAAAAGATCATTCATAGTTTTTGAGCAATACCATGTTGACTCCACCAGACAACACTGGCCTACAGCTCTATTCAGAGATAGGCAAAAAAATAATAATAGTAATAATATATAAAAAAAATAATGACTACCATGCCAAATCTTAGCTTTAGCCAGTGGCTAGCAAGAATCACTCTAAGGGTTGAGAGTAGATTCTTGCTGGCTACTGGCTAGAGCTAAGATCTGGCATGGTGATCATTATTTTTTATTTTATTTATTTATTGTTATTAGTATTATTTTATTTATTTATTTTTTGCTCTATCTCTGAATAGAGTTGAAGGCCACAGTGTTGTCTGATCAGCCAACACTGAATATCCCGGAATGATCTAGATTTAGAGTAGCTAGCCCCTTTTTTGATCACTGATAGGTTTTGAGAACCCTTGTTATATGTTGCACTCAAGTGTTAGAACTGGTTTGTGTAGTGATTCTTACCATAATGACTTGTATTAAACATGCCCAAGAAGGGATTGTTGTGCACCATGGGATACTGAGTTCACTTAACATGAAGCAGACTGCTCTATACAAACCTAGTTATGAGAGAGCCTGTGTAGCTCAGTGGATGTGGCATTTGCACACCACGGTGCTTGGCCACACGAAGGAAGACTTGGTTTCAAGTCTAGTCGGCAACTAGAGGAAATTTTTCTAAGCCTTTTTTCGACCGGTTCCCGAGTTAGTCGATCTCTGGCACGGGCAAGCGGGTTTTTCCTCCCGGAAACTTGGGTTTTTTGTCCTGTAAACTCAAGAAAATCGACCGTAGAACCCACATTATTTCAGACATTAAATATATTGTGTTAGGGTTAGGGACCACGAGATAGCGGCACATTTTAGCCGTCTCTCTTCACTGTGTACCGCTTAATTAGTGATAGCCTTGGGCCATCTATCTCTGATTGGTACCAGTGGAGATTGAACTGCCCACTCAGTCTCCAAAAAGTTAGATAGGGCTAAATGGCCTCGCCTACTCCTGGTATACGGGAATAAAAAGGCATTAGTTGATTTTTTTTTTTTTTTGTATTATTTTATTTATTTATTTTTTGCTCTATCTCTGAATAGAGTTGAAGGCCGCAGTGTTGTCTGATCAGCCAACGCTGAATATCCCGGAATGATCTAGATTTAGAGTAGCTAGCCCCTTTTTTGATCACTGATAGGTTTTGAGAACCCTTGTTATATGTTGCACTCAAGTGTTAGAACTGGTTTGTGTACTTAATCTTACCATAACGACTTGTATTAAACATGCCCAAGAAGGGATTGTTGTGCACCATGGGATACTGAGTTCACTTAACATGAAGCGGACTGCTCTATACAAACCTAGTTATGAGAAATTTCACCAAAGTCTTGTTTTATTTTGTATATAAGTATTTTCCTTAATCAATGTTTTCTCTTAAAATAACTTCATAAATAAAATTGCCTACATGGAACAAAAAGCAGATTTCTTATTTAAAGCATTGTTGACCTGCATAGTATTAGTGGAATGCTGAACACATATTCTCTGTCTGCATGTTTTATCATCTGAATTACGTAAAGTTTTGATTAAATTAATGAGAAATTTAGTTTTCCAAATATACAAATGTGGTTCTTTCCAAGTAATAAAGAAAAGCTGCAAAACTCTATACCCAGAGTTTTGCAACTGCAAAATTATAATAGATTAACAGTAGAATTTATTAGCTAATATCATATTATCTCTTGATGTTTAATTAACACACATTTATATAACTTTTTTTTTTCTTTTTAGAGTCATCTGAAACCAAAGAATAAATCATGGGCAGTACAGCTGGCTTATCAGTGCAAAATGTTAAACAGCCAAAGCATCGTGTATTTGTTGTTGGAGTTGGAATGACTAAATTCCTGAAACCAGGCTTCAATGGAAATGATTATCCAGAATTTGCAAAGGAAGCCATCACAAAAGCTCTGAATGATGCTGGAGTAAAATATGATGAAATTGAACAAGCTGTTGTTGGCTATGTTTATGGAGATTCTACCTGTGGTCAAAGGGCACTTTATGAAGTGGGGATGACTGGCATTCCAGTTTATAATGTTAATAATAACTGCTCAACTGGGTCAACAGCACTTCTAATGGGTAAACAAATAATTGAAGGTCGATTGGGTAATTGCGTTCTTATAGTTGGATTTGAAAAGATGGCAAGAGGCTCTCTAACTAGCAAATTTGACGATCGCACTAATCCAATGGACAAACATGTGGAGCTGTTGGCTGAAACTCGTGGTATTGCAGCTTCTCCAGTGACTGCACAAATGTTTGGTGCAGCTGGAAGAGAACATATGGAACGCTACGGAACAAAACCAGAACATTTTGCTAAAATTGCATGGAAGAATCATAAACATTCTACTAAAAATCCATATTCTCAGTTCAAAGAAGAATATTCTTTGGAACAAATTCTTGAGTCTCAGATGATCTTTGAACCACTGACTAGGCTTCAGTGTTGTCCAACATCAGATGGTGCCGCAGCAGTTATTTTAGCAACAGAAGACTTTGTTCGTAGTCATGGCTTAGAAAATCAGGCTGTCGAAATTTTAGGAATGGAAATGGCAACTGATCTCCCTAGCACATTTACTGAAAAGAGTTGTATTAAATTGATTGGCTTTGATATGACAAAAAAAGCAGCAGAAAGACTCTATGAAAAGTGTGGAATAAATCCAAGTGATATTAATGTAATAGAATTGCATGATTGTTTTTCTACAAATGAACTGATAACTTATGAAGCTCTAGGATTATGTGAGATTGGTAAAGGAGGTGAACTGGTAGATTCTGGTAATAACACTTATGGAGGGAAATATGTCATCAATCCCAGTGGTGGCTTGATATCAAAGGGTCATCCTTTGGGTGCTACTGGTGTAGCACAATGCACTGAATTGTGTTGGCAGCTTAGAAACCTAGCTGGAGATCGGCAGGTTCCTGGAGCTAAATATGCATTACAACATAATATTGGGCTTGGTGGTGCTGCAGTTGTTGCTTTATATAGTCTAGGTTTTCCTTCTCAGGCCAAGCAAACAAGTAAGCAAAACCTTTATAATATAGATACTGCAGCCTATGCTCATTTTAAATCGGCACCATTCTTTGAGCACATGGAGAAAATTATGAAAGAAGTTGAGCGTGCTATGGACAAAAATCTAAAGGGAGCAATAAAATTTGCAGTTGTTCCAGAATCTGGCAAAGAAGGTGTCTTGGTAGTGACTTTCAAAGATGGAAAAGTTGATTTAAGTTCAGATCCAGAAACATATAGTGATTGTACAATAACAGTTCCTGATTCTGTTTTAGTTGATATTTTGAATAAGAAATTAGATTTTCAGAGAGCAGTTCTCAGTGGTAAAGCAAAACTCAAGGGCAATATTGCAGTACTGATGAAGCTTGCACCATTAAGAAATGCAATGATGTCTAAATTATAAAGCATCTTATTCCTCAATTTGTTAACTAAAGATATTTTAAACAGTCCTGTTTCATATCTACTATTCATGTTATCTTGCAAGTCTGTGCATGTTATAGAATAGAATAAACAAATGTTCTGAATTAGCTAACGCCATTACATTTCATTTGAGAGAATGTTATATAATATATGAATGGTATAATGCCTGTGAATTAAGTCATTATAGAATACAATGTGGTCAAACATGTCCCAAATTTGTTTTTAAATGTTAATACTGACATCTTGTATTACAATCTGAACTTTGATTCTATTTTAAGTGTGTGTGTGTGGGGGGGGGATTATTTAGTGGCACTATTCTCATAAGTTGATTGATTGTCATTTTGTAGTTGTATAATGTGCCCAGGAGGATTGTACCAAACTGTGAAGGGACTGCTTCCTGATTGACTTTAAACAAAAAAAGTTTTTATTTTAGAATTTAGTAGTTACAAAATGTTTAATCTTAAAAATTGTTATTAAATTATAAAATCAATACAATGAACATTGTATTGATTTTTCAATTCAGCTCTTACAGTAGTTGTTCAAAATGCCTGCCTTCTTCTTGGATAGAATGACAGAATAACATTCAAAACAATGAACTAATGACAGAATAACAAGCACACATGCTTGTTATTCTGTCATTTGATTGTCATTGACAATTGAATATTTGTCATTAATGACAAATATTCATCATTAGTTCATTTTGAATGTGCTCGGTGTCCAATTCAGTGCATCTTTATTGTTTACCTTTTGTGCATGTACACTATCATGCTTTCATGTGACCTCTGACCATTGTCTTAAGGATTAAATTCAAAACTTGTAGCTAGCCAAGAATAAGGACCACTGCAACAAATTTAGTAGTTGGGATAGTGATAGTTCAAATAATTAAAACCCATCAGAGTAAACTCGTCCACTGTTAAGGGAAATACTAAATGAATGTCCTCCAGCACATTTTGAAAAATAAAGATGCACTTCTTCGCTGAGATATCCATGAACAAACATAATTTGATCATTTGATTCCAATGAAGCCCACACCATGCATTTATCAAAAAACAACTGTCGGAAATGCCTTTCTACTGTTTCACATGAATTTTCATCAGTCATTGCAAATATTCACTCCATCTAGAATATATATAATTTCATCAGTGAAGGAGTATTTCATTCGAAATCTTAGCTAGCATCTTTCCAGTAAAAATCGCAGTTGAACATAATCTTGCTCTATTGTGTATTTTCACACTTTACAGCTCAAACAATACTGCAATTTTGAAAGTTTAATTTGCACTTGGTTAGACTATATAATAAATTTAGTTTAATCCTTTATCTAAGTGTGAGTAAACAAAGTTTGCGCCTGAAAATATCTTCAGGACTGAGGTAAGGTGGTGCAACACCAGGCAACTCGTAGCAAAGGCGGACCAAGCTATCATCACTACTATTTCAGTATCTCCCCCAATGCAAAGCACATCTCCTTGCAGATATGTATAATCCTATGCATTAAGGTAAGGGCCACTACCCAGACCCATTTCAACCTTTATTGAGGTCTCGTCAGTGGGAGCCAGGCCCAGAAGTGGAGATACCAAGGCAGAAGCAATGGAGAGGTCATCTTTACCTTTTACCTTACCTCAGTCCTGAAGATATTTTCAGGTGCAAACTTTGTTTGCTCACACTTGGATAAAGGATTAAACTAAATTTATTATAATATTGCAATTGTTTGTTGCTGTGGTGGGAAATGGCCATCTACCCACCTGTTCAGAATTGGACCCATGTCAATCTAAATTTTTTGCTTAAAATCACTGAAGAATTAACCCTCCCTCCTGAAAGTTGGTAGATTTCTCCTGAGTCATCTTGTATATAATTTGTCTAGTCCACAAATATATAATATATAACATATTATAATAAAATATAATATTTTATTTTAGTTTGATTATATGATAAATATTTGGAAATATATAATTCCAGTAAAATTTTAAATTCTTAATAGTAAAAAAAAAAAAAGCCAAAAACTTAATTTTTTCTAGATTCAATACTGATTTGTTTCATTAAATTTTCAAATCATATAAATTACTTTTTTAATAGTATAATATATCCTTATTTTTAAGAATACATTATCCATGTTTGTTATAGTTGCAATTTTTTAGTTGATTTCTTTTGTACTTACACATAATTATGTGTATATATGTATTACTTGCTATATAATATGGTGTATTTTCTTTATATGTTAATTGAAACCCAAACTACATCTGCTAATTTTTCTTACCCTTTCTGCTCCAAGACTTTTTTTTTTTTAACTATTTATCTTCTGTAGCAGATGTTCTCACATTATGCCAAAACTTTTATAGATACTCACTTTGCTTCAATGCTAATTTTTCAGTACTTCTGTTCAGAACTGTATTGCTAACAAATGTAATTACATGAACTCAATTTTGGGCATTTGGTAAAAGTTAGTGTATAATCAGGCTTGGAAAGGAAAATGTGACTTATTCATAACTACAAATTTAATCTGTTTTTACCAAAATGGAGTCAAAGAGAGAATATCAGAGTCAGTGAGTGCACAGGAAGGAATATAACTTTACTTGGAGGGAGATATAATTGCATAATGCTACTACCTGTGGGGAGGGGGTGGCTTGTACTAGTCACTTTAAAGTATGCCATGCTGTGTTTTACATTTATTTTTTGCTACTGAAAACCTAATTAGAAAAAATAATAGTATACCAGTGATACAATTATAATCCTAAATATTGTGCCATAATAATTATATTCTCTGTAGGAAGGAACAGATATATATTTTTGAAGTATTGATTTTAATTTTGCATGAGATGTAGCAAAGTAGTTACTGTGCCTTTTTTTATTATTAAGCTTAATTCTGAATATTGTGAAATGTTTTGCTTTCAGAACTGCCAAGATCAGATATCATTGTTAGATTGGGAAAATGTTTAATATATATGCATATCTTTGTTTTTACATTTTAAAACTTGTTTATTATCAGATTCAGAATTATTTACTTTTGATGATTACTAGTCATGTTCATACTGTAGTTGTAATGTTGGCCATAATATAAACTTGTTTTATTCTGATATTCATAAGTTATATATAGATCAGCAGTAAGAATAATCTATCATTTATAGAAGCATAATTATCAAATGTAAGAAAATAACTGAACTTTTGCTTGAAACAAGACATTTATGATTTGATGCTTATCATTTTTCTTGTAAGAATTAGCAAAAAAATATTTGCATTATCAAATTTGTTAAAATACATTATGTATATATTTTTCAATTGTCATGATATTAAAAAAAAAAAAAAAAGGGATAAACTAAAATCCACAGCTGGAAGTACAGTTAATCTTTTGTATGTTACTTTATGAAAATAAATTTGATTTAAGAATCAGTATATGCATATTATGTATGTTATTGATCAAAGTGCTACCTTGTTACTCTTTGGTGGCTCACCTTACATTTAAAAAAATAAAATCATGGTGACACAGTTTTGACATCACTTTCTATAAATTCTGTTAAAACCATTAAGTAGTGATAAAATTTCCAATACCTAAGACAGTTTTTTTTTTTACAAACTTTTAATTTATTTTTATTTTATTTTTTTAACTTAGACCAGTGCCCCATTTCTCATTGCAGTGGCTTACCCTGGATTTGTTCAAACTTCCTAATATCTTTCATTAAATAATTTTAGATTATAATTGCAACAATGATTTGTTGCTAATTTGTATTTTAATGATTTGAAGAGTATTCTATTTACCAGAATTGTAAATATTTTGATTACTAGGATTACAAATGCCCAAGACAAAGGTAACTGGTAAAAACATTTTCTTACTCCTGTCCACAACAGGTTTCCTTAGATAAAGAAATCTATTGAAATTTTTTTTAAACATGAGGAAGGCTGTTCTAGAGGACAGAAGTAGATGAGATAAATAAGAAAAAGCAGATTCAATGTGTTTGCAGTTGTAAAGGGATGTTGGGCAGCTGCTGCTATTATTTTAACAAGCCCAATAACTGGAGGAATTGATGTTTGCCAATTCCTCCAGTTATTGGACGAGCTACAGGTACTTCTAGGGTCACTGGACGAGCAGTGACCCTAGAAGTACCTGTAGAAGAGACATAGAGCTCAAATATCGCATCTGTGCGATGGAGGTTGAAGTGAGCCTGTGAGGGAAAAGGCATCTATGAGCCAAATTGCTCTCCTCTGGCCAGCAGCAAGAATTTTTAGGGAGGTTATTGGTGCAGTATTCTAAGGATGGCAGATTTGAGATTTATATAGGATTAGTACCTTGGGTAGAGATAAAATAGCTTCTTGTGAAGAAAAGAATGTTTAGTTTTTAAGAAATTGAGGAAGCTATGATAAAGAGCCATGAGGCTATATTTTTCCGGCAGCATAAATTAAGGGGATAATAAATTCCTCATCATTTTTCAGCCGGATATGAAACTCTGGGATCGAAATCTAAGAGTTTCATGCCGAAGAACTATCAGCGAGTCCAGGCTTAAGTCATCACCTGGGTAGTACAACACTAGGGCAACTCATTGCAAAGGTGGAGGAAGATCTGTCACTATCCTTAATATTTTCTTGTAATGTAAAATGCAGCTCCTAGGAGATGTATTACTGTTTTACATTATAAGGAGAGGTCGCTACCCGGACTGGTTTCGACCTTTAGTGAGGTCTCATCAGTGAGTAGGTAGACCTGGAATACCAAGGTTTAAGTGAACCGAACTTGCATATACCCCTACTAACGAATTGCCAGAGCAGTGCACCCATGTATTATTATTACTACGATAAAGAGCCACGAGGCTATATTTTTCCGTATCCAGCTGAAAAATAATGGGGGATTTATTATCCCTTTAACTTAATTGAGGAAGCTCTTGAGGTGATGTGTTTATACCAGGAGAGGCTTGAGGTAAATGTCAGTCCAAGGAGATAGCTGATCCTGTCTGGTTATGTATTTACTGAGGATAAGGGAATAGTGCAATTAGAGACAACTGGGATAGAAACGACAGTAATAAATGAATCACATGTCCCCTCATACAGAAACTATGCTGTATATACTTAAGCAAAACCATATGTTGCACTGGCAAACACAGTATCTAACTAAAAACTTGTTATTAATTAGGTGTGTGTGAGTTCGCTCTCTGCAAAGCAGCAATAAAATTCAACCGAACGTGTTAAAATTCGTAAACGTGTTAACTCTAAGAAATATATATATATAATGAATGTTGTTATGGCAGTTTCACATATGGAATTCGGTTGAAAAGAATTAGCATTTCAACTCAATTGTTGGCTATGCTTTTATCTTTCAGTTGCGTGATATTTTGTTAATACTGCACCAATCATATGCACATCTTAATAATCTGCCATTGCTGTTTTGCATTAGGCTTAATTGCTGTAAAGGGAGAAATGCCACAAAACAAAAATGTTCAGGGTCTATGAATAAAAAAGTTCTAGGGCCTGTCCCCAGAGAGCCCCAGCTGAATTTAACCATTGAGCAAGATACATTATGCCATACGAATCACTTGTTTGTTGCTGGTATAAATTACAGGAATATGATGCTCCCTATCAGTGCAACTATATATATATAAGGATGAACATAGTTGCACTGACTGTGCAAGGAAAATGATGATGGGATTTGAAAGAGGCATTGTGATACGATGCCATGTTGCAGGCTGATCTGTTCGGTAAAGCATTGACAAGTTGAGTCATCTCAGGTCAACAAGCCACGACACTATACTGAGATGGAAGAGCAGAAAGTCTACTGCAAGTGCTACCAGCAGTGGACGACCCATCACAATCACCAACTGTGACTGCAGGGTGCTACGAGGATATGTACCACCATTCGGTGTCTGACATGTTAAATGTGGAGTTCCAGACATCGACTGGAACATGAATCTGCATAAAAACATTCAGAACCATGGTGTACAACATGGGTTTCCATGGTAGGACCACAATTTGCAAGCCCCACATTACCGGAATCAATACGTGGCATCATCTGCAGTGTGAAGAGTGAGTACAGTGGAACGAGGAAGCTTGGAAGGCTGTTTTATATAGAGAGATGAATCAAGGTACACCCTCTACTGAGATGAACGTGTTAGGTGTGGCAGATGCTCAGTGAACATCTCTTACCAGAGTGCGTAACCCTTACTATGAAATTCGGAAGTGGCGGTCTGATGGTACGGTCTTGTTTTTCCTGGTTCAGCCTCGGACCTCTGTTTATGGTTCCACAAACATTGAAAATTCCGAGAGGTTTCTGGACAATGGAATGGGCTCTACTTTGTGGCGTTTCTTTGGAACTGACCATTGTTTCTTTCAGCAAGACAATGCACTGTGTCATAAGGCTGCTTATGTAACTGTGTGGTTTGTGGACATGAACGTCACCACACTTGACTGGCCAAGAGTCCTGATCTCAACCCTATTGAACATCTGCGGGATGAACTGGAGCATCGAACGAGGTCAAGGGCCATCTTCCCCACAACAGTCTAAGACTTCATTACATGTCTACGGGAAGAATGGTCCAAAATTCTCATTGATCGCTATTGTATGCTTGTGGGAAATATTCACCATAAAATTCAGTGAAAGAAGGTCCTACATCTTATTGAGGTCAGTGTCGTGGTTGTTTGTTCCTCACACTGTGGTGTCAATTGACTTCTTTCCAAGCAGTGTATATTTAAAATGTACTGCTATCAAAAATGGAGTGGGATTAAATAGCATAATTAAATAAAAATGATTTATGGATTTTTCACCAATTAAAATGTATTTATTTACTAAAGGAAATTTAGTGTGTCAAATATAGCAATTTTTGTAAAGTTTTTAGACTCAAACACTGTATCGGAGTAGACATCCAAGCTAGATTTACGCTTTTCGAGTGTCAAAACACCGAGTCATCCCAAACTGTATACGGTAGTGTACTCTTAATCTGCTCTGCCACTTTTGGATTTTGGCTGTTTGGAATTCCGGTCAAAGGTGCTATGAGTATGAGGACAAATGCGATGTCTATAAATTGCATTTGTTCTCTTTTGTGAAATGGGGGGGGAGTGCGAATTTTAAGATTTTAGCCAGGTTAACTGAATTTTTCATTTCGGCTAACCTGGCTACCTCAACTTCAGCTGAAACTTCCTCGTGTCCTAAAGGCGATTTGAACTCCGTTTCTTTTCAGTAGAAGGGCGAATCGCGACGACCGCATGGCTGCGCTGCACTGGATGTTTCAATAGAAGTATTCAGAAGACATGGTCTTGAAAGTTTGAATGGGTTCAAATCCCGTCTAGGACACACATAACTTTTTATAAGGGCTTTTTAATTGGAGGTGAGAACTCAGGTCTTCTCCCCCCAACTAAATACACAAGCTTGATTAATAAAAAACAAAAAAACTCATTTAACAGATCTAATGCTAATGCTGATATAGTTTTAATTGCTTCGATGCCGAATAATGCTGAAGCTATTAACACTGTGAGACCAGTCTCATAGTCTTAATAATGCTATAAGTTAATGTGTGTGTGTGTGTGGAGCTTAAGCATGACATCAGGAAAAAGAAGGTACTCTGGAGGAAGTACAAGGTGAATAATGGTAATATTCATTAACATGAAGAGTAATAAAGAACAAGCCAAAGAGAGAGACATATAAAGTTTTTTAATATTTTTAAATTTTTATTTATTTATTTATTTATTTATTTTGTTTATTAAATATAGTAGTTGTAAGAGCCTGTGTAGCTCAGTGGATGTGGCGTTTGCATACCACGGCGCTTGGCCGCACTAAGGAAGACTTGGTTTCAAGTTTAGTCAGCGACTAGAGGAAATTTTTCTAAGCCTTTTTTCGACCGGTTCCCGAGTTAGTCGATCTCTGGCACGGGCAAGCGAGTTTTTCCTCCCGGAAACTCGGGTTTTTCGTCCTGTAAACTCAAGAAAATCGACCGTAGAACCCACATTATTTCAGACATTAAATATATTGTGGGGTTAGGGACCACGAGATAGCGGCACATTTGAGCCGTCTCTCTTCACTGTGTACTGCTTAATTAGTGATAGCCTTGGGCCATCTATCTCTGATTAGTACCAGTGGAGATTGAACTGCCCCCTCAGTCTCCAAAAGTTAGATAGTGCTAAATGGCCTCGCCTACTCCCCGTATACGGGAATAAAAAGGCTTTAGCTGATTTTTTAAATAGTAGTTGTTACGCCTCTGTGGTCAACTACTTAAAACATTTCCTTGTTAAATCTGCTGAAATAAGAGACATGTCAAGGTGAAACGAGAGTAAGAAAAAATTGTGAGCATTTTAATCTTATCAAATGATCAGCAATCCGAAGATTAAGGAACAGGATAGTAATTTAAAATTCTCACGATCATTCTGGAGAGAATTTTAGTTAGGTTAGTAATATAAAATCGGGGCTTGTGAGAATTTATTTTATATAGCTGTTATATTATATATCAGAATAATGTTTTACTATTATAAAACGAATAGTATATATAATAAAGACAACATGACTTCATAACCTTTTACTAAATGCCGATTTCAGTTGGTTAATAAATTACATAACGAGAATTTTCGGACTTTTAGACTCTCTTCACTTGTGCCACAAAATAAAAGATTAAAAACGTGCCCGAAAGTGCAGTGGTGTAGCAAGAGCGAGCTTTTGTCGTCCCTCTCAATACACACCAAAAATACTACAAAAAGTCAAAACGACGTATAGGGTAATAAATTAAAACACTATATTTATTTTTGAAGTAAAACTTTCATTTCAACATTCTAAAATGTTATTTTTCTTGCTTTTTTGTTAGCAAAATCGTTGATGACATTGGCGAAGTCTATTTCATAATAATGTAGGCAATTCTTAATCTATATTATTTAGAAAAACTCCTCTCACAACTAGCAACATGTACAGCCACTGTGAGGAAAATTCGCAGTAGTATTACAATATTTGGAAATGAGTTCTCGAGATTTTAGAATTAACTGCAAAAGTTCAAAAAGGTTCAAAGTGCCATCCGGGGCGGACCGTCCCCTCTGGCCCTCCCTATCTACGCCTCTGCGAAAGTGTTACATAATCTTCCACGAGCATAACTTAAAAGATTATTCCTAGTTTTTCATTTATAAACCTTTCGTTAAATACATTAACCGCAAAAGAATTAGCTACTAATAACAGATTCAAACTTATCGATTTTTTCGTATCTGTTTTTAAAATATCACAAAATAACAGTGTGTATTGCGCTAATAGAAAACGATAACAGCTTTAGTTTTGCTAGTTGAAGCCTGGTGACTGTTTCTTATCACTTGGGGACGAAAGCGATCTTCGTACCTTCAGGTCACAGTAGGCAGTGGCACAGACAAAGTGTAATGTGTTGCTACCCGAAGTTAAATAACAGTATGGATTGCTGATAATTTTTACATCGAAATCGGCTTCTGTTGTAAAAATCAGCGTTTTTTAATTTTTTTTTTCTTATCTAACTTAGATGTATTAAAATATTTGTTTATTAAAGAAATAACATACTTTCATTAGTGTCTTAAAATATCGTGAACCACGAGCCGAACCCAACTTTGCTTTTAAAATGTTAAAACATATATTCTTTATATTAAACATGTTTTAAAAAATATTAAAATTGTTTTAAAAATATCATTACATTAATGAACTATAACGAAAATATTGAGTACCATGTAAGTCCACCCTCAGCTCCGTAGGTTTATTTAAAGGGTGACACTAAGCCTAGGGGTTCCGGCATCATATCTTTGGCCTTTCTCTATTTCTTTTTCCTTTTGGTTTATATTTTAGTATTTTTTTAGCAGTCTATTTCCATGCTGTATCCCTGTCTCTTACAATTACTTAACTACAAATTATATTTAGAAAACTTAACGTAATTTGGCCCCCGTAGATTTATGGTATATGCGGCCCCTAGACAAGCACGATTTTGTTGTCCTTAAAAGTCCAGTTTTTTTTGTTTTTTTTCAATCGGTTTCCGAGTTAGTTGGTATTTGCTGCAGCCGTACAGTCAAGACTCATGTCGAGAGGTCATGTTACACTACTAACTCACTGTCCACACCCGTGTTTCTTAAGCAAACAGATATTTTCTTCATTCAAATGAATGAGAAAAATAACATCTGGCGAAACGGAGTGTGTGGAGATGGTTTCTATCGTTGCTGGGGGACGTAACATACTAGATATTAAGGCGCAGCGAAGGAGTTATTATTGTAATTATTTATTCAATTAATTTAACAGATAAGAAGAATAAGCTATTAAGTTAGATTTCTTTTAACGACGGAAGTAATGGAGATACTACTAACATTGCCGAAAAGCATGCACCATCGACTAATAAGCTAAGTGTGAAAGTCTACTGCAGCTGAAAGTGCAGAAGAATTCCTGAGTTCAAAAGAATGAAAGAAATATGATCTTATTTACAGAGTATCTAGATTCAAACATAAAAATAACTGGCCACAATATGTTGTTGGTTGCGAGGTTTTGTTTAATGCTATAGTTTCATCAAAACTTCAGAGGCTTTTGGGAAAGAAAACAACAGCACTATTAGAATGTGCGAACGAATTTAAAAAAAAAAAAAAAGAAAGAAAGAAAACATATCTGCTTAAAATCTCAAAAAACATTGATACGGTGTACCCCTACGGTAACGAAAATAAGTAAGCTCTTAAAGCGTAATTTTTGATGTCACTTCGCATTGAAAAATAATAATAATAAATAAAATAAATCACCTTAAGATAAGACTTGATTTATTTAAGATGCCTTGCAAGTTGGATACGTGCTGTACAATATTAGGAGATAAATTTGCTATGAAAATAAAAACAATACTCCTTTCTAACGAGACCGTTTCGAATAGTATAATTATGACGATGGTAGAAGAATTTTTGAACTTAAAATTGAATATTCAGCACAAACCACGATGATTTTTTTTTTTTCATTATCAGGTTATTTCTTTAATGCTGATTTTAAAAATGACCCACTACGTTTTAGTGTGTACTGATGACGAGGCTAAATATGCTCGGTAAACAGGATTAGTCGCAAAAATGAAACAATAAAAATACGAATATCATGCGATGAAATGGGCTCTCCACGGTGAACGATATTAATGTATGTGGAATTTTGCTGGCTTTCTCGAGGTCGAATATATTAGAAAAAACTGTGTGAGATGAGAGAATAATAATTACGTTTCAACAAAAAAAAAAAAAAAAAAAAAAACTGTGACCTTGTGCGATTCTTTAAAAACAGATTGAAACATGAAAATGTTATCGTGTCAGATATATTTCAACTTTTGAACGAGTTTATCTCTGCCAAAACGATATTCGACAGTTATAATAAAATAGAAGGATAATTATAAAAATAAAACTTTGGATCCAATGAAATGAAAATAATTTCTTTGATGTGTTCAAATCAAAGCATAGTTTTTAGCATAGAAAATTCGATTCTGATTAAATAATCATTACGAAACGTTCTTGCATATGCACGTAGTCTTTCCCTTTCTTCCGTATATCGTGTCATTGACCCGGAGTCCCGTGACTGTGTTTGCTGTTTCTATTAAACTGCTGCTTTGTTAGCGTGTTTGTGCAATATTATATAATATTTTACACATAATATTTTTACATTTTCATTTATGTCGATTTCTATTCCTTTGACTGAAAAAAACAAACAAACAAACAAACAACAACAACAAAAACACTGAGTTCGATTCTCGTCGTGACTACAGAAATCTTTATGTGTGCTTTTTCAACTGAAAGTGAGTTCGCCGATCTCATTCAGTAATAACATCCTCCCCCCTTTCCGGATACGAATTTTCATCCCGTATAGAGAGAGATACCGCGTAATAATAATAATTGGGAAGATGAGCGCTTGAATACAGCTGTGAATAAATTTAAAAGATTCGCTGCAGTACTTGGAAAAAGTAAAATAAAATAAAATAAAAGTCTATGCCGTGACCTTTGATACTGTTGATACATTAATCGGATAACCCAGTGATTGTAGGTATTAACTAATCTGCACTTCATCTGAATTACTGTGCTCAGATCTGGTCACCTGAATTTGAAGGCGTGAAGTAACCTTGAAAAAGGTGCAGAGGCGGATTACAAAAACGCACCACGACACAATGTCCTTTAAACTGGATTAAAGAATGGTATAATAGGCTGAGATGGGTCACCCACGGTTATTATTGTGATTCCATGGAGATCTTGAATAATAATAATTGTTTCGATGTGCACCTAATAATAAGCTCTTGCTTCAGAGACTTGGCATAAATGACACTTATTTTATAAATGGCTCAATTTAATTTTATTATATTTTATAAAACTTCACTAATTCACGATTAAATGTGCACAATTATAGATATGTTATTCAGTTCAAATGAAGTTGCGGAAATAAGAGCATGCGCTAAGTTCGACGTCAGTTTAACATGAGTGACCAACAAAGTAGCTGAATATTGGGCAGATCACATGGCCATGGCGTGAGGGATGATTCATCACCTGGACTCTTTCTTGCTTCTCTTTTATCAGATTTTGCTCCAATGAGTTAACTTCGAGTTCGACATGCAAGTACACTGAAAATAGCTAAATATTAAATTGTACTAACTTCGAATCCGCGTAAATCGATAGCGTAAACAGATAACTTATTGTATTTGAAATAGTTAAGCTGTTGCGCGCACTATTAATCGCTAGTCATCGTGTAGAGGTCATACGAGATCTATTTGCGTCTCCCCGCCCCCTTCCTCTTCCTTCTCTTTTTTTGGAGAAAGATGATTAAACCTAATGTAGTATCATACTTTTTTTTTCTTAGTTTTTATGTGTCGCGGCTGGTGCATAAGCACTGCGGAACTGCAACACCCCAATTTTTCTTGATATATTTGCTGGCAAAGGTTGGTCGATTGGTAGAGCATCTGCTACTAATGGTTCAGTTAAATAAGTTTGAGCGCGGTATTATCGTTCGATGCTGTTGGCATCGAATAATAATAAATATATTTATTTATATTTGCTTGTAATATTTAATCACCAACAATCCTATACAGTTCTCTTATTTTCTTTATAAAAAATAACAAAAATCTATCTTGTAGCACTTAGGAGGGCGAAGGACGCTTAGCAGCACTGTGCCATATTGCTAAGCACGTCATAGTGAGATGCGAGCTATTAGCGTAATGCGGCACTGTCCTTCGCGCAGTTCCACTGTTGTTTATATGCAGTTTGCGCCAGTAACAGAGTGTTCATAGCAATGTTGCTAATTTAGCTCTTTTGGAACTAGATCTAGCTCTTTTTTTCCTTCCCTAGCAGAACTAGTTTCAGCTCTTTTTAGTTGTTTTTATAACTTACTGTTAAAGAAATTGTTTTGAAAGTTTTCCAGATATTCGCGTTTGATAAGGAATTGTATTCTACGTTTGGTGCGAGCATCGTACACGTTTCAAACGCATGATGACTTCATTCAGTCACGTGGCCCAACAGTCTGCCATTTTGTCACCTTAAAGCGGGGATGTAGTCCTAAAAGAAATAGTGCCAGGGCTACATTGGAAACAAAAATCCAGAGCACGAAATGCGGTATTATTATTATTATTATTATTATTATTATTATTATTATTATTATTATTATTATTATTATTATTATTATTGCGACAGCCATTGACAAAGAGAGATTGCCTTGTTTTCTGAAACGAAAATGAAAATGAAATGAAAATGACAAAAATGAGCAAAGATAAAAATAAAGCTTACAAACAAAAATTTAGGAGAGAGTCGTTGCAAATGGGAATGTTTAGTAAATGGTTGTGTGAAGTTCTGTGGCGACCGGTGAAAATTTTTTAAGTGGGGGGTGCTGCATATTAAAAAAAAAAAAAAAAAAAAAAAAAAAAACTTTTTTTCCCTAATCAGTAACAAATTTATTAATAAATAAATTTACATATTACTACGAACAAACACCAATAATAAAAGTTTCGTATCAATAGCAATGACAAGCGCAAACGAATATCGAATATCGGGGTTAGATCGCAGTGTATTTGTTCGTGTAACGTAATTGAAAAAAAAAAAAAATAATTCTTTTCATATTTTCAACAGTGACACTCGTCATAATTCAGCCTTGTATCTATAATAAATAAATAATTATATGTTTATTTTAACAAAATAAAATAAGATTTACAAAAAATAGTTCACCACGCACACACACCAATAATAAACGTTTCATATCTCACAGAAATAACGCGCGCAATAATAAGATACACTGCCCAGATGGCAGTGTATCTAATGACGTAACGTGCACTGACAAGCGCAAACAAATATCGGCGTTAGATCGCAGTGCATTTGTTTCGTAATCTAAAGCGTTAAACGAACAATTCCAATTATTAACTGTTCATTCAATGTCTAAATATAAGCTGTAACCTTTAACATGTTGTATTGCATTTATATAATGTTGTAAGCATTGTTATTATTTATAAACACAAGCGAAATTTATTTTTTTAATTTTTTCCTTCCGGGCGGGGAGGGAAGTGTTGCAGTGTTTATGTACGGACCGCCACTGGTGAAGTTCCTGGTGACGCCACAAAAGACCACTGTAAGTTTTGCAGATGTGATATAGCTGCTAAATATTGTCAGCTTGTAAAGCATAGCGAAACTAAGAAACATCTTGCTGCAGTTCCATATAAGGCTGTTCGTATTACAAATATGCTTGAGAAAAATTCTGAGACCGCGAACTTTGAAGGAAGGCTAGCATTATTTCTTTGTTGTCACTCATCATTCAACAGTTGCGATCATCTAGGAGATCTTTGCAAAAATATCATCCCAGGTAGTCAAATTATGCCAAAGGTAAAAATGCACTGAACTAAGTGCTCTGGAATTGTAAAGAATATTCAGTGAGCATTTTGAAGATCTAATTGCGGACATTGGAGATGAAAATTTCATCTTGCTAATAGACGAATCGAATGATATCGTGAATAAGATTTTAGAAATGGCCATCATTTATTATAACAAGAAATTCATCAAAATTATGCATACATTTCTGAGCATGGTGGTTCTAGAAACGTGTGATGCTAATGGTATTATGGCTGCGCTGAAAAAAGAGTTCTTGACCAAGAAACTGGACATTAAAAATCTCATCGCAATTGCTACAGACAACGCCAGTGTTATGGTTGGTGTCAATAATGGCGTTTATGAACAACTGAAGGCATATATTCCCTCCTTAATTTTAATTAGATGTGTATGCCATTCATTACAACTGGCAATGCCTCACACTTGTGCAGAATCTCTCCCAAGAAAATTAGAATTTTTAGTTGCAGAAACGTATCAGTGGTTTTCACATTCGTCTTCAAGACAGGCAGCGTACAAAGAGCTGTATCAAACTATCAACGAAAATGATGCACCTCTGAAAATTGTAAGCAACTTTGCAACGAGGTGGCTCTCCACTGAACCTGCAGTAGACAGAATTCTCAGCCAGTAGTTGGAATTAAAAACTCACTTCGAAGTCATGAGTGTGACTGAGAAATGTTACAAAGCTCAAATTTTGTTGGGGATGTACAAAGATAAAGGAATCTGTTGTACCTTTTTATTTTTGCATCCTGCTCTAGTTCAAGTTCAGCAAGTTAACAAAATTTTCGAATCTAACAGTGCGGATAAGATGAGATTATTTGAAGACCTTTCCCGTTTGATTCGCTCTATTGCTAATATGTTAGTGCTACCATCATCCACAGCCGACCCTCTGGAGAGAGACTGATGACTATTTGGATCCCAATCCAAATCTTGGTTACAGATTTTTGAAAGAAAAATTTCAGAGTTGATGATACAAAAGAAAATAACGCAAAATGATGAGCGAAATCTTAGAAGTAGAGCAAGACAGTTTCTACTTGGTCTCTTCAAACAACTTAAGCAAAAGTTGCCTGAAAACTCGAATATTTTAAGAATGATGTCTTCTTTTTCTGTTGACAATACCCTAAAACATTTCAGTCATATAAAAGAACCTACTACTCCCATCTTAGAAATAATTCTGAAAATAGAAAACGATGTTGCTGCTGCTGAATACCAGTACAATACTATCCACTTAAATAAATGGACAAATATAGAAAACACCGAGCTATTCTGGACTGAAGTACGAGAATATAAAGATGCATCTGGAATCAATCCATTTAAAGAAATTGCTCAGTGTGCAATAAATTTATTAATACTGCCAAATTCTAATGCGGAAATTGAACGAAGTTTTAGTTCCATGAATGTAGTTAAAACTAAATTAAGAAACAAGATGGAATTGCCAATGCTGACAGCTATTTTGTCAATCAAGTATAGCCTCAGGCGTAACAACAAGTGCTGTACAGACTATCATTTACCAGCATCTACAATGAGTAATACTGGAACGATGGCCACATATAATAAAACTGAAAATCTAAGTGAAAATGTGGGTGAATTAAGCCACCACATGGAAGATATATTTAGCCACTTCTATACAAGTATCACTTCAAGTTGAATAAAGTAAGTAACTTAAAAGTATCAGCTACTACTTTTAAAATTTTAGCCTTAAATTTTTATTTTTAACTCCTTTTTAGTTCTTTTTTTAAAGATTTGGCTGTTTTTAGTAATTTTCATTTGACAACACTGGTTCGTAGTCCTTATCGTGTTTACTCCGTCTCTTTAAATATTTGGACATTATAATTAAAGGATTTAATTGTAATTCGAAAATTGTATTCCAAAAATTGTAAATCCATTCCTTTAATTACAATTAAAGGAATGGATTTTATTTTTAAGTTATTTCGAATTATAAACTGTATAATTTTATCGATGATAAAAATTTTTTTTCGTGTTTTTTTTTTTTTTTTTAATTTTTACCATAATTTTGATATTTTATACCAAAATATCAAAGTGTGTATGTATATTTCCAAAGTTGCAGCATCCCCACGATTTCAAGCCACTGGTGTGGCCCACCCATGAAAATTTGTAAACTTTATAGTACACTGGATTAAGGAGTTTTTAATTTTTTTTTTGTTTATTATTATTATTGTTGTTGTTGTTGTTGTTTATTTTTTGTAATTTTTAAATTTATTTTTACACAGTCCAGAAACCCTGTTCTATAGAAGAAACATGGAACTTTTCAAGCCACTTCAGACCTCCAGCAGGCAGGGAGGTGGTTGCATACGTTGTTTCAAGGATACTTGCGACATGAGACTGAATGATATAATCACGTAATCACAGGAAAGATATTTATTTAACCAAATATTTCGGTCTGGAAATGGCAGACCATCGTTAGTGGTATTACAAGAACAGTTTAAAAAATACAAGCTAGAATACTAACAATAGATCGTTAAAATTAGAACACGCCGCGTGATGTTATATCACTAAGTATGAAACGGAATATTTTGAAGTAAAAACAGGAATTATAAAATGCCTCATCAGAAGAGCCAAAACTAATTGTCCTACTTTTGATTATCTACAGAAAGAACTTTCTACTATCCAACAACACATGAAATTCAATGACTTTTCTGAAAAAAGTACTCAACGTCTTCTCAATTCTTATAATCCTCCACAAAACAACAAAGTTTCAATACGTCGAGTGCCTATTCCTTATATCTCCGGTATTTCAGAACCTATCGCAAGAATTTTAAAGAAATATGATTTCTTTAAATTAGTTTTGGCTCTTCTGATGAGGCATTTTATAATTCCTGTTTTTACTTCAAAATATTCCGTTTCATACTTAGTGATATAACATCACGCGGCGTGTTCTAATTTTAACGATCTATTGTTAGTATTCTAGCTTGTATTTTTTTAAACTGTTCTTGTAATACCACTGACGATGGTCTGCTATTTCCAGACCGAAATATTTGGTTAAATAAATATCTTTCTTGTGATTACGTGATTATATTATTCAGTGGTTGCATACTGTTTCATGAAATTCATCTCCCACCGAAAGACGATCAGAAACGTCCTCGCTCATTTTGGTATTTGAACAAACAGGCCAACAGCCTTTTTATTGGAGATGTGGCATGTTAAATACTCAGTCAATTAGAACGGTAAAACATTTCCAGTAACATTAAACCAATGAGCCTGTGTAGCTCAGTAGAAGTGGCGTTTGCACTCTAAAGTGCTTGACCACACGACGAAAGGCGTTCGAATCTAGTCGCCGACTGGAGGAATTTTTTCTAACCCTTTTCTCGACCGGTTCCCGAGTTAGTCGTTCTCTGGCACGGACTAGAGGGTTTTTTATCCCGGAAACTTGGATTTTTCTTCCCGTAAACACAAGAAAATCGGCCGTTGAACACACACACTATTTTCAGACATTAAAAATATTGTGTTAGGGTTAGACACCACGAGATGGTAGCACTTGCTAGCCGCCTTCTTCACTGCGTACCGATTAATTGGTGATAGCCTCGGGCTAGCTATCTCTGATTGGCTATCCGTGGAGATTGAACTGCCAACTGAGTCTCCAAAAGTTAGATAGGGCTAAACGTCCTCGCCTACTCCCTATACGGGAACAAAAAGGTGTTAGCTGGTTTGTTTTTTTTTTACCATTAAACCATCTTTTTTTTTAAATATATATATATATATTTTTTTTTTCCCGATAACTTTGAATGGATATAATGAAAAAAAAAACCAATAGTACTTTGATAATTAGTCTCTGTCATATGTCTCTGTAGTCCTGGTTTATGTTTTGGATTCCGTGTAGGGCGCAAGGAATTTTTGGGGTTAATTTTTCAGCCAAAAGTGTGTTAGCCAGTTTCATACAGAGGCAGGGAGTTACTTCTCTAACACCAGAGCTTTTATCCTGTAAAACAGACAAACCATCCAGAACATAAACAATTAACAGATAATAGCATCTCCTCTGACCATGCTGGTTAATTTAAGCCTGAGTTCTGATAAAATTCCAATAGAGTTGAAAGAGGGGAAAATAATTTCACTGCATGAGGCTCCAAGACAGAA
The DNA here is from genome assembly GCF_054136105.1 of Typopeltis vanoorti. NCBI lineage: Eukaryota > Metazoa > Arthropoda > Arachnida > Uropygi > Thelyphonidae > Typopeltis > Typopeltis vanoorti. The sequence continues at coordinate 24,681,395 of NC_143556.1, read as the reverse complement.
GTAGCAAATTATAGGCCAATCAGTATATATGAAGTGGTGGTTTTGGTTTTGGAGAAATTGATAAAAATTAGAATTCAGGACTGGGTGGACAGAAATATGATACTTGATAAGGGGCAACATGGTTTCACAAATGAAGGGTAGGTCTTGCTTTAGTCACTTACTTACTTTATATAATAAAATAGCAGTAGAGTTGGATAAAGGAAATCCTTCCACAGAAATACTGCTGCACTTTGCAAAGGCATTTAACATGATTCTACTCGGAACTCAGTTGCATAAATTGGAGCAAATGGTGATGGATCCGAAGCTGGTGATTTGAATTAGAGTATGGATGATGGGCAGATATCAAAGAGTGGTTTATGGAGGAGCTGAATCCAGAAGAAGGCAGTGGTGTACTTCAGGCTTGGTACTTGGTCCTCTGTTGTTTCATTTTACATTAATGATATTGGAAATACTTTGAAAGGAAATATCCACTTGTTTGCTGATGATGCATAATCTTGCAGGATGACTTAAATAGGCTGTCGGTATGACCCAAGGTAAATGGCTGTCAGTTTGACGTGGCTAAGCGTAAGATGATGCACTTCGGGAGGATGAGATCACATGCCATGTACTATATTAATGGAGCTGAACTACAAGAAGTTCACGAGGCTAGGGACTTGTGGGTCATTGACAGGGAACAAAGACGCAAACATTGATAGGGAACTTAAGTTTAGAGGGCATATTTGCAATGATGGCCAAAACAGCACATCAAATTACATGGTTGTTGAAGAACACACACTGACAAGCAGGGACAGGGAAGTTATTGTTCCACTTATAAGGTATTAATAAGACCACATCTGGACTACTGCGCACAGATCTGGTCACCTGGATTTCTAGGTAATGAAGAAATGGCGGAAAGGATCCAGAGGCCAGTTACAAAGATTGTTGCAGACCTGTGGGATGTTTCCTATGAAGATAGATTGAAAGTCTGTGGGCACCAAAAACTAGCTGAAAGACGTAAGAGAGAAGATATGATAAAAGCATTTAAGTTATTAAAAGAAGTTTTATAGGATTGATACTTATAACATTTTTCTGAACAGTACAGAAAGGTAGAGAACGAGGGGCCATCCCTCGTTCTCTACAAAAAATCTAGACAAAAAATCTAGTCCTAACACCCATTAACATGGGTGTTAGGACCAGATTTTTTGCTTGGAGGGTGATGAATGTGTAGAATACGTTACCAGAAGTGGTTGTGAATGCTTCGTCTGTTAATGAATATAAGGAGAAGTATGATGGGTTTTGTGTGCATAATGGTTAGAGTGTCGATGTAGGGTTTCCCGCGATGAATCTTCTGACTCCATGGAGACACAGTTATAATAATAATACTACACTGGCCTTGTAGCCTGAATTAATTCTGCTGTACTTCAAAATAACTCAACCAACCGATATATAATGAAGATGAGTTGAAGCCTTTCTGGTTCATCAAATATTGAGAATATTTTGAAGAAAATAGCAACTGTGCCGTGTACATACTATAAATGCTGGTTATTTGCATATTCTTTGAGTAAGTCGAGTAGACTAACAAAATGCAGTGATGAAGTGGATGCTAACTCTTAGCGACAAAAAAAAAAAAAACATGTTTAGCAAATAATTATTACTGTTGTTGTTGTTGTTGTCTTTGTGCTAGGTTAGAATGAATGAATTTGAAAACGAATCGCTCTGAATAGAGGCCACTCATAGTGAGGGATGGAAAATTTCTATTAATCCTAACAAATGAAAATGCTACCGATATTATGTACCAAATAAGCTGTAATACTCAAATTCGGTCTTTCTTTATTAATGAGAACTCTTCTCCTCTTGACTTTTCAAAAATAAAACAGAAGAGAGACAGAGCCGGCGCTAGGGTATTTGTCGCCCGCATGCAATGTCTATCTAAGCGCCCCTGTAACGATCCGGGCGTGTCTGTGGTTCTTTTACGATAATAAAAATTTAAATTACTTGAAATTTCTTAAATAAATTTTGACAGAACAGCCACACGTTGATTCATTAAATATAACGAACCGGGGGTGTTGACTAGGCAGGATAATAGTTAAAAACCCGAATATTCAAAAAATACTCAAAAGTTAAAGCAAATTTTGATAAAGCCACTTCACTTTAATCGTTGAATATAATGATACAGGGATTATAGCCTTCTCACCGACCCGAATCTCTAACAAAATTTAAAATGAATTTTAATTAAAGTTAAAATTTATTTGAACTAAAGTTTAAAAATTCTTGCATTTTACAAGTTACTAAATTCTTAGTAACTTGTAAAAAAAAAATTATAATTTTTATAAGATTAACTATCTTTTAGGAAAATAAAAGAAACTCAAGATAAATGAGAAAATAAGAAAAGAATTCAGAAATAATTAGAACATTTAATATAAGTATTCAAAAAAATAACATCTTTACAGAATAACAGAAAATAAATTAAATTACATAAATATACTTGAAATTTTTTTAAATTAAAATTTTAGGGTTTTTGATTTCATATTCACAAAATTAGAAATAATGGTCTTAACGTCTAATTCCGCACATATATCATTTTCAATAGCTATTAACGCCAAACTAACAAGCCTTTTTTGTGACATACTTGTTCTTAAGTAGGTTTTAATCAATTTCAACTTGGAAAAGGAACGTTCACCGCTCGCTACACTAACCTTACCTGTTAGTATTAAATAATAAGAATATTATTATTTAAGAATAATAATATTCTTAAAGCAATTGAAAAGTTAGGGAAAGATAAATTATTGGACACAATAAAATTAAGAATATCGAAAGGGTTTTGAATATTTAAATTATCCTTCCGAAAAATATCCCGGAAAGCACATAACTCGTCATATAGTTCTATTGCATTTACGTCTTTATTGTCGCCGTCCTTCAAGAGAATCTCTAAATCGTCACAATTTTTTCGTAAATCTTCGTTATTAATTTGTAGTAATCTATACAAGAAATTGAAATTATCATAATGTTTTTAGTTGTTCAAAACGTTCTATTAACGAACACATTGCAACGTCTAAAAGTGCATAAAACACATTCACTCTGGCGATTGTGGAGTTTCGTCATGATTCTCGAAGTCAAATTGTCGTGTCTTCTTTTGTCGTCGAACTTCCATACCAGTTTTAAATTCTTGTTCTCCGTTCACTTCTTCACTTAGTTCTTTTGCCGTTTTAGAACTTCTTTAAATTTTGTATCCGATCGATACTCTTGTAAGAATATTTTTAAGTTTTCGATAGATTCTAAAACAAGTGTAATGTTCATATTTTTGTCTTGAAGCATTTTACTCACAGGGTTTATTCTGTTAAGTAAATCATGCCCAATTATAAGAGAGCAAATAAAGTTGTAGTCCTTTATTTTAGCACATAATGTTTGTGCTTCATGCTGAGTTCCTTTATTAAAATTTTCACTGCCCACTCAGTCTCCAAAAAACTAGATAGGGTATAAAGGCTTCGCCTACTCCCTATTAGGGAATAAAAGGCATTAGTTGATTTTGAAAAAAGAAAAAAAAAAGAGGCCTGTGTAGTTCAGTGGAAGTGGTGCTTGCGTCCTCTGCACTTGGCCGCTTGAAGTTAGACCTAGGTTCTAGTCTAGTCGCTGACTGGAAGAACTTTTTCTAAGCCTATCTTCGACCGGTTCCCGAGTTAGTCGATCTCTGGCACAGGCAAGTGGGTTTTTCCTCCCGGAAACTCGGGTTTTTCTTCCCGTAAACTCAAGAAAATCGACCGTATTACCCACATTATTTCAGACAGTGACATATCGTGTTAGGGTTAGGTACCAAGAGATGGCAGCACTTGTTTGCCAGCTTCTTCATCGGCGGCTGCTATAACTAGTGATAGACAAGGGCAAGCTATCTCTGATTGGCTTCCGGTGGAGATTGAACTGCCCACTCAGTCTCCAAAAGCTAGATAGGGTATAAAAGCCTCGCCTACTCCCTATTAGGGAATAACAGGCGTTAGTTGATTTCAAAAAGTGCATCGTAAATTTCTCGTAACTGATATCGTAGAGGGCGGATTCCCATCGCGTTTCTGGTGGCTGTTTCAATATTAATTTTTTTTTACGAACTTTAAAAGGATTGCCCAAGAGAATGAAAAGAAATTGTATATTTCTTGAATAATTGCAAAGAAACTAATTGTATCTGCATTCACTTTGGCTGCATCGTTAATGATTAAATTTAGAGTATGAGCAGCACATGGCACGTAAAAAGCTCGAAGGTTTTTTTTAAAGCAAATTTTGGAGCCCATATTTTTTCCCTTTCATATTTTCCCTATGTCTTCAATGGGAATGTTCCATTTTTCCAGTTGTTCCATTATTGTTGCACATAAACAACGTCCTGTGGAATCTGATATATCTGCAAAACCTAAAAAGTTTTCCCTGATCTTGACAATTCCATTGTCACAGGAAACAAAGCGAATAATAATGGTCATTTGTTCTGTTTTACTTACATCAGGTGTGCAGTCTAAAATTATGCAATAATAAAGTAGATTTTTGAATTGATAATAAAATTGTATCCCTGATTGCGTTACTTAAAGTTTCCAATATTTCATTTTGACTGTCTTTACTCAAATAGTGTATTCTATTGTTTCGTTGTAGGGCCCTTTCAACATGATTTTCCATAACGGAATCAAACTTAGCAAAGAGTTCGACTAATTTTAAAAAATTACCGTTATTCCTTTCGTATAATTTATCAGATGATCCGCGAAAAGCTAAGTTTTGGCTACCAAGGAATTTTATAATTTCAATGAAGCGTTCTAAAACACACACACACACACACACACACACACACACACACACACACACACACACACACACACACACACACACACACACACACACACACACACACACACACACACACACACACACACACACACACACACACACACAATGTTTCTTTTCCATTGAGTCTGGCAATCAATAGTAGTTTTGTTTTTTTAATTTTTATCAAGTTCCTTCCATTTTAAGAAATTTTTCAAGTGAGTTAAACTAGTCTCATGTCTATGCAAAGTTGGACTTACATTTCTCCAATCGTTATAACCTTCTACAAGAGTACTTGATTCAGTAGGTGCGAAAGGTTTGCAACAAAAGCAAAAAACAGAATTTAAAGTTTCGGAATAAATGAGCTATGTTCTTGGCACGAGTTCACCGTTTTCCATTTTTCTATTATAATACGTGTCGCCAAATTTATGACCATATGTATCTCTGGGATATATTATATTTTTCTTTTGAACAGGCCCCATTTCAATTAAAACAACTCGTAAATTTTCATCAATATTTTCCCATTCACCTGGATCTTCTAAATTTACAGAGCCTAACAATGTGTTAGTTTCGTGGTCAACTACAACTAAATCTTCTCCTAACTGTTTTCACTTAAAGCATGCGTCTTGTTATCTTGTTCAATAGTTCCAATAGTACTTTCATGAAAACTAGATGATATGCACGGTTCTTCAACTATCTGATGTATCAAGTTGGTTACAATTTGCATCAGAATATTTTAATATTTTAACAAATTTATTAAGAGCCCCAGTTTGTTTCTTAACATCTGCTTCTCTCGCAGCATGATGCTTACGATTTTGTGCACCGGATAACTTTTTTTAATTTTTGATTCCATTTCTATTTTATACCCACAAGAAATTATTACACAACACGACACAGAGAAGGAACAATAATCCGCACTGTGCTACTGTCAGTAGCCTACTGAGATGCGTACCATATGACTGGTTAACTAGCAACAAATGTTTTGTACGAAAATTCTTTTCTGCACATAAAAACCGTTCACCATTTCACGTTAGATAGACTGCAGTAGACACAACATTCTGTGGGCAAGCATTTAGCCTGCTCTCGCTGCCAAAATTGTAAACAGCCGGCTGATCAAAGAGGCGGTAATATACAATTTTTTAAAATTTTTTTCGGTGTATCTGGCCTTATTTATTTTAATATTGATCATTCTAAGAATTTTTTGTTTTTATGATAAAAATTTTGCTTCTTAAAAATGAACTTATGAAAGGTGCCCCAGCGGCGGCCCTCCCTTCGTAGCGGCACCCGCATGCTCTGCATGCCCGCTTCCGCCGGCCCTGAGAAGAGAGTAATTCCACTTATGCATAATCACCCCCGTTACAGGCTTACTTCATTCTCTGTTTCGCAGATGCAATGTTTCAACTCTATGTGGTTTTCAGCAGGTACCTCCATGCTCCATGGTCACTGAACTGGCAACCATCATTCCTCCTACACTTTCAATTGGACTTGTTAAAAATAAGAGTCAACACACACACACACACACACACACACAAACACACACACACACACACACACACACACACACACACACACACACACACACACACACACACACACACACACACACACACACACACACACACACACACACACACACACACACACACACACACACACACACACACAGAGCCTGCTTCTCGTCTTTCTCTTTTAATTCAGTCTACCTGCGTCCTGTGCAACATTCTTCCTTATGAAGTGTTCCCAAACAACAACTTGCAACTGTTCAAGAAAAATGTAAATAAACTTCTTCTTTCTCCACTCGAGTGGTACAACTCTACCTGTTGTACCACTTGAGTACATCTACCATAGTTTCAAATTATCAACAGAGTACTAACATCTGAATGAATTCTTGACTAGCTGCGTTGTTGTTCTCGTGAACGAAGACAGGATCTCGCAAACGACATAGCTGAATACCAAAGTAATAATCAGAAAGGTTGATATTAAGGTTAACGGGGGGGTGCACCGCAATTTCTATTGATTCCAAGATTTTTCTTTCAAATTCATCATAGCATTTTTAATACATGATTTCCGGTCTGCTCAAGTTTACTGAGTGTGTGTATAGAGGATTGATTAGTTATATTAATTATTGATTATGAATATATTGATTAGTTATATTATTTAAACAAATTAATATTAGATATATTAATTAGTTTAAATGACTGATACCGAGAGATAAAGAAGTGACATGGTTTATTTAAAAAGATACTACTAGTTTACTAGTCTCGTTGAATGGATCAACTTCTTCAGGTATCACAATCAAAGAAATATACAAAAAATAACAAACACTTAAAATTTACATTAACATTACTAGTACGAAAGACAGTAGTACATTTTGAAAACAGTAATACGAGCTTGAGTTCCAAACAAAAGTTGTCACGAGTGCGCCAGTATTGAACAGAAGCAATGTGTGCGTCAGAGAGATTGAAACTTAGGCTGTTGTTGATATGGGAAGAATCTAAGATAATTTCTCTAGATTCGACAATCTTTCTTTCAAGGTCATCATAGCAGACATGGATATTAGAAGTTTGTGTCCCTGGACATAAACTTGTTTTTTATTAAATTTTTTAAATTATTATTAAATTTTTAAATCTCTGTTATTTTTTGTTTGTATATTGTGTCCCTGGACATAAACTTGTTTTTTATTAAATTTTTTAAATTATTATTAAATTTTTAAATCTCTGTTATTTTTTGTTTGTATATTTCTTTGATTGTGATATCTGAAGAAGTTGGTCCATTCAACGAATATATATATATATGTAGAAGGTATTTTACCTTGGGTATAGTAAATGTTATATGTATATATATGTAGAAGGTATTTTACCGTGGGTATAGTAAATGTTATATGTATATATATGTAGAAGGTATTTTACCGTGAGTATAGTAAATGTTAAAAATACCAAGCAATTTTAAACCTGGTTTTACTCCATTTCCCAAGTAAGCAAACAGACAAACAAGTCAAGTTTGCACCTGCAAGTGATGCAAGTCTAGCTGATCCTACAGGTAGTGCAAGACCAAGGCAACTCGTGGTAAAGGTGGCATAAGCTCTGATCACTAATCTTAATATTTATTTACCCTTAATGCCAAAACACATCTCCAAGAAGGGGATGTTTTGTATTAAAGGCAAGGGGCCACTATCCAGACCGGTTTCGACCTTTATTGAGGTCTCGTCAGTGGGAGCTAGGCTAGAAATATCAAGATTTAGTAATACAGAGCTTATATAAGTATTTTACCAGAACAAGTTGCCATAAGGTGTTTTAACCTTATTAAATAAAAATTTCTGGAGGAGATATTAATGTAGAAGATATTTTACCTTGGGTATAGTAAATGTTTGTTTGTCTGTTTCCTTACTTGGGAAATGGAGTAAAACCAGGTTTAAAACTGCTTGGTATTTTTAACATATATATATATTTACATTAACATTACTAGTACAAAAGACAGTAGTACATTTTGAAAGTTTGTGTCCCTGGACTCGCCAGCTGGTGAGTAACTGTATACTCAACAATATATATATATATATATATATATATATATATATATATATATATATATATATATATATATATATATATATATATATATATATATATATATATATATATATATTGAAGTCATTAAATCTGTATTTCTTAATATATATATAATAAAAACTTTCTAAACAAAACTTAAAGAAAAAAAGAATATGCATAATATAGCATAATAAAAGAAGCATTCTGGTGAGTGAATAAAGATTAATGTAGCAAATTATACTTCAAAAAAAAAAAAAATCAATGTTTTTGCTGTTCTTCCTGTTCTTATTATTCACCTATCTTTCTTGGAATGATTCTAACAATGGAAATATTAAAACTGGGATGTGGACAACAACATTTTTTTGGCAAGTAGGATTTTGCATAATTTGTTGAGCCCCCCCCCCCCACACACACACAAATTTCTTTTCTAAAAGAAAAGTTCTATACCTGAAAAAAAAAAAAGACATATATATTGAAATCTTGAATATGTATTTACATTTTTTTTCTTTTCATTTTCAGACAAACCCATGTTAAAAGGACATATCCTTGTAACGTTTCAAACGAGTTGTCACCTTCTTAGAATTCAATCTTATCAAAATTATTAGGTTGCCATTTCCAAAGGCTGTTCCAGACTGATGCTTTGCTCAATTGAGCTATTAATTCTTCGTAATCAAGATAGTACCTAGAAGGATATTTTCTCAAGGTAATCAGGAAGGCTATTTTCTCCAAAAGTAAATGAAAGAACATTTTTAAAGAAAGAAGTCTGCAGATTTCCCTTCGTTTGCCACTTTTCTACATCAAGCGTTTCTTCCAAGGAAACTATTTAGCCTTGAAGTTTCCGTAAACATATTTTTCATTTGTGAGACAAAATCCTTTTTCTTTTGGGAGATTTGAATAAACAAGCGCTGAAACCGGTACCTCTGGTCACCTTAATTATAGAAAAGCTCATTTCAGGGAAATCGAATACATGAGTTTTCCTCATTACAAAAAATGCACGCTTGTAAACTAAAGGAGTCATTTTTTATTATTCTCAGCTTTTCTATTGGGAAAGCTGAAAAATGAAGTATCGAAATTATAATATAATTATAATTTAGGTACTTCATTTACATTTAACCTAATAAAATATTAACATGTAATTTTAATAAAATGACAAAAAGAACCCATTTATTTTAATACAATCCAAAAAATTAACATTTATTTTATTTTTTATTGTTGCTTTATAGATTTCTTTAGTCTTTTTTCATCGTCAGTCCAGTATTCGGAAATTTATTGTCGATCCATTAACCATTAACATTACTGACTGGATGGGTGAAGCGCTAGTGCTTTTCATATTCCCCTTTATCTGTAATGAGAGTTGTTTGGGAGTGGGCGATTTGTGAGCAATTAAGCTCGCCCTCTGAGGGCAGTTGTCGATCTGTTTCGAAGATTTTCATTTATATTGTTTTCCAATTTTTAATTTCAGCGTCATTATATTTTTGTGTGCAGTTAAGTTATTTTTAGTTTACAGCGACACATAGCGATCGACAAATAGTACACAAATTTAATGTCTGTTTCTAAAGAAATACAGAGAAAAATTAAATTAGGAAAATAGGATGGATACTGAAATTCTTAAAGAAATACGTTATAAGAAATATTATGGGGAAAATATTGATCTAATAAATCAGTTATTAAGTATGTTAGATATAAGCAAAAGCTAGTACTAACTAAACTGTTAATTCAAGATTGTAAATTAGTTACAGCTAACTAGGAATGTTAAGGTTAACCAGAAAAGCTTTTATCACCATCGTCGTTGGTACTCACAGGCTTTAACTTTCCTAACCTTGATTTGGATAAGATGGGTAGATCTTATGTCTACTGAATATATTTTTCCTCTAAACTGCGTGTGTTCTCGTGGCCAATTTGTGTGTTTGCGGGATGAAAATCCCGAGTTTCCGGGAGAAAAAAATCTTATTACCCCATATGAGCCTGGAAAACTCGCCTTCAATTGAAAAATTTGTATTAAAGCTCTTCACTTCCTTAACGAGATCAGAACACTGATTTTGATCATAAATTGGAGAATTATAGACTAATCTTTTTAGTGTTATTGACAGAGCAATAGAAAAATTAATTAGGAATTGCATCCAAAATATTCTTTACATCGATCACTGCTGAGCTCGGCAGAATGATTTTCCAAGGAAAGATGATCAGTTATGACAAACCTGCTTGCTTTTTTTGTGATGAAATCATAAAGGACAATTGACCAAGGTAACGACTTTGATGTAATTTATTTGGATTTTAGAAAACTTTTGATAGTGTTCTATATACCAGCCTACTGATTAAAATGTGTCAGATAGGTATTGATGATTACTTAGTGTGAGGGACAGGAATGTGGTTGTTAGATAAATTACAGGAGGTAGTGTTTAAAGAGAGGGGGACCTTCAAAGAACCAAGTTGTTAGAAGCGGGGTACTACATGGTTTGGTGTTAGAACCTTTGTAGTTTAATATATCCATAAATGATTTAGGTTCATATATTAAAAGTTCTCTTTTTGCTGATAATAAATCTGAGCAGAGCTCAATTGATCGGATGACCTAAGTTCCTTACAGGAGGATCTTATAAGAATGCAAGAGTTGACAGAGAAGTAGGGCTTAAATTTAACGTGAACAAATCCAAGTACGAGTATAATCGATTCAGTATAAAGATAATATTAGATGGATATAAATTGAATGGATAGGCTTTAGAAACAGTTAGGAAATATAAGATTTGGATATTTTTGTTGATAAGGAATTCAAATTTAGGAATCCCAACTAGTAAAGCTCAAGATATTGTAGAATTAATTAAAAGGAGTTTTATTTGTAGGGAAAAGAAAATAATGCTACTGTTATACAAGTCTTTATTAATCCATTATTGGATTATGATTCCCAGCTTTATTCACCAAGTGAATAAAGCTGGGAATTTTTAGTTGATGTCAACAACTTTATTTTTAGTTGATGTCAAGAAAATCGAGAATACTCAGAGAAGACTGTCTAAGTGTGCAATAGAAATATATCCTGATAGTTAAAAGAATTGGTTATCTATTTTAATTTGACAATTTATCTAACGGGAAACGAAAAGGATAAGTAATTAAAGTTTGGAAATTAGTTCAGAGTGTACATAAGAGAGAGAGAGAGAGAGAGAGAGAGAGAGACAGCTGAATTATTACTGGCTATTAACTTAGCCAGTAATTCAATTATTAATAATTAGCGATTTAATTAACAATGCCATAAATTAATTGTGATTTAATGAATACTTTAAAACGTAAATTAGTAAATAACCATTACTCATTATCAGTGGCGCACCTAGGGGGACAAGGGGACCTGTTCCCCCAAAGAAAAAGGAAAAAAACACTAGAAAATGTTCCAAAAATCTTTTCCTAATTAAAATTATTATTATTTTTTATTTATGTTGTGTCGTGTCTTCTATTTCTATACTACTTATGAATTAGCGATCATTGCAGATGTTCAGTCATAGGTCGTATGCAATGAGTAGTTCGTGTTCTCAAATCGTCTGCTGAACTCCCCCCCCCCAAGATTAAATCCTGAGTGCGCTACTGCTCATTATTGTTTATTATTAAGAATAATAACTTGAGGATAAACTATGATATGCGTACATAGCTTTGACGTGAAATGCATGATAGTAGCTTAACAGCAAAAAGAAGTAAAACCTGATGACATTCTAGTTAGTCACTGACTGAATTAATTTTTTATCGCTCTTTTATCTTTTCGGTTTCCAAATTTATCGATTTTTGAAAACAGAAAAACATTATCTTCTCATGGAAAAAAATTAATTTACTAGCAACCCAGAAAAATCGACTGTAGAATGCATGATGCTACATACACGCACACTGATATATCATTTAGGATTAGGAATATCAGATGGCAGCACTTGTCTGTCGCATTCTCGTGTCTACAAGTGTTAATTATAAAGGTCTTTAATTCTGACTATTGCAAAGATAGTACCAGTCCTAACCAATTTTTTTTTAAAAAAGTACCTCTTTGGAATAAGAAAGGCAAATGAATCTTTCTTTTGTTCTACAGTTATACACCTAGCTTAATTATATCTGTTGACTGGCAGCCCGACGTCCTTATTTTCAAATAAGTAGCCCTATAATACAGTTCGTTTGAAAATAGAACATGCATCCATCCACTGTGCTCCTCATGTTGATAAATGTTAAAAGATGAAATATACACTTCACTTTCCCATAAACAAAACATTGTTACTATGGAAAACGTAGCATCCTCTCAAAACGAAAATAGGTTGGTCGATTGGTAGAGCCTCTGCTACTAATGGCTCAGTTAAGTAAGTTTGAACGCAGTCAGTAGTTGGAAGGAGTCCAATCGTTCGACGCTGTTGGCACACTCTCACTCGATAAGTCTTTGGACTCCCTAGAGGTGTCAAATAATAATAATAGAGCAACCCCCCCCCCAAAAAAAAACATTGTGAGTTGACAAATCATAGTAGCGATTGCGATAGCAGATATTGGGCACACATAACCTTAAAATATCGCCGATTTTTATTTTATTTTATTTATTTTCAATTTAAAAGTAACATTTGTGGTATAAGTTGGACTTGAACGCAGGACATTTGGAAATGGCGGGTAAGCATTTCCCATTCAGCCAAACACGCCTATTTCATTATTAACGAGGCAGATCAAACCTACTGTACTCATAAAAACGTCATATCGCATTCGTTTTCACAAGCAGATCAGAGTTTTATCACAGGCAATCGTTGACTTATTCTCAATAAGGAACGTGATTCGAGCAAGAGGTACATAGCTCGCACTTATGAAAAGATGTGGCACTTGGCTGGTCTGAAGGCAACAAAATTTGACATACACTTGAAAAAAAAAAAGGTTACAGGGCAATCAGTATTATCTGGACCTTGAATATACTTCATACGACAACAATGATCATCATAAACAAAATGCGAATTATGGAGAATATTAATCAAGTGCACACAATGGTGATAACCAATCAGCGAGTAAGGCTTATCTAACTATAGAAACTTTTGACGATTTGGATTCAGGATCGCATTTAACGTCATACGCCTTTGAGCGAATAATTCAAGAAAAAACAAACTGTATTTTTAAACATTTCAAACACGAGATATCGGAATAGTCTTCTGAAGATTCTCTTCAGAACTCAGGAAGTGTTCTGAAGAGAATCTTTTAACGCTAATAGAGGTGAATATGTTAGATTTTAAGTGAGAGTCAATGTATATAACATCAAAGTGAGTGGTGAATCCCCTAGTTCAGACAAAGAGGTAGTTCGTACTTTACCAGGTCAAAAAAACATCCAAAGATATACTTATTCTTTTTGCTTGGATCCAATGATTTTAAACTAAAACCCTTACTTGCGTACCATTCCATAAAGCATAAGTCTTTCAAAGGTTATTAAAAAGTAATCCATTTCCGTTGTTTAGGAGTCGAATGTAAAGGTTTGGAAGATTACGCGAAGCATTTTTCAGAACTCATTTGACAGTAAATTTGTTCCATCTATAAGGATTATTGCCGAGAAAATAATCTTTCATCTAAAGCATTATTAATCCTTGATGTCTGACAACCAGTATTCATTCATTTACACTCGAACATTAGAGTGGTGTATTCCCCCCCCCCCCCCACACACACAAACACACACACACACACACACACACACACACACACACACACACACACACACACACACACACACACACACACACACACACACACACACACACACACACACTAATTGATCATAAGTTAGGGCCTCTTTTAAAGCTTATTATCCCAGATGAACATTTGACCATGCATGCAAACTCTCAGAGAATTTTAAAAATATTTTAATATATATGATGCAATAAAAAATGATTACTTTTGTAGTGAGTGAAGAAATTAATTTGATTTGTATGTGGAGATAAGTATACCGAGAGTTTGGTTCTGACTCCAAGACTTTTCAAGAAATGTTTCAATAATGACAAAAGAAAATGTTATAGAAATATAAAAAGAAAAAAAAAAACTACCATGAAAATTACAAAAGAGGATGTGAATGATTTATTTGCATCAGATTCCAAGAAAGTTTCTTGTTTCTACAGAAAGATCCTGGCTATGAAAACAGCACCAGGAAGAAAAATCTATTCAACAGGAAGATATCCAACGAAATTTTTTCGTTGGATATCTTCCTGTTGAATAAATTTGTAACAATAACGCTACTAGAATGCTTGTTTGACAGTCCATTTAAACAAGCCAAATTATAAACTAAATTTGAGGTTGGTAATTTTGTTCCATATCTATTTTTTTTTCTTTCTTTTTTAAATATTAGCCAAAAGATGCTTTAATATAAATAATGTACTCAGAATAGAAATCTGTTTTTCTCATCTAACAAAAATAACAGCTCGTGAAATGTACGCATTAATACAGGAACGTAACTTCAATTTTTTAACTTGCCAGTGAAAGGAAAATAGTGTTCGACTCACGACGTTTTGGCAATAGACTTGACTTTCAAGAACAAATATCAAGCGTTACTTCAAAGCCTCCAGAGTCAAAAGACCGAACGAAAGATCGAACACTCACAGACCACAATAACTATCCTGTTTTGCCTTGAAAATATTCTACTCACTGACCACTCGACTCGCTGTAAAGAACCTCCTTTTCACCTCCTTACATGAATTTTTGTACACTGAATTTCCATTGAATTTTTCAATGGAAATCTATCGTTCTCCCATCACCATTATCCTGTGCAATTCCTCTATATCTATCTGATAGACCATCTCAAAAATTTATATGTCTCAATCATGCCACTTCTCCTAGCAACTAATTTCTGTAGACATTCATCAATTTTTCCTCTTGCTCAACATACCTGAGCCCGGAGAATGACTAATTTATTCGCCTACGCAATTTCTCCAATGCTTCCTTATCGCTGATACAATGCCATGATTCATCCATTTCATTCCTATTTTACTTATCATCCTAACCTTAGGAATACAATTCGATATTGCTGTAAATAACTAATTTCGGACAAAGTCCCAACAATGCTAATGTCCTGTATAACTAAGATGAAAAGCCAAACGGCTATTTTTTCTGGCGAGGTTGATCAGTTAAGGGGATAAAAATTGTTTCGCTTACTGGCTGAAAAAAACAATAAGGGATTTTTATCCCCTTAAATGCTAATGTCCATTTCAATTGATCAAGCCACTGCACATCACCAGTCTGTTACCTTAATTTATTGTAGTCTCCAGTTTTATAATTCCGCACACTTCTTTTGTTTCGTGAAGCTTATCCTCCCTAGTCACTCTCTACATCAGAACCACATTATCACTTTCTCCAGCTGGTGACATCGTAGTGATCTGTTATCACTAAATGAGATGATATTATTAAAGTCCTCATTGGTGTCCCACGCGTTGCTTCAACTACATGTAGTTGTCTCTGAGTACCTCAAAAAAAAAAAAAAGCAATCTCCTTAATCACACATATTGTTTCTTGCTTCCAGCCTATATTTTCATAGTTAAACTCACCCATTATTATTGCCCTTCTATCTCTCGCCAGTCATCTGTTAATTATTTCAGAATCGTTTCCTTCTACACTTCCAATCCTGTAACAACATTTCACTAGATATCGCCTACTGCCTTTTTCAAGTTCCACATGAAGTGGACATAACTCTTCTGAGATCATCAGCAATACCCTACCTCCTCTTTTATCTTTACTGTCTTTTCGAAAAATGCTATAGCCATCAAAACCATATAACCATAAAATTTTAATCTGTGTTATAATTAAATATTATAGATGGACTTGGACTCTCTGGAGGGAGTCCAAGGACTCATCGTGGGAGGGCACACTACTCTACTGCGATAAATACATCTCATCCTCTCCACTACTACTTAATTCTTCAACTACGACACTACTACCATCCACGCCGTCTATCGCCCATTTATTTATTTATTTATTTATTTTATTTGTCAATTTTTATTTATATTATTTAATTATTTTATTTGTTTCTTTTTTATTTATTCATATTTTATTTATATTATTTATTTATTTATTTATTCTTTCTTTATTTATTATTTATTTATTGTTATTTATCAAAAACCTCAGTACATTTTTTGTTCGTATTTGTTTGGAGGGAAAACCTGCGCGGTTAGCCTAGTGGCTTTGCGCTTCGCAACCATATGCCCGGGGAAGGAGTGTCCCAGATTCGATTCCCGTTGTAGACGTGAGGAATTTGAGGATCTTCCTCAGGCATAGCCAAGTTAGCCGGTCTTGGGCGCGGTCAGTAGGGTTTTTTCCGCCAGTTTATCTGGCGTTTTTCATCCCGCAAACAGGCAACCGGCCCCATGAACATAAGTCTCTACAGTCAAAAATATATCCCCCCCCCCCCAGCGGCAGACCAGGCGACGGGTCGGTTGGGAGTAGTACTAACAAGAAGTCGCATCTAAAAAAAAAAAAAAAAAGTAACACGCGGACCCTGCATGGGAAGCGGGAATAACGCGTAGTAGAAGAAGAAGATTTGTTTGGAGGGAAAACACGATCTTCTGAAACCATCGCCGAATAAAACCACGGATTTTATTGGAGAACAATGATCGCAGTGTGCTTGGTCTGTTAAAATTAAGGGAAGGCAGTGCACCAAATTACAGTAAAACAGTTACCAGTAACTTATGATTTAAAATTTTTGTCCAAAGCTGTCGATTGGTTAAAAAACATGTATTGGATAGGACTTTATTTTTTACTTCCTTATTTACAATGAGAGGGTAAAAACCTAAGCAGCATAAACAAACTGAAATAGTCACAAGGTTTGTCGTGTTCATGTACGTATATCAGTATGTATACATGAATAACATAGTTTATCTGCATTGAGAAACAATAATACCGAGAAAATGTAATAACGCATTTTCCTAAAGAAACACACCCATACCCACACCCACCCACCCACACACACACACACACAATAAATATATAAATCAATCAAACTTTGTAAAACAGTACAAGCAAAAGCCTAAGCTTTATGGCCTATAACAGTTTAGCGCCTAAAGCCTTAAGCCTTTGCTCTTACTCAGTTAGTACTTATTTAAGTGTTTACTTTAACTGCTGTAATCGATAATGTAACTAATCAGTTTTTAAAAATCAAATAGTAAAGTTGTGTTATTTTGTTTGCATGCTTCTAGGTGTTTGTTTATACTGTTGATTACTCAACCATGTCTCTGTCATGTGATAGTGTTACAAGAAAAAAGCTGCATTTGACCGCGCGCCAGAGGGGAAGAGGGAAAAAAATGTCATACGACACAATTTTCTTCCTGAATAGGTGGTTACTAGTTCTTTCAAGGATATTTAATAAAACTGAAGTATAAAGCAATAAACGCATATTAGCCAAACATGGCTGAAATACAAAAACATGCTTATCGACAGTAAGTAAATAAAAATGAAATAAACTGTCAAGGTTTGCAGTAAAATTATTTTAATTACAAAATCGGAGAGCTCCAATGAAACACTTGCTACTATTGCAGAACCTAGCACAAATCATAGTATTTGGCAATAATGTTCATGTTGTTACATCAATATATAAATATATTTTTACTTCATTTATTAAATATAAAATATATAAAAATCAAGTGGATATTAGATCCAGCATTATTTCAAATCCGAATGTAGAAACTATGAAAGTTTCGTAAAAATAAGTTGACCAGAGAGTTTAAGCGAATACGTCCGCCGGCATTCACGAGTCGCCCTAGCACGGAACCACTTGAGAAAACATGCACGCTGCCAGGCGTCCATATATTTGCATTCTAATTTTGTCAATTTTTTAAGGCGAATATATAGACACCTCTTGGCATTGTGCATGTTTTCTAAAGTGGTCCGCTCTAGGACTCGTAAATGCCGGCGGGAATATTCCCGTAAGCTCTCTGGTAAACTCATTTTTACGAAACTCATTGTTTCTACATTTGGCTTTGAAATAATGCTGGATCTAATATCCACTTGATTATTACAATTTCTGCACCGCCGAACTAAAGCCTTTTTATTCCTCTATAGGGAGTAGGTGAGGCCGTTTTATCCCTATCTAACTTTTTGGAGACTGAGTGGGCAGTTCAATCTCCACTGGTATACCCGATCAGAGATAGCTGACCCAAGGCTATCATTAATTAAGCGGCACGCAGTGAAGAGGCGACTCAACAAGTGCCGCCAACTCGTGGTCCCTGACCCTAATACAATGTATTTAATGACTGAAAGAGTCTAGGTTCTACCGTCGATTTTCTTGCGTTTACAGGATGAAAAACCGAGTTTCTGGGAGAAAACAACCCGCTTGCCCGTGCCAGAGATCGACTAACTCGGGAACCGGTCGAAAAAAGGCTTAGGAAAATTTCCTCTAGTCACCGACTAGATTCGAAAGCAAGTCCTCCTTTGTGCAGTCAAGCACTGTAGTGTGCAAACTCCACATCCACTGAGCTACACAGGCTAAGGCTCTTTATTTTAGTAAATAAATATATAAGATGTGTGTGTTTTGCTTCCCAAAATTAAGTGAAGGATTTTATTTAATTTCTGTAAATGATAGCTGTAAAATAAAATTAATTTTAGTTTAGTATTATTTTCTATATTCATGCAAAATGATAAACATAACACATAGGAATGAAATTCTCTCACCTGATAAGCACATAACTGTTTTTTTTTAACATTAATTATTCACTAGAAGTTGCATATCTATTTCACATATTACTTTGGGATTAGAATGGCTAGAAAAGATTATATAATTCAGAAAAAATCATGCCCTAGAGACCAAAGATGGAATATGGTCTTTTGGCTGTTTAGCTAATTTGTACTGGTAAAAAGCCAAAGTGTCCTGAAGGAAAAACCATTCATTTCTTTATGAGATTGGCTCATTCACCTTCAGCTGAAAAGCCTTTATAAAGGTTCTTCGCATACTAGATGGTATTCAAACGCATGCCACTCCAAAAGAAGACATCGTTGATATCTTCTCCTTCGAAAGCAGTTACATCCTTTCACTGAACAATCAAAAATCACGTATTTACTAAGGCTAACTAAAAAAACATCTGTATGCCCACAGTTTCCAATTATAAGTTGAAGATCAGAGCGGAGACGTTAAAAAGAAAAAAGAAAATCCTTCCCAGTGATTTTTTTTTCTTCAGGAGAGACAGAGAGAGAGAGAGAGAGAGAGAGAGAGAGAGAGAAGTGCTTTTCATTGAAAGATCTTTCCAGTGGTTAATCTAAGAGATTTCTCCCGAAAGCTATTCCTTGGTATTATCGTATGAACATAGTTATTGAGATTAGCGATTTGAAATGTAGCATGTTCAAGTAGCCCGACATATTCATAGTAAATCAAAGCATCACTAGCAATTCAGCAAGCAACTATGCAGTCAGAAGTGTCATATTTCGTACATAATTATTCAAAATTTAATGTTAATATGAATATACATTTTGTATTGAGGATTTGATGAAAACTCAACTGCTATCACTGAGAAAAATGCTATCTAGAATCCTTCATTTCATTTTTTCAGTAATAGCAATTGCGTTTCCATCAGAACCTATATATATAAACTATATAGCGCCTTATTTCAGAATATGTCATGGACTGTTGAATTGTTGGCGTGACAGAATGCAGAAGAAGGCAGTATTCAAATATCACAATGCTGGATTGACCTACTACTCAAAGAATTCCTTCACTTTCGAAGTTCTGTGTATATGCCTCTGAAAAATGTTACTCAGTGAATGACTGTATCAATACAGGGTATTGATAATCCTTCACTGTGAATTCAACCTCATTACATTCGAGTACACTGTTGGATTCTTAGTTAAGGAATAAATGTACAGTGCTTACAGAAAACTATGAGTAGAGGCATTTCAGTATGGTTTATGTTCACTTCAAACTGCGATACAGCTCTCACAACGTCGTACCATACGCATCATCAAGTGATTCAGGAGCTTCTGAGGCAAACTAGACAACTCCTCCTTCAGAGCAAGGAGTACATTAGCCCACTAGTGTCTTGTCTAGTTTTTAAGGATACAACATCAGTGAAAACGTCCTCTAAATGAGCTGTGGATAAAGTGACGCAGACTGCAGGCCTGAGAGTGTATATAGACCTACTTTCTCAGTAGGTCTATTTACAGTTTGTCGAGATACTCGTATACGCCTACTTGTGCTTCAATAGATGCAAGCTGACCTGCTGTAGCATCGATTACATTTTGCTGTTATAACCAAAACTCTGCTTTCATGCTCCGTAGTAGATCGATGGCGACCTCTTAGAAAACGTCTGGAACAAGTTCCATTGGTTTGAAACGCTGCCCAGAGTCTGGATACAACGCCCAGTGAGATTCCAAACTCTCTGGTAATATCAGTACTTCTGCAGCCTTCTTCAAGCTTTCCACGAATTCTTTCTGCGTAAAATCATCTAGATGATGTTTTTGAGACATTACAAGACATTCAACTTTATTCCCTCACGAAAAGAGCTTTCTTCAACACAATTCGTTTAGCGCACCCTTTTGCCTTCTATCCTACTGAGAGCTACCATGTGACCCTCCTCGCGCAATTCGAAAATTTGAATGTGTATGTGCTTTCCAGTCGAAATCGTCAATTATACAAATTGCCACAAGCCGATTTGCTGAATTTGGGGATGCAATCTGCAGAAATAGTATTCGTCTTTAGGTTTGGACACCGGTGTATTTCTGCAATTGACACATATACTGATAAAAATCATTAAAGCAATTCAAAAAATGATAATCAGAAAAAATCCAGATATTTGTTTATTATAAGATTGAGGAGGGTTGTGAAATATATAAATCGCAGGAAGCTCACGTTTTAGCAGTTGGCTCATACAATATAATAATGTTACGACCGCATCGGATAAAGGGAATGGATAAACTATTCTGATACTGTTACACTTTTCAAAGGAATTTGATAAGATATCACATGAAAAGCTGTTGCATAAAGTGAAGAATATGGGATCGGAATATAAACTAATGACTTGAATAAGTGGATGGCTGAGCGATAGGTATTAGAAAGTGGTATATGGTGGCTGTGTCTTCCAGATTTAAAGTGACCAGTGTTGTTCTGCAAGGACCAGTCCTTGTACCACTATAGTTCAATGTATACATTAATGATATTGGGAAGGACATGAGAGAAGATATTCGGTTGTTTCCTGCTGATTCAAGGATAGGTAGTGCAACTATGGATGCTACCGATATGCAGCACTTACAGAATGATTTGAATAACTTGAAACGGAGGGCATATTTGGGAATTCAATGTTAGTAAGCACAAAGTTATGCACATTTGCAAGATGAGATTTCTAATGGCATATTATATTGATGGGATTATGCTTGAAAAACTCACGAGGATAGAGATTTGGAGTTATGGTAGATAAACAGTTGAAGTTCAAAGATCATGCATAGCAAAAATTGTTAATACCACTCAGGGAATAATTGCAGTGTTGAACATTCATATGTAAAGATAAGAAATAATTTTGCCTTTTTACAAGGCCACAAGGCCTTGATAAAACTGCACTGGACCATAGTGTGCATTGGTCTTCTGGATTCGGGGAATAAAGAAGCTATGGAAAGTGCGCAAAGAAGAGTAACAAAAATGATTTCGGGACTATCGATGTGTGAATGGTGAGAGTATGTGGACAGCAGACAATTTTATACACGAGAAGCAGGTGAGATATGATGGAGTTCTATAAATTTCTGAAAGGGTATTATATGTAATCAACTGATTAAATTTTTTGTTATATGGAAGGTGAGGAGACGACAAGGGGACATCAATGGAAGTTAAGCTTGTGTGCAGTTAAGAAGTGAGAACTAAATTTTCTCTTATAGAGTACTAAGAGGAACAATTTGCCTGTTGAAATGATAGGTACATCCAGTCTGAAAGAGTTGAATAGAAGGTATAACATGTAGTGTGTGGATGATTTTTGGTCTCCCTTGATGAATCCTTGATTCCCTGGAGGTATTTGCTAATAATAATAATAATAATAATAATAATAATAATAATAATAATAATAATAATAATAATAAAGGCAGTGGTTGTTTCAATTTACTGCCGTAGCAGCTAAGGCTATCAGATCAGCATAATATGCCTGCCAATTGCATGAGTTCTATGAACTTCCTCAATGTCTGATTGGTTGCTGATGTATCGGAAATTGCATTTTTAGTGCAACTTTTCATTAAATTTCTAGTATGCTTTTGTGATAAAAATGGATGAAAACTGTAGGGTTGTGTGTGTGTCCTTTTATATTCTCAGCATGAGTTTTCTTAAGAAACTTTTTAAAATAAAGAACATTTAATACTTTTCCAGATAAATGGAATTTGGCTTCCAAAAAAATATCATCAGAGGTTCGATTCTAGCCTCGGACTGAAGGAAATATTTCTAAGCCCTTCTTCGCCGATTCTCCGTTACTCAGTGAGGTATGAATGGTGGAGACGGTTATCTATGATCCTCAGGAAGTTAGAGTAAATGAAGCTTCGCCTGCTGCCTTTGGAAATAAAAGGGGTTCGGTTTCTTAAATAGTTTCATATTTTTTTCTGTAGGATGCTTGCACGAATTTAGGTGTGCAACAGGTTGATGATTTCCAAATTTGATTCTGGTCGCCGAGTGTGTGTGTGTGTGTGTGTGTGTGTGTGTGTGTGTGTGTGTGTGTGTGTGTGTGTGTGTGTGTGTGTGTGTGTGTGTGTGTGTGTGTGTGTGTGTGTGTGTGTGTGTGTGTGTGTGTGTGTGTGTGCGTGCTTGCGCGCCCGTGCGTGTGTGTGTGTTTTCCAGCCGATTTCAGAGTTTGTCGCGTTGGTTTAAAAACCGCTCTCCGCTCGATAAAATCGATCGTGAGATACAGAAGAATAACTACACAACTATAATCACTGCAATGACTCGCTTATTATTTATTAATGCAAAATTCGGCTGCCTTTGCTTTGTCATAAAACATAGATCTTGCTTTCGCCATTACAGACAAATATTAAAACGACTGCTATCAAGCTTTTTTTTTACCCGTTTTCACACTCTTAACAAAAATCTTTATTTGACTTCTTGTCCAAAATATTTCCTTCATCACTAATTTTTTTTTTTTTTTGGGGGGGGGGGGGAGTTTAATTTTATTAAAATAATACGGCGAATAGATGTCGCTGTGAAAGCTTTTACTTTGGCTGTCCAATATTTTGAAGTGGGCGCGAAATTTAATCTACCACCGCTTACCGTTTGGTGTTATGTTTCGGTATGTAGGAAGGCGGGGTTAGTGCTCTTAGAAAGGGCGAGGCATTCGTAAGTATTATTTATAAAACTTAAGTGTAGTTTGTTTAATATGTATAAGTACGATATTTATAAAATATTAAGCGTTGTTTAGTGTACTTTTTCATTTTCATAAATTTCTGATCATTCTTTAAATAATTTGTAAAAATTTTAAGCACTGCGCTTGTATACAAATCGTACTTTCTACAATGCAAAAAAAAAAAAAAAAAAAAAAAAAAAACTGCTATCATAAGAACATAATTCTTCCAGTTCTTATGGTAGTATGTGTTTTCATCACACAAAACAAGCAACTCTCCAGAAGAAAGTATGCAATTAATAGACATATGGTAGCTTCATACCCGTAGTAGCTTTGGCTATGATTAAAAAAAAAAAAAAAAAAAAAAGCAGCTTTGCTGTTCTGCAATCACCAAATCGCTGTTATAACAGAAATTGCAAACACAGTCAGGTCTAAACCTTAAACAGTCTTTTGTGTGAAGTTAATTTCTTGGATGACAGTCTTAAGAAGAATATTTGCATGCAGTCTGACAAACCTAGCCTTTATGGACCTCCTGATGTGCAAAGTAGACATTTCACTGCATCCTGTTGGAGGCTTGTTGATCATCTCTAAATTGTCAAAACAGTAACTGTTGCTTTATTCACCTTCACTGGGAAGTCTCCTTTTATCAAAAATTATGGATTATATATATATATATATACATAAAGTATAATTTTCATCTTGGTCATCATTCTGATCTTCATCTTGTAAAATCTGAATCAATTTACAAATTTGATTCAGATTAAATGGTAATTACTAATTACAATTCTAGCAGTTAGCCCACATTAAAGATTTTTCTCATGACATCGCATGTTTAGTTTGTAATTAATTCCAGATAGTTCACTTGTCAGAATAAGTTTTAAATAAATTGGGGATATGCCAGCTATTTTATAAAAAATTTCAAAATTTCCTCAGTATACAGTTGGTCTTACACCTATCTTGCTAAGATATGCAGATGACATTTTTTTTGCTTTTTAGTCTTGCTCTGATAGAGAATTAGGCCCATTTTCAGAAAATCAGTACATTCATTTCAGTTTATTCTAGAAGTCAAACCAAATAACTTCCATTTCTGGTCTTTCTTTAATCTTAAGACAACTAAATATCACCTCCAATTTTCCACACACAAGGCGATTTGTGGGTCATTATATCTGTCTTATCACTGTTGTCAGAATAAAGTCAGGCTCAGATAAAACAGTAAATAACTAGGCTTATGTCTCCTATGTTTCTTAGATTTTTTGTCCATTGTCTGTTGTACAGGCTTGCATAGTCTAATAAGTAAGAGTGATGTCTTGCTCTGTTAAGGCTAGGACAACATGACATATCCCTATTGTTAGTTAAAAAAATTTAATCAGAAAACATGAAACTACTTTTTCACTTCTTAACAAATATAAAAATATGCAATTTTTTTTAATGTAACTGTGACATGAGGATATTTGGATATTTTCAAATAGTGATTTAGTCAGTCTCATATGTAGGTAGAGAATTTTTTTCTCCTGGAAACAGGTTTTTCATCATAGATACACAGTGAAGTGTGGGTCTGTGCATAAACATAAATTAGGAACTTCCACTCATGAAAGATTGTAAACATAACAGTAAATGAGTATCTTGGGTTAGCTAAGGATTTTTGAACATTTTTTATTAATTTTATATATATATTTTTATGTATTTATATTTTTACGTTATACAGAAACCCTGCTCTTGATAACAAACAGAACTTTTTTCCAGTGTCACTTCAGGCCTTCAATGAGAAGGGTGGCAAAATTCATCTCCCACCTTCACAAAAATCCATACTGACAAGATCCAAATCTATAGCCTGTTGGTCTGCTCAGTAAATTGCTATCCTTCAGTCTATCTGCTACCCTTTAATTGGATAGCATCTTTCTCTCTGGTTATTCACTGCATGTCGTGATGAACGACTTTCTTTGAGCTTTGTTACCAATGCAGTGCCTCAGGGCTCTGTTCTATCACCTGTCGTCGCTCTTATTCATAAAAGTCCTACTGTCACTCACCTCTAATACTATCCACAGATGATAATAACATGTCTTAACACAGTAAGCAGGCGATGTATCGTATCGTGGCGCCTTCTTCAAGGGGTGTTGAAGTGAGTAGAAAAAAAAATAAAATAAAACACATTTTAATATTAGCCTTTATTAAATATGGGTGCTCAACTTAAAATTGCATCAGGGCACCAGGTCCCCTAGAGCTGGCATTGATCATGGGGAAGAGATTTTGACAAAAAAAAAAATGAGTTCAAAATATGACCAATAAGGAATATATGGCAATATGAGTGAGATAGTGAATTTTGCATATCAAGTGAGCTATAAGGTGGTATGAACGAAGGAGCAAGACTGACTCTACCATCATTCAACTTGTGTGATGGATTTTACTTTGCAATATGCCTTGCTTGTGATGTGTTTTTGTAGGAATGGGGAAAATGCTGCAGCACTTCATGAGTTCAGATGCTTATTGACTTTGTGAAAAGGGCCAGTGACGCTAAATTCAGTGTGATGCATGGTTCATCTATTTGAAGAGATAGGCAGTCTGCCAGATGGCATAAATCTGAAATTCTGCAAATGATTGAAGATGTTGCCATTTTAGTTGTTGAGCCTTTTAAATGAGAATGCTTTAGTTTCATGTGATAAAGAACTTATGCTGTAGTCCATATGCTGTAGCAAGACAAATTCACCATACATAAAGGTATGGAGAACTGCTTAAAGCATTGCAGTGCCACATGTATAAACTCAGCCACAGCTAAGAGTTGCAAACAGGAGATGTCAGCATCTGAGAAAACGTTTTCATTGACATTTCTTTGTATCCATGGAGGTGGTAAAGATTGGTCTTGGAACATCCTATAGGTATAAATTATTATTATTATTACCCCAAGACATCATGGAGTCAAAAACTTATCTGGGAGGTCCTTTTATCACACACATCTCATCATACCGTGTCTTAAACACACTCAAACTCCTTGCAGACACCACACTCTTAGGCAAGGCATTCCAATCATTCACAACTCTGCACGAAAAAAACCTGCCTCTCACTCCCCTACTCACACCCTCTTTATACAGTTTTCAGGGATGACCTCTGGTTCTCCCTTGATCTCCTACTATTCTCTGTAGAACTTCTCCACCATTGTTCCTATAACAACCCCTTACCAACTTGTAGGTCTCTATCATATCTCCCCTCATATCTCTCCTGGTGGACAGGAGGAATCCTGTCCACCAGACTGAGGAAATTACATCTTCTTTCCATAGGTCAGAAACTACCTTAGTCGGTCGCTTTTGGACCCTTTCCGACATCTCTTCATACTTCTGAAAACCCGGTGACCAAATCTGGGCACAATAGTCCACATGTGGCCTAATCAAAGCCTTTCAATCTCCCTACTTCTACACATCAGTATCCTCCGCATCATTCCCAGAAGCCTTTGTGTTGTCTTCACAATTTTGGCGATGTGTCCCCTAAATTTTAGATCTTTATTCACTATCACCCCCAGATCTCTTATTTCCTCTACCTCTAACAATATATTCTCACCAAGCATAAATTCTGCATCCCATCTTTGTTTTCCAAATTTTAAAGCCTTACATTTTGCAACATTGAACTCACATCCCCATTTTCTTCTTTATGAAACAGTAAATACTTTTAACTGCTGCATCTGGGATACAGAGAAGCCTTGTCCATTTCAACAAGCTCCCTTACATTTGTTAAAGGTTATAGCATGGATAGGAATTACAGCTAAGTTCTTTATCAGGCATTTTTCTTTTAAGAAATCCATCATACTGGACCTGTGACCTGGTATGGTCTTGGCTGCACATTATTGGGATGTGTTGAGCAGTTTTGTCATCCTGTAACTGCAGCAAAGAGGATTCTTAATTTCTTAAGAGAATTCGTAATGCAATGGCCATTTCATAGAAAAGCTTGTTTTCTATGAAATGGCCATTGTATTTAACAGACTTTAATTCACTATGACTTTAGCTTTTGGGGCTATCTCAAAAGCGTAGTATATTGGGACAAAGTTCTTTACCTGGCAGATTGGAAAGGAAATTGCACATCATGTGCAAAACCTTTTGACAGATCAGTTGCATTCTAATGTGGACAGTGCTGTATGACAATATCAACTTTTGATCCTACACAAAGCTCAACACATTGAATGCCACCTCCATTGATCATCCAGACCTTGCAGCATGTCAGCTCTATATATGTTATTTTTGTACACATTATTTTATGAAATGAATGAAATAAACATCAAATAATTTTGTCATTGGCTGAATCACAATCACATGCCATCTGGTCACATTAATCTGATTTTCTCCTGCTGACAGTGCCATATTTCCCATATTGGCAATTAAAATTTTTTTTTTTGTCAAAATCTCTACCTGATTATCTGGTTAGAGTACCCCCATCAACTTTGAGTGTATTTCATCTACTGGTTCTCTACAGATAGTTCTGAATAGCCATACTTAATTTGAAACACTTGGTATGTATTATTGTGGTTTGTAGGTAGTCCCTCTCAGTGAGTCCTCTGACTTCATGGAGGACTGTAACTAATTCTCATTTTTATGAAAGGTTCCATCCCTCATTCTCTTTATTTAAAAAAAGTTTGATTATTTGCAATTATGTAAATGATACTGTGGACCCAACATGCCCACATAGGTTAAAAATACTGTTCTTCATACTGTATCTGTTCATATTCTCTTGATATAAAGAAATTATATCAAGTTTAAAAAAAAATACTTCTTGATATTTTTAGCAGGTAATTAAATGTGCATGTGCGATCTTAAAATAAAATCTCCAAAAGATTATTCTACTTTCCAGTGCTCTTAAAATTAAATGCAAGCAAATGAATTTAATGTTAGTGCTTTTTTAAATGTTAGATTGAAAAGATGCACTTCTGTGTGTGTGTATATATATATATATATATATATATATATTTTTTTTTTTTTTTTTGTTTGTTTTTCAGTTTAAATGCTTTAAGTATCTAATAGCAAAATGTTTTCCATTGTCTGATACCAAGTCTATGCTTATATGAAAAATGGCTCAAAAAAATAAATTAGGTAAGTGGAATTTTCTTTTTTCAGAGTTAAGTAATCTGGAAACTACTCTGGAGACCAAACATGATAATTTGTTTTATTTTACCATGTTACCAAGCTGGATAATGACCTCACACTGGATGATTGAGTCATCAGCCATTTAATATAACATTCAATTACTATTAGCGTATACAGTGGAACTCGGTGGTCGAACATAATTCGTTCCTAAAGGCTGTTCGGAAACTAATTCGTTTGAAAACCGAAACCATTCTCCGTAGGAATTAATGTAAAATGGATTAATTCGTTCCCGAACCCCAGATGATTAAAATCGTATACATAAACAATGAAAATACATAGAATTTTACACAAAAAAATAAATACAATAAATAGATAAAATATAGACGAAAATTGGTCGCCTCTATATTTTTGAGTATTGTACAGATGGTTGATTTCGTAATACCAAACTGCATAGCAAGATCCGAGACACGAATGCCATTTTCATGTTTGGATATGATTTTTTTTTCACCTCTATCATGTTTCTAACAACTTTTTGCTTTGCTGCTATCACTATCCTTCTTTGGCCCCCATTTGGCTTAAATTCAAGCAGGTGTCTGCACTGAGCAGAGGCTACGGTGTAGCTGACGCTCCCCCACCGTAATCTCATCTCAGCCTAGGGAGCACCTGATTGCTGGTTTGCCTGTTCGAGAACCGAGAGTCTGTTCGGAAAATATATTTGGGAACCGAATTGTTCGAGATGAGTCATTTGACAACCGAGGTTCCGCTGTATGGTGTGTGTATATATATATATATATATATATATATATATATATATATATATTTTTTTTTTTTTTTTTTTTTTCAGTCTCACACATAAGATTTCAGAATCTGTTGCATGTTAATGTTCAGTGTCTAAAAATGAAGTGAACATTGTTGTTTATATTCATATTTTTTTTATAAACACATCTGACTTTGCTTGTATTTCATGCATAGACATAATCTTGAGTAAAGGAGGAATAAATTTATTGTAAAAGAATTAGTTTGTCAGTTCATTAACTTTTTAAAATTGATTTAATTTCTTTGACAAAAATCAAGTGGTTCCTTGGGACATTGCTGGTTCTGAAAATAACTGGATAACATGAAGTATTTTCACTTGACAGAGGGAGAGACAGAGCAGCTATAGAAACTACTGGTACAACATATAGTGGATTCCATAGCTGCTTCTCTCTCTCTCTCTGTGTATATCTGTGTACAAATCCTGCCTAGTGCAGTCAATAAGGTGAATTCACTTTCATTGGAAATGCCTAGGTTTAAATACCTCTAAGATGTGAAGGTTCAAGTTCGCTCACATTCACTGGCATTTAATTTTGAGAACATTGGAAAGAACATGAAGTCAGCTGAAGAAAGAATTATTCATATGGAGGTGGTAAGGTTTTTCTCTCTAGAGCTCGAACAAGATAGGCATAGTAGGCTATCCAGATAGGATTAACTACTCAAGGATCTATAAATAGCATTAATTAGGTTTCTATGAAACAGCCAGACACCAGGGCAAACAGTGAAAAGTAGCGCTCGGAACAAAATCTAGAAGAATAAACCCATCAGAAGAGCTGAAGATAGGAACCATCAATATAAGGACTATTTATGGAAAGGAAATCAAACTTACAGAAAAACTAGAAAAGTATCACATGGACATAATTAGCATTACTGAGACAAAGAAGACAAAAACAAGTGAGATCTTACTAAATAAGTATAGGATGTTATATTCAGGCAATAATGATCAAGGCAAGGAGGGAATGGTGATAGCATTTAATGCCAAACGTGAAAATAAATTTCTTGATTGGAAGTACTTTTAAGAGTAAATATGTGGGCAAACTAAACTTCAAAATACGGAAATGGACATAAACTTATTTGAGAATATGGTCCCTCAGAAGATTCTCCTAAAGAAGTGGAGATTTTCCAAGTCATTACAGCAGGCAGCTGACATGAAAAACTTAAAAATAAAAAAAGTGTGCCCTTGTTGTCATCATCATCAAATTCCTGCCATGTACTCTCAAGGGGTGTACAGGATATGATAATACTACATGAAAAAAATTATGTCATTACTAACTTCCTATCTATAATTTTCCTCCAAATCAGTCTGTTACTTGTGAAGACTCCAACATTATCAGATCTTATCTTTCTATCATCTGGTGTCAATCCACCTATATCTTGGTCTTCCTCTGGGTCGTTTCCCTGCCAACCTGGCAGAGAACACTTGTTTTGCTAATCTTTCTTTGCCCATTCGGTTTAAGTGACCATACCACCTGAGATTAGCTCTGCTAACGCATTTCTGTATGCCGACAATGTCAAGTTCTTTCCTAATATCCTAGTTTTTAATCTGATATTGCCATTGATGCCATTTGTTCATGCCTCTAATCTTTCTCAGGACTCTCATATCTGCGGTCTCTAATCTTTGGTCAAGTGTTTTACTTCTAACACAGCTCTCAGATCCATAAGTTAAAACTGGTTTGAACACTCTCAAGCTTGTATACATCTAATTTAGTGTTCCGACTAATTTCTCTCTTATTCCATATGAATTTATTCAGTTGACTTCCCACCATACCAGCTTTGCTAATTCTGTTGTCTATTTCTATATTGAATTTACCATCTTCACTAAAAATTGTGGCTAAGTAGCTGAAATGTTTTACTTGTTCCACAGGTTCTCCATTCACAACACAGTTGACATTTTCAATGATTCTGTCTCTTTTCATTGTCTTTGTCTTTTTATTGCTGACCTTCATACCATATCTATTACAACAGTTATTCAATTTAGTCAGAGAATCTTGCAGACTTGTAGCAGATTTATTTAGAAGTATAACATCATCCGCATAAAGCAAAGAGCTGACATTAACATCTCCAATTTTGATATCATGTTTAATACCACTTTCCTTCATAATGTGATCCATATAGATAATGAATAATAGAGGGGATAATGTACATCCTTGTCTCACACCAGATTTAACATTAAACCATCTTCCTGTACTTCCTTCAATTCTAACTGTTGACTTACAACTCAAATAAAGACTAAATAAAAAAGACAAACTTGATATAATGCCCCATTGACACCATTTAACTGTAGCGTATTGAATAGCTTCTCTCTTGGCACCTTGTCATATGCCTTTTCCAAATCGACAAAACTTAAATACAGATCTTTATTATATTCCCATGCTTTCTCGACTATTTGTCGTAAAGTGAAGATCTGATCCTGACAGCCTCTATTTGGCTTGAATCCAGCTTGTTCTTCCACAATTCTTCTCAACTGTTTCTCAAGTATACATGTATAGATCTTGCCAGGAACACTCAGTAGAGAAATACCTCTCTAATTCTCACATTGTTTTATTTCTCTTTTTATGTATAGGTACTATGAGAGCTCTACTCCAATTATCGGGAATTCGTCCCTCTGTCCAGGCTTTCTGAACTATGCAGTGCAGACACTGTAAGACTCTATACCACTATACTTCAGCATTTCTGGTCGAATATCATCTGCTCCTGCTGCCTTTCTACATTTCAAGGCTTTGATGGCTTTTTCTTCTTCAAGTATGGATATATATTCCTGACTGCATGCCTGGTGAGTGTTTTTTACCACTGTGCTGTCATTGCTGCTTGTTTCATTTAGCAGTTTTTCAAAGTAATTACTCCATACTTCAAGGATATCTTTTTCTCCCGTTTTCATGTCACCTTTATCATCTCAAACTCTTTTTACAGCACTCTTTCCTCCATACCTAAACTTCTTCAACAACCTCCAGAATATTTTGCTGTCTTCTTGATATTTATTTTCTATATTCTTGCCAAAGTCCTCCGATGACTTTTGTTTAACTAGTTTACACAGTGTTTAGCATTCTTGCATTTGTCTCTGTATTCTCTAAGAGCACATGCTGACTTATTTGCCAGGAACTTTGATATGCTTTATTCTTTTCCATCACTGCCTCTTTAACTTCCTGTGTCCACTAACTCCACATGCCTCTCTGGCTGAATCAGTCAGGGCTTTCTTCAAGGCTTGCCACTGAATCTCCAAGGTTTGATTTCTGTTCTCAAACCCTTTCATTTTTTCTTCAATAATCTTTTTGTATTTTAGTCTACAGTTCACATCTGAGAGCTGCTCAACTTTTATTCGCTTTAAAACTTTCTTACATGTTATTGTTTTCAATATGAAATTCAATTTTATCCTGCTCATGACTAAATAGTGATTGCTTCCAATTTCAAATCCTCTGTACACTCTGGTGTCCTGCACCAGGGAGAGAACATCACTATGAACAATAACATAGTCAATGCGACTTTTCTTATTCCTAGCCTCTTCTCTCCATGTGAATTTGTGCACATTTTTATGTTGGAACATGGTGTTAGTAATAACCAGTCCATGTCCTGAGCAGAAATCCAACAGATATTTGCCATTATTATTAGCTTTGCTCTTTTCTCCAAATTTTCCCAAAATATTTTTGTATGTCTAACAATCATTTTCTACTCTGCTATTTCGATCCCCAACAAGGACCAACTTTTCCATTTTCATTGTGTCAGTTGCTTTCTCTAAAGCCTCAAAAAAATTCCTCTACTTCCGCCTTGTAGAACCTTCTGTGGGACATATGCACAAATAAGTCTCATTGTCCAGTTCCCCATTCTCATATTTGCCCACATTACTCTACTTGAGACTGCCTGCCATTCAAGAAGATTAGCCTCGTGTTTTGTGTTGAATACTATGGCTACTCCTTCTTTTCCTTGATTGTCATTTCTTGAGTATAACATTTTGTATTTATTGCTCAGAAAGATCTGACCAGTTTTTGTCTTTTGTTTCAGTCACCCCTATTATGCCAATCTGGTACTTATCTAATTCCTCAGCTAGCTCCATTTCTTTGCCATTCAGGCTTCTTATATTGACAGTACCGATCTTTAACTCTGGTGATGTTGAGTTTGAGTATGTTTTCAGATTTGTAAACTTGTAAAGATATATAAGCTTATACCATTCATTTATGATGATTGTTGGAGATCTAAACAACAGAGTAGGAAATTAATCCCACCATGCATATAGAAATGTTTGGGGAAAATTTGGAGAAAAGGGCAAAGCTAATAATAATGGTATTTGCTGGATTTCTGCTCAGAATACAAACCAGTCATTGCTAACCATGTTCCAAAATAAAGATGTGCAAAAGTTTATGCGGAGAGAAGATGCAATAAATAAGAAAAACCTCATTGACTGTCATTGTTGATAGTGATATCTTCATGCTGGTTCAGGATACAAGTGTACAGCAGAAGTGACAATCACTTACTGCTAAGTAGGATAAAAATGAATATCAGATTGAAAAGAACAGTGTTGTAAGAAATTTTTAAAAAGAATTAAAGTTGAATAGCTTTTACAGGTAAACTGTAGAATCAACTATATAAACATTATTGAAGAGAAAAATAAAATATTTTGAAAACAACAACCAAACCTTGGAGTGTGAATGACATGCTCTATAGAAAAGCATTGAATGATTCAGCTAAAGAAGTATATGGCGAAGTTGTCTACAAAGATAGAAAAATAAGAACATCATGGTGGACAAAAATAGGTGTTAAAGAAGTGGTCCTAGACAAGAAAGCACACCAAAAGTTCCTAGCAACTATGTCAGCAGATGCCCTAAAAGCATATAGAGAAAAATAAGAACTAAGCTGTAAAAGTAATTAAACAAAAGTCATGGAAAGACCTCTGTAAGAACATAGAAGATACATAATTCAGAGGACCTGGTGAGAAGATTGAATTCCAGATGATTGGAGTAAAGCTTTCATAGTTCCCATCTATAAGAATGAGAACAAAGATGAATGTAAGAATACAGAGGAATTTCTCTACTGAGTATTCCAGTTAAGTGTGCAAGCATTCTTAAAAAGAGTATGAGAAAAATTGTGGGAGAAACTTGGAGAACAAGCTGGGTTCAGGCAAAATAGTGGTTTTTGTCAAGATCAGTTTTATGATAAATAGTTGGTCATGGCAATATGACAAGGATCTATATTTAAGTTTTGTAGATCTGGAAAAGTATATGACAAGGTGCCCAGAGAAAAGCTTTTCAAAACACTACAATTATATGGGGTAAATGGAACATTATACAGAGCAATATGTAGTATAGAATTGAGGGAAATGCAGGAAGATGGTTTGTAAAATCAGTGGTAAGATAAGGATGCACATTATCTCCACTCTTATTCACCAAATATTAGAATCAGAATATGAAACTTAGCGTTTACTTTATGCAGATGATACATTCCAGAACACATTCAATGTAAGTCTCTAGGATTCCCTAACTAAATTGCATAACAGCTGTAACACATTTGGCATGAAACTCTGCAATAAAAAAAGTCAAAACTATGAAAATCACATAAAATACTTATAAGGTTCTCATTAGAGAACTTATAGAACAAGTAAAATATTTCAGCTATTTAGGCACAGTTTTCAGTGAAGACAGCAAATTAAATTTAGAAATAGACAACAGAATAAACAAATCTAATACAGTGGAGAGCCTGCTGAATAAATTTATATGGAAAAGAAAGAAATCTGCCAAAACACCCAATTAGCAGTGTAGTACAAGTAGTACAAGTTTGGCCAGTGTAGTACAAGACACTGGCCAAACCAGTTTTAAGTTATGGATCTGAGAATTGTTTTAGAAATAAAGCACTTGATCAAAGACTAGACTACAGATAAGAGGATTCTGAAAAAAAAATTATAGGAGTGAACAGATGGCAATGGCAGTCATTAAAAATGAATATGTTGAGAATAAGTTGACATTGTCAACATTCAAGAAGGTGTAAGCAGAGCTAATCTGCAGTGTCCACTTAAATAGAATGGACGAGGAAAGGTTAGCAAGCCATGTGTTCGATGGCAAGAAAGAGACCCAGAGGAAGTCCAAGGTCTAAGTGAATTGATTTGGTCAGAAGTGCCATAGAAGCACAATGTTGGATACAACAATATTGGAGTGCTGACAAGTAATAGACTAATTTGGAGGAAAATTGTTGATTGATAAGAGATTAATAAAAATGTCAATTCAATCATTTGCCTTGAATGCCTTTTTGAAGGATACATATATTGAAATTGATGATTACATTTTGTAATTTTACCTCATGCTTAAATCACTAGTAATTGTATCTGTTTACTTCAAGAGGTACTTTATATATATGGTGTTTTTTGTAATTAACTTTTTAGTTAAATTGTAAAACTGCTAACTAAAAAGTTAATTACAAAAAACAGCAAATTAGCCGTGAATTATTACCCAGGGCTAATAATTCATCATCAAATTCCTGCCATGTACCCTCAAGGGGTGTACAGGATATAATAATACTACATGAAAAACTTACATCACCACTAACTTCTTATCTACAATTTTCCTCCAAATCAGATTTATATTTCTGTATTCTAAGACACTTTTTTACCATATCAATCCATCTATATCTTGGTCTTCCTCTGGGTCTTTTTGCTGCCAATCTGGCACAGAACACTTGTTTTGCTAATCTTCCCTTTCCTATTCTGTTTAAGTGACCATACCACCTGAGATCAGCTCTGCTAACACATTCCTGGGTGGTAGCAATGTCAAGTTCTTTCCTAATGTCTTCATTTTTAATATGATATTGCCATTGATGCTGTCTGTTCATGCCCCTAATCTTTCTCAGAAGCCTTGGTTGGTTCTCTGTATCCTTTAAAGGCTATGTGGAGGTCTCCTCTCAGTTATACAGCTTTGATCCTTAAGCACCCCTGGTTAATAATTAATCAACATAATTTAATATTTGAGAATTAGCTATCATTCCAACTTTGATTGATGCTTTAATCCTGTTATAACCAAGTAACTTGGCTTTCAAGAAGCTAAATTTTTCTAGGGTAAGGTTATCTCTTGGCAGCGTTGGCCAAAATGAATATCATCTCTGTGCTTCAACCAATATTGCGTTCAGATCTCATTGTAAGCATGGGTGCTTGTGAAAGTCTTCAGGATTCATGATATTCATTGCCTAGTGAGGGAATCATGGTACAGTTTTCTATATGGTAGAAAAGCGTACCATGTTTGACTGTAAGTTCTCATTATCTAACCCTTCGTACAGGCACAGCACTAAATGTTCAATAGGTTTGTGGTCTTTGCTGAGTAGGATTCATATTAAAGCTATGACTGTCTCCATAGTGTGATTAATTTATAGCTACTTAAAGGAAAAAGAAGAAACAAGCTTGCTACTTCCATATGAGACCATCTAATGACAATATTTATTGCACTCTCTTGCAGGCTATGGGTTCAAATCCTGATGTGGGCATGGATATATATGATTGATTGTCTTCATTTGGTAGATGACGCGTGGAATTTCTTTGCCTGGTATTAGACCACTGTCCCCACTTAATGGAGCCTGAAGTGGCTTGAAAAAGTTTCATGTTTGGTCTTTAGAGTAGGGCTTTTAGATAAGCTAAAAAAATGAAAATAAAAAATTTAAATCACTTCAGACATCCATTGTCAGAAGTTGCTTGACTCCAGGAGAATTTTATATAAATATTTAAAAAAACAAACCTCAGTCTACCCAGTACAAATGTGCTATAGGTTTGCATTCGGCATGCTTAAGGGTCAAAGCTGTATAACTGAGAGGAGACCTTCACATAGCCTTTAAAGGAATGCGGAGAACCGACCAGGGCTTCTGACCTAATGTCCAATTCTCACCTTCTTGTGGTGCACCCTGTTGGGTATCTACTTGGATACTGAACGAACGAAGATGGACAATTTGGGATTTAGCCGACCAAATTGTATTCTTATTGGTTAAACCAAAATAAAAAATGATGGTACAACATGACAAAATTTCATGCTGGCTGGAGCGTCGCCCGGTTAAACAAGATCCCCGTTGTTTTCGCCAGGAAACCAGGGCGAACAGCGAAAAGTCAGCTACTGGAACAAATCTGAAAACACACCCCAAATCAACATCACCAGAGTTAAAGATCGGTATTATCAACATAAGAAGCATGAATAGAAAAGAAATGGAGCTAGCTGAGGAATTCGATAAGTACCAGATCGACATAATAAGGGTGACTGAAACAAAAAAGACAAACTGGTGAGAGCTTTCTGAGCAATAAATACAAAATGTTATATTCAGGCAATGACAATCAAGGAAAAGAAGGAGTAGCCATAGTATTCAACACAAAATGCGAGGCTAATCTTCTTGAATGGCAGTCAGTCTCAAGTAGAGTAATGTGGGCAAATATGAGAATGGGGAACTGGACAATGAGACTTATTTGTGCCTATGGTCCCAGAGAAGGTTCTACTAAGGTAGATGTGGAGGAATTTTTTGAAGCTTTAGAAAAAGCAACTGACACAATGAAAAAGTTGGTCCTTGTTGGGGATCTAAATAGCAGAGTAGAAAATGATTGTCAGACATACAAAAATATTTTGGGAAAATTTGGAGAAAAGAGCAAAGCTAATAATAATGGCAAATACCTGTTGGATTTCTGCTCAGGACATGGACTGGTTATTACTAACACCATGTTCCAACATAAAAATGTGCACAAATTCACATGGAGAGAAGAGGCAAAGAATAAGAAAAGTCTCATTGACTATGTTATTGTTGAATAGTGATGTTTTCTCCCTGGTGCAGGACACCAGAGTATACAGAGGATTTGAAATTGGAAGCAATCACTATTTAGTCTTGAGCAGGATAAAATTGAATTTCATATTGAAAAGAATAACATATAAGAAAGTTTTAAAACGAAGAAAAGTTGAGCAGCTCTCGGATGTGAGCTGTAGGCTAAAATACACAAAGATTATTGAAGAAAAAATGAAAGAGTTTGAGAACAGGAATCAAACCTTGGAGATTCAGTGGCAAGCCTTGAAGAAAGCCCTGATTGATTTAGCTAGAGAGGCATATGGTGAAGTTGTCTGCAAGGATAGAAAAATTAGTGGACACAGGAAGTTAAAGAGGCAGTGGTGGAAAAGAATAAAGCATATCAAATGTTCCTTGCAAATAAGTCAGCTTGTGCTCTTAGAGAATACAGAGACAAATGCAAGAATGCTAAGCACTGTAAAACTAGCTAAACAAAAGTCATGGGAGGACCTTGGCAAAATATTCTGGAAGTTGTTGAAGGAGCTTAGGAATGGAGGAAAGAGTGCTGTAAAAGGAGTTAGAGATGATATATTGGTGACATGAAAATGGAAGAAAAAAAGATATCCTTGAAGTATGGAGTAATTACTTTGAATATTTGCTAAATGAAACAAGCAGTGATGACAGCACAGTGGTAAAAAAACACTGACCAGGCATGAAGTCATGAATACATATCCATACTTGTAGTAGAAAAAGCCATCAAAGGCTTGAAACGTGGAAAGGCAGCAGGATTAGATGATATCCGACCAGAAATGCTGAAATATGGTGGTATAAATGTCTTACAGTGGCTGCACTGCATAGTTCAGAAAGCCTGGACAGAGGGATGAATTTCCAAAGATTGGAGTGGAGCTCTAATAGTACCCATATATAAAAAGGGAAATAAAACTGAATGTGAGAATTAGAGAGGTATTTCTCTACTGAGTGTTCCTGGCAAGATCTATACATGTATACTTGAGAAACGGTTGAGAAGAATTGTGGAAGAACAAGCTGGATTCAAGCCAAATAGAGGCTGTCAGGATCAGATTTTCACTTTACGACAAATAGTCGAGAAAGCATGGGAATATAACAAAGATCTGTATTTAAGTTTTGTCGATTTGGAAAAGGCATACGACAAGGTGCCAAGATAGAAGCTATTCAATATGCTACAGTTACATTATGTCAATGGGGCATTATATCAAGCAATACTTAGTCTTTATTTGAGTTGTAAGTTAGCAGTTAGAATTGAAGGAAGGACAGGAAGATGGTTTAATGTTAAATCTGGTGTGAGACAAGGATGTGCATTATCCCCTCTGTTATTCGTTATCTATATGGATCACATTGTGAAGGAAAGTGGTATTAAAAATATTAGAATTGGAGATGTTAATATCGTTTCTTTGCTTTATGCGGATGATGTTATACTTCTAAATAAATCCGCTACAAGTCTGCAAGATTCTCTGACTAAATTGAATAACTGTTGTAATAGATATGGTATGAAGGTCAGCAATAAAAAGACAAAGACAATGAAAAGAGACAGAATCATTGAAAATGTCAACTGTGTTTTGAATGGAGAACCTGTGGAACAAGTAAAACATTTCAGCTACTTAGCCACGATTTTTAGTGAAGATGGTTAATTCAATATAAAAATAGACAACAGAATCAGCAAAGCTGGTATGGTGGAAAGTCAGTTGCATAAATTCATATGGAATAAGAGAGAAATTAGTCGGAACATTAAATTAGCTGTCTACAAGACAGTGTTCAAACCAGTTTTAAGTTATAGATCTTAGAGCTGGGTCAGAAGTAAAACACTTGATCAAAGACTAGAGACCGCAGATATGATAATCCTGAGAAAGATTAGAGGCGTGAACAGATGAACAGATGGCATCAATGGCAATATCATATTAAAAACAAGGATATTAGGAAAGAACTCGACATTGTCAGCATCCAGGAATGCGTTAGCAGAGCTAATCTCAGGTGGTATGGTCACTTAAACAGAATGGGCGAAGAAAGATTAGCAAAACAAGTGTTCTCTGCCAGGTTGGCAGCAAAACGACCCAGAGGAAAACCAAGATATAGGTGGATTGATATGGTACAATGTGCCTTAGATGATAGAAATATAAGATCTGATAATGTTGGAGTCTTCACAAGTAACAGACTGATTTGGAGGAAAATTGTAGATAGGAAGTTAGTAATGACGTAATTTTTTTCATGTAGTACTATCATATCCTGTACACCCCTTGAGGGTACATTGCAGGAATTTGATGATGATGAGGTTTGCATTCTCAGAAAAACAAGTAACACTGCAGAGTCTTTTAATATTCCTAGAACAGGATTCAAAACCTTCT
This sequence comes from Typopeltis vanoorti, assembly GCF_054136105.1. NCBI lineage: Eukaryota > Metazoa > Arthropoda > Arachnida > Uropygi > Thelyphonidae > Typopeltis > Typopeltis vanoorti. The sequence continues at coordinate 24,640,863 of NC_143556.1, read as the reverse complement.
TATCAAAGACGTTATATTATAAATGATATAATATGTCTTTGATCAGTAGATCATACTGGTGTATTATATCAGAGTAGCAAATGTGTGAGAAGTTATTGGAAATTCATAAAACTATTCAAAAGTAATGTGTATGTATATCCTAAAATGGTTACACGTATCTACATTAACCTCTGTGCTTTCCTGCATGTGTGTTTTATCTGATATGTATTTTGTTAGGATAAAAATTGATTTTCTTGAAGAAAAATTCTTCCACCTCTGTATGAGACTAACTCACCTTCAGCTAAAAAGACTCAAGTTCACGTTTTAGATAGATAGATAATTAGGATTTAAACTAAAAACCTTCAATAATCATTATTATTATTATTGACTGAACTAAGAAACTGATGCATTTTGAATATGCTGAGCTATAACAATTAATTGTGCTAAGATATTGCACTGTTGATTGGCAATTTGTAGAAACGGTTCTATATTTGTTTTGATATAAGTTTCAGTAAGGAAATACCATGAATAGACATTACTTACTATTATAATAATGGAATTAACTCGTAAAATATTCTTTATTAGTTGAATTTTCACATGAGTATCACAGGCATCAATACAAGTACAAAGGCTAATTAAACAATAACTGATATATTCACAAAGTGCCACGTAAGTAGCTAAGGTTAAAAAAAAAAAAAATAAATAAACATTTATATATATATATATATATATGTGTGTGTGTGTGTGTGTATCTGTGTGTGTATACAATTACAAAAGTTAGGAAAGAATTGCTGATTTATAGAGTACTATCTCCCACAAAGGGGAAAGACATTGACCTTCGGATCTGATTTGGTTAGGGGAGTGAAGTAATGTTTCACGTGTGTCTTCGTAAAGCCATTCAATGAGGAACCGACTTTTGTGAATGACTTTTGTCTTTTTACAGTGAACTCTGTCTAGTGTTGATGTTCCTGTTTGTCTGAATTATGATAACCCACAAGAACAGGGAATCTCGTAAATACCTGGATAGTTTGGAGACGTGAGGAATGTAGAGATTTTTCTGATGGATCAAAAGGCAACACAAATATTTAGTGGTTTTAACACTTTAGCTATGCATTCACTAACGCCTTGCACATAGGGGATAGGTATAAGTGTTGTTTCTTCTGTATTTGAAAAGGATGCTGAAGCACAACTACTCAAAGCTCTTTTTATGAAGGAATTCTTATAACCATTTGATAAGAAGAATGAATTACTATATTGTAATTCTTTTTGTAATAGTTCTTCTGAAGAACAAAAGGAGTGGGCTCTGTTAACCAATGTTTTTATAGTACCTGCCTTTTGACCAGGATGATGATGTGATTCAGCATGGATCACATCACCTGTGATCCATGCTGAATCCATACAGGAATGGCTTGTGTGAGTTTCCTTCCTATAGACTGTGAATTGTAGGTCACCATCTGGTTGGCGAAGATTTAAGGTCTAGAAAGGCTAATTGCTTATTTACTTGTACTTCTAGGGTAAACTGGATCCTTGGATGAAGTCCATTGATTTTTGAGAGAAACTGTTGTAATTCTTCAGAAGTGCCCTTCCATATGGCAAAAATGACGTCCACATATCTGAACCAAAGGTTAGGTCTAGGTGAAATGTTGTCAAAATTACATTATTCGAAGTGCTCCATGAAGTAGTTGGTAATAGCAGGAGATATAGGATTACCCATTGTTGTTCCTTCGATTTGTTGCTTTAACTAGTTTTTGAAGTAAAACTAACCAGACTTTATTACAAATTCAAATAATTTGACTATGCCTGGAGGAAATTCTTGGTGCAGTAATTCAATGTTGTCCGCTAATGGACCATTCGTAAATAGAGAAACAACATCTAGACTAATCATAATCTCTGAATCGTCTAGATGAAAATCGGAAATTTTATTTCTGAAATCCAAAAGAATTTTTATAAGCAGTTAGTCTTTCTGGACTCTTAATTCTTTGCCAACCAGATGGTAACTTACAATTCACAGTCTATAGGAAGGAGACTCATATAAGCCATTACAGCCATGCTGAATCACATCACCATCCCAGTCAAAAGGCAGGTACTATAAAAAGACTGGTTGATAGAGCCCACTCCTTTTGTTCTTCAGAAGAACTATTACAAAAAGAATTACAATATATTAATTCCTCCTCCTTATCCAATGGTTATTAGAATTCCTTCATAAAAAGAGCTTTGAGTAGTGTGCTTCAGCATCCTCTTCAAATACAGAGGAAACAACACGTATGCCTATCCCCAATGTGCAAGGCATTAGCGAACGCATAGCTAAAGTGTTAAAACCACTAAATATTTGTGTTGCCTTTTGACCCATCAGAAACATCTCTACATTCCTCAAGTCTCCAAAGGACAAGCTCCCACATCTCAGCTATCCAGGTGTCTATCCAAATTCCCTGCTCTTGTGGGTTATCATATTTCAGACACACAGGAAAATCTGCTTTGATCCGGTTAGAACACAAGTTGTATATTCAGTACCTAGAACCTGAACAGTCTGGACTTGCAGAGCATGGCATCAACACTAGACATAGAGGTCATTGGAAAAAGACAAAAGTCATTCACAAAAGTCTGTTCCTCATGGAACGGCTTTACAAAGAAACATGTGAAATGCTACTTCACTCCCCTCACCTAAACAGATCCAATGGTCTGTCTTTCCCCTTTGTGGGAGATAGTACTCTTCAAATCAGCAAATCTTTCCTAACTTTTGTAATTGTATACACACACATAAATTTGTATTTATTTATTTTTTTATTTATTTATTTTTGAAATAAATTTAGGAAATTTAACCTTGGCAACTTAGGTGGTTGGTTCTTTGTGAATATATCAGTTATTGTTTAATTAACCTTTGTACTTGTACTGATGATGCCTGTGATACTCAGATGAAAATTCTACTAATAAAGAATATTTTATGTGAGTTAATTCCATTATTATAATAGTAAGTAATTTTGTTAAAATAGTCAAAATCAAAGTTTAAAACCTACAGCATTTGAGGTATGTGTGAAAGTGGTTAAGAAGAATGAAGGAACCTGTTCATAAGTTTCCAGAGGTGGTATAGTCCTTTTTTATAACAGTGAGAAAGAGTGTTTTTACTAGAGATAGATGGAATGAATTGGAAAAATAATTTGGTTGAGTAGGTTTGATGCTTGACTGTGATAGTGGTCAGTTTATTTAAAGCAGTAGTTTTATGCTGTTTTTTTTTGCTAGACCCAGTCATATGCCATTGAAATGTTGAGTGACCACATGAGTTGCTCTAAACTTTTGGGGCTTGTTTCCAAAGATGAGTGATGTTGACTATACAACCTGCTGTGGATTGAGTGTAACTGAATCCATATTGGTGGTTACTTCCAATGAATACATTGTCTGTTAACAATTGAAGTGATTATCAAATGATGGATTCTCGAGCTCGGAGGTCCACCAAACTTTATGCTGCTTTGTTGTAAGAAGAGAAACTATCAAGTTTGTCCTTATTCAAAAGACACAGAACTGAAAACTATACAATAGATAAATGTAGTTCAGTTTATAGCATAGGTGTTTAGCAGTGGTGTTCTGCCAGTAATACACATTACCATGGATGGGCAAAAATTTGGAGCTAGAAGAAACTTGATAGATTTGAAGAGATACAGATTATGGTTTTTTAGGGAATATAAGGGTACTGTTTCAAAGGACAACAGTAGCGAGAATGAAGAAAAAAATTTTTCTGAGTTAAACTGAATGGTAGTGACATAATTCAGTTTAATGGCAGCAGGTGGATAGATTTATGATATGTATCAAGTGAATTGTTCAAAAGTAAAATTATGTCCTGAGTGAGAGAACCTAATTTCTTGGATGTTAAGAATATATCTTTGACTGATATATCTTTAAGCCTGTCAAGGCCAGTTTAGACATCTTCAAAAAGTGAGATCTGAAGAGGAAAATAAGTTTTTGCAAGATGTTAGCTTACATTAAGGTAATATTCTTTTCTTTTCATTCTAAATTCAGGCAAATTTAAATTCAGTTAATAGTGATTAAGGTTTTTTTTTTTACTGATTGCACAATCAGGCTAGAATTGACTCAACAAGGTGCAAATGGCTTTGAGCTATGATAGCTAGTGCTTATGGCATGGTGAGTTTCTACTAATTGGATAGAACTGAGTAACTATCATATAATTATATATTATATACAACTTCAAGCTATTTCTATCTTATCTCTTAAAATGAAAGCTGCCAGGTATTTATACACAAATTCTATTTTATGCAGAGACAAATAAATTCAGAGGTAATAGTGGCATAATAGCCCTGAATTTGAGAAACATTGGGTGAATCACCTCTAATGAGATTGTTTTGTTTTAAAGATGTAGCTGATGACATTGCAAGAATGTTGGATTATGTACCACAAATTGAAGAAACTTTTGATGTCTTGGATAAAATTGGAGAAGGTAAGTTTTTTAATTATACATTCATTGTTGACTAAAACTAATAAATCATGTGTCAAATAATGAATAACTTAACTAGTAGATTTATTTTTGTTTGCATTTTGTATTTTGGTTATGAGCCAAATCAAGCATTGGAAGAAAGGTTTCATCTTGACAAAATTATTCTAAATGGCGTGTTAATTATACCAGTAAACTTGTTCTCATTACTCTTTTAGCTTAGTCAGGATGGATCAATCATCCAACTAGTTATTATTTCAAATAATGACCTGATATAGGGAAAAGTGTACAAATATTATGAAGTAGAATTTCTACTATTCATTTAATAATGAATGGTAGAATATGACATTCAGAATTCTTTTAGAATATTGAGAGCTTATAACTTGGGAGGAGGAGGCATGGGCAACATGCTTGATTTTGCCAAATATGAGATTGTGTCATCTAAGATTGCTAACCTGTAGTCAATGTGCATATCAGGAGTCAACAGTTAGCAACCTTTTTGTAGTTGCAGGTGTGAAATTGAGGATATCCAATCTAGATTTGACAGGATTGTGGTTACCTAAGTTGAACTTTGACAACCCTCTAATAAAATGGAATATACTTACATGCTGTGTATTATTGTTCTCTGGTTCCAGTGAAGAGGAGTCCATGTGGTCTGGAACTTAATGAATTTTATCTCTCGTTCTTGCAGATATAGAGGTTAGTATACCGTAAGTCTCCCCTTATCTGTAGGTTTGCTTTCCACAGTTTCAGTTACCTACAGTCAACCCTTGTCTGAAAATATTAAATGGAAAATCTCAGAAGTAAACAATTCATAAGTTTTAAATTGCATGCTGTTCTGAGTAGCATGATAATCTTGCACCATCCTGCCTGGGACATGAATCATCCCTTTGTCCAGTGTATCCACGATGTATATGCTACCCACCAGTTATCAACTATCGTGGTATTGCAGTGCTTGTATTATTTTTTGTTCAAGCAATCCTTTTTTACTTAATGGTCCCAAGCACAAGAATAGTGATGCTGGCAATTTGGATATGCCACAGAGAAGCCATAAAATGCCTCATTCAAGTGAAAAGTCGAAAGTTCTCGACTTCATAAGAAAAGAAAAAAAAACGTATGCTGAGGTTGCAAAGATTCTGTTCACGTTCACACAACTTTTATTACAGTACATTGTTATAATTGTTCTATTTTATTATTAGTTATTGTTAATAATCCCTTGTTGTGCCTAATTTATAAATAAATTAAACTTTATCATAGGTATTTATGTATAGGAAAAACATAGTATATAGGATTCGGTATTATCTGCGGTTTCAGGTATCCACTGGGGTTTTGGAACTTTTTGCAGATAAGGGGGAGGGGTTACTACTGTATGTACTCTCCAACCAGCAGGCTCTGGATATTATTGAAGGTCTGAAGTGGCATGGATTATGTAAAAAAAAATACAAAAGTATTTAAAAAAAAAAAAAAACAGAAAAAAATCCTTTGCCCATCTACGGTATTATGGGTTTACATCCTTTTGTGAGTGGGAGTTACATAGAATATGTATACTGCTATCCTTTCCTCTCCTCCCTGCAAGTAATGCAGGAAATTGCAACTGAGAATTTAAGATTTACAAGACTATGTAAATAGTTTCCTTTGAATTTTAATTTATACTTGTATCTTTATTTTCATTGTACTTATGTACATATAATGGTGCCATGTACATAAATAGTTCTGAATAAATTTTTAATTGAAATCAGTTTGTAGGTTGCCATTTCATTTTAACAGGATTATTTTTTTGAACAATAAACTGTGCCCAAAGGTAAATGAAGAAATGGGCTTATCTTTTGTGACTAAAGTAAGTAGCATACTGAAAATGGTATGCTTTGACCCATTATTGTGGTTTTTGATACCGTAGAAAAAAAAAACTACCTTAAGATTTATAGATTTTTTAAATTATTTATTTTAGGTACTTTCAGTAAAGTTTACAGAGCTAAGGTTAAAGGACGTCATAAGAATCATCAAGAATATGCTCTGAAGTATATTGTGCCTACTAGTCGTCCAGCTCGAATTGCCAGTGAACTGAAATGCTTGAAAGAAGTTGGGTAATGTTCAGTTTTTATCTTAAGTTTCTGTAGAATCATTATTTGCTTTTGTTAGCAGTTTCATTTTAAATTTGTTTTATTGTTCTCTTAGGTCTTGAATATGATTAGCTTATATGCTTCTCTTCTAATCATTACCAAGTGCATTAACCTTTTTCTAGGTAACCTCCTCCATTGTTTCACTTCAGATACCCATTTTAGTTTGTTAATCTTTCTACCATTCTGTTTAAATACCCACTCACTAGCATATTATATTGAATATCTAAAATACAATACCACTTGATATTTCATTGTGTGTGTAATAAAAATAAAAAAAAAAGTTAATAATGGAAATCTTTCTGATTTTCTTCATTTTAAGAGTTCTACTGTAATTAAACAAATTTTTTGCAAAGTTTTCTGTCACTGATTTCCTTAACTTTTTCCTTACACAGCTGTGATATGTGCATATATTAAAACTGATTTGAAGACAGTTTTGTATATTAAGTCAGCAGGTGCATTTCTTATTTTGTATAAACAAAAATTTACAGTGACTGTGTTGTGTAATTCAGAAATTATAATTAAAAGGTTGAATCCTTATTGGAGGCTCTTGTTATACTTGCTTATAAAAAAATCTAAATAAAACAGAATCAAATAATTATAGAGGAATTATTGTCAGAAAATATTCATATTAGGCATACTTGAAAAAATTCTAAGAAAAATGAATGGAGAATATGGCAGGAATTAGAATTTTGCCAGGAATATGGCAAAAACCAGATTTGCATCTTATGACAAATAGCCAAGAAATCATGGGAATATAAGGATCTCTGTCCAGTTAAATTCAGTTTAGGTCTTTACAAATCTAATACAATAGCAAGAGAAAAAACTTTTTACAAAAGAAATCTGTATAATGGAAAGTCAAACTTAAGTTGCAAATTGGCAATTAGAAGAAATGTGCAAGAGAAATATTAAATCAAGTATAATCATCAGATTCCTGATATGTAAAATTTAAGGATGTAATGCAGTATATTATGATAGTACTACAACTACTATCACAATATACTGGAATAAAATTTTATTTCATTCCAAATTAATCTGTTATCGCCACAATTCCAATATTGTCATATCTTATATTTTAGTCTTCCTCTGGGTGTTTTGCTACCATACAAAAACCTTCATTTAGAGAGGAATGATTACTTAGTAAGCTTTGATGTGTTGTCCCTTTCTATAAATGTTCCAGTAGACGATACACTAATTCTCCTGTTCAAAATTTATCCCACTGACATTTGCAAATTGTCTAAACACCATCTTAAACCAGGGTATTTTTGCTGGACACATTCAGCTCTTTAAACAAACTGAAGGTGTAGCAATGGGCTACCTACTTTCATTCTTCCCCTTTGCGAACTTTTTCGTCTAGTCTGGTTAAAAGATCAGAATAATATTCCCCGGTTATTGTTTTACCCTTTCCAAGATAATTAATAAACAAAATGCCTTTAGCATCCCAAAACATTGATGCTATGACCTTTCCTGCTGATGGAACCGACTTTGTCTTCTTTGGTGCTGAACAACTGGCTTCTTCCACTGTTTGGATTCTAGTGTGTAATGGTGAATCCAAGTCTCATCCATAGTAATAAATCGATGCACAAAATCAGTTTTATTCTTGTTAAAATGCTCCAAGCACTGTTCAGCGATTTTCATGGGAGTGTGTTTTTGATGTGCTGTGAACAAGTGTGGCACCCATCTCTTGCACAACACTGTTTTATTTGCAATTCTTCATGCAAAATATATCCTACACGTTCTTTTGAAATGCCTATAGTCTCAGCAATTTCAATCACTTTGAATCACCAGCCATCCAATACCATATTGTGTACTTGATCAACGATTTCTGGTGTTGTTACACATTTTTGGACTTCCTTCACGTGGATCATCCTCAAGGCTGGTACAGCCACGTTTAAACTTGGCAGCCCATTTCTTAATTGTCGAAAATGAAGCAGAAGAGTGCCCATAAACTTTTATGAACTTTCAAAGAATTTTATAACTGCACGATACTCAATTTTATCCATTTCAAAGGGATACATACCACACTTTTGCTTCAGACAGCTGTATAAAACAAACTACTTGATAGAATGACTTGCAATTTCACATGGATGCTTGTGACAGATGTACCAACTTAGAAAAAAAAAATCATGCTGATAATGTTGCCATCTATGGTTGAAGCCGAGAACTTTTCAGACCACCATCTTACATGGAATTGTTTGAGTCTTTAGCACTTAATTCCCCCCCCCCTCTCTCTCTCTCAAGCCCACAGTATGATTGAGGTATATAGATGATGTCTTTGCCATTTGGACACATGACCCACAAGCTCTGTCTAATTTTTTGGATTTCCTCAATAATATTCATCCTCACATTACTTTCACTGTGGAAGAAGAAAAAGGAGTTCTGGCCTTCTTTGATACTTTAGGTACAGGGCAAACGAATGGGTCTCATATGTTCAGTTTACCATACTCAAACACACAGGCAAATGCCTACATGTCACTTCACACCACCATCCTGCTCAGGAACTTGGAATTTTCAAAACTAGCCTCCAGGACAGAGTGCATTTCATTCTCAGGACCAGCACTGCACCTGTAACATTGGGCTCTGCTCATGTTATTTCAACGAAATGGATACAACAACAAAAAAAAAATCCTGATCAAACTCCTTAAAAAGAACAACAAATCCCCACTTACCAAACCAGACTACACATACAGTATATATTTTTCCTACGTGAAAGGCACAACAGATAAACTGGGCTCCCTCCTGAAGCAACATAGAATCAGAACTGTATACAAACTGCTAAACAAAATTTCTGCCTAAGACAAATCAAGGATTGGGGAAGGAGAGATCCTTCCCCAGTGTCTACAGCATCCCCTGTCAGTGTGGTACTCAATTCAGACACAGAACAAACTACTTTGGTCAGAAAGAAAGAACATCTGGAACGGAGAGCCAAAAAGTGGACACTACTTCAACATACTTGAGAAAAAAAACCACTTCATAAGATGGAAGAAAGACAGGCTATTTTACAAATCCTGGTTTAAAGAGAGACTGTTCCTCGAAGCACATAAGTTCTACAGAACCCAGTTAACTGTAACAGAACAGATGGTATGATTTTAAGTAGATTTTGGCGCAATATCCTATCTACCCATCAATGTTTGCCAACAGTTATTGCCACGAAGAGTATCATTGTTTCCCTACATGCATGTGACTGCACTTGTTATCTGGGTCATTTTAGTTTGTCTTAGTGAAGACACAAACTAAAATGGCAATTTAACACTATATGCTAAGTGTAGTGTAATGCTAGCTTACATTACAAAGCTAGTGAAATGTCAGCTGTAAATAATTTTAGCTAGTAAATTATTTATTTGCATTCTAATTGTTCCAGAAACTTTGACATGAATAATATGCAATGATCTTTTTTTCTGATTCATTCAAATTTAAAGATTTTCTTTGTTTCATTCCAGACTGTATTATCTGCATGCATGTCTTTTTTTTTTTTTCATTGTAATAATCATACTTATGTATGAGATTAAAAATTTTGTTATGAATAATAAATATGAAATATACATGCAGCAATATAATTGTTATTTACTGAAGTTTCATGTAAATTTAGTATTACAGTCAGCTCTCTTGCTATATCATGTTTGATTTCCTGGGGAAAAAAAAAAAAAAACCACTATAACAAACTCGCTTGTTTTAACAAATTACTGAAAAGTTCTGACCAAAATCCCATAGACACAGTGCTACTTTAAAGAAAAAATTATATCAAAGTATTCTTTGGTTGCTAAAGATTTTGCTTCAGTGAGAGGCTGACTGTAATGCATCTTGTAATATTGATGTGCATATTGATATCATTTTTGCTTTATTATGATTGCAGAGGGCTTAGCAATATCATTAATGTAGAATTGTGCTTTATGGAGCAGGGTCATGTGGTGATTGTTATGCCTTATGTTCCTCATGAAAGATTTTCAGTAAGTAGTATATTTCTCTTAATTTGATAGGATTTTTATATTTTAATCTGTGTGTGTGTGTGTGTGTGTGTGTGTGTGTGTGTGTGTGTGTGTGTGTGTGTGTGTGTGTGTGTGTGAATAATGACCCTTTTTTATTGCAGTTTAATTTTTTAATAGGAAAATTAACATTTTGTAAACATCAGTAAATTTAAAACTGAAATGCAATAGAAACTAACTTCCAGTTCTTTGTTTCTAAATTTTTTAGACTTTTCCCCATCCCTGCATTTAAGTAATTTATTCATTGATAAAAATATTTTAAATGATCTGCAATAATGTCTCTGTTTTTCAGTAATTTTTTTTAATCATAAATGAGTAATAAAAACAATAATTGAACATTTTCGTGAATTTTTTTATACTTGCTCTTTTGTGAATCTTGTGAAAAAAAAAAAAAAGCCAAATAAATTTATCTAAGAGCTGTAGGATATGTACATACCTGCTTCATGGGTCATGCAAAAACATAGTGATGAACTAGAGTAATTATTTGGACAATAGATCAAGTGTTAACTAATAAATATATATTAAACTTACTAGTTTCACCAAACTTTAGCTGTTGGCATCTTCAGGGTACAAGCACTTAGGTTAAAAAACATTACACAAATATGAATAACTGTAAAATTCTAACGATTATAGTTACAAACTGAAATAGCATTGAACGCGAGTGATACACGTATTGCGTGTACATGATTAGTCTCCTAATCTCGCTAGTCTCCTTAAACCACACAAAATAAGAGTGACATTCAAACCTATAGAAACAATTTGTAAACTACTAAGATCTCCAAAAGATAACCATTCTTTCTATAAATATGCTGGAGTTTACAATATTCCATGCTCATGTGATTCAAGTTACATCGGGCAGACATCAAGAAGCCTGGAGATTAGACAGAAGGAGCACATTGGTTATGTCAAAAACAACAGACAAGACATATCAGGCCTGTCATCTCATTTTTCTATAACTAACCATGTCATTAAGTGGGATAAAAGCTGTTCCCCTTACATAGAAGAAGACTACCACTCCCAAATGTTTAAACAAGCAGCTACAGTCGCTTGCTCTGTTGATAACCTTAACAGAAACCATGGTATTAATCCCAGAGATATGGAAAACCCTAATTAGATCTCTTAACACACAGGAAATGAACCTCAATGCAAACTACAGAACATTACTTAGCAACAACTAGTTAATCATGTACACGTGATACGTGTATCGCTCACTTTCAATGCTATTTCAGTTTGTAACTATAATCGTTAGAATTTTACAGTTATTCATATTTGTGTAATGTTTTTTTAACCTAAGTGCTTGTACCCTGAAGATGCCAACAGCTAAAGTTTGGTGAAAGCAGTAGGTTTAATAAATATTTATTAGTTAACACTTGATCTAATGTCCAAATAATTACTCTAGTTAGATGAGCAAGAAAATAAACATTCATTACGAATAGTGATGAACATTGTATATATGATATGCACATGTATCAGAAACAACTTACAGTCCCCCCCTCCCCCTTCCCCATCTAGTTAACATATATAGGCAATGACCAGTTTCAATTCAGGAAACAGCAGGGGATGAGAAGCAATCCTAACTCTAAGAACAGTTATCGAAAGAAAATTTAAGAAGAATCAAAATGCTCTTGATAGTCTTCCTTGACTTGGAGAAAGCCTTCGATAGTTTTGACTGGAACCAAATGTTTCACCTCCTAAAAACAATAAAGGTAGATTGGAGAGATGGAGGGCTCATATTTAATATTTACAAGCACCAAGTAGCCCTAATAGAAACAGCCAGCAATATGCAATAGCAAGAATACATAGAAGTGTAAGATAGGGGTGCTCTCTTTCACCTATACTGTTTAATCTTTACATCGAAGAGGCAATAAACACCACTATAGTTGAAAGAACTAATAGAAACCTGAATTAAGATAAATAGAATTAATATTAACTGGCTACAGTTTGCAGATAATATAGCAGTTATAACTGATTCTTCTGGTTCCCATCTGCCATACGGCCGCAGGAGGGTAGCTATATGCTTCCATTCTAGGGAGAGATGATTACGAGCAGGGTGGTTTCCCATTGCCTTCCTTGCCGTAAGTATTTATGACTGTAACTTGTGTGTTCACTGGGCTGGTTTGCCTGCTTGCGAGATGAAAAACCCCAGATAAACTGGCGGAAAAAACCCTGCTGCCGACGCCCAAGACCGGCTAACTTGGCTATGGCTGAGGAAGATCCTTAAGCTCCTCACGTCGTGGACGGGAATCGAACCTAGGACACTCCTTCCCCAGGCATATGGTTGCGAAGTGCAAAGCCACTAGGCTAACCGCGCGGACCTATAACTGATAATGAAGACAAACTGAAACCCACCCTGACAAAGATGGAAGAAATTTTCATACAGTACAGCCTAAAAATTAATTATATGAAAAAACTATTAATTACAAGTAAAGCAAATCCAATGAAAATAAACCTGGAAATAAATAATAACCTGATACAACAGGTATCCTCTTTTAAATATCTTGGAAGTCTTATCACAGAAGATGGATAAAACCAATTAGATATTCAAGCACGAATATTTTGGCCAAAAAAGCATTCTACAACAGAAGAAACATTTCTACCAGTAAAGGACTTAGCACTCAACTCACAAAAAGGCTAGCAAAAACATACATGTGGAGTATTGCATTATATGGTTGTGAGGCCTGGATGCTAACAAAACAAGATATCCAAAAGTTGGAGGCATTTGAACTTTGGTGCTGGAGAAAGATGATGAAAATTTGTTGGACAGAAAGGAAAAGTAATGAAGTTTTAAATATAGTTCATGAAGAGCGGTCACTAACGAACCATATCAATAAGAGAAGAAAAAGCCTAATTGGACACCATCTGAGGCATGGGGGACTGATTACAAAAATAATGGAGGGGGACTGTAGAATGAAAGAGGCCACAAGGCAGACCAAGAATTTCATATGCAAATAATGTGATGATGCTAACCAGTGCTAAGAATTATGAAGAGATAAAAAGGAGGTCACAAGACAGGATGTTATGATGTGCTGCTATAACTAACCAATCTTTGGATTGATGCACCAAAGAAGAAGATATATACATACCCATTGGTTTTTTAAAAACCAATGAGGGTTTCTTAATTTATTGTTTTTTTTTAAAGAACTGAGACTAGTTGAACTCTTAACGAGGAAGGCTTTATTCTCCACAATAATCATAAGCTGGGTGAAGAAGAAAACCAAGTTTAATATTTCTGAAATTGGACTGTAAAATATTGTTGAACTGCTGCTTGTGTTTTAACCAGCTACGCAGAAAGTAGAAAGTTGAATGATAGATGGCTGTTTACATCCATCTATCATTCAACAGTAGCACATGTAGAAGAGCCATAAGGCTGAAATTGATTGTCTGTGAGATGGTGGTTGAAGTGAGTCACTGAGAGATCATCATACTCTGCATAACCTCAAACATAGCAATATTTAAGGTAGGGTAGATTTGTACAGAGCTAGTAGTTGAGTGGTTGAAGAAGTAGCATCTTGAGTAGAAAAGGTTGCTTAGTTTTTTAGAGAAGGAAGAAACTGATGTGATAATTGTGCAAAGAAAGAGGAGCTATGCCAGTCTAGGAAATTACATCTGATTCTGATTTGTGTATTATCAAGATTAATGGAAGGTGAATTGAAATTTGCTTTTGGATGAAAAAAAAAAAAAGCAGGGCTCTCTTTTGATAAATTGAAGATGAATACGACATCTTCGTTCTCATTGAAGAATGGTATGAATGTTTAAGACTGACTGTAGATTTTCTTGAAGCATGGGATGTTTGGACACTGCAACATTTGTCATATGGGTAGGAATGGAATATACTATTATCAATAAAACTATGGATAGTTATTGATCAGTGAAAAAAAGGTTATGCATATTTAACAGAGGATATGTAATATAACAGTGCCCAGTTGCTCCTGTATTGGAGAGATTCGATAAGGTCTTCCAGTGTTCACTATGCCTTATAACATAAGGCATAGTGATCTATCAGAGAGAAAACTAGCTATCCAATTACTGCATGACAGATAGAACAAAGAATGCACTTTACTGATCGGATCCCAATGCCAGGCCCATTCAAATACTCTGGAAATAACAAGAGCAACAGCACCAGTTTCTCCATACCTTTTCATCTTGCATCCAGGTACAGGTGATGAGTAGAGGTGCCATGGATTTATACTGACAGAATCCATACATTTGGTTATTGATTAACTAGTGTGCATCTCCTGGAAGTGAAGAAGTTGATTGTATTTGACAACTTTCTTTGTGTGAGAGAGTACTGTGATGAGGATAGTAAGTTGGTAATTTGATTGTGCTTATTGTTTTGGAATGAGCATATAGAGGCTTGCTTCCATATTTGGCTAAATGCCAGCTGAATATGTGATCATAGACTATCATATCACGTAAGGATTATACTACATGTTGTTCCATACAGTTGCATATCAAATCATACAATTATATAATGGTTTTCTGGTATATTTTACAGATCAGATATTATAATGTTTAAGTTCACCGACAGTCGTGTGTTTATAACCTTATGGTAATGTTCAACTCTACAAGAAGGCTGATCCTTCTTCAATTCCACTTCTGAAAATGAAGAAAATGCTTGTACCTTACCTTTCTGTTCATTTTGATAGCTTTAAAAATCTGGTTTCCCAGCCTGTCAAGGAACATGTTGACAAATCTTGGATTTTAGGTGTATGGTGACATCATCCTGCTTAGATTGAGTAGCAGAGGTACAACATAAAAACCATGTTTGATTTCCTGGGGGGGGGGGGGGAATTCCACCTTAACACCAGACCCAACAGTGCTGATGTTTTCTAACATTTTGTGGGTGGGATTGTCATAAAAGTTTTCTTCATATTGTCTGTTGTACCTCTGACTAGAGACTACTATAATTTGTTGATTCCTATACATACATTTCATTTTTTTTTTTCTTTGTTGTAAATTACTGATGATAAATTCACCTCCATTTTACAATATGACAAGCTGCATATTGGAAGGAATGGTGCCTTTTATTTAAAATACAGCATTCAAATGCTGTTTTATAAACCTTATAATCCAAAATATATCTAGTATCTTTAATTCCAGTTCCTAATGTTTGGTGGCATACATATGCTGACATATGTGTTAACCCTTATTAATAATATATTTTACAATGCTGTTGGTCAATAATTGTCAGTAGTGTTAATCACAATGGAAAAAACAAATGATCTTTTGGAGTTTGATAAAGGGCTTATTGTAGCTACCCATCTGGCCGGAGCCATGATTTTGAAAATGGCAGAGCTGACTGGTTTCTCAAAAGGTGAGATATCCCTGGTGTTTAATCAGTGGAAAAATAACCCACTTTGCTTGTCTAAGAGGTATAACTGTGGTCCTAAGACAGTCTGTCAGGAATGAGATTGCCATTTTCTGAGAAGGCATGTATGAACAAATGGCTTCTTGTGTGCAGCAAATTATTGAAACATTTAATGAAAGCTGTTCCTGATCTGTATCTCACTGAATTATGTGCAGGGAATTGAAGACAATTGGTACTGGCAGTTGTATGCCTATACAGAAACCACTGATTTCTGCAAAGAACCAGAAAGTTGGTCTGTCTGCAGTGATGTCAGGAACACTGAAAGACCAGAAAAGGCATGGTCCAGCAAGCCATAGTACACTTTGTTCTGTATTGACAGTAGGCAGAGTTTGGCAGGATCCCCATGAAGCAGTGAACCCAGCTTGCCTTGTAAACGCAACTGTGGTTCTAAAGGTGGTCATGGTGTGGGCCATGTTCTGTTGGGATGGAACAGGTCCCCTGATATTGCTGGACGGTCAGGTGTCCTCAAAGGAATATCTGAACATTGTTGCCGATCAAGTCCATCCTGCAGGTAACAGTTGTTTTGTGGGCAACAATGCTACTGTCTATCGCACAAGAATTCAGCAGTGGTTTCAGCAAGCATACTGAATTCCATCTTTTCTGGCCACCAAGAAGTCCAGATCTGAACCGTATTGAGAATGTATGAGACATGCTAGAAAAAAGAGATGTGGGAGTAAAATCCTCTTCCATCAAATCTGAGCCAATTAAAGCACTGTAATTTGAGCTAAATGAGGTCCAACATGGTATTAAATGTTTTTAATTCAGTGGCTGGTATGCATAGTTGCTTTTTGATTCCTATAGTATTCTAATCATATGTTTATAATACTAAGAAACTTAGTGAAATAACTTTATTTAGTTAAATTTAAATCTTATTTTATATTATGTTAATTTATCATTTTTGTAATAGCATACTATTAAAAATAGACATGGAAATAGGCTTGATCACTGGATGCAGGAATTTTTGAATAACATGTATTTTCCTATACATGTTATATTTTCTCATAATTTTACAAAAGTGAATGTGAGCTTAGGCATGTATCCATTTGCAAAATGATAAATGGAATTGATGCTTGACTAAGTGTTTAAATATTTATGTAGTATTCTATGAAAATGTGTTATGAACCAGTTGTTTAGTTAGATTTTTGTTGATTTCCTTAGGAATATTCAAAGAACATGAGTGTAGCAGAAATTAGAGACTATATGAAAAATTTGCTTCTGGCTTTGAAGAAAGTCCATGAACATGGCATTATTCATAGAGATGTAAAGCCAAATAATTTCCTTTTTGACAGAAAAAATAAGAGGTAAACACATTTCAGTTAGTTTGGTTTTCAACCAGATGTTTTAAACATAGGTTACATCCTACACACACTCCTTAAGTGACCTGTAATCACAACCTCCTTCAGCTGTTATAAATCAAAATGTGTACATAAAATTTGAATCGCAATAAGAACTTGTATTTCTCAGTATTATATGCTGAGCTTCTGTAACTCAGTCAGGATGAAGCTCTTTGGTTGCAAAAACCCAGGTTCAGATCCAGTTAGGATGAACTTTTATCAGTACTTTTCAATTAAAGTGAATTAGTCAATCTCTTATGAATGTGGCAGGTTTTTCCCTCCTGGAAATGAAGGTTATTATTATTAAGAGACTCCTCCAGGGAGTCAGGAACTCATTGAGGGAGACCATATCTCTCTCTCTCTCTCTCTCACACACACACACACCAGCTGTCATATTTGTTCTTGAGTTCATTCACACTGCTTGCACACAACATCCAGTGACAATCCATTCCAATCATGCAACACTGGGAGAAAAATCCATCCCTCACCCCTTTCTTAGTGCATTCATTCTTAGCTTCCAAGGTTGCCCTCTTGTACTTTCTCCACCCTCCATAAAGTGAAAAATTCCATCAACTGAAATCCTGTATGATCTTTTCAGAAGTTTGAATGTCCCAATCATATCATCCCACTTTCTCCTGTTTGCTAGTGTGTCTGCAGTCTAAAATTCCCAATCTGTCATCATAATCAGTATTCCACAATCCTGATATTTTTAACACTTTCCTTTGCACTCTCCACTGTATCAGAATTACAATGGAAACCAGGAGACCAGACCTGTGCACAATCCAAGCGAGGTCATATCAAGGCCTTATAAAGATGCAAAATGTGACACCCTTATCTTTGCATGTCAAAGTTCGTTTAAGCATTGCAATTATCCTCTGATTTGTATTTGCAATCTTTGCTATATGACCTTTGAACTTCAACTTCCTATCTACTAAAACTCCAAGATCACCATCCTTCAATTTCTTCTAGCATAATCCCATCAACATTGGATATCTAATCTCGTTGAAGTGCATGACTTTATATTTTCTAACATTGGATGTGGAAATGATTGGTTGATTGTGTAGCAGTCAAATCTCATGAGAAGAATGAAATTGAATTTATTGAGCTGTTACGAGACAATTTCCTCAAGCTGTATGTGACAGAGGGAACTTGAGGTCAAAGAGTGTTAGATTTGATTATAATGTCAGAGGGTGTTTCAGCTAAGATATAACTATTCTGCATTAACTGTTGGTGTAACTGTTTTTTATCCCACAAAACAGGCAAACTGGCCTGAAGAACAGGCATTTTACAGTCCTATTAGACAATGTAGATAGGATTAATCACACTTTCATAAGTAGTATCAGGTTTATAGAAAGGGGGATAGTAAATCCCTTTATGTTTTTATAGCTGGGTACGAAACTCGGATCGATATCCATAGAGTTTCATGCCGAAAAAACTATTGGCGTTTTTTCTGATACTACCCAAGTGTAAATGATCACTTGGGTAGTATCAGGTTTCTCGAATATCAGATCAATTGGCTGTGGCAGGCCATTGACCCTACCATGAAAAGGAAGATGAGATAGTATGTATGTATACCATGGGGGGGGGGTGTATACACATTTCTTATAGCAGTACAAAATTTTTCTAGCATAAGTAAAATGCAAATTCTAGAAATGTTGCATTATTAAGTTTATGCATAAATTTTTCATAGATGCATGCAAATAAATTTCTTTGAATAAGTGATTTATTTCAATGTTGAATTTTGAAAACTCATAATCATCAAATTCCTGACAGGTACCCTCAATGGGTGTACAGGATATGATAGTACTACATGAAAAACATCATTACTAACTTCCTATCTGCAATTTTCCTCCAAATCAGCCTGTCAAGACTCCAACATTATCAGATTTTATATTTCTATGGTCTAAGGCACTTTGAACATATCAATCCACCTATATCTCGGTATTCCTCTGGGTCGTTTTCCTGCCAACCTGGCAGAGAACACTTGTTTTGCTAATCTTTCCTCGTCCATTCTGTTTAAGTGACCATACCACCTGAGATTAGCTCTGCTAACGCATTCCTGGATGCTGACAACGTCAAGTTCTTTCCTAATATTCTCGTTTTTTATATAATATTGCCATTGATGCCATCTGTTCACATCTCTAATCTTTCTCAGGACTCTCATATCTGCGGTCTCTAGTCTTGGGTCAAGTGTTTTACTTCTGACTCAGCTCTTAGATCCATAAGTTAAAACTGATTTGAACACTGTCTTGTATACAGCTAATTTAATGTTCTGACTAATTTCTCTCTTATTCCATATGAATTTATTCAGTTGACTTCCTACCATACCAGCTTTGATGATTCTGTTATCTATTTCCATATTTAATTTACCATCTTCACTGAAAATCGACCTAAGTAGCTGAAATGTTTTATTTGTTCGACAGGTTCTCTGTTCACAACGCAGTTGCCATTTTCAACGATTCTGCCTATTTTCATTGTCTTTGTCTTTTTATTGCTGACCTTCATACTATTACAACAGTTATTCGATTTAGTCAAGGAATCTTGCAAACTTGTAGCAGATTTATTTAGAAGTATAACATCATTCACATAAAGCAAAGAGCTGACATTAACATCTCCAATTCTGATATCATTTTTAATACCACTTTTTTTCATAATGCGATCCATATAGATGATGAATAACAGAGGAGATAATGTATATCCTTGTCTCACACCAGATTTAACATTAACACGTTCGCTGCCAACTACGAGTATACTCGTAGTGGGTAAACCTGCTTCACAAGCCAGCTACGAGTATACTCGTATGACGCTTACCGCCGGGAACGAGATTATTGTAGTGACCTTGAAGAAGTGAAAATGCTTGGCTTGTGGGGCTACCATCAAAACTGTGTATTCTCATAGACCGTATATGCTCTGTACAAGCCAACTACGAGTATACTCGTAGGACTTTTACCTCCGGTAACGAGATTATCGTACTGACCTTGAAGAAGTAAAACTGCTCGGCGTAGGGGAACAGACCATGCCAAAGTAGCGTGGCAGCGAACGTGTTAAACCATCTTCCTGTACTTCCTTCAATTCTAACTGACTTACAACTCAAATAAAGACTAGGTATTGCTTGATATAATGCCCCATTGACACCATATAACTGTAGAATATTGAATAGCTTCTCTTGCACATTGTCATATGCCTTTTCCAGATCGACAAAACTTAAATACAGATCTTTGTTATATTCCCATTCTTTTTCAACTATTTGTCGTAAAGTGAAGATCTGATCCTGACAGCCTCTATTTGGCCTGAATCCAGGTTGTTCTTCACCCTGCTTTTCTTCCACAATTCTTCTCATCCGTTTCTCAAGTATACTTGCATAAATCTTGCCAGGAACACTCAGTAGGGAAATACCTTTGTAGTTCTCATATTCAGTTTTATTTCCGTTTTTATATATGGGTACTATGAGAGCTCTACTCCAATCATCAGGAATTCATCCCTCTGTCCAGGCTTTTTGAACTATGCAGTGCAGCCACTGTAAGACTTTTTTACCACCATACTTCAGCATTTCTGGTCAGATATCATCTACTCCTACTGCCTTTCCACATTTCAAGCCTTTCATGGATATATATTCCTGACTGCATGCCTGGTCAGTGTTTTTTACCACTGTGCTGTCATCACTGCTTGTTTCATTTAGCTGTTTATCAAAGTAATTACTCCATACTTCAAGGATATCTTTTTCTCCTGTTTTCATGTCATCTTTATCATCTCAAACTCCTTTTACAGCACTCTTTCCTTCTTCTTCAACAATCTCCAGAATATTTTGCCACCTTCTTGATATTTATTTTCTATATTCTTGCCAAAGTCCTCCCATGACTTTTGTTTAACTAGTTTACACAGTTTTACATTTGCGTCTGTATTCTCTAAGAGCACAAGCTGACTTATTAGCCCGGAACTTTTGATATGCGTTCTTCTTTTCCTTCACTGCCTCTTTAACTTCTGGTATCCACCACGGAGTTCTGATTTTTCTATCCTTGCAGACAACTTCCCCACACACCTCTCTGGCTGAATCAATCAGGGTTTTCTTCAAGCTTACCACTGAATCTCCAAGGTTTGGTTCCTGTCCAAGGGAAACCAGTTTGAAAACTCTTGGAATTTTAATTGAAGGAATGAATTTTAAAATGAAAAAGTTAATGTTAGTTTTTATGTTGATCTACTATTTTGTTATACTGAAAGTTTCATTTTTAATGAGGTGTTATATCTGAAATTAAAGAATTATGATTTGTCAGTGTAACTATATTCAATATAGTTACACTGACAAGTGTAACTATATTGATTTTAATTTGAAAAGCCTTTATAACGTTCATGCTCTAGAACTTTTATCTAGCTATCACCAACAACTGTGTATTGTAGTCACTGTGACTGCATACTCCCCCTCCCCATATCTTGAAATCTCTACTTTTTAAAGGATTTAAATAGCTTCATGGATGAGTGGTGTCCCTACACATCACTTGCCTAGGATTCTAGGTTCATAACTGCTTTTTTGACGTAGCTATGTTAGATTTGGAGATAGCAGGATTTTTTCCCTCCTGCATAATAGTTAAACAGTTCAGAAATGTGTTTAAGCATTTGAAAAAATAAATAGGTCACTATTAGTCATTACACACAAATACAGCAACTTGGAATAGATGCTTTCACTGTTTGGATAAAAAAGTAAATATCTACTCTTGAATTAGCCACAAGGAAACCATGGAAATTGAACAATGAAAAGTCAGCTACTGGAACAAACATCAAAAGAAATGAAGTTGGAAATCATCAATATAAGGAGCATCAAAGGAAAGGAATGAAACTTGTAGAAGAATGAGAAAAGTACCACATAAATGTAATTGGTTGACTGAGACAAAGAATGAAACAGGTGTTATCCTATTAAGTAATAAATGTAGAATGTTATATTTGAGCAACAATGATCAAAAAAAGAAAGGAGCAGTGATAGTATTCAACACCAACATGAAAATAACTTCTTGATTAGAAGGCAGTTTCAAGTAGTTATGAGAGACCACTTTAAAATTAGGAACTGGATGAAACTTATTTGCCTCTGGTTCTTATTTGCCACAGAGGGTTCTCCCAAGGAAGAAGTGGAGGAATTTTTCAAGTCATTGGGGAAAGCAGCTGACAAAAAAAAAAGTGGTCCTTGTTGGTGATATAAACAACAGAGTAGGAGATGGATCCCACCAGGCTTATATAAGAAAATTACTAGTTCTTGTTCTGATCTACTAATGACTAGTTCAAGACATGAACTAGTCATTTCTGACACTGTGTTCCAACTATAAAGATGTGCACGAATTCACATGGAAAGAACACATAAGAAATGAGAAAAGCCTCACTGATTATGTTTTTGAAAGTAATATCTTCATGCTTGTTCAGGAAACAAGTGTATACAGAGGATTTAAAATTGGAAGTGATTGTAATTTAAGAATTAATTAAATCAAGGAGAAAAAATGGCAGTTCAAAAACCAAACCTTGGCATCTCATTGACAAACTGAAGAAAGCACTGATTCAGTTAAGGAGGGATCTGGTGAAGTTGTCTGCAAGACTAGAAAAATAAAGCACCATGGTGAATGTAAGAAGCAGTCCTGGAAACAAAGCACCAAAAGTTCTAGAAAATAAGTCAGCAGATTCTAAAATTAATAAGGAGAAAAATGTAAGAATACAGAAGATAAATATCAGGAAGGAGGCAAAATGTTCTGGAGGCTATTGAAAAAATTTAAATGGAATAAAGACTACTGTAAAAGAAATCAAAGATGATAAAGGTGATGTGAAAACTGAAGATAAATATATTATAGATGTCTGGAGTAATTATTTTGAAAGACTGTTAAATAAAACAAGCAGTGACAGAACAGTAGTAGAAAATATTAAAGAGGAATTGTAAACCCACACATGTACCACAGTAAAAATTTATTGTAGTAATATTTCATCTTGTATATCATACAATGATATCAATGTGAGCAAAAAATAATAAAGAAGAATTTGAACAACAGAAACAGTACAGTGCATGCATTACATTAGAATCCTTCTACACATTCAGTGACAATCTTGTTGGTTAAAAATGCATTAGGCTGAAGATATTAACAATAAAATTTAAAATAACATACAACCTATTTAATACAGATAAGTTTCCCAAACTCTAGGGATGTAAGGTAGCCATTACAATTACGTTTTGGCCAGTGAAGTACAGCCTTCAGATTCTAATAGTTTTTTTTTTTTCCCCTTTTGGATCCAGTGGTTAAGTGTTTTCCTCTTCATGTTGTGTCATACTAAATTTGTGAGACTTGATAGACCAGATACAGTCTTGATGTTCAGAAAAGTAGAAAATAACATTATAAATTTGATTGTTTTTCCCTTGGATGTTGTCTGAGTGGGTTTTATTGCTGTTGCTACTTTTTATTTACTAAATGGATCCATTTAGTAGAGCTGTTTTTTGATACTTTCCATTTGTTTAAGCAGGCCTTGAAAGGAAGAAAATTAAAATTTGCGCTGGAAAAAGAATAGAGAGAATTTTCTTTCTGGACATATTAAACAGGAACCGAATTGATCGCTGTCTACTGCAAACCAATAATGGATGCCATATACATCAGTTCACTATCCATCTGTATAACATCATAAAATCCTTTGTGTCTAAAGGATTTTATATTGTATAGATGGATAGTGATTGAACTGAAACTAAAACAGCTCTACTAAATGGATACAATCTTAATAAACATCTGTACTGTTTGTTCAAATTCTTTGCTGTTATTCTTTACTCAAGTTGGTTGTCTTGAGACAAATGATTTGTAAAATTACAGTAATCTACCATTTATCAATGAAGACAGTTGCTGTTCTGATAACTGGAGAATTGGATAAGTGAACTTCAATTGCCTGGTACTTCACCATAAGTGGATTGGTTAATTGAAGGATTGTTATGTCGAAGTTTGGATTAACAGTAATTACTGTCATAATTTTTACTTTAGTGCATGTGATTTTATAACTCACTATACAAGAAAATTCAAGAGGAGTGCATATTATTATTTGAGATAGGAAAAAACTGTCAAAAGCCTGAAATGTGGAAAGGCAGCTGAAGTAGATTCTATTTAAACAGAAATGCTCAAATATGGAGGTATAAAGGTTTTACAGAGCTTACGCTGCATAATTTAGAAAGTTGGATTTTAGAAGATTGGAGTGAGTTCTCCAAGTACACATGAAACAGTGAATAAAACAATAAGAGAATTGCATAGGAATTCTCTTAAGTGTTTCAGGTAAGATTTATATAATTCTTCTAAGTGTTTCAGGTAAGATTTATATAAGCATACTTGAAAATAAGCTAAGGGAAATTGTGGAATAAATTGTCAGGATTAGATTTTCACACCTTACAACAAATAATTGAGAAATCAAAAGATATAACAAGGATCTATACTTAAGTTTCATAAATCTGGAAAAAGCATATAAGTTGCCCAAAGAAAACCTTTTCAGAATTGCTACAATTATGTGGAGTAAATGGGACATTATATAGAGTAATAGTCTTTATTTAAACTATAAGTCAACAGTTAGAATTTAGGAAAATGCATGCAAATAGTTTGGTGTAAGATTAGGTGTAAGGCAGTGTTTCCGAAACTTTCAGTACCTGCATACCCCCTTTCAAAATTTTAGTAACACTAGTATCCTCCCCCCACCTCTCAAAACGAAATGCAATTATTGGAGATGTTATAATATTTCATTGAAACCTGAATAATTATAAAGGTGTGTATTTTTTAACATTTGCATTATAATAAATTATGAACATGTGAAGCATTTTTTTAAATTATTAAATAAATTTTTAGTTATCCAAATCCAATGTACATACAGTAGAAACAAAAATTATGGAATTTAAATTTTCAATAATAAAAATTTATTGAGACAGATGAAATTTAGTAGAGAGTGCCAACTGCATGGGTTGAACCATTTGAATTTAAACTTTTAATGCAAAGAGTGGAACCATGCAGTTGGAATGTGATCATGCCATCAACCAGATGTAGTCATAATGGTGGTCATTCCATAAATTCCAAGAGATTAAGTTTTGTTTGATTAAAACTTCCTTTAGATTTTTTTAGTTATTGGAAAATAGACCTGCACTTATTTGAGCCAATATGACAACAAAAATATATAAATAAAAATAATTTTTGTGATGGCAAATTAAATATGGAAATTCTATCCTATCCTAATTTATGCTCACATGTAGACCTACACTTTTTACCATGTAGGCATTTGGAACCAAAATCTTATGGAATTGAATCTTATTCCTGGAGGTGTCTTATGTTTGTAGAAGCATGTGTTCACAGGACTGGTTTGCCTGTTCTGGGGAATGAAAAACCTGAGTTTCTGGGTGAAACAATCCCCTACCTCCATATGAGACCCGCTAATTCATTTGTCGAAAGAGACCAGGTAAAGGTTCCTTACATCACTCGAACTCAGGTCTTTCTGACCAAAGGGCTTTGTCTATACTGACTGAGCTACAGAGGCTCAAAATATGGAAATGCACAACAGAATTAGTTGGAAGTCAACCGAATAAATTTATATAGAATAAGAGAGAAATTAATCAAACACTCAACTAGTTGTATATAAAATCGTATTCAAGCTAATTAACTTATCTGTGAGCTAGGTTAGAAATAACTTTTGATTGATTGTTGTTCAGATATAAGTTATGAGAAAAATTAAGACCGTGAATAGATAGCATCATACAGAATCATATTAAAAATGAAAATATATTAGAAAAGAACTTGACATTGTTAGCATTCAAGGATGCATGAACAGAGCTAATCTGAGGTGATATGATCACTTAAACAGGATGGGAGAGGAAAGGTTCATAGAACAGCTGTTGGTGTTTGAGTGGGGAAAAAGATTTCAGAAGAAGACCAAGATCTGGGTGGATTGATTCAGTCAGAGGTGTTTGAAGACTGAAATATTAGATACAACAGTATTGGAGTGTTGACAAGTAATACGCTTATTTGGAGGAAATTGTAATAGGAGATTAGTAGTAATGTAAACTTAATGACATGGTACTCTCATAGTATCTTGTAAAGCCCCTTTAAACATTCTTTTTCCTGTTTTCTGAATTGATACATTAATAAAAGATTACTTATCAAATTTAGTAAACCAGTTTATAAAGAATTCAGGGAATTTAACAGAAGGATTCTTTCATCTTGGGAAGAAGGAATATCCAGTTTTCATATGTTTAAGGGGTACCTTGTTTGTGGATATTTAGATATCAAATGAGTGAGAATGGGTTAGCAACTTAAGCCAATATTTACTATTGGCTTAACTTAAAACTTCTAATTAAAAAAAAAAAAAAAAGAAGACAGTACGAAAAGGCCCTCATAGAGTATCACATTCTTATTCACCCATTCCTGAATTCTTTTTGATCAACTTTTGCCACCACTCCCAAGATACTGATTGGTCTGTAATTTGTTGGCATAGACTTAGATCCTCCCTTGTGGAAAGGAATTATTTTGCCCTGTTTTGCCAGAGCTGAAACTTAAACAGCCTAGTCGAAGGAATTGCCAGGATTCCTCTGCACATTCTCTTAAAACATGAGCTAATATTCCATCCAATCCCACAGCTGTATTTGAATTCAGATTCTGCAATATCCTAAGTAACCTACAATTATTCCTCTGTTCTTACATCAATCTGTGTCATCTGCCATTACAGAATCTTCAGTTGGATGATATAGCCTTGCAAAATGGTCATTCACTAGCTCAACAATTTTGTCTGTCTGTGTTACCGCTTAACTATCTGCACTCATTAAAGTTATTCTTTCATAGTCCTTATTCCTTCTACTTGCCACATAACTAAAATAAAAAAAAACACTTGGGTTTCCTTTTGCCTGCTTGGCTAACTTCTCATAATTTGATTTTTGTCCATTTAACATGCTGGTCACCTTTCTGATGTACTGTTCATGAGTTAGCTGGTCACCTCCTCCATTTTTTTTTTTCCTGATCTCGTGCTTAATTCTGCAGAGATTGCAGCTGATCTGGCAGATACAAACAAATTGTTTAATATGAATATTCTTGGAGGTCATGACTATCTGCACATGCATATATTATGAGTGATATTCCACACTGTTTATGCAGTCAGTTTTGGTTTAACACGTGTTATGTAAAGGTGTGTGATATTTGATAGTAAATTGTGTCTGAGAGATACCGCGAACTTCGATGTCAGTATACTATTGGTTTAGTTGTTTTTTTTATTTACCGTTGAAAATGGCATTGGATAATCCATCAGATGTTGAAGAGAATCAGCGAATGTTACTAGAGTCCAATGATGAAAATGGTAGTCTAATGCGAAGATGAAAGTGATTTAGAAGATGATGATTATGTGAAAGTTCATTCAGAAGATTCTTTGGATACCAAGCAAGATATTTCTAGTGAAGATGAATTAGACATGAATGAAGAGAGTATCTTCTTGGAAAGGATAAAGAATCAAAATGGAGGAAAAATCCAATAAGAAGACAAATTAGAACACAACCGCAGAATATTTTGTGTCAACTTCCGTTAGTTCAGCCAAATGCAAAAAATGCCAAGACAGAACTTGAAACTTGGAATTACTTTATCACAGATTATATTTTAGATCTAATCTTATTATGTACAAATAAATACATCGATTATACATATATTTCTTTGTTCAATAATTTCTAGATTGTAACTGAAAATAAATAAACCATGTATTATATTTGCAGTTTTTTTTTTTATCACATTTTAGCACCTACTAGTAATGAATCTATCTCTCAGATACACACGACCTAAGCTGCAATTTTTTTGACCACGACCTCTGCAGGGTTAATGATGGTGCTCACTCCACCCAATTTACCCTCTTAACCTTGGGTTTGCAGTGTGATATACTTCATCCAGACACCCCTTGACTATCTCCCATATGCTGTAGACATCCGTCACTTGCAGATCTTTATGCCGTAGTGGTACTTCAAGTTGCTACTTAAATATATCCTAATCATCTGCCTCGTAGTTCCGCATATTCCCATCTCTTAACTGGAATTTTCACGTTTTGCTACCTCTGAAGTCAAGACCATGATCACTTTCCCAATTGGATGCAACATACCGCTACCTTAGTTATGAACAGGTCTTCTGATCTTATAACAAGACCCAACACTCATACCCTGAGTCCCCTTCACATTCTGCTTCAGGAAGGAAACATAATTTATACTCTAAGAATATAAATTACATTTCCTTCCTGCCATGTGATCTCCCACAATACTCGATTTGCACTATTTGTATTAATTTGTTGGAGTTGCCCATAATAATAATAATTTGCTGCTACTGCGTGTCTTCCACATCATCCCCTGGCCTATAGCAACAACCAGTTTATAATTTGTGCTACTGGCCTCAATCTCATACCATAATGATGCAAAGGAACTCATCTGCCTGACTAACTCCTACTCTTGTTGACTGCAGTTCGTATGCTATCATCAGCAGCACCTCACCCCTTGTCCTGTCTACTCTATCCTCCCTGAAAATACTAAATCCATTATTCTATCCCTGTTACTACATCCTCTGCTGTTAACCAAGTCTCACTAATGGCTATAACTTGATGAGGGTGCACTAACCAATGCGAAAAACCGCTTTCTCTTATTCCTGATGCTTCTAGCATAAGTATATAGAAACTGTATCGTCCCCTTTGGTCCACAACCACCTTTCCATCCTGAATTGAGTATCCCATTTGATATTGTTGACTGAGAGACCAGATTCCTCTTTTTTTTTTTGTTATTGTCGTTCGTTCACACACTCAGTTGCTGTATGGGTACCTACACACACTTGTCTGAATCTGCTTAAATTTTTCTAACTTTGCACTTCCACACTCTGTTAACAAAGCTCTCTAGACACTTAATTCTGATTCGATTTAAGTGCAGTCCATCAGCATTGTATAAATCTTTCTTTCCTGATGGAAACTCAGGCCATAGGTCGACAAACTACATCATTCCTTCTGCACAACATGCATTTTGATTCATTAGTTATTAATACCCTCTTTCTCAGTTTGCCTCTATCATAGTGTGGCGGCAAACTCACAAACTTCACCTTCTCTCTCTCTCTCTCTTCTTTTTCACTTCTTCCAATAACTTTCACATCTTTCCTCATACAATAGTTCTTTTCTCTCAGGTCATTGGTTCCAGCCAAAACAATCAAATCTTTCACCTTCCCTTTCTGCATTCTTACATTAGTAATCATAGAATCATTGTAAAAAAAATTACCTGATTATGATCTTTATCTCTATAAATTTAAGATGCCAAGAAATTATATTCTTGGTTTTTTTTTCCTTTATTGAAGTGTAAGCAAACAGTTTGCACATGAAGGATATTCATGACAGTTGAACTTGTATATAGAGACTAATGACTCCACGTCGATTGCCTTAGTATCCCATAATGCAAAGCATATATCCTTACAAACATGTATGCTGCTATGCATTATGGGAAGGGCCATTACCCAGACTGGTTTTGACCTTTGAGGTCTCTTCAGTGGAAGCCAGATCCAGAAGTCATACCAAGGTTTAAGTAATGCAGAAGTCATATTTCTATATATAAGGGGGACCAGAAAGTAATCAGTTTTTTGAACTACATTTTTAATATAAATTTTATGAAAGAACAAATTAACATTATTCAATTATATAATCGCTATCGTTAATTATAACCTTATTCCAACGATCTACTAAGTTTAGAATTTCTTTTTTGAAAAACGTTTTTTCTTTGGAGGCAAAAAATGATATCAAACTCCTTTGGACATCATCTTGCGAACGGAAGGTTTTATTTCTTATGCTATGTTCTAAGGACCTGAATAAGTGATAGTCACTAGGGGCAATATCCAGCGAATATGGAGGATGTGGTAGAAGTTCACATCCTAACTGCCTAATTTTTTCTTGAATCATTCTTGCAGAATGTTGTTTTGCATTATTTTGCTGCAAAATTACTCCTTTCGATTGACAAGTGCAGGACGTTTGATTAACAGTGCTTGATGTAGTCGCTCTAATTGTTCACAGTTGATGGCTGCTGTGATAGTCCTACCTTGTTCCATGAATTCGTACAACAGAACCTTTTGTGGATGAAGTCCATGTTTAGGTGTTTGGAATTGGAGTTTGATTTGGAGAAAGCCACTGTTTTTTGCGTTTAATATTCTTATACAGCACCCATTTTTCGTCACCAGTTACAACTCATTCCAAAAAGGGGTCATTTTGTTGTCTGGTCAACAATGAATTGCAAATCGCTCGTCTCTGTGCTTTATTGTTTTCTGACAGTTCATGAGGTACCCATACACCCTGTTTAAGAACCTTGCCATTCTTATGTAAGTGCTCTTGGACAGTTGACCATGATGAATTAAGTTTCTCTGCTAATTCTTGTATGGTTTGTTTTGGATCTGATTCAACGAGAGTCTTAAGAGCATCGTCATCTAGAGTAAGAGGTCTTCCAGATCGAGGATGATCAGAGAGATCAAAATTTTTTTTTGCAAATATCCTAAACCATCACTGACATTTATTAACCTTCAATACATCTCCATAAGTTGAGCAAATGATTTTGGTAGCCTCGGTAGCATTCTTTCCTTGGTGAAACAAAAACAGCATACAATGACATAAATGGTGCTCTTCAATTTTAAATCCGCCATATTAAAAAAAATAATCTAAAATTAAAAAAAACAGATTTTTTAAATACAAAAGTAATGATAATATTTAAATAAAAATCAAATTTAATAATTTGTGTTATTTAAGAAAAAAACAATTTGGCTAAAAATGACCTATTAAAAATAATTGATTACTTTCTGGTCCTCCTTATACAAGTAGCCAAAAGGTATCACATCATATTATTAAAATACTCTGGATTAGAGATAATGTTGATTTCTTAGTTATATTTCTTGCATCTTTAATTTATATTATAAATTAAAGATGCAAGATATTATATTCTTGGTTTCATCCAAAAAAATTATATTCTTTGTTTTCATATGTTTATTTATTTACATTTACATTAATTTTGTTTTATTTTATAAATTAAAATTGCTTTACGGATAAATTGAACTTTCCGTAATAGATTTGTATTTATAATGAAGAACCATTTTTAACTCCAATTCTGGGATGAAATTTGCAGCAGAATAAGATTTAATTATTTTTAAAGTGGGATATTTACTCAGTCAGTATTGTCAATGGAATTTGATAAGACTTGAAGTGTGTTTTCAAGAAACACCTCCTCCTTGAGATGTGTGTATTTATACCAATTCATAATATTACTCAATTTAACATTGAGTAATGTTAAAAATAACCGAAAAGCAATTTTTTGACCTTTAATTGGTAATAATTTGAGATTTAATGTCATAATGAGATTTAAATTTAGATTAAATTAATTTAAATCTCATTTTGATGAGCTTAGAGCTACTTGTGGTTCTAGAAATGAAGTGTTCAGTTTTTTTGTCTCGCATTGATTGCTTCATCATCATTCCAAACACCTCAACCTATTCAGAGTATCCTGAGAAATGGGAAAGCTTGTTTGTAATTATCTCAAGGAGGTGAAGATGACAGCTGTTATATCCATCTGTTTAAGAAATATAGTGAACTCATAGGGTCACCAGAATAGTTTCTTATAGCAGAATGTCTAGTGATTTTTAGAATAGATTTAGAATGTTATGGTAGTTATTCTCTTTTTTGTACAAAAAAAAAAAAAGCTTATATAAAACTATTGTGAATGTTTTATGTATGGCCTTTATTCTGAGTTTTAATTATGCTTTTTTTTTCTCTCTCAAGTAGATGGAATTTTCACATCTAATGATATTTACCTTTCAATTCCCCCCCCCCCCCCCCCCTTCTCATGGAACCTATTATTGAAGTTTATTGAAATATATATAATTGAAGTTTCACTGTGTTGGTGTGTGCAGTTCAGATGTTCAGTTTTAATTCTTCTATATGTTCTAATTTTTTATATTTTGAAGTAGATCTTCCTAAGTCATTGTTATGATTTTTCTTAATTTTAAATTTCTATAATAATTTTATTCTCTTAACTATGCTAATTATATTCTACACTTTTAGGTATGCTCTTGTAGATTTTGGTCTTGCCCAGTGGGCAAGCGAATTACAGAAGAAGGGCACTGAAAATTTAGAATCTACAGGGAGAATTCCTCTCCAAGAAAAAAATATTTTTAAGGTATCAAATAAAACTATTAAAAGTTCATTAAAAGAAAAGAGCGCATCTGATTCAAACAGATTAGGTTTAGAAAAGAAACCTAAGAATAAAAGGTTAAGGAGTGAAAATGAAGAAAACAGGAAGGTAAGCAGGAAGAAACTCTGAGTCTATTGAATTAGATCATACTTCCAGGTTTATTTAAACTTTTATTTCGTTTCTCTATAAATGCCCACAATGTTCTAAGAGTGCTTATATTTATGAAATATTTCGCTTATGGTGGTTAATTTGTTAATACAAAATATAACATTTTATTTTGATATCCTGAAGGATATGTATACATCCTTAATGAAGCACAGAGAAGCATTTTTTTTTTGACACTATGAAGGTGGTCTGAAAAGTTTTCAGCCTCGACATAGATGACAACATGATTGTCAAGTTTTTTTTTTTTTTTCTAAGTTGGTACATCTGTCATAAGCATCCATGTGAAATTTCAAGTCTTTCTATCAAGTAGTTTGTTTATACAGCTGTCTGAAGCACAACTGTTGTCTGTATCCCTTGAAATGGATAAAAATTGAATATCATGTGGTTATAAAATTCTTTATAAAAGAAGGTTTAACAACAAAAGAAATTTATTCGAAGTTCATAAAAGTTTATGGGCATTCATCTTTTTCGTTTTCAACAATTAAGAAATGGGCTGCCGTGTTTAAACTTGGCTGTACCAGCCTTGAAGATGATCCACATGAAGGAAGTCCAAAAAGTGTAACATCATCAGAAGTCATTGATCAAGTGCACGATATGGTATTGGATGACCGGTGAGTCAAAGTGCATTAAATTGCTGAGACTATAGCCATTTCAAAAGAATGTGCAAGATATATTTTGCATTAAGAATTGCAAATAAAAAAGCTTTGTTCAAGATGGGTGTTGCACTTACTCACATCAAATCAAAAACGCATTCGCATGAAAATCTCTGAACAGTGCTTGGAGCGTTTTAACAAGAATAAAACTGATTTTGTGCATTAATTTATTACTATTAAATAAATTCAATTTATTTATTACTGGTTGTTCAGCGCCAAAGAAGACAAAGTCGGTTCCATCAGCAGGAAAGGTGATGACATCAGTGTGGATCCTAAAGGCATTTTGTTTATTAATTATCTTGAAAAGGGTAAAACAGTAACCTGGGAATATTATTCTGATCTTTTAACCAGACTAGACGAAAAAATTCGTGAGAAAAGACCTGGTTTGCAGAAGGAAAAAAAATCATCTTTCATCAGGAAAATGCACCTGCCCACAAAGGTGTTTTGGCAATGGGAAAATTAAGGGATCTGCACTATGAATTGTTGGAGCATCCACCCTATTTCCTAGCTGTAGCTCCCTCTGACTTCTATCTCTTCCCAAAACTAAAACTCTTCCTAGGTAGTCAGCATTTTTTCTTCGAATCAAGAGGTGATTCTTGTAGAAGAATCAGCTGTAGAGGGGTATTTTGCAGATCTCCCTGAGAACCACTACAGGGATGGAATAATGGTGCTGGAGCATCGCTGGAATAAATGTATGTCTTGAGGGAGATTATTTTGAAATTATAAATTCGTTTTTTCATTGTTAGACCGAGAACTTTTCAGACTGCACTCGTATAGTGCTTAGAACATTTCAGAATATACAAATGAAAGTTGTATTTTTCATTTTTTTTTTTTTTTTTTTTTTCTATAAGTCTGAACGACAAGCATAGCATCACCTGCATTTATCAAACCATGTATTCTCTGTTAAGTTTGTTTTGCAGGATGAAAGGTTGTTTTGAGAAGAAAGCTCTTAGTCCCTATGGTTCTGAGCATCTTAGACAGGAATGAACCCAATTCTTTCTACAGGGCATTATTGATACTGCCATAGCTACATTTTTTTTTATCATGGGCCGCTGCCAATGAATTCATTCAAGGAATTTTATTTCCAGAGAGTTGAAAATAAAACTTCTGGATCTGAAATCGTTTATCCGAACACTAGCATTCACTTTTAAAGAATTGCAAAAACACTTATACTTTTAGTTGCTGGTTTTCTTCAAAAGTCATAAGCCAATCAATCATTTTCTTCTCTCCTTTTATCTTATTTAAGGTTCAGAGCTTTATTTTTCTTTCTGTAGGTTATTTTTTTCAGTAGTAATTGAAACTGAAACTGTCATACCTTTCCCTCACCAACAGTTGTTCTGTTGTCATTGTCATAATAACAACAATTGATACGGTTTAAATATATTTTTCTTTCCATACAAAAGACTTCATGAATATCCACTCTTGCGTTCCAAAAATCTCATTTCTCTCACAGCAGTATTATAGTGTTCTTTTCACCCAGAAATATGATTTCTTGAGTCCTTGTAATAAGTACCTAAAATCTACATGTAAGGAAAGATAACTGTTCAGCATAAATATGTACAGTGCACTTTATCGGCAAAGTATAATGTTTGGTGATGAGAGAGAAATAGATAATAGAATTTGGTAGGAATGATCTAGTTTTGATGGATAAAATAAAAATAGCTCTCTCATTGAAAAGAAAATGCATAGAAATATTTTTTAAAAAATCAGTTTTTGGATGTTAATTTTAGATCCAAATATTTCATGTTGTTTCACTTTCTGTGAAACAATATGAAATAAGATTCAAATTTTCATCTAAATCTTGAAATTTAAAGAAAAGTGAATTCATTCATGGAAACATTCTGCAGTGACAGAAAATAAACAGTGGTGGACACAAGAAATCAGAGACAGTCAGTCAAAAGAAGGAAGTTCATAGAAAGATCCAGGATGGTGAGTTTGCATGTACTCTATAAAGAATATAGAAAAACCACAATAAAGAATGTATAATAGTTGATAAACAAGCCATGAAAAGAAAGCAACAGAGTTTAGGGCTACTAAAAAAGCAGCTTAGAATAGAGAAAGGTTTACTTAAAAGAAATCATAGAAATAATATAAAAATAGAAAGTAAAGATTGAGTGTTTGAAATAATTTAGGTTTTTTTTTTTTTTTTTGGCTTTCCAACCTTTTTGGCTACTAATTTTGAAAAGTTTGAAATAATTTCAAATACAATCATCATTCAAATAAATTTCAACAAACTTAGGCTTCATTTCAATCTGAAATGAGGCTTAAGTTTTACAGTGGTTGTGCTATGTACAGATTGATTGATTATAGCTAAGTTTTATTTCCCAATTTCCCCTCCTCAATATTCCAATAAAATTTATATCAGCATACTTGTACATGAAGTTTGATATAAAATTTCATGTGTACCAGGTGAAGTAATCTTCATTGAAAACCCAAATCATTCTTCTGACTACTTTATTGAGATATAGTTCATTAAGTGAAAACGACTTAGTTCTAAGAAGATTTGCAGTAAATTAATGTTGTGTCAGGAGAGCCACTATAGCTCATTTGGTATATGCAAGACCTTTTTTTGGAAAGATCCAGGTTCGAATTGCATCCATTGCATGAAGAACCTTTATCAGGTTGTTTCAATCAAATGGTGAGTTACTCATATGGAGGTAAAGGGTTTTTTCTCCCTTCAAAACACACAAACTGGTTCCATGAACACAGATCTACAGGCATAAATATTTACTCTGAGGGAATGCAGCATAGGAGTGCTGTGCTAGCTGCATTAATTTGCTGTCACCCCTAATCAGGTGACTTCTCATCCTGAGGACTTATCCGTCCCTTGAAGAATGTCATCAGGAACAGAACTATGTTAAAATATGGAAGCCTCAGAATGCAACTTGGCATTATTAACATTGAACAGAATCACAAATGGAAAAACTATTACTATTACCATTAACGCCTAATGAAATTAAATTAAAGCCTAATGATTAATAAAATAACTGGGAAGAAAACTGATGGGAAACTAGTAATAAAAGAAATCTTAAATATACTGAGCAATCATGATACCTGTATCCCATGAAGGTTGATAGCAAAATTCATGCAAACTATTTTCATGTATAAAATTAGGCAGTTGTTTTCATTTGCATTTTTGGCTTTTGGCTACTAATTTTGATTCTTGGAAAAGTGCATAGTCCCATTATAACATTTGTTTTAAATATATTGACTAAAAACTTACATTTTCATTGTAAAATGGTGTATAATTAATCAAAGAATGTATCGGTGTTATAAAATTATGTGTAATATTTTTAAAAATTGTTGCAGGAAGTGACATTTAAGAAAGCATGTACTACTACTACACTTCCTGTTTCCATAAGTAATGGAAGCCTACAGTCTTTATCCCCCAGAGTTAATGTACTCTACACACCTCCAAATACTCCAGTCAGAAAATTTTTAGGCAGAGAAGAATTCAGCCAGAATATCAGAAGGGGCACAATTGGGAGCCCTTTAGGATCATACAGAGTTGAATATAATCAGTCATCGTGTTCTTGTTTTGGAAGAAACACGGTTTGCAAAATTTGTCTTGGAAGGTATGTATTTCTTTACTATTCATTACTAGTGGTAATAGTATAGAATTATAATTATTATTTATGAATAAGATAAGTAGTTATTAATTTTTTTTAAAGAATTACAATTACTGTTTGCCTAAAATTCATAAACTCAATCCTCTGCTCCATAGTAGATGCTACTGACTCACCCTCCTTCCAACTAACCAAACAGCTAAATTACCCCCCCCCCCCTTCTTTTTACTGGCCATATTTCATCTTGTATAAAATTCCACCTACTTCAAATCCTGTGATCAAAAATTTAATTTTAAATATTGCTGATGTCATGGCAAGTTCAGACATCACCTCTCATCATCATTATCATCATCATCAAATTCCTGACATGTACCCTCAAGGGGTGTACAGGATATAATAGTACAAGATGAAAAAAACTACATCATTACTAACTTCCTATCTACAATTTTCCTCCAAATCTACTTGTCAAGACTCCAACATTATCAGATCTTATATTTCTATCGTCTAAGGCACTTTGTACCGTATCAATCCACCTATATCTTGGTCTTACTCTGGATCGTTTTGCTGATAAACCTGGCAGAGAACACTTGTTTCGGTAATCTTTCCTCGCCCATTCTGTTTAAGTGACCATACCACCTGAGATTAGCTCTGCTAACGCATTCCTGGATGCTGACAATGTCAAGTTCTTTCCTAATATCCTTGTTCTTAATATGATATTGCCATTGATGCCATCTGTTCACACCTATAATCTTTCTCAGGACTCTCATATCTGCGGTCTCTAGTCTTTGGTCAAGTGTTTTACTTCTGACCCAGCTCTCAGATCCATAAGTTAAAACTGGTTTGAACACTGTCTTGTATACAGCTAATTTAGTGTTCCGACTAATTTCTCTCTTATTCTATATGAATTTATTCAATTGACTTCCCACCATACCAGCTTTGCTGATTCTGTTGTCTATTTCTATATTTAATTTACCATCTTCAGTAAAAATTGTGCCTAAGTAGCCGAAATGTTTTACTTGTTCCATAGGTTCGCCATTCACAACACAGTTGACATTTTCAATAATTCTGCCTATTTTCATTGTCTTTATCTTTTTATTGCTGACCTTCATACCATATCTATTACAACAGTTATTCAATTTAGTCAGAGAATCTTGCAGACTTGTAGCAGATTTATTTAGAAGTATAACATCCGCATAAAGCAAAGAGCTGACATTAACATCTCCAATTTTGATATCATGTTTAATACCACTTTCCTTCATAATGTGATCCATATAGATAATGAATAACAGAGGGAATAATGTACATCCTTGTCTCACACCAGATTTAACATTAAACCATCTTCCTGTACTTCCTTCAATTCTAACTGCTGACTTACAACTCAAATAAAGACTAAGCATAGCTCGATATAATGCCCCATTGACACTGTATAACTGCAGCGTATTGAATAGCTTCTCTCTTGGCACCTTGTCATATGCCTTTTCCAAATCAACAAAACTTAAATACAGATCTTTGTTATATTCCCATGCTTTCTCGACTATTTGCCGTAAAGTGAAAATCTGATCGTGACAGCCTCTATTTGGCCTGAATCCAGCTTGTTCTTCACCAAGCTTTTCTTCTACAATTCTTCTCAACCGTTTCTGAAGTATACTTGCATAGATCTTGCCAGGAACACTCAGTAGGGAAATACCTCTGTAATTCTCACATTCAGTTTTATTTCCCTTTTTATATATGGGTACGATGAGAGCTCTACTCCAATCATCGGGAATTCGTCCCTCTCTCCAGGCTTTCTGGACTATGCAGTGCAGCCACTATAAGACTCTTATACCACCATACTTCAGCATTTCTGGTCGAATATCATCTACTCCAGCTGCCTTTCCACATTTCAAGCCTTTCATGGCTTTTTCTACTTCAAGTATGGATAAATATTCCTGCCTGCATGTCTGGTCAGTGTTTTTTACCACGTGCTGTCATCACTGCTTGTGTCATTTAGCAGTTTTCAAAGTAATTACTCCATACTTCAAGGATATCTTTTTCTCCTGTTTTCATGTCACCTTTATCATCTCTAACTCCTTTTACAGCACTCTTTCCTCCATTCCTAAGCTTCTTCAACAACCTCCAGAATATTTTGACACCTTCTTGATATTTATTTTCTATATTCTTGCCAAAGTCCTCCCATGACTTTTTTAGCTAGTTTTACACAGTGTTTAGCATTCTTGCATTTGTCTCTATATTCTCTAAGAGCACAAGGTGACTTATTTGACAGGAACTTTTGATATGCTTTCTTCTTTTCTTTCACTGCCTCTTTAACTTTCTGTGTCCACCAGGGAATTCTCATTTTTTTTATTCTTGCAGACAACCTCACCACATGCCTCTCTGGCAGAATCAATCAATGTTTTCTTCAGAGTTTGCCACTGCATCTCCAAGATTTGGTTGCTGTTCTCGAACTCTTTCATTTTTTTCTTCAATTATCTTTGTGTATTTTAGTCTACAGTTCATATCTGAGAGCTGCTCAACTTTTATTTGCTTTAAAACTTTCTTACATGTTATTCTTTTCAATATGAAATTCAATTTTATCCTGCTCAAGACTAAATAGTGATCACTTCCAATTTCAAATCCTCTGTACACTCTGGTGTCCTGCACCAGGGAGAAAACATCACTATCAACAATAACATAGTCAATGCGACTTTTCTTATTCCTAGCCTCTTCTCTCCATGTGAATTTGTGCACATTTTTATGTTTGAACATGGTGTTAGTAATAACCAGTCCATGTCCTGAGCAGAAATCTAACAGATATTTGCCATTATTATTAGCTTTGCTCTTTTCTCCAAATTTTCCAAAATATTTTTGTATGTCTCACAATCATTTCCTACTCTGCTATTTAGATCCCCAACAAGGACCAACTTTTCCTTTTTCATTGTGTCAGTAGCTTTTTCTAAAGCCTCAAAAAATTCCTCCACTTCTACCTTAGTAGAACCTTCTGTGGGACCATAGGCACAAATAAGTCTCATTGTCCAGTTCCCCATTTTGATATTTGCCCAAATCACTCTAATTGACACTGCCTGCCATTGAAGGAGATGAGCCTCGTATTTTGTGTTGAATACTATGGCTACTCCTTCTTTTCCTCGATTATCATTGCCTGAATATAACATTTTGTATTTATTTCTCTGAAAGATCTCACCAGCTTTTGTCTTTTTTGTTTCAGTCACCCCTATTATGTCGATCTGGTATTTATCTAATTCCTCAGCTAGCTCCATTTCTTTGCCATTCAGGCTTCTTATGTTGATAGTACCGATCTTTAACTCTGGTGATGTTGAGTTGGGGTTTTTTCAGAATTACCAGTATCCCTCTTTCTGATATTTTTACCATTACATTAAAAATGTTTCCTCCTCCCTTATGTCATTAATCTCTAATTTTGCCATCCATACCTGTTACTTCACTTGGAAAGACCATTATAAACACATAAATGGTACGGCC
Source organism: Typopeltis vanoorti (assembly GCF_054136105.1). Lineage (NCBI taxonomy): Eukaryota > Metazoa > Arthropoda > Arachnida > Uropygi > Thelyphonidae > Typopeltis > Typopeltis vanoorti. The sequence goes on along the minus strand of NC_143556.1, from coordinate 24,600,593 downwards.
ATGAGTTTACCCCTCTCTCCTTCTCTGATCAATTTCTATATGGAGTATTTTGAAAAACTTAATCTTGATACTGCTATTCTTAAAGCTTCTATCTGGCTAAGATACATTGATGTGTTCTCCATTTGGAGTAATGTGTCTGCACCATGCTGTCTTCTTCCTCTACCCCAACAGCTATCATGCCAGAATCCAGTTCACTATAGGGGGGAAAAAAAATGAAATAACAATAGCCTGCCTTTTCTGGACACTCTAATCACATCTTCCTAATGGCACCTTTTCTTTTTCAGTTTAAACCTACCCACACAGGCAGATACGAAACTTTCTAATAATTCCCCCCCCCCACAACAACAATAAAATATTATTAAAACTTTTCAATAGTGCCTCCAACCTCTGTTTCAACCAGGCTTCCCTTTTTTAACTGAACTCCTTTATTTGTGCCATACTACAATGACTACAATGCCGAAAAGATTAATCACCTCATGTCCCTCTTAATGTTGATTATAGTAATGCTATTAATATTCTCTAGAGCATAGGTGGCCAACAGCAGGCCTGCAGCAGGATAAAAACTATATTGAATTATATGTATTACCAATTTAGCTATTAGTTTCGACCACACATTTTCTGATTGATATACTGGTTATATTCATTATTTCTGATGATGGAAACAATTTATATCTCAACATGTAATCAAAATTGCTTTAAAAAGATTACTCAATTTATAAAATTTACTGCTTCTCTGGGCGAGTTGTTGTAGTGGGAGTGGTAGATTTCTATGCGCTCCAGAGTAACGCATTATTGAAAGTCACTTGCTCTGCTATGGTTACAGTGATCAGTTTCACGGTTAATAGTGTTATTGTTGCAGTTTGTGTCCCCTGGTCAGTTACTTCTGCCTTTGTGTACTATGAGTAAGAAACATAAGATCTGTGAAGAAAACGGGTTATTTCAGGAGAAATGGGGAAATGAATTTCTGTTTATGAACAGTAACGACAACAAACCACAGTGCCTTGTGTATGTTTGCAAGTATTGTCTGTGCACAAGGAATATAACCTCACCATGCCGCTAAATACCAAGAATATGTTGTCAAGTACTTACTAAATTGACGTAACTTGAAGAGAAAGATTAGTTCTTAGAAATCTGTTTTCACTAAACCAACATCAATACAAAAAAGCTCACTCTTGGCATCGTTTGTTGCAAGTGCAGAGATAGCAAAAGCAAAAAAAAATTATCTGATGGTGAATTTATAAAACACTGTTCTATGAAAATGGCACGTGCATTTGGGGAATATAAAATTGCCAGTGAGTTTGAAAGCGTCCCACTATCAAATCAAATCTGTTACAAAAAGAGTCGAGGAAATAGGTTCTCGCATATTAAATAAATTAAAAATCTGTTATTACAGATTCAGCTTACTTCTCATTGGCTCTGGATGAATCAACTAACATAACAGATACAGCTCAACTTTTAATTTTTATTTGAACTGTTTCCAAAGACTTTGTTATTAATGAAGAGCTACTATCATTAGAGTCATTGCATAACACAACCAAAGGTCAAGACATTTATGATGCAGTTATGGAGGTTGTAAATGGTACTGGTGACATCAACAATCTCACAGCTACAGATGGTGCCAAATCAATGCGTGGTACTCAGACAGGCTTAGGTGGCTTACTAAGGAAGGCTGGAATCAATTGCCCTGTATTACACTGCATTATACATCAGGAGGCTCTGTGTTAAAATTCTGGAGATAGAGGATGTTATGAAAACTGTAATGAAGTGTATGAATCTAATTAAGGGCGGAAATCGGGCTTTTGACACACCACAAATTTCTTTCTTTTCTAACAGAAATGGAAGCAGAATATGACAATTTAGTGTTGTACACAGAAGTACGTTGGCTAAGCAGAAGGAACTGTTTGAAATGTTTTTTTGTTTTGAGAAAGGAAATAAAACAGTTTTTAGAGGAACATGAGAAGATAAATCGAAACCTATGTGATCCTCATTTTAACCACTTACTTGCCTTTCTAACAGACATCACACACCACATGAATGAATGTCCAACTAAATCTGATATTTAGTTGGACGCCTAGATGGGTTCATAAGTCGACTGAAGGTTTTTCTCTTCCTGCAGGGAGTTGATGGAGGAAGGCCATGACATCGACTTCAGATTTTCTGTGCCAATGTTAGACCAACTTTTGGAGCAATTCAGTAAGCAATTTTCTGACTTCTGTGACATGCAGCCGCAACTGACATTATCTAACAACCCAATGAAATAAATGCGACATTTCAGAGCAGCATGACGCCATTCAATTGGAGTTGTGTAACCTTCAAAATGACCCCTTTTTCCAGTCAAGGATGGAGGTAGGCATTGACTTTTGGAAACTGGTACCAAGGGAAAAATATCCTGCATTCAGTGATTTCAGTTTGAGAATTACATCTATGTTTGGAAACACATATGTGAATGCACTTTCTCAACTATGAGGGCAGTTAAATCGTCACAAAGAAGCTGACTGATGACCACCTTCATCATTTGTTACGAATATCATCATCATCATTGTTGAAAATCGACTGATGAACTTGTTGCCGCACATGAACTCCCACATTGTTCTCATTAAGTTGTGTTACATGTAAAAAAAAATCCAGAAATATGTAGTTAAATTTAATTTAACAACTTATACTTAAATCAGTCAAGTATTTTATATTGTTCTCCCAGTAGTAAATGATTTAACAAATATAGTAATTCAATAGTATAGGGGTGCTTAAGGGTCAAAGCTGTATAATTGAGAGGAGACCTGCACATAGCCTTTCAAGGAATGCAGAGAACAGACCAGGGCTTCTGACCTAATGTCCAATCCTCACCTTCTCGTGGTGCACTCTGTTGAGTATCCACCTGGATACTGAACAAACGAGGATGGGCTGGCAATTTGGGATTTTGCTGACCAAATTGTTATTCTTATTGGCTTAAACCAATATAGAAATTGATCGTACAACATGACAAAATTTCATGCCGGCTGGGGCGTCACCCAGTTAAACAAGACCCCCGTTGTTTTCGCCAGGGAAAACAGCAGGCCGAACAGCAATAAGTCAGCTACTGGAACAAATCTGAAAGCACACCACAACTCAACATCACCAGAGTTAAAGATCGGTACTATCAACATAAGAAGCCCGAATGGCAAAGAAATGGAGCTAGCTGAGGAATTAGATAAGTACCAGATCGACATAATAAGGGTGACTGAAACAAAAAAGACAAAAACTGGTGAGATCTTTTTGAGCAATATATACAAAATGTTATTTTCAGGCAATGACAATCAAGAAAATTCAACACAAAATATGAGGCTAATCTTCTTGAATAGCAGGCAGTCTCAAGTAGAGTGATGTGGGCAAATATCAGAATGGGGAACTGGACAATGAGACTTATTTGTGCCTATGGTCCCACAGAAGGTTCTACTAAGATAGATGTGGAGGAATTTTTTGAAGCTTTAGAAAAAGCAACTGACACAATGAAAAAGGAAAAGTTGATCCTTGTTGGGGATCTAAATAGCAGAGTAGAAAATGATTGTCAGACATACAAAAATATTTTGGGAAAATTTGGAGAAAAGAGCAAAGCTAATAATAATGGCAAATACGTGTTGGATTTCTGCTCAGGACATGGACTGGTTATTACTAACACCATGTTCAAACATAAAAATGTGCACAAATTCCATGGAGAGAAGAGGCCAGGAATAAGAAAAGTCTCATTGACTATGTTATTGTTGATAGTGATGTTTTCTCCCTGGTGCAGGACACCAGAGTGTACAGAGGATTTGAAATTGGAAGTGATCACTATTTAGTCTTGAGCAGGATAAAATTGAATTTCATATTGAAAAGAATAACATGTAAGAAAGTTTTAAAGCGAATAAAAGTTGAGCAGCTCTCGGATGTGAGCTGTGGACTAAAATACACAAAGATAATTGAAGAAAAAAATGAAAGAGTTTGAGAACAGGAACCAAACCTTGGAGATTCAGTCACAAGCCTTGAAGAAAACCCTGATTGATTCAGCCAGAGAGGCATGTGGTGAGGTTGTCTGCATGGATAGAAAAATGAGAACTCCCTGGTGGACACAGGAAGTTAAAGATGCAGTGCAGGAAAATAAGAAAGGATATCAAAAGTTCCTGGCAAATAAGTCAGCTTGTGCTCTTCGAGAATACAGAGACAAATGTAGGAGAGCTAAACAAAAGTCATGGGAGGACTTTGGCAGGAACATAGATAATAAATATCAAGAAGGTGGTAAGATATTCTGGAGATTGTTGAAGCATAGAAATGGAGGAAAGAGTGCTGTAAAAGGAGTTAGAGATGATAAAGGTTACATGAAAACATGACAAAAAGATATCCTTGAAGTATGGAGTAATTACTTCGAAAAATTGCTAAATGAACCAAGCAGTGATAGCTCAGTGGTAAAAAACTCAACAGGCATACTGTCAGGAATACGTATCCATACTTGAAGTAGAAAAAGCCATGAAAGGCTTGAAATGTGGAAAGGCAGCAGTAGTAGATGACATTCGACCAGAAATGCTGAAGTATGGTGGTATAAGAGTCTTACAGTGGCTGCACTGGATAGTTCAGAAAGCCTGTGCAGAGGGACGAATTCCTGGTGATTGGAGTAGAGTTCTAATAGTACCCATATATAAAAAGGGAAATAAAACTGAATGTGAGAATTACAGAAGTATTTCCCTACTGAGTGTTCCTGGTAAGAGCTATGCAAGTATACTTGAGAAACGGTTGAGAAGAAATGTGGATGGTGAAGAACAAGCTGGATTCAGACCAAATAGTGGCTGTCAGGATCAGATCTTCACTTTACGACAATTAGTTGAGAAAGCATGGGAATATAACAAAGATCTGTATTTAAGTTTTGTCGATCTGGAAAAGGCATATGACAAAGTGCCAAGAGAGAAGCTATTCGATATTCTACAGTTATATGGTGTCAATGGGGCGTTGTATCAAGCAATGCTTAGTCTGTATTTGAGTTGTAAGTTGGCAGTTAGAATTGAAGGAAAGTACTGGAAGATGGTTTAATGTTAAATCTGGTTTGAGACAAGGATGTACATTATCCCCTCTGTTATTCATTATCCATAGGGATCACATTATGAATGAAAATGGTATTAAACATATTGGAATTGGAGATGTTAATGGCAGCTCTTTGCTTTATGCGGATGTTATACTTCTAAATAAATCTGCTACAAGTCTGCAAGATTCTCTGACTAAATTGAATAACTGTTGTAATAGATATGGTATGAAGGTCAGCAATAAAAAGATAAAGACAATGAAAATAGGCAGAATTATTGAAAATGTCAACTGTGTTGTGAATGGCGAACCTATGGAACAAGTAAAACATTTCGGCTACTTAGGCACGATTTTTACTGAAGATAGGAAATTAAATATGGAAATAGACAACAGAATCAACAAAGCTGTTATGGTAGGAAGTCAATTGAATAAATTCATATGGAATAAGAGAGAAATTAGGGGAACACTAAATTAGCTGTATACAAGACAGTGTTCAAACCAGTTTTAACTTATGGATCTGAGAGCTGGGTCAGAAGTAAAAGACTTGACCGACTAGAGACCGCAGATATGAGAAAGATTAGAGGCGTGAACAGATGGCATCAATGGCAATATCATATTAAAAACGAGGATATTAGGAAAGAACTTGACATTGTCGGCATCCAGGAATGCATTAGCAGAGCTAATCTCAGGTGGTATGGTCACTTAAGCAGAATGGGCAAGGAAAGATTACCGAAACAAATGTTTTTTGCCTGGTTGGCAGGAAAATTACCCAGAGGAAGACCAAGATATAGGTGGATTGATACGGTACAATGTGCCTTAGACGATAGAAATATAAAATCTGATAATGATAATATAGGAGTCTTGACAAGTAACAGACTGATTTGGAGGAAAATTGTAGATAGGAAGTTAGTAATGATGTAAATTTTTCATGTAGTACTATCATATTCTGTACACCCCTTGTGGGTACATGTCAGGAATTTGATGATGATGATTAATTCAATACATATAACTATTGCCTTGAAAAAATGCAGAGTTTATTTTTATTTAAGTTCTTTCTAAAAGTGTGCAGCCCGTGAAGCTACGACTCATCATATATTGGCCCTCGTATAGAATGAAGTTCGCCATGCCTTCTCTAGAGGATACCTCAGAAGAAATAGCCAGAAATTGGAAGAAATATTATCCTGGCACCTTTCAAACCTTATTTGAAGCTGACTTCCCTTCACTCTCCTAAGGATCCACTCCTCTCACCTCTTTGTTTCTGGTGTTTGTAAGATTCCTTGTTCCTCCAGCTTGACATATTGTGAACAAACTGGGAGATATGCTAATATGCCTTTTAGAACACAAGAAAAACACATCTGGCACTACAACTATGAGCAGTCAAGTCTAGCTGAATGCCCTGGATACCTTGCTCAGAATCAAATAGGAAAAAGCTACTCTGCTTCGCTGTAGCAAATATGGATTCAAGTGTTTAGAATCAGCAGTAGATTTAAAAAACCAACCTACTCTAAATAAATATAGATTCCCAAGATTTGGGAAACATTTATTCTCAGTCAAGGTTAGCCAACAGTATCCATAGAGGGTGCCCCCTTGTAGCAACTGACTTGAGGCTTCTATTCTAACTTCTTCCTTCAACTTGTTTTGTGTGTTATTACAAATTTTACATTGTATGCCAGAGGTGTCTCTGTTGCAAAGGTGAAATATTGGAACAATTAAACCATATCATAAATCTGACTTCACCTTCCTCACTATCACTGTTATTCTCTTAGGATGCTCTTTTTAAGACTTCCAGGGTCCCATTACTCTTCTCACAATATGAACTTCATGAAATCCTCTTTTTATACAGCTCTTACTTTAAAATGTTATCATCATCATCAAATTCCTGATATATACCTATATACCCTCAAGGGATGTACTGGATATGATAGTACAATATGAAAAATTACATCATTCTAACTTCCAATGTACAACTTTCCTCCAAATCAGTCTGTTATGTCAAGCCTCCAACATTATCAGATCTTATATTTCTATCTTCTAAGGCACTTTTTACTGTATCAATCCACCTATATCTTGGTCTTCCTCTGGATCTTTTTCCTGCCAACCTGACAGAGAACACTTGTTTTGCTAATCTTTCCTCTCCCATTCTGTTTAAGTGACCATACCACCAGAGATTAGCTCTGCTAATGCATTCCTGGATCTTTCCTAATATCCTCGTTTTTTGTATTATGATATTGCTATTGATGCCATCTGTTCACGCCTCTAATCTTTCTCAAGACTCTCATTTCTGTGGTCTCTAGTCTTTGTTCAAGTGTTTTATTTCTGACCCATCTCTCAATTCTATAAGTTAAAATTGGCTTAAATACTGTCTTGTATACAGTTAATTTAGTGTTTTGGCTAATTTCTCTTTTATTCCATATAAATTTATTCAGACTTCTTACCATACCAGTTTTGTTGATTCTGTTGTCTATATCTGTCGTAAAGTGAAAATCTGATCCTGGCAGCCTCTGTTTGGTCTGAATTCAGCTTGTTCTTTACCGAGCTTTTCTTCCACAATGCCTCTCAGCCATTTCTCAAGTATACTTGAGAAATGGCTGAGAAGCAGGAATTTCTTACCAGGAACACTCAGTAGGGAAATACCTCTGTAATTTTCACATTCAGTTTTATTTCCCTTATATATGAGTACTGTGAGAGCTCTACTCCAATCATCTGGAATTCGTCCCTATGTCCAGGCCTTCTGAATTATGCAATGCAGCCACTATAAGACTTTTATACCTCCACACTTGAGCATTTCTGGTCAAATATCATCTACTCCTGCGTTTTCACATTTCAGGCTTTTTTGATGACTTTTTCTACTTCAAGTATAGATATGTATTCCTGCCTGCATGCCTGGTCAGTGTTTTTTTTTTACCCCTGTGCTGTCATCACTGCTTGTTTCCTTTAGCATTTTTGAAGTAATTACTCCATACATCAAGGATATCTTTTTCTCCAGTTTTCATGTCACGTATAGCACTGTTTCCTTCATTTCTGAGATTCTTCAACAACCTCCAGAATATCTTGTCACCTTCTTAATATTTATTTTCTGTGTTCTTACCAAAGTCCTCCCATGACTTTTGTTTAGCTAGTTTTACTGTGTTTATCTTTCTTACATTTGTCTCTGTATTCTGCCTGCTATTCAAGAAGATTAGCCTTGTGGCTACTCCTTCTTTTCCTTGATTGTCATTGCCTGAATATAACATTTTGCATTTATTGCTCAGAAAGATCTCGCCAGTTTTTGCCTTTTTTGTTCAGTCACCCCTATTATGTCAATCTGGTATTTATCCAATTCCTCAGCTAGCTCCATTTCTTTGCCATTCAGGCTTTTTATGTTGATAGTACCGATCTTGAACTCTGATGTTGAGTTGGGGTGGGTTTTAGGATTTTTTCGAGTAGTTGACTTTTTGCTGTTTGCCCTGGTTATCTGGCAAAAACAACAGGGACCTTGTTTAACTGGGCGATGCCCCAGCCGGAATGAAATTCTGTCATGCTGTAAAAATAATCATAATTAAAATTCTGAATATTTTTATGAATTGTTTATGTTAAAATGCTTATTAGTTACTTAAAGAAATTGTATTGTAGTTTAAAATTATCAAAAGTTGTGTTTTATGAAGACATTCTCTTGTTGCTAACGGAGACAATGTGTCAGCCATTATTTATACCTAACTTCTTGTTTACCACTTTCATGGAGTGCGTACTCGCTGAGAAGTTTGATAAGTGATTGACAGCTGACAAGAAAGCGTTCGGTATCTGAGTAACGGGTGTAAACAAGAGAGCATTTTCGGAAGGAATTTAGAACACAGGCCGGTAGATATTTAGGTTCGGAGGAACTTGAGTTTTTTTTTTTTTTATGTGACAGTCGGAAGAAAATTAATAGTATATCCTGAAAAAGGAATCGTGGAACTATTAAGTTTTAATGTGGAGTAAGTATGTGGACAAATAAAAGAAAATATTGCTATATGTTATATGCTATATTTTAAATGGAATATTGGAAGAAACGCTAATTGAGATTTATAGGAGATTCCAAAAAGGAAATCGTAGAACTGTAAGTTTTTTTAATTGGAAGAGTAAGACTGTCAATAAGCATTTAGTGAATAAAAGAAGAATTTTCTATTTAAGTTCAAAAGGAATGTTCCAAAAAACTGATTAGGAAGTTTCATCTGTATTAAGGATGCTGGATCTGACTGTTATTTCTACTGAAGAAAAGAGATAGAATTAAGTTCGGAAGAATTAATGTGTGCTACATAAGTGATAAGAAAGGCTCCTGTAAAAACGAAGAATAGAGTCATATATCTTTGGAGAAGGGCCTTGACAGAGAGAGAAACTGGCTATGAACATTTTGTCATTTTGAAAAGTGTTTAGTCTTAAGTGTAAGTTTATTTTAAAAAGGCCTTGGATCCAATTAATTTGTAGTTATGTAATATTTGTTTGAAGTGTATATATATATATATATATTGTTTTTGTTATATTAAATGTGTTTATTTTGTATTTGGTCTTGAGTCCGTGATTATTTGGATTCTGAAAGAAAGAGTCAAGATCATTGCACCAATTGGAGTGAACCCTTGTGCATATAAAAATATATAGGTACACTCGGAAATAAAAAAAAATAATTGTTAGAAACAGAGATCACCTCTATGGTAGGATTAATATTAAGATAATATCTATGAATATCCTCTCTGTATAAAAAATCCACCAATTATTAACAATGTTATACCATCATTTTTTATTTTGATTTAAGCCAATAAGAATAGAATTTGGTTGGCTAAATCCCAAATTTCCAGCCCATCCTCGTTCGTTCAGTATCCAGGTAGATACCTAACAGGGCGGATCACGAGAAGGTGAGGATTGGACATTAGGTTCAGAAGCCCTGGTTCTCCATATTCCTTTAAAGGCTATGTGGAGGTCTCCTCTCAGTTATATAGCTTTGACCCTACATTTCACATTACTATTTAAAATGTTATTCATCCATTTAATTCCCATGCAATTAATTCTCCTAACTTTGGAAATACAGCCAAATAGTCAATGGTTGCCTAAAAGAAGCTATTTCCTGTGTATTGATTCCTCTACCATGCTGTTTTTTATGTCATGGTAGTGTCTCATGCTGCTTTGTCAGTTTGTTATAATCACCTATCTTATAGTTTCCTGTTTGTCCTTTCCTAGTCAAAGCTCTTACATACATTGTCACCTCCCACGTTAAAACTGCATGTCACATGACAGGCATAATTGGTCAATCCAATTATTGACAGATTCTCAATTAATGTTTTTTGGGAAGACATGTAACAGTACAGTTTACTAGAACCTTTATTAATAGTGACATGTGAATGTGTTATTTTATTCAACTTTTGCTGCTAGCATAGCATGCTAACTGGTGCCTAGTAGTGTTTTCCAAAAGGAAAAAAAAAGTCCTGTCAGACACTAGATTCAGAGGTCTTGTGCTGAAAGTTTCTTCCGTGATATGCTCCTTAAAGTAGTTATCTCTGATTAATTTTATGTATTCATTTTCCCTTTTCTCAGATCTATATTTCCACAGTTGAAATTATCCATAATGATAGTCCTCCTTGCATCCGTAAGATTTATCTGTTTTATGGAGCTCACAATCCTCCTCACATAATAACTATGTAGCAGCACCCAGTTATGTATTATTTTGTCCTGTTAACTTCATCTCCTTTAGAGACTTCTGCTTTTGCTCAGATTTAATTCTTCTATAATCATTAGTAGTACTCCCCACTTTCTATCCTGCCTGAAGAACTTGAATCACATTATATTCCTGTAATAATATCTTTAGCCAGGTCTCGCTAATGCCTATAATCTTTGGTTTCGCCACATCTACCAAAGCCACAAACTCCTTGCCTTCCTTATTTTCTTATCAGTGTATAAGGAATGAAGAAAGACCTCTGGTATCAGTGTATACATGTGACAACTGACTAATGGTAGATTAGACTTGCCAAGGAATTATATTCTTGTTTAATCCTTTATCCAAGTGTAAACAATTGAAGTCTCTTTGTTGTAGCCACACCCAGGAAGATACCAAGATTGAATTAATGCAGAAGTCATATTTCTCATATACCAATAGCAAAAAGGTAATACATTTTAAAACAAGTTATCTTAGCAAAAAGATGAATCACCTTTTTGATACTTGTATTAATTAATGTTAATTAAATCTTGTATTTTCCTGGATATAGCACCCACTGAAAAGACTTCAATGAAGGTCAAAACCAGTCTGAGTAGTGATCCTGTAATCCATTGCATTATAGAATACTAAGTCAATTGATGTGACGTCATCAGCCTCTATATACTAAGTAGCCTAATCACGAATATATTTCACATGCAAACTTTGTTTACACTTGAATAAAGAATAAAGATAAATTGATTTTGGATAAAGATAAAAAAATATATATAATTCCTTTAGAACTATAATCTACTTTCTAACAAAGTTGAAAAAGCTTTTTACAGCTCATTATTGAGCTGATGTATTGAATCTTGAACCCCCCCCCCCCACACACACATTTCCACAGTTGACAAAAACTAGTTTTGCATTTCCCTTGGTCATCCTTAACAAGCTATCATTGTAATTGTCTTTACTGTGTCATCATGTTTCATGTGGCCACAGATCCAGTGTCTCTGACATTTCACATTCACTCTTTTGTTGAATTTCTCCAAGTGTCTAATACCAAAAGTATTCAGATACAGTCTGTTTGCATATACTAATCCTTTCAACTATCAGTCACCTCAGCTGCAATCAAAGCTCCAATTCTCAGCTCACTCCCATCATACCCTGGCAGCATCCATTTGTTTCATACAAATGGATGCTGCACAGTTTCTGCTTGCTTACATGTTGCTTCAGTCACATCATGAATCTTCTCAACCCAGAAAACACACTTTTATTGCTCACATCCAGTACACCTCTGATAGAATCACTATGCATTGCCATATCCTTTGTCCATTTTTGTTTTCTTGATCTTTCCTTTACTTCATGCATTTTCTTTTCCTGCTATTTGCCAAATGCTAATCTCTCCAACTCTCGTTTAGTACTGTACAACATTTGTTAATGCCTTGGTTTCTAACATTGTATTGAATTCCTTTTTTAATTCTTTTTTAATTGAAAGTTTATTTTTCACTTGGTTAGACTATAATACATTTAGTTTAATCCTTTATCCAAGTGTGAGCAAACAAAGTTTGTGCCTGAAAGTAAACTTTGTTTGCTCACACTTGGATAAAGGATTAAACTAAATTTATTATAGTACACGTCTAGTCCTGGAGATATTTTCAGGCGCAAACGTTGTTTGCTCACACTTGGATAAAGGATTAAAGTAAATTTATTACATTTCTTTTTTTCCTTTCTTACACTCTCACCTCTTTCACATTACTACACCATCTTGCATTCTAGAACCTAATTTCTTTTACATTTAAATTTCCTACCGAGTGTTGCTGATATGATTTATGTAATTATACTTGAGAAATGGCTAAGAAAGATTGTGGAAAGGAAGCTTAGTGAAGGATAAGCTATTCAGGCCAAATCAATTATTATCAATAAGACAAGTAATTGAGAAATTGCATATTTAAAATTTGTAGATCTGGAAAAGGCATATGACAAGGTACCAAGAGGAAGGCTTTTCAAATTGCTATGGCAATAATTATTAGTCTTTATTTGAGTTGTAAGTCAGCAGTTAGAATTGGAGGTGCAGGAAGATGATTTGATGTTAAATTAGAGTGAGACAAGGATATACATCGCCTCTGTTAATCATCTATATGGACCGCATTAAAAGGAAAGTGGTATTAAACCTGATGTCAAAATTGGTGATGCTAATCGTAGTTCTTTACTTTATGCAGATGTTATACTTCTGAATAAATCCAGTACACCTCTGCTAGATTCCCTGACTAAATTGAATAACTGGTGTAATATATTTGGTATGAAGAGTAGGGAAATTTAAATGGAAAAGAAATTAGGTTCTAGAATGTAAGATGGTGATGGTAATGTGAAAGAGGTGAGAGTGTAAGAAAGGAAAAAAAAGAAATAAAAAAGGAATTCAGCAGAATGTTAGAAACCAAGGCATTAACAACACCAACCTGGCTGGCCGAGTGGTTAGCATATCCGCTCTCCCGCCAAAAGGCTGCGGGTTCAAATCCCACCATGGGCATGGATGTTTGTGATTGTCTGTGGAAATACTAGTGGTGGTGATCAGTGGTAGATAACTTTGGTGTAGTTGTGGTTAGTTGGTGGAGACAGAGTTGTAGAGCAGGTGCCCTCCCTCGATGAGTATATGGACTCCCTGGAGGTGTCAAATAATAATAAGATCGGCAATACAGACAATGAAAATAGGCAGAAGCATTAAAAATATCAACTGCATCCTGAATGGAGAACCTATAGAACAAATAAAACATTTCGGCTACCTAGGCACAGTTTTTAGCAAAGATGGCAAATTAGATATAGAAATAGACAACAGAATTAGCCAATCTGGTATAGTAGGAAGTTAACTGAATAAATGTATATGGAATAAGAAAAAAATTAGTCAAAACAATAAATTGTCTGTATACAAGACAGTGTTCAAACCAGTTAACTTACGGATCTGAGAGCTGGATTAGAAATAAAACACTTGACCAAAGATTGGAGATTATAGATATGAGAGTACCGAGAAAGATTAGTGGAGCGAACAGATGGAATCAATGGCAATATCATATTAAAAATGAAGATATTAGAAAAGAACATGACATTATTAGCATTTAAGTGTGTCAGCTGAGTTAATCTAATGTGGTACAGCCACTTAACAGAATGGGAGAGGAATGATTGACAAAACAAGTATTCTTTGCATGGCTGGTAGCAAAAAGATCCAGTAAAAATGCCTTAGAAGATAGAAATATCATTAATTTCCTGATATGCACCCACAAGGGGTGTTAAGGTTACTATGACAATACTACATGATTCGGTTTGCATTTTTAATAATCTCCTATCAGCAATCTTCCTTCGAATCAGTCTATTACTTGTGAAAACTCCAATATTGTCATATCTAGCATTTCGTACTGCTAACTGAATCAATCCATCTAAACTTTGGTCTTCCTCTGGGTCTCTTTCCTGCTATCTTGGCATCAAATGCTTATTTTGCTAACCTTTCCTCACCCATTTTATTTAAGTGGCTGTGTACCACCTTAGATTAGCTTAGCTGACACACTTAAATGCTAATAATGTCATGTTCTTTTCTAATATCCTCATTTTTATATGATTCTGCCACTGTGGCCATTCACTCTCCTAATTTTTCTCTGAACCCTCATCTGTGGTCTGTAGATTTTGATCACGTGCTTTATTTCTAACCCAACTGTCAGATTCATAACTTAAACTGGTTTTAACACTGGTTATATACTGCTCGTTTGGTATTTTGGCTAATTTTTCTCTTTTTATTATATATTTATTTAGCTGGCTATCCCACCATACCAGCTTTGCTTATTCTGTTGTCTATTTCTAGATTTAACCTATCTTCACTAAAAACTGTGTCTAAATAGCTGAAATATTTCACTTGCTCTATAGGCTCTCCATTTAGAATGCAGCTGAAGTTTTCTATATTTCTCCTATTTTCCTAGTTTCGGTCTTTTTATTGCTAATTTTCATGTCAAATGACAGCTTTTATTCATAGTTAGAGAAATCTTGGAGACTTGCATTAGATGTAGTTAGGAGTACATCATCTGCTTACCCCTAATTTTACATGAAACCATCTTCCTGTATTTCCTTCAACTCTAACTGCTGACTGACAACTTATTATTAAGTCACCTTCAAGGAGTCCAAAGACCATCGAGGGAAGACACCTACTCTACAACTCTCCATCTCCACCACTCAATCCATGAGCTAGCAAACTGCATCACCTACACCAACACTATCTAGTGCCCACCACTACAACTAGTATTTTCATAGACAATCGCAAACATCTATGCCCATGGCAGGATTCGAGCCCACAGCCTTTTGGCTGGAGAGCAGATATGCTAACCACTATAAGCTATGTATTGCTCTGTATAATGGTCCATTTACCCCATATAATTGAAGATTGTTTTGAAAAGCTTTTCGATGGGCACCTTGTGCCATCCTGTACACTCCTATTCTTTCACTATTGTCTGTTTCCTTATCTTGTTTCACATTAAGTAGGCAAAAATGAACTTCTGTGTGTTTTTTTTAATTTAGGACATACTATTGTAAAAGATAGAAATATGAGATTTGATAATATTGAGTCTTGAAAGATATGATTAATTTGGAAGGAAATTGTTGATAGTAAGTTAGTAATGATGTAACCTTTTTGCATAGTACTATCATGATATCCTCCCTTTGACGGGTACATGTCAGGAATTTTATGATTTTTATATGAGATAGCAGATGACTTCACATATTTTCCTAGTATCCCATAATGCACATAAAAATGGAGGGAGATGAAGTCATTTGTCTCTATATACAAGTAGCCTAGATGCAAAACTTCATATACAAAGTTTTGTTATTGATCGTAACAGATTCATTTGGAGAAAAATTGTCGATCAGAAGTTAGTAACGATGTAACTTTTCATGTAGTACTATCATAATATCCTGTGCATCCCTTGAAGATCCCTGTATGTCAGAAATTTGATTTAATTTCTGCTCCTATTTCAACACCTTGCATTCCTCAGTCTGCCTGAATCACATTTCTACTCAATTCTTTCACCATCTTGTTTCACATTGGGTAGGCAAAAATGACAATTTTGTGGCTTTTTTTTTTTTTTTTTTTTTTGTTCAAGACATTCCATAGCAACAGCAAAAAGAAGCTTCAAGCCTTTCTTGAATTGTTCTAGAATATGTGACAGACTTTTATGATACTGCAGGCCATATCCTGAGTTTCATCTGAAGGTACATTTTACACCATGAATTTACCATAGATATAATAACAGAATATCACCATTGACCTGAACTATTGTTGGTATAATTGAAAATTGAACACAATAAAACAATGTGGTTTTCTTTCATGGTTACATAGTGATGAAAATTCATTATAACAATAATGGAAACAACTACCATGTTAAAGTAAAATTTCAGTTTAACATAAACCAGAATAATCATTTGACGTTTCGGCCTTCACATTAAGGTCATTATATGAAGTATACACATATATACGAAGAAACAAGCTACAGCCATCATTTTTGTTAAGATTAGGAGGGTTGATCAACATTTCAGACTTCTTTAAATTTGTGTTCGTACCAGATTTTTGTATGATATAAGGAACAGGTACTTTTCCAGTCAATTTTGTGTAGGGTGTTAATGTGTCATTTGTGTTTTTATTTTGATGGATAGGAATTGTACGTCCAGTTTCACCAATATAAGGTAAGTTACAGGTGCAATGGACACGTATACCCTGAGGTGAGCCAATGGTGGAAGATCCCTAGAGGAGTGGATAGTATCTACTCTATTTGATCTAATCTATCCACTGTTGTGCGATTGCTTTTAGAATAGCAGAGGGATTTGGATGTCCAGTAGGAGGCCACTGTCCTGCTTGAGATGGCTTGAAAAAAGTTCTGAATTTGATCTCTAGAATGGAAACAGAATGATCTGAGCCTTAGCACACTCACGGTACTAATGTATGATAAGCTTACAATATTTTATGTGGGCGAGATTTATGTAATTTTATTTTTTGAAATAATATATTATCTATATTAAATAGTGATAACATCTCCATTTAATTTTTATATAGACCTGTTGAACAAGCTCCACGAGGTGGAACGCCTGGTTTCAGAGCACCAGAAGTGCTTCTTAAATACAAAGCCCAGACTACAGGTAAACTCAGACAAAAGTATATTTTGAATTTAATGCTCTAAATAATAATTATGCTGCTTGCTTTTCATTATTAGAATTGAGGGGAAAAAAACATTCTCTTTCTACATATCATTAACTTTTGGTGACCAAGTAATAGTTATGGTAGATAGTTTCTGAATAACGTCGAATGGTCAGTGTATTTAATGCTCCTGTGACATTGATGATTTTTATTGTGCTATTTTCTTAGAGTAATAAGTATTTTATAGTAATGTTACTACTTGTTTTCCTGTACTATAGTATTTGATATATTTCCTGATATTTTGTTGAATATTGTAATATTAAAGTCGTACCATAAAATGGCATCAACACTTTACATGCCCCTTCTTGCTTGTGGTGGAGGGATCTCTTCATCTCTGGCCCTTTTAGTCTTTTCTACTATCCTTTCTTCCAGACCACTATCACTGGGGATCCAATGTCCTGCTGCCATGTTTGCCATGCAGTGTGAGCAAGACAAGTGGTCCTGGATGGCCTCGTGCTAGGATCAATCAGCTAATAGGCTTGCCTCCAACGATCAACAGAGTTGCAGTAAGTTTTCGTACCCATGTTCTGGGGTTGGAACCATGGGTTAAGGCTTGCTGTGGTGCTGGTATAGCGACTTGGGTAGCCCTGGCATTCCACTGCTGAGCACATTCATTACTTGCTGGTCAGTAGGCATCCTTATATTACTCTATGGTGGGAGGGTAGCTCTAGCACTCCAAAAAAAAAAAAAACCTTGAGTATGAATTCATCCTCAAATGTTTCAAGGGCCCTAACAAGTTCCCAACCATTTCTGCTATCAAATAATGTATCCGATACCACAGATACGTTATTTGATAGCAGAAATAAGAAATGAAATATGTGATACCACCATAAATATACCTGTGTTTCTGATCATTCATGCAAGTGAAAAGTGAATAGGGAAAATGTCGCTCTTCTTTATTCAAAAAGGTTTCGAAGGACTGGTGGTATCTCCCAAAACTTAAATGTTCTGGTGATATCCTTGTGGAAAAAAGTCAGGTTAGCAGCATTCTGAAAAACTACTGGGAGCAACATTAATGGATGGAATATCAATCACAATAACACCTCATGAAACACTCAATTCTTGTAGAGGAATGATATCAGAATGAGATCTCCTTGATGTTCCTGATGAAAGGAGATATATTCAGAACTTAAGGATCAGGGAGTGATAAGTGTTAGATGAATCCTAATATGTAGGGATGGTCACCTGGTTCCAACCTGAAACATCATCCTTACTTTTGATACACCTATACCTCCAACATCTGTAAAAGCAGGGTATCTCAATGGTCCTGTTAGAGAGTACATCCCTAAGCCACTAAGATGCTTTAAATTTCAGAAATACGAGCATCCCTAAGCTGCCTGTCGTGGCTCTACCACCTGTGCAAGATGTGGTTCTGGTATAGCGACTGGGGTAGCCCTGGCATTCCACTCCTGAGCACTGTCATTATGTGCTGGTCAGGGGTAGTAAAGAGCAATAACAAATCTTGCTCTGCAAAAAAAAAAAGCTAAATGTGTCAACTGTCAGGGAGATCATTCAGCTTATTCCCTGTGCATGTCAGATGTGGATAGATGAAAAAGAAATACAAAAGTCTAAAACAGAACAAAATATATCATATCAGGATGTGAAAAGGAAGTTAATTGCTACCATCACACCTGTTCTGAGATTCTCTTATGCTCAGGTGTCAGCTAAGAAAATGCCAACAGCATCTCAAACACATGTATATTTCACTATACCTGAACTATGTGATCATGAGTGCTTCTCCGTTAAGTGCATCGATTGCAGGACCTACAGTCTTACTCCAGAAACAAATCCAAAAAACAACTGATCCTGACACATCAGATGATGTATTGAATTTTTTCCACAGGAAAAGATTGACATTGGCCTTCTACACTTTCCAAAATCAAATGATAAATTTGATTTTGGAAACTTACCTGACAAAGGTAAGTCCTCAATCTCCCAAAATTCAGACACGTCTACAAACAGCAGGAAAATTTTTACAATGGAACTGTTGTGGGCTTTGCCAGAATATCGATATCATCAATATTTTGCTGCAGAAACACACAAAAAATTTTTTTTCTGTCTGCGGGAAACATTTAAAACCCAATGAAACTCTACCTTAAGGAATTTCATGGTTATATGCGAGGACAGAACTGGAGGTGGTCCTGCTTGTGGTGGAGTAGCTATTTGCTATTCTAGTGAACAGTTGTACTCCTTTCCATCATGTCCAGCCTTAATACTGCTCTGGAAGCAATATCAGTTTGCCTATCTGTGGAATTAAATCAATCTTGATAACCTTATCTTGCAACTGCATGAGCTCATGCTTCTTATGGATGACTTTAATGGGCACAGCACTGTGGGGTAGTGCCAACACAACAAATGGATGATGTCATATCCTTGACAACTCTTGGCAGTGAACTCTCCCTTTTGAATAAACTTAATACTTTCTTTCATATGCTTACCTGCTCATATTCTGCAGTCAATCTTCCAATCTGCATCCATACTCATGTAGGATGTCGAAGACCACATTTACAGAAGTGATAATTTTCCTGTTATTTGCATATCACATGGATATCCATATGGAAAATGGATCAGGTTGACTGGAATACTTTTTCCTATCTTGCAAAATTTAATGCTGATACAGTCAGTCAAACATTATCATTGAAGTAGCAAAGGAAAATGAAAGGAGATACAGAACACCATTTTTCTACCTTAGGCCATAATGGATGTGCTGTTGCTGATCCCAAAGCTATTGCAAACACTTTGGGAGAAAATTTGCCAGAATCCCAGCAACAGCTTCATATCCTCCTGAGTTTTTAATATTGAAAAAGCAACAAGAGAAACATTTTAACTCAAGCCCATCAGTAGAAATTTTTCTACTGATGGGCTTGAGCCATGCAATCAACCATTTGTTAAGGAGGAACTAAAAAGAGCTCTTCTACTGTCTCATCCCTAATGTAGTCGCTCCTGTTGGCATCCATTAGGAAATGATAAAACATCATCTATGGATCTTCTCTTAATATACAACAGAATACTTGCAGATGAAGAGTAGTTTCCAGATTCTTGGCATAAGTCAGTTGTCATTGCTATTCCAAAACCAGGAAAGGATCCAACACAAGCAAATATGTTAACGCCAGCCTTCTCTGGTATTTAGAAAGCAACGATCTCTCCAATACACGATGTAACTTTTGTAGGCATTGTTCAACTTTGGACCATTTAGTCCATTTAGAAGCTTGTATAAGAGATGCAAACTTGAACATTTGGTTTCAGTGTTCTTTGATATAGAAGAACCTTATGACACAGACCTGAGCTATGGCATATTAAAAGACCTCTATAACCTAGATCTTACAAAACCTGCCTGTATTTATTAAAAACTTTGTCCAGGTAAGGTTTTCAAGTCAGAGTGGGAAATATGCTATCTAGGCTATATCAAGAATAGGGTGTTCCCCAATGCTCTATCTTAAGTGCAACACTTTTTGCTATCAGAGTTAACTCAGTCACTGAACAACTTCCTCCAATTATAGCAATGTTAAGGAGGAACTTAACATTGCCTTCTGTATGTTGATGACTTCATAGTTTGTTTGCTGTCACTCATAATATGAGGGAATTGAAAGACAGCTTCTACAAGCAACTGATCAGGTCTCAGCATGTGCTCTTAGTAATGGGTTCAGGTTTTCCACAGAAAAAAGTCTGTGTACACTTCTGTCAAGAAACATACTTTCAACCCTGAATTGAGAATGGGACAAACTGTAATTCAGTAGCAACAGAAACCAAGTTGTGGAACTCATTGTTGACAGAAAACTTGCATTCCTTATATGCATTTGTCAACTAAAAAAGTGCAAGAGAGCATTGAAATCCCCTTTGCAGTCTATCCTCTACTGAGTGAGGTGCAGATCAGTCTTCATTGCCTCGTGTTTATCATGTGCTTATATTTTCAAAGCTGCTACTGGTGTCTTTTACACATCACCTATTCGCTCTTTATGTTGAAGCTAATGAACCAGCTCTATCACTTAGGCAGAAACAGTTATCTCTTAATTATGTCCTAAAAATAATCTCTTTCAGAGCATCCTACATAGACTAGTCTTTTTTTCCCACTGCCTTGAAGCTCAATATTACGTCCGTCAGACTGCCATACATTATTTTGGTGTGTGCATTAGAGATTATGTGAGCTATTTGGTGCAAGTAATGTCAACAACATTACCTTCATCAAACATGACGGCATTACTCCATGGTGGGTTTGCACTCCATCTTGCAGCCTCTTGCTTTTTCAACTACAAAAGTCTCATACCCCATCTGTCCACTTGCAATTGTTTAATGCACACGGAGCAGTCTACTGTGATTTCTTGTCCATCTATACTTGATGGTTCAAGATCGGAGTTCTCTGTTGGCTGTTCTGCTGTATTTCAATAATTGATTGCAGTAATTATTCAGCAGAGTTGCATGCTATTCAGCCTGCACTGCGCATATACAACAAAACCTCTGTCAAAAGTGTGTAATTTATACAGACTTGAGTTCTTGACAAGCTATCTTCTCTCCTTTGTACAGTCCACATCCAGTGCTATATAAGGTGTTAACCTCACATAGCACTGGATGTGGTACCTGTTGTACAACATGAAGATCCTTAATTTGTTCAGTTTTGCTGGATTCCTAGCCATATTGGAATTAAAATTGGAAATGAGACCAGATGCAACTGCTAGATCTGTTCATACTTTTTCAACCTACTGTTTGACAGTACCATATACAGATTACAGACAGTTTATAAAATTAAAGCTAATTTCCCATTGGCAGGAATCGCTGATAAACAAATTACATGATATTAAGCCTGAAATTAAGCATTGGTTGTCTAGCCAAAATAGAAACAGCAATTGGTTTCACCCAACATGTGAAATTGTTCTTGCAAAACTTTGCATTGGTCACAGTCATCTTAAACGTTCTTATTTACTGAGGGCTCACCTGCGTGTGAAAAATGCAACACGCATCTTACTGTTTGTCATTCTAGTGGAGTACCAGCACTTCATGTGAGAGAGGAATGAAATTTTTACACTCTGGCAGATGTTATCTGACTCAGACAAATTGACATTTTTAACTTTTTTACAAAAATTTATACAAATGCATTTGATTATAAATTTTATTTATTTGACAAAACTTCAAATCATGCATAATTTTGTTGATGATAGTGTGCTCTTATCTTTTTCATTTGACAAACTCTTCAATGCTCATATATCCCAAGATACAAGATCTTTCATAAATCAGTGCCAACATAATCTTCCTACTATATTTCAGTGGTGGGAGGACAGCCTTGTTAACTTCAGTGCAAGATGTTATTTCTCACCTGTGCAAATCCCAAATCTGTCTGATCTTAGTATATTGTTCTTGTGGAAAGGACTGCTTTAGAACAGTTCCCCACAGAGTTTTTCCTACACGCTGCAATCTTCATTTGTTAAAACAGGTTTCTTCTTGTCTGCACAAGCCACTGTTGTGTTAGAGGCTTTATACACAAACAGAATAAGAATTCAGCAGTGGGGCTAATGAGATATCAGCATGGGAGCTAAATGAGTGTTCAGCTGAACTGGCTATTCCTTTAACCAGGCTATATGAGTCTCAGAACAGGGAAGATTCCACAGGAGTCGAAAGAATATATGGTAATCCAATTACACAAGGGTGGTGCAAAGACCAATGTATCCAACTATTGACCAATCATCATCTCAGGAATGGTGGTGAAAATTTTGGAAAAGTTGGATAGGGCTCACATTCAGAATGGCTGACAGAATCTCTACTTTTCAATGAACAGCATGGGTTTACTAAGGGAAGGTCATGTTTTAGCAACTTGCTCACATTCTATAATAATGTTACCATTGAACTAGACAAGGGGAATGGATATGCCATGATACTTTGGGATTTTGGATTTTGCTAAGACTTTTGACAGAATACAGTACGGAAGACTTGCACACATTGGAGAATATTGATTTGGATTATGAAATATTAGCGTGAATAAGAGGATGGCTGACTGACAGATATCAAAAAGTGCTATATGGGTGGGGGGGGTGAGTATGCAAAATTTAAGGTAACTAGTAGTGTACCACATGGATCTGTCCTTTGTCCACTGTTATTCAATCTCTACGTTGATGACATTGGGAAGAATTTGACAGGCTACATACAGCTATTTGCTGATGATGATGATGCAAAGATAGGATGGATCAGAAATACAGCTGATATGTACTTGCAGAAGGATTTGAATAGGCTGGAATTGTGGGTATGGGAAAATGGATGTCAGTTCAGTTTCAGTAAATGTAAAGTCATGCACTTTGGCATGATTTAGGTATCCAGTATCATATTATATTGGCAGGATTATACTAAAAGAAACTAGATAGGAAGTTGAAGTTCAGGGGCCATATAGCAAAGGTTGCAAATACAACTCAAAAGATAATTGCAATGCTGAAACGAACTTTGACATGTAAAGATAAGGTCATTTTTCCTCTTTACAAGGCCTTGATAAGACCTCATTTGGACTATTTTGCAAAGGTTTGGTTTCTGTTGCAATTCTGATACAGTGGGGAGAGAGAGTGTGCAAAGGAGATTGTTTAAAATGAAATCAGAATTGTGGAATACTGATTATGAAGACAGATTGAGAATTTGTAGACTGCAGACACTAGCAAAGAGGAGAAAGAGGTGGGATATGATTGAGACATACAAACTTCTGAAAGGGTTACACAGGATTTCACTTGATAGAATTTTCCATTTTATGGAGGGTGGGGAAAGGACGAGAGAACATCCTTGAAAGCTAAGTGGGGGGGGGGAGATTTAGATGTTCCTCTCATAGTGGATGGATGGAATGGATTGCCATCAGATGTTATGTGTGCAAACATTGAATGAATTTGAGAACAAGTATGATAGCTAGTGTGTGTGGCCTCCCTCAGTGAGTTCCCTGGAGGTCTCTTAATAATAATGTTATACTGGGATGGGAATGTTAAAAGGGAGGGGAATGTATTTCAACATGTTTGCATCACATCAGTTGACTATGATAAAAAATGAAAAAAAAATTTTCCTTGGGTGGGTTTTTTCCAGTGAGTGCATCTTCTCAATCTTATTTTCAAGGTATAACATTTTTATTTGTAAGCTAATGTTTATTGATAAATTTTAAACTAAAATTTAAATTTTATATTTTCAGCTATAGATATATGGTCAGCAGGAGTAATTTTGCTATCTTTGCTCAGTGGAAAATATCCCTTCTTTCGAGCAGAAGATGATCTATCTACGTTAACTGAAATGATTTTATTAATTGGAAGCAAACGCTTACAGGATGCTGCCTTTAGCATTGGTTAGTATTAAATGTTATTTAGTTTTGAATTACATACACTTTAATCTCAACTATACCAGATGCCATTATAACAAATTACTGAATAATCCTGAACAAATCTACAAAAACATAATGCTGGTCTAGACTAAGTTCACTAGTACTTTGTTATGATCCACTATAACAAACCATTCTTTTAGTCCCTATGTGTTTGCTATATTGATAATATAGCAAACACATAGACAAGCAAATAACAATTGCTGTGCACTGAAAGATGTGTGCACATATCATACATACAATACATCCATAAGTGTAATATTATTGAAGAAAGAGCCCTTCAATCCTATAATTTTAATAAATTATTTTAAAAGTATAATAAAAATCCATTCCTCATCAAGTGGACAAGCTAATATTTGTGCAAAGAAACTTCTAAAGGGCTTTCAAAAGTGTAAAGAGCTTATGTGACCTTTTGCATGTTTTTGTATTGTTCTACATAGAAAAATCCTCAAGCTAATAGCACTGTCCTTGGAGATACCTGTAATAGACCAAACCAGATGCTCATGTGAAAGTCAGAACTAATATATCATCACATACAGAAAAACTTGGCATCTGGCATGCTGCTATGATTCCCTTATAGTATGTGTGTTGAAAGAAATTTAGTCAGCTGAGATGATCTGAACTCACTCACCTGAAAAAAAATGTACAATTTTGGTTTGGGAGCTAAGCTAGTACAATAAATATGCAAAGCATGAAATGAATGAACCTGAACTTAAAATGGCACATTATAAAGTACAGAAGTGTATATGCGTTGACTTTGAAGAAGTGTAGCACATGAAATGCAATGTCCAATGGTTGGCCAAGTATATGGTATTTCTTCTTTTCAATCAGTAGGCTCTGGCAGGCAGTTTTCATTGCGTGAGATGAGACTGAGACAGCAAATAAGAAAATTATCAGAGAATAATGAAAATTTGTTCTCTTTTATAACATCATGATAAATTAAATTGAAGATTGAATGAATGGGATTCTGATTGAATGTAATTATGT
The DNA here is from genome assembly GCF_054136105.1 of Typopeltis vanoorti. Lineage (NCBI taxonomy): Eukaryota > Metazoa > Arthropoda > Arachnida > Uropygi > Thelyphonidae > Typopeltis > Typopeltis vanoorti. The sequence goes on along the minus strand of NC_143556.1, from coordinate 24,575,390 downwards.
GAATTAAAATTCATGTAGACATTACCAGTAGCTAGTAGCTTTATCAAAGTAATATACTTTGATAAAAAATATACTGGGAGAAGGAAGGGGAAAATTAATTTCCCCCTTCCTCCTCCCAGCCTGGTTGGCCCAGTGGACATCCCTACTCTCCAACACACTGCCAGCTCTAATCCAACTGTGAGCATAGATACAAAAAGTTTTTCTACTTGGTTAAGTAAATTATACTTGACAGGAGTTATATTTTCTAAAGGTCCATCTCCCACTAATGAGACCTCAAAAGTAGAAACCAGTCTGTGTAGTGATCACATAATGAACAGCAAAAAACATCTGAAAAGAAGTGTGCTGTGCATTATGATTCTGGAGCAATTTGATGGGAAGTCACCTACTTCCATATACAACTAGCTTAGTCATGAAATTACTTCATATGCAAACTTTTGTTTGCTCACACTTCAGTAAAAGATGATAAAACATTCTTGTCCAGCATAATTTGTGAGCCCAGTTTTCTGAATATCTTTAGGTGGTAGTAAATTCCATTACCCTGTATGAAACCACTACCTTGCTTATTGAAGGCTTGAGTTATTGTGTATGTGTGTGCACATGCATGCACCTATTAAGTAATAAACTTATCTCTTAGATAAAAAGCCAAACTGCTATTTTTTCTGGCGAAATTTAATTAAATTAAGCGGATAAAAATCCATTATTATTTTACAGCCAGTATGCGAAACTCTGAGATCGAAAACTACGATCTAAGAGTTTCATGCCGAAGAACTATCGGCGAATCCAAGCGTAAGTGAATACCTGGTAGTACAACACCAAGGCAACTCGAAGCAAAGATGGAGCAAGCTCCCTCACTATCCTTGATATTTTCTCATAATGTAAAACACAGCTCTAGGAGATGTAATACTGCCTTACATTATGAGGAGAGGTCACTACCCAGACCGGTTTCAACCTTTTTTGAGGTCTCATCAGTGAGTAGGTAGACCTGGATGATATCAAAGTTTAAGTGAAAAGAACTTGCATACCTTCACTATACGAATGTCAGAAAGGTGTGCCCGTATATTATAACTAAGATAAAAAGCCAAACGGCTATCTTTTCTGGCGAAGTATCTTAGTTATAACTTGCATATCTTCACTATACGAATGCCAGAACGCCTTTCTGGCATTCGTATAGTGAAGATATGCAAGTTCTTTTCACTTAAACTTTGATATCATCCAGGTCTACCTACTCACTGATGAGACCTCAAAAAAGGTTGAAACGAGTCTGGGTAGTGACCTCTCCTCATAATGTGAGGCAGTATTATATCTCCTAGGAGCTGTGTTTTACATTATGAGAAAATATCAAGGATAGTGAGGGATCTTGCTCCATCTTTGCTTCGAGTTGCCTTGGTGTTGTACTACCAGGTGTTCACGTACGCTTGGATTCGCCAATAGTTCTTCAGCATGAAACTCTTAGATTGTAGTTTTCGATCTCAGAGTTTCGCATACTGGCTGTAAAATAATAAGGGATTTTTATCCCCTTAATTTAATTTAAACTTCACTCTTTTCCAAGAGTGACTCCATAGTGCAGAAACTAGTAGTAACCCTGCTATAGAGACCAAACAATTGGAACTTTTTTTTCTTTTTTCAAGCCACCTTGAATGGTGGTGATGAATGAATTTCATTGCATGATGCAATGAAATTCATCTGCACCTACAGCCTGTTGGTTGGAGAATAAAGATACTATCCGCTGATCCTATTAGTTTGTTCTAATGAAGCTTATGGCTCAATCAGCATCAACAATGCTCTTTATTTGCAAAGACCTGTTTGAAACCTACCTAGAATATGAAGAATCTTTAATAATAATTTTTTTTTCGAATGAAGGCCTTTGCAAATATATGCATGTAATCTTCAGACTAGTCAGAAGACTACATGCAGTTTACAATATACTGTATTCACCTCATAGCATTAGCTACTCTGACTACAGTTCCACACACACAAATGAATGTAGGTTTTAATGAGCAAGTTTGCATCCATTCAAGATATGAATTCAATGAGGAACTCATTTCCTGTATTTCCATGGATTGTGCAGTTTGAAAGCTGCAGAGCAACACTCTTTGCTATCATAACTGAAAAGTAATCTGCTATAGTAAAATTTCATAATTAAAGATGTATTCATTTAAGCAAACAGGTTGATTTAAATCATGTGTTTAACTAAAATGGCATAAATGTTTTCTGACTGAGCAAGTTGCTCAAAAGCTACTGGAAATGTAACATTTTATTTTAATTTTTTAAATGCATATTGATTTTCGGAACTTTAAAATACTTGCATGCAAAGCAACTGTTTTATACATGTGTGAGAAATCATAGATCACTTGACAGTTTTATCTTACAGTCAACTCTATAGCAAATACTATAACACTCATTCAGTAACAGTTGTCATGATCAAAGCTCCTTAACACGTTCACTGCCACTCATTGTCTGGGGACAGCCTCAGTGTTCACAGGCCATTAAGAATGATCTTGCTACAGTGCCTACACGTAGACTGCCCATGCCAGACTTGAGTTGTGCAGCATAGAAATATGAGCCTTACAATGTTTAGAAGCAACATATGTGAATATCATTTTGATATGTGTGTAGAAGCTTAAGTGCTGTGAGGACATCATGTTGGAGGCTTAATGGATTTTTTACAACACTCAAAAAGAATTAAAATAGACTTTAATATTTCCTATATTTCGTCCTAGTCACTGGGACATCTACGGGGATTACAAAAAAATTAATGTAACATATGCACAAATAACAAACAATACTAAGCCCAACCACGTGGGTGACACTAAAGTCCTATCTAGGTAGAGCGCCCTCTAAGGGCAGTAGTAGGTGGCCTGGAATGTAAGGTGGGAACTCTGGTGATGAGCGTTTCCCAAATCTTTGGAAGCTTAATGCACCCATATTTATTGAGATTTGGTTGGTTTTTGAGAGCTGCTGCTGCTTCTAAGAAAAGTCTCTCTTTCTTGAATTTGCTGTGGTGGAGCATGGTGGTTTTCTTCCATGATACTCTGTGGGTGGTGTCCAAAACATGGTCCGCCAAGCCTGAATGGCCATAGTTGTGTTTGAAGATGTAAGACTTGTGTTCCTCTAGACGGATGGATGCTGATCTGCCTGTCTGTCCAAAGTATGCCAGCTTACAGGAACAGGGTACTTTGTAAACTCCAGGCAGAGAGAGAGGAGGGAGCTGATCTTTTGTAGAACGGATAAGGGTAGCCAGTTTGCGGTGGGGCTTATATGCTGTGTGTAGATTGTATTGTTTTAGTATCTTGGCTATTTTTTCAGATGTGCCACGGATGTAGGGTATGGTGATGGTATTTTTAAAATCTTGTTGACGAGAAGGAAGGGGAATGTGGGAGGAGTTGATTATTTTTTTGATACTGTGATCGCTGTAGCCATTGGAGAGGAAAGTGCTGTGTATGTGGTTAAGCTCATTAGTGAGGGCGGTTCCACTGGAACAAAGATTGTGGGCTCTCTTGGTAAGAGTTTTAATAATGCCATATTGTTGAGAGGGGTGGTGGTGGGAGAGTTTGTGAATGTATCTGCCTGTGTGTGGGGGTTTTCTGTATACGGTGAAGGTAAGTGTATCATTAGGCAGGCGTGTGACTAAGGTGTCTAGGAAGGGTAAACAATTGTTCTTTTCCTTTTCCATAGTGAACTGGATTCTTGGATGTAGACTATTGAGATGACTGAGGAAGGTGTCTAACGTGTCTGGGCCATGAGGCCAAATAGAGAACACATCATCTACATATCTTTGCCAGATAGAAGGTTTGAGTGGGGCTGAGTCTATGGCTCGTTTTTCGAAATCTTCCATATAGAAATTGGTGAGAGGGGGGAACCCATGGCAGTACCCTCTATCTGCTTGTAGATTTTGTTGTTCCACGAGAAATATCCAGAGTTAATGGCAAAGGAAAAGAGATCTAAGATGTCAGAGGGAAAAACCTTTTCTAAGAGAGATAAGGTGTCAATTAAGGGAATATTGGTAAACAAAGAGGAGATATCAAAGCTTACCAATATGTCTGTCTTCTTCAAGGTTAAATTTTCTGTGAGGGCTTTAAAGTGGATCGAGTTTTTTATATAGCAAGGGGACCTTCTGGTGAGGGGGATCAGAGAGTTGGCCAGCTGTTTAGGTAGTCTATAGCAAGGTGCATTGGTAGCATCTACTATAGGCCTGAGTGGGGAATTGGGTTTGTGGATTTTTGGTAAACCGTATATTCGGGGGTGACGGGAGCGGAAAGGTTTAAGTTTTTTCGTGACATCTGGGGGCCAGGAAGATACTTTTTTGAGTAAAATTTTAAGTTTCTTAACTTGTGTTTTTGTGGGGTTGTGTTCTAGCGGGATGTAGGTAGCGTGATCGCGGACGATAATGTTCATTTTACGCTTATATTCGCTGGTATTAAGAACGACAGTGGCATTACCCTTATCCGCTCTGGTGATGACGATACTTTTTTCTTTACGTAGTTTCAGGAGAGACGTGCGTTGGGCATATGATAAATTACTTTTTGGCGGAGAAGAATGTGCGAGGATGTTGGCTACATTAAGTCTGATGTTGTTAGCTATCTCCGATGATAAGCGACCGATTCCACGTTCGATGTTCACCATTACGTCAAGCACCGGCACTTCCTTCGGAGCAACGGCAAAATTATGGCCGAGGCAAAGGGTGCTGACGGCATCGTCATTGAGCCTTTTGGAAGAGAGGTTTATTACTGTCTGGAGAGGTTGAATTTGTGGTTGTGGTTTGTTTTTCACAAGGTTGCTAAATTTCTTGATGTGTTTATTTTTTATTTTTTGGAATTCTCTCTGTGCTGAAGTTTCCGAAATGCCAGAAAGAATCAACCAAAGTTCAGGGTTAAGAACGGTGGAGAGCTCTGAATGTAAGGAGCCAATGGCGGCGTTCGTCACTGCGAGGGTAGCATGTGTAGAGGCGATTTGCTCGCGGAGTAATGCCTGGCTGACAAGGTTATATATACGAAGTGCTCTTTTAGAATGGAAATTGATCTTCATTTTAACGCAGTTTGGTATCACTCTTGTGTCCCGACATCGTTTTAAAAAGGCTAGCCTATTTAGTTGCCTAGATAGTCGTAGTTTTGACTTACCGTATTGCTTGGATTTGCGTGCTAGTTCTTTTCCATGGATGATTAGAATACGTGTGTAGAGGCTTAAGTGCTGTGAGGACATCATGTTGGAGGCTTAATGGATTTTTTACAACACTCAAAAAGAATTAAAATAGACTTTAATACTTCCTATATTTCGTCCTAGTCACTAGGACATCTACGGGGATTACAAAAAAATTAATGTAACATATGCACAAATAACAAACAATACTAAGTCCAACCACGTGGGTGACACTAAAGTCCTATCTAGGTAGAGCGCCCTCTAAGGGCAGTAGTAGGTGGCCTGGAATGTAAGGTGGGAACTCTGGTGATGAGTGTTTCCCAAATCTTTGGAAGCTTAATGCACCCATATTTATTGAGATTTGGTTGGTTTTTGAGAGCTGCTGCTGCTTCTAAGAAAAGTCTCTCTTTCTTGAATTTGCTGTGGTGGAGCATGGTGGTTTTCTTCCATGATACTTTTTTTCCCAAGACGTTTGTTTCTTTCACGACGATGCCGTCAGCGCCCTTTGCCTCGGCCATAATTTTGCCGTTGCTCCGAAGGAAGTGCCGGTGCTTGACGTAATGGTGAACATCGAACGTGGAATCGGTCGCTTACCATCGGAGATAGCTAACAACATCAGACTTGACATAGCCAACATCCTCGCGCATTCTTCTCCGCCAAAAAGTAATTTATCATATGCCCAACGCACGTCTCTCCTGAAACTACGTAAAGAAAAAAGTATCGTCATCACCAGAGCGGATAAGGGTAATGCCACAGTCGTTCTTAATACCAGCGAATATAAGCATAAAATGAACATTATCCTTTGCGATCACGCTACCTACATCCCGTTAGAACACGACCCCACAAAAACACAAGTTAAGAAACTTAAAATTTTACTCAAAAAAGTATCTTCCTGGCCCCCAGATGTCACGAAAAAACTTAAACCTTTCCGCTCCCGTCCCCCCCGAATATACGGTTTACCAAAAATCCACAAACCCAATTCCCCACTCAGGCCTATAGTAGATGCTACCAATGCACCTTGCTATAGACTATCTAAACAGCTGGCCAACTCTCTGATCCCCCTCACCGGAAGGTCCCCTTCCTATATAAAAAACTCGACCCACTTTAAAGCCCTCACAGAAAATTTAACCTTGAAGAAGACAGACATATTGGTAAGCTTTGATATCTCCTCTTTGTTTACCAATATTCCTTTAATTGACACCTTATCTCTCTTAGAAAAGGTTTTTCCCTCTGACATCTTAGATCTATTTTCCTTTGCCATTAACTCTGGATATTTCTCATGGAACAACAAAATCTACAAGCAGATAGACGGTACTGCCATGGGTTCCCCCCTCTCACCCCCCCCCCCCCCTTTGCCAATTTTTATATGGAAGATTTCGAAAAACGAGCCATAGACTCAGCCCCACTCAAACCTTCTATCTGGCTAAGATATGTAGATGATGTGTTCTCTATTTGGCCTCATGGCCCAGACACATTAGACTCCTTCCTCAGTCATCTCAATAGTCTACATTCAAGAATCCAGTTCACTATGGAAAAGGAAAAGAACAATTGTTTACCCTTCCTAGACACCTTAGTCACACGCCTGCCTAATGATACACTTACCTTCACCGTATACAGAAAACCCACACACACACAGGAAGATACATTCACAAACTCTCCCACCACCACCCCTCTCAACAATATGGCATTATTAAAACTCTTACCAAGAGTTTTAATAATGTTTTAATAACACAATCATTGTTCCAGTGGAACCGCCCTCACTAATGAGCTTAACCACATACACAGCACTTTCCTCTCCAATGGCTACAGCGATCACAGTATCAAAAAAATAATCAACTCCTCCCACATTCCCCTTCCTTCTCGTCAACAAGATTTTAAAAATGCCATCACCATACCCTACATCCGTGGCACATCTGAAAAAATAGCCAAGATACTAAAACAATACAATCTACACACAGCATATAAGCCCCACCGCAAACTGGCTACCCTTATCCGTTCTACAAAAGATCAGCTCCCTCCTCTCTCTCTGCCTGGAGTTTACAAAGTACCCTGTTCCTGTAAGCTGGCGTACTTTGGACAGACAGGCAGATCAGCATCCATCCGTTTAGAGGAACACAAGTCTTACATCTTCAAACACAACTATGGCCATTCAGGCTTGGTTGACCATGTTTTGGACACCACCCACAGAGTATCATGGAAGAAAACCACCATGCTCCACCACAGCAAATTCAAGAAAGAGAGACTTTTCTTAGAAGCAGCAGCAGCTCTCAAAAACCAACCAAATCTCAATAAATATGGGTGCATTAAGCTTCCGAAGATTTGGGAAACACTCATCACCAGAGTTCCCACCTTACATTCCAGGCCACCTACTACTGCCCTTAGAGGGCGCTCTACCTAGATAGGACTTTAGTGTCACCCACGTGGTTGGGCTTAGTATTGTTTGTTATTTGTGCATATGTTACATTAAATTTTTTTGTAATCCCCGTAGATGTCCTAGTGACTAGGACGAAATATAGGAAGTATTAAAGTCTATTTTAATTCTTTTTGAGTGTTGTAAAAAAATCCATTAAGCACAACAAACACAACTATGGCCATTCAGGCTTGGCTGACCATGTTTTGGACACCACCCACAGAGTATCATGGAAGAAAACCACCATGCTCCACCACAGCAAATTCAAGAAAGAGACTTTTCTTAGAAGCAGCAGCAGCTCTCAAAAACCAACCAAATCTCAATAAATATGGATGCATTAAGCTTCCGAAGATTTGGGAAACACTCATCACCAGAGTTCCCACCTTACATTCCAGGCCACCTACTACTGCCCTTAGAGGGCGCTCTACCTAGATAGGACTTTAGTGTCACCCACATGGTTGGGCTTAGTATTGTTTGTTATTTGTGCATATGTTACATTAAATTTTTTTGTAATCCCCGTAGATGTCCTAGTGACTAGGACGAAATATAGGAAGTATTAAAGTCTATTTTAATTCTTTTTGAGTGTTGTAAAAAAATCCATTAAGCCTCCAACATGATCATTTTGATACTTTTAAGCATCAATGGCACTAAATATGTTAAGTAGTGCTATCCTAAAGAAAATTCACTATAATAGCTTATTCTTGTGTTCCTTGCAAGTTCTCTTTAGTGAAAGTAAACTGTTTTAATATTTTGAGTATGGTACTGTAATTGTGCATTTACTGTATGGACACATTTTTATCTATACATTGTGCACAGACTTTCATTATTTATGCTGTAAACATTTTAAATTTCTAATCCAAAACAATTTGTCAGAAATTCAACTCTCATATATTCCAGATATTTGTTTAAATGTTTTGGATTAGAACAGATACTACTTTTATTTAAATCATCTGCAGTGTCTACATTTCATTTTGTAAACTTTATGTTATAATTAAATTTGTGGTTTCCAAACTGCAAGGTGTACTTGCAGTTTGGAAACCACGTCTTTGGCTGGACTCTCGAAATAGTATATTCTGGAAGAGGTGTGTGTGGAAGGGGGAGATGCTTTATAAATAGTTTTCAAAGCAGGGCATCACATTCTGCTTATATGCAGTAAATCATTTGCATACATATTTAGTCTATTGCTACCCATTTTCAACTTGAGAAATTAACGGATTTATTTTACATATGTGAACATGCAACTGTTTCAGTAGCTGTGACATTATATGCTGTTACAGTATATTTATTATTTTAGATGGAAATTATCTAGTATAATTTTTAGCAATCAGCAATGTTTTAATGGGTATAACAAAAGGTTGGGGGAAGGATGCTGAAGCCAGAATGAAGTGGGGAGGTACAAAGTTTGGAAACCACTGAAATTTTTTTTAATACATTGAGACTAAGTGATTCCATTTTTTATTTATCTTTTTTACTTTTTTAGGTAAAAAAGTTATCGTGAACCTGACAGATTCCTCGAAACCACTTGATGCCCTCCATAATACGTTATCTTTGGCAGAGTATCTCAAAGTTTTGTGCACAAAGTTTTGTCAAGATGCCGTTCTATCTCCTGAATCTACTCAATCACAAACTGTATGTGAAAAAACCTCTACTTCTGAAAAAAAAACATCTTGCTCACTTGATATGACTCAGTCTCAGCAAGCATCACCGAAAGTATGCTCGTTAGTAACTGATAGTGCCTATGACTTACTAAGTAAACTGCTTGACCCTAATCCTTTTACTAGGATTACAGCCTCAGATGCTCTGAACCATCCATTTATATTAGAAAGTTAACAGTGAATAAGGTGTGGACTATATATAAACTAAATGAATTTTGTTTAATGTGAATTTTGTAAAAAGCCAACAAGGAATTAAACAAGAACAATTTAATTCCAAAACAATTACAAAAATATTTACTTCAGTAGTACATATTTTTGTTTTATTTATTTACTTATATTGATTTGTATACATAATTATGTCCTGTCTAAACATGAACATGTTTGATTTTAATGGTAAAGTGTTACATATTTGTAAAACTTGAGATTAAAATATTTTGCCTGTTAAAAATGGATAGACTAAATTGATAAGCAGTGTATTTTATTTCCTTCTTGCTGCTCCAAATATTCTCATAATTACATTATTAGAAAAGTGCAATAAGTAGTTTGGATTATAATTGGAAACACATTGACTCAGTTTATTCGATGAAATTATTTTTCTTCAATTTCATAGCATTTTATATATATTTTTTAATTTATTACTATATTGACAAATGGTTTTTCAAATCTGAAATATCCCATAAAATTTCATTTTGGTTAACCAGACAAAGCTTATCAGCTTCTGTTTTACCTTCTGCATATTTTAAGAATGCCTTCCATCCTGCTTGCTTAGCAGCTAAATAATCAAGTTCAACATTATCTCCAATGTGGATGGCTTCTTCAGCTTTTATTCCAAGGTGCTCTACTTGATGCAGAGCTGCATCAAAAATTTCTCGAGATGGCTTCTGTTGCTTTACTAGATATGAACAGATTACAAATCTGAAATGCCTTTTAAGCTCAGTTTGTCTTAAAATTGTATCAAGTCTGCTATCAAAGTTTGAAATTATTCCCAGTATTATGTGTGCCTCTTTAAGCTTTTCCAAAATCTCACACGTACCAGGATAGATTTCCCAGCATGACTTAAAACAGTAATTTTCATACAAATGTTTAGCCACTTCTACAAGTTGTTCTTCTGTTGCACATGTGCAACCTCCATCTCTGAAAGTATAATTTATCACTTTAGTCCACCAGTGGATATCAGTAAAACCTTTAGTTGCTCCAAAAGCTGGATGTATTTGATTAAAGAGTTGCCAGTTGCGGTGAAATGCCTTGGCCAAGGGAGAGGGCTGCACTTCAATTCCATATATTCGTGCTATTTCAGCATATTGTTCTCCAACTTCAACTCGCACCTTAAGTAATGTATTTGTTACGTCAAAAGTAGCTAGACGAAGGTTACTGAGGGCCATCTAGTGAAACTGGAAAAAAAAAATTATATAAGTATTAGCTAGAAATAAGATATTTCATATCTCAGTAAGAAAAACCATACAACTATGCAGAAACTTGAAGTGATAACTTAATTAGGAAGGCATACAGTATATTTTAATGAAGTACAATGGAGAAAAAAAAGTGTGTGTGGTACCTTCCGATATGGATGCTTAGATGTTTATCACTCATGTTGATATTTAGAGGAAAAAACACACATCTAAGGATAATTAACTAATATTTTATTTAAGGATAATATTTCAGTATTCCAATAATAAAATATTTCAAAATTTTAATATTCCGATATTTCATCTTTGTCACCATAGTATCTTTATGGACACAAAGAAATATGTATCATATAATGTCATACAAGTACACCCAGCAAGAAAGTGTCACTCTGCGACAGCTCCTGCAGTTCTTGAATTGGATCTTGCTGAAGATCTCAAGATGACAGTCTCCTAGAATTTTGGTAATACAACATTCTCAAAATCATAAATAAACAAATTTGGATATTTGTTTAGATTTGGAGAATGATATAATGCTATGGTGGACTCTAGAAATAGTCTCAACTTTTACATCTGCTTCTGTATAAAAAGGGGTGTTTTTCTCCTAGTTGGATTCAGTAATCTGTATCCATGGGATAATTGACCATTGCGGAATGATTGTAGGGATAATGGATATAGTTTGTATTTTTGTAAATTAGCATAAAGCTTCTGTTTGTGTGTGTGTGTGTCATACTTTAAAGCTGCATTTTAGTATAATGTTAAGAGCCAAAACACTAAATTTAGTTTTCTTATTGTTTACCAAATTGGAAAGCTACATTTCAGAGGTATCATTCCATTTGAGCTTGTGAATGCAGTTCTTAATACAGTCTGCATTAATAATTAAAGCACTACAACTTTTCTATTTAAAACAACAATTTAAAATCAGGAATGAGTCAGAAAACATTTTGAACATAATTATGTTGAATAAGAGCACTTAAATATAACATGAACATTTTATTTTTAAAAAAAAATTGAGTTATACTTGAGCGATGTTGGTTGAATTTACAGGCCCACCTAAATGTCCTAGCAGAAACTAGCACTTGCACTACCAGATTTTTTATACCTTTTGCCTCTTATATTTAAAACAATGTAAGGATTTGTCCTTGGATTTGCTATTTACTTCAAAATATTCCAGTGATGCAGTCGGTCGAATCGAACCCCATTATGTCAGCACTCTACAATATCTATAAGATATTAAACCAGGACCATCAAATGGCCAAGCACTAACATTGGTTTTCATTAATGAAAACCTATGTTAGTGCTTGGCCAGGACTTGAAAGTTTAAGATTTCATGCTGCAGCACCAGTGAGATTCATTTGAGTATTAAGAGTGCAAGTCCTAGTATGTGTCTGCAATGAACAAAGCACTTCAAAACTGCAGCAACAAATATCAATAAGAAATGATTCAAACAGGGTAACTATATATTAAAAGTGGGAAATGGGGTTAAAAAATTGTTCATATCCTTGAATCAGTTTAAACTCATACATTAAAAAAGTAGGTTGTTTAAATTACAAGATATAGATGAAAATTTTTATTTTCTGTTTAAAGATCAGTAATAATATAAATAATAAAAAAATTGTTCAAAAATAGGAAGCCGACAGTCTCCGACTTTTTATTCATCAAAAGAAATAGGTGAAAAGTTGTGATAATCACCATAAAGGAATTGAGGTAGAACCATGTTCTAGGTGTTTATCAGAAATTTTCAACCCATCCTCATATAATAGCAGTGATGTTCGAAATGAACATAATCATCAAGAAAAAAAACACTTCTAATGTTCTCATACGATCATTAAGAGTATGTAACAACTTCTGATGATAAATCTGTTACTGCTTAGTGTGCAAAACATTTCCAATGAAACCAACATTTGTAAGCACAAAACATAAGGAATGCTAATTACACAAGTTCTTTCCAACTATTTGTTTGAAGCCTCTTAACTTTGTCTAAAATATCTGTATTCCAATACCTTTTGGAAGTTGATTCCAGTAAGTGACTACATTCACTAAAATATTTTCTTAAATCTGACCTGTAGTAACCTATAGTTTATTAGTTTAATATTTTGTTACCTTTTATGCAATACCAGGGAATATAAAATAAATTTAAAAAATTCAGCTGGTTTTATCCTACAATTTTACATTTCAATCAAATCCCTTCTTATTTGCTTGTTGCTTGGTATGCAGCTTACAAAATAAATCTTTTTTTCATACAAGCAACTCTCATTTCAGATCATTCTAGTCACTATCCGCTGTACCTTCTTCAGTATATACTATATCCTTTAAGATATGAACTCAAAATTTGAAAATGATACTCTCTGTTAAATGATACTTAACCATTTTTATAAGGAATAACGATATCTTTGTATTTAATGCATGAAGTGGGGAATTCCTTTTCCCATTTCATTAATGCTAATATCAATTTCCATTTCAAAAATATTGTCTGAAATTACATGAGCTTTATAGTCAATTTTTCTAAGTTGGATAGTACTACTTATCTATCCAAAGTTTGACTACTTTGGAAACCATCTGGATGGTGGTGGTGTGTGTGTGTGTATGGAGGGGGGGGGATAGAAAATGTTCTTATCAGAGACTAGAATTGAATGTGTAATGGTCTAGCATCTGATAGTCTAGTGTTATGAACACTTTGCATCTGTCATGATAAACTGCCATAAAGCTACACAAGTCTTTTGCTGATATATAATAATAATAACTAAACCTATATTTCTACCCGCTTCAGGATAAAGGTCTCTCGCATTGCCTGTTTTGGGTTTATTATTCCCATGGTGACCCAGTCCATATTGGGAGGGTGGACAATTACAACCATCCATGCCTATGCAGGATTCGAACCTGCAGCCTCTTGGCTGGAGAGCAGATACGTTAACCCACTCGGCCAACCATGCCAGCATATATATATATATATATATATATATATATATATATATATATATATATATATATAGATAGATAGATAGATAGATAGATAGACACACACACACACACCAGCATGTACTAAACTTAGCTATTACAATATCTATTTGTACTTTTTCATTGAAGAAAAGCCAACTGCCTTCTTTCCAGTGATAGTAATATATTATTACTACTATATTTTTACTCTTAATGAGTTTTATGGTACATGCTTCTACATCTGGCATCAAGACATTTGCAACAGTTAAGAATGGTAAAGTTAATTTAATGCTGGTAACCAAAACTATAATAATCATAATTATTATAAATCCAAGAACTCATCATGGAAGGGCATCCTACTCCTCCACACACAATGCTACTACCACTATTTGCATACTATGTCATTTACCACAGTCTATAAATATGTTCTCTGGTTTGCCTGCATACTTATTCCTCTTTCTTTCTACATTTGTGTCAATCTTCTAATCTGTCTAGCTCTTCTACTCCTCTCTGACAGCTCATTTTTGCTCTACCTCTTTCCTTGTGGATTCTGTTTAATTTTTTTTGGTCATTTTATTTGTAGAATTCTTAAACATTTACAAAGCTCTGCACTTTTTTCTTAATTGCTTCTGTTGTCCATGTTTCTGATGTATAGAGTAGAACTGATTTAGTTTTTGTATTAAATAATCTGACTTTTTAAACCTATTTCCTTTGATCTCCATATTTTCTCTAACATGTTAAAAATTCTCTGTACTCTTTGTATTTTAGATTTTAAATTTTCTGCTCCTCTATGCTTTTATTATTGATCCTAGGTAATTAATTAGTCGGAACACTAAATTAGCTGTATACAAGACAGTGTTCAAACCAATTTTAACTTATGGATCTGAGAGCTGGGTCAGAAGTAAAACACTTGACCAAAGACTAGAGTCCTGAGAAACATTAGAGGCATGAACAGATGGCATCAATGGCAATATCATATTAAAAATGAGGATATTAGGAAAGAACTTGACATTGTCAGTATCCAGGAATGCATTAGCAGAGCTAATCATAGCCATAATGGTCACTTAAACAGAATGGGCGAGGAAAGATTAGCAAAAGAATTGTTCTCTGCCCAGAAAAAGTCCCAGAGGAAGACTAAGATATAGGTGGATTGATATGGTAAAAAGTGCTTTAGAAGACAGAAATATAAGATGTGATAATGTTGGAGTCTTGACAGACTATCATATCTTGTACACCACTCGAGGGTGTACACGATTTTTAGCGAAGATGGTAAATTAAATATAGAAATAGACAACAGAATCAGCAAAGCTGGTATGGTGGGAAGTCAACTGAATAAATTCATATGGAATAAGAGAGAAATCGGAACACTAAATTAGCTGTATACAAGACAGTGTTCAAACCAGTTTTAACTTATGGATCTGAAAGCTGGGTCAGAAGTAAAACACTTGACCAAAGACTAGAGACCACAAATATGAGAGTCCTGAGAAAGATTATAGGCATGAACAGATGGCATCAATGGCAATATCAGATTAAAAACGAGGATATTAGGAAAGAACTTGACATTGTCAGCATCCAGGAATGCGTTAGCAGAGCTAATCTCAGGTGGTATGGTCACTTAAACAGAATAGGCGAGGAAAGATTAGCAAAACAAGTGACCAGGTTGGCAGCAAAACGACCCAGAGGAAGACCAAGATATAGGGGGATTGATATGGTATACAAAGTGCTTTAGACTATAGAAATATAAGATCTGATAATGATAATATTGGAGTCTTGACAAGTAACAGACTGATTTTGGAGGAAAATTGTAGATAGGAAATTAATAATGATGTAATTTTTTTCATGTAGTACTATCATATCCTGTATCCTGTACACCCCTTGAGGGTACATGGCAGGAATTTGATGATGATGATGAACTTCTCAATACTTACATATATCTCTTTTCAATTAATATAAGGCACACATCATGTTATCTATCTAGCTTAAAGAAATATCATTAACAAACATCTTAATACTTGAATAATTGGCGTTAAGGACATGTTATGATTAATATAACATATTGTAAACTTAAGAAAATTCATACAAGATTATATATAAGCGTTAGATAAGTCATAACCCAAAATATTTCCTAGGAATTAACTATACTCATTCTTAGATGTAATCATCAAAATCCAGACAAGTATTAACAAGTCTAAATGTTATTCTGGCTATTTATGTTCCTCTTACATGCATTTTTCCAGTTCTACAACCTATTCTTATAGCATCACACAGTCTAAATAAAACAATACTTTAACTCACATGAGCTGTCTTCTGTTGGGCTGCACTCTCCAATCCCATTGGCTTCGATTTCCTTTTCTTCGTCTCGGGTTTTGGATCTCTCCTTTAGGTCCTTGGGATACCGGCCATTCATCAGGTTGGCTCACGGGATGTGGGTGACGATTCATCAGCATGTTAATATACTGGCAAAGGGTTGCGAATTGTCAGGGCCTTCACAGACTTAGATAAGCGGAATGGCTCATAGACAAGTTCGGTTGCTCCTCAGCTGTTTCGTCCCCTGGTCATCTACGCTTCTGGGCTTATTGACAGCTGGCAGCATGGCTTCCTCCTCGACACGTCAGGACATCACTCTAAGGCTTTCTATCACATCATCTCTTCGTATGGTCGTTTCTTCTCTGTGCAAAAAAACTCCTCGTGTCTCTGGAAGTCCCATCTTATATTCCATCAGTTCTGAGAGCCTGGGTTCGGTTTTCTAAACCTCGTGCACGTATGCGAACCCCTTACATTGTCATATGATTTCTGGTTCTGGAACCTTCAACAAGCCCTTTCTTCTCCGTCTTCGTGTTTTAATTTCATTGAGTCAGACAGTGGAACATCCGTTTGAATTTTGCCACCCCCTTTTTGCATCGACCTTGAGGTCACTTAGGGTTGAACTTGTAAACAAAATTTCAAACAGCGTTCCGACTGTAGAGCGTTTCCCTTAGCCTTGAAAGTTTTACATCTTTTGTTCAAAGAGATAGCTAATTCCCATTGGGCATGTAACATACAATACAAAATGTTAAGAGAAAAAACTATTTACAGATGTTCTGGCTTCTGCCTAACTGTAAAAACTCAATGTGTTCGTTATACAAAATTTATTCTTGTTGCAATCGAATTTTTATTGTCTTATCAAAGCCTTATAAAGAGGCAAAATTACTTCCTTATCCTTACATGTCAAGGCTTGCTTCAGCATAGAAATTATCCTCTGAGTTGTATTTGCAACTTTTGCTATGTGATCTTTGAACTTTAAATTCTTATTCACCAATACACCAAGATCCCTTGCCTCTTCAGAGTCTTGTAGCATAACCCTGCTAATATATGCTGCTGGATCTCTAATCATGCCAAAGTGCATAACTTTACACTTACTAACATTAAACTGACAGCCATTTTCGTTTGCTCAGATTTCCAGTCTATTCAAATCATTTTGTAATTGCTGAATATCAGTAGCATCCCTGATTGCCCTGTCTATCTTTGCATCATCAGCAAACAATTGTAAATCTGATGATAGCCCCTGCTTGAAGTCATTAATGTATAGATTAAAAAATAACGACCCAAGGACTGAACCCTGAGGTACACCACTGGTTACCTTAAATCTGGCAGATTCACACCCACTGTATACCACTTTTTTGATATCTGTCTCTTAACCATCCCCTGATCCAAGTCAATAGATTATGTTCCAATCCCGTATTCTCCAGTTTACGCAACAGCCTATCGTGTGGTATCCTATCAGATGCCTTAGAAAAATCCAATATTATCATAGTATATCCATTTCCTTTATCCAACTCGGCCGTAACATTGTTATAAAATATGAGCAAATTGCTAAAACATGACCTTCCTTTAGTAAGCCCATGCTGTTCTCTACAGAGTATAGAATGATTGTCTACCAATTTCTGTATGCAAGTTCTTACTAACTTCTCTAAAATCTTCACTACCACACCAGAAATACTAATAGGTCAGTAGTTAGACACATCAGTTTTTGCACCACCCTTGTGCAATGGAACTATATTACATTCCTGAGCTGAGACTCAAGTTATACAAATGTGTTAAAGGCCTAGCCAATTCAGCTGAACATTCCTTTAACAAATGGGCAGATATTCCATCTGTCCCTATTGACAAATTCTTATCCAGGTTATGCAGAAGCTCTTCAACCTCGTTTTCATGAATCTCTAACTCTTCATCCAATGTAGCAGTAGCACTATGCACCATGCTACATACATCTGGTTGATATGTCTTAGCAAAGTGAGCACTCGTGAACTGAACAATCTCCTTAGCTTCTGACATTCGTGTACCATCTGCATTCAATAAAGTTATTCTTCCACATTTATTCATTCTTTTGCTTGCGGCATAACGATAAAATTCTTTTGGATTGCCTTTAGCTTGCATGGCCAATTTCTTTTCATACTCCGTTTTAGCTTTTCTCACAATACTCATTACTTTTCTGGTCTGAGCTTTATATATTTCATAACTCCTCTCACTCTTATTCTCGCGAAACTCTTTCCACATCATCATCTTGTGAATTTCTAGCTTAATAAGGCTGCACATCCATTTCACACCCAACCTATTTACTCTTCGAACACTAGGGATACATTCAAATACCGCCTCATTCAAGCATTTTTTCAAAGATTTCCATGCAATGCTGACATTTTTTCCATTCAGTAACTGATATCCTGAGTTTCTTTTTTCACATGCTGCTTGAGAAAGTTATCCCGCAACAATTCAAAAAATTCCTGTTCTTTCTGATCATGAGATTTCTCTTCTACCCAATCAATGTTTGGAAAATTAAAGTTACCCATAAGGCTAAATTGGCAATGCATTTCTTCATCCCCTACAACTGAGCTGCCAGGTCTGTAGCAACACCCCACCATATATTTCATTCTGTTAATATGCAGTTCACACCAAATAGACTCATCGTGGAACATTGTTACCATCATCGTTTTCTTGTATTTCTACCCTAACTGGACTTAAGTCATCTGATATCATTAGTAACACTCCAACTCCTCTCCTATCTCTTCTGTCATTCCTAAAAATAGTATGTCCATTACACTCGATCCCACTTACCATATCTGATTCTGATAGCCAGGTTTCACTGATGCCAATAATCTTAGGCCACATTGTATTCAATAAAGCAATAAACTCAACTCCCTTGTTTCTAATGCTCCTGGCATTTGTGTATAGACATAATAAATTATGACCTAGCCTATTCTTATAATTAGATATGCAATGCATTTGGTCTTGTTCTAGAATTTTCTCTTTTCCCTCCCCAGACATACTTAAAAGGTCTGAACCCAAAGCATATTTTTCCACTCCTACACCACATACGTAACCATGTTCAAAGGCATTTATATCTTTATCACGTTTGTATACCATAGCTGAACTTTCATACATATTTTTCCTTTCCCTTCCTCCCTTGATGATCTAGTTTCCCTGACACTGCATTAAGTCTCATACCAAGAAGTAATTTCTCCAGGCTTCTGATGCCAAATGAATTCAAGTGTACGCCATCATTCTTATACAAATCTTTTCTGCCATCAAACACACCCCACACGTCTAAAAACTCGCATCCATATCTTCTACATAGCTGCGTGAAATCATTTGCTATCTGCTGTTTTAAGGATACTTGTGACATAAGACTGAATGATATATGCACGTAACCACAAGAAAGATATTTATTTAACCAAATATTTCGGTCTGGAAATAGCAGACCATCCTCAGTGGCATTACAAGAACAGTTTAAAAAATACAAGTTAGAATACTAACAATAGATCGTTAAAAATAGAACACGGCGCATGATGTTATATCACTAAGTATGAAACGGAATATTTTGAAGTAGAGACATGATTGAAAAAAAAAAAAAATTGAGTAATCTTGATTAGACTTTCCCAGATTTTTGATATAGATAGATATACAGTCATTACGATTCAGGTTGGGACGATGGAGCAAGGCCTCCACACTTTCCTTGAACAAACGTTCGAACCTATAACTGGATCTATGTATAATAAATTTAGTTTAATCCTTTATCCAAGTGTGAGCAAACAAAGTTTGCGCCTGAAAGTATCTTCAGGACTGGGTTAAGGTGGTACAACACCAGGGCAACTCGTTGCAAAGGTGGAGCAAGATACCAACACTCCTATCTCAGTATCTCCTATAATGCAAAACACATCTCCTTGCAGATATGTCTAATGTTATGCATTAAGGGAAGGGCCACTACCTAAAAAAAAAAAAAAAAAAAAAAAAAAAAGGGATCTATGTAAGAGGCAAGTCCTGGACCAAAAGATGCTGTGGTCCGTTTCAATCCTGTGTTGAGCCAATCCAGACTTTTCAGGTTTGTTGTGAAGAATGGAGGATTGATGTTCTTGGATTCTTTTTTCAAGAGAACGTCCAGTCTGTCCAAAATAGGAGAGATCACAGTTGCATGGAATTTGATAAACTCCAGGAAGAGATAAAGTTGAGCTTTTGTCTTTAGGAGAAGGAAAATGAGAAGACAATTTGTTAATAGGTGAATATGTAGTTGTTAAGTTGTTAAATCATATTTCTTTAAAATTCTTGCGATAGGTTCTGAAATATTCTGAATTTTTTTTTTTTCCAATCATGTTTCTACTTCAAAATACTCCGTTTCATACTTAGTGATATAACATCACGCGCCGTGTTCTATTTTTAATGATCTATTGTTAGTATTCTAGCTTGTATTTTTTAAACTGTTCTTGTAATACCACTGAGGATGATCTGTTATTTCCAGACCGAAATATTTGGTTAAATAAATATCTTTCTTGTGGTTACATGCATATATCATTCATCATTTGCTATCATCGCCCTCCTTAACTCAGTACTATCATATACAGGGTGTTCGGGATAAATTTGACATATTTATAATTAATTATATTTTTCCGTAAGTTACATGTATTAACACACACTTCTCTTCATTTAAAAGTTTGGACCCTTCTTCATTCATATACAAGATGTCAGAAAGGATGGATAGCTGGAACCCACCTGAATCATGGAAGAGAATAACTTGTATCATGATGATTCGTGCCCGCCATCAAAATAAGGATATTACGACTGCTGCCCAATGCTCCCTGAATACAGTAAAAACAATCAGGCATGAACTAGAGACTTGCAATGGTGACTACGAGGATGTAGCAAGAAGAAAGATCCCTAGCAGACGATCTGATTGCGTTCGTACAGCAGAATTCCTCGCAAATCTGCAGGAACAGGTGTTGAAGAACCCTGGCATTGGAATTCGGGCTTTGTTCGTGGAGTTGCTAACTGTAGTCAAGCCCTGGATAACAAGGGTAGCCAATGGTAGGCCGTATGTATGGCAGCAGGATTCGGTCCCTTGCCACACCTCTGGGAAAAGTCAAAAATGGTTGTCTGAAAATTTCTACGACTTCACCAGTCCAAATGTTTGGCCTCCAAACTCCCCAGACCTTAACCCCATGGATTATTTTGTATGGGGCGCAGTTGAAAAAGACACCAATCGCACTTCCAGTAATACAAAAGCCCAGTTAATGGATAAAATTAAAACAGTTTTTGCGGCCCTTCCCAGGGAGACTGTAGCATCAGCTTGTTCGAGGTTCCGAAGCAGAATTGAAGCTGTGATCGATGCTAATGGTGGTTATTTTGAGTAAATCTTGTTGATAGTATTGTAATTAACTCTGCCTGTAATGTTTTTTTGTCAATTCATTAAATTTAATAGATACAAAGAAGATTTTCTTTTTCCTTACGAAACTCAAATTTATCCCGAACACCCTGTATAGGTAGTAATCCTACAATTTTTACTCTCTCACATTTCTTTCTCGCTTCTTCCAACAGACCTTTCATATCTTCTCTCATACTATGTTTGTCACCACTTAAATTATTAGTACCTACCATCACTACCATTTCTTTTACATTTCTTTTTTGGTTTTCAATTACGTTTGTCATATTTTTAATTTTCACTCCCTCATCTTTCCTCAACTATCATCTTTTTTTTTTTTCCAGAGTATATATTATTGTTTTTCCTGAACAACTGGATCACTCCCTGTCTGTTCCACCTTGTCTTGCTTATTCCCAATATTTCAATTTTGTAGTCTTTCATCTCTTTGGCTATATTGGCTCCTTTTGATGTTTCATACATACTCCTCATATTCCAACATCCAATTTTTTTTTGACTCCAAATAATTTGTATGTCTTGGTCTTGTACAAATTTTGTGTTGTATTCCTCAATTTCTTAGTTTCTCCATAAGAGCTTTTGCTAGGGATGTCATTCTCAGCAGTTTGTCATCTTTGTTTAGGGTTACTCTTTGGTCAGATTTTTCTGTGGTTCTGGTTTCCATAGCAAAGCACTTTTTTACAAGGATGGGTTGCTAGCCCTTCTTTCAACCCTCACATATTTACCCAGGCTTGGAACCAGATAATGTGGCATAGCCACATGTCTGGCTTGTTTGCCTGCATACAGAATGAAAAACTCCTGAATTTCCCTTAGGAAAAAGTCCTATGATCAAGGCATATCTCCTCCCACTATTCAGCAGTCTATCCACAGTATCTCTCCTGTGAAATTTTGTCAAAAGAACATCAGAAAAATACTCAACAGTCTATAAGTCTCTTGGCCCTTGTACTCTGGAACTTGCACCCATTTTGTATCATCTTTTAAAATTGTCATAAAATAATGCTTCACTATTTGAAGACTCGCCAACTACATAGTGATCGCTAATATGAATTCTACTATTCTCGTTACTGCATATCTCCCAGTCAACTTTGCTGACCTGTGGATGTGAGGCCATGGAAAAGTTTGGAGAAACTCAATTGGTCGCTTTGATATTTCCAAGGCATTTGACCAAGTCTTGCATCATGGCCATCTTATTAAGCTACCATCTTATATTTCTCTTTCCCTTGGTGAAGGATTTCCAGCTTCTTCTCTGGTCATAGACTGAAGGTCATGTGGATGGCTTCCTTTCATCAGATTTTTCAGTCAATGTTGGTGTTTCCCAGGGCTCCGTACTTTCACCTACACTCTTCCTCCTTTACATCAATCCTTTGACATCCAGTCCTGTTCATAATTTTCATGACAACAGTAATCTTCACTCTTTCTCAGTTTCTAAACCCTCTAATGCCCAGTTAATTAGCACTTGAAGATTTCTAACCAATGCTTTAAACACTGATCTTGCCATTCTTAAGTGGGGTGAGGATAACATGAACTTTAATGCCATCAAACACAGTTGTCTTATCTTATTTCCAGGAAGAAAGACCATGCCGCATGTTCAACAATATTCTACTTGCCAGTCAGACCAATTTTCTCTTGAATTAACTTGCATCTAATCTGTCATAGTATATATATATATATATATACGCATCAAATCCATAGCCACCAAAAGATTTTTTTTTTTCTTTTTGGTTCTAAACAGTACTTCTCTCTTGCTCAATTCCTGACACTCGACAAAGCTATAATTCAGTGATCATAGAATAACTAATATGTAAATATGGGGTGTTGCACCTAGGACCTTCCACAGAATGTTCTGTTTTTTTTTTTTTTTTTTATATGCATTTTTCTATTGGTGCTGCTCCATGTATATTCTAATCAGGTATGAACACAAGCATGTGTTGGTCAACACCCTTACGCAGCTCAACTACAAATCCATCGAACCAACTTCTCATTCTCTGCTTTTATTCCATATACACATACCAGTCACTGAATTAGAAACTTTTATGCATATGCACATAAACATCATGCAGTGTATGTATATGCAAAATACTTGTTCATGTATCATCACATTCTAGGCAATTATTTAAGAATGCTGCTGGTCAGTAATCTTCAATAGTGTTGATCACAATGGAAACACAAAATTTTTCAGAGTTCAATAAAGGCCTTATTGTGGATATGTTTCTCAAAGGAAGAGATATAACAAGTGTTTAATCAGTGGAAAAATAGCCTACTTGCTTGTCTAAGAGGTGTAAATGTGGTTCTGGTTCTAAGACAGCCTGTCAGGAAACCGTTGTCTGAGAAAGTGTGTATGGACAACTTCCTGCATGTAATTGACTGAAGCATTTAATGAAGGCTGTTCCTGACCTATATCTCACCAAACTATGTACAGAGAATTGAAGAGGATGGATATTGATAGTCGCATGCCTGTAAGGAAACCACTGATTTCTGTGAAGAACCAGAAAGTTTGTCTACAGTGGTCTCAGGAAAACTGGAAAAGTTAGGCAGTCTGACAAGTCAAGGTACATCTTGTTCTGTACCAACCATAGGCAAAGAATTTGGCCTGCGCCCATGAAACAATGAACCCAGTTTGCCTTGTAAGCACAACTCAAGGCTATGGAGATGACATCGTCTGTTGGTACAGAACAGGGCTCTTGATATTGCTGGAAGGTCAGATGTCCTCCATGGAATCACTGAACACTGTTGCCAATCAAGTCCATCCTGCAATGTTGACTTCATATTCAGCAGGTGATGGGTGTTTCAGGGATGACTGCAACTGTCATCCCTGAATTGAATTATTGTGTCCATTGCACAAGAATTGTTCAATAGTGGTTCAGCAATCATGACAGTGTCTCCCACTACCTTTCCTAGATCTGAATCCCATTGAGAATATATGGACATGTTAGAAAAACATACATTAGCAAAGCGACCTTCCATCAAATCTGAGTTGGAAGACACTGTCATCATCATGCAACTACATCAGGTGAACACCTGATGTAGTTGCAATTAATCACCTTGTGGAATCTGCCAAACCACAATATGTTCTATAATTCAGACTGAAGGAGATCCAACACAGTATTAAAAGTTCCTAATTTAGTGGTTGGTATGTGTTACCCTGTTCTTTGGAACAGTCTTCCACATACCATTGTTCCCTATGATTATAGACCTCAAGTCTTCAAGAACCCATCAACAAATTCCTTTCTCTCTAGCCCCATGTTATATGCACAACAATATCATGTCATAGATCTTGAAAATTTTTGTGTGCAAGGGAGCCTCATATTAAAAAGAATGCGATAAAAATATCGGAATCTACAGAAATTAAGGCCTGTGTAGCTCAGTGTAAGTGGGATATGCATCCTCCATGCTAGGCTGCCCAAAGCTAGGTCTATAGTTCGAGTCTAGTTGCTGACTGGCATAACTTTTTCTGCCTTTCTTTGATCAGTTTATGAGTGAGTCGATCTCTGGTATGGGCAAGCAGGTTTTTTTTTCTCCTGGAAACTCAGGTTTTTCATCCTGTCAACTCAAGAAAATCGACTGTAGAATCCACATTATTTCAGACAGTAACACATCCTGTTAGGGCTATGTACCAAGAGATGGCAGCACTTGTTTGCCAATCTTTTCATTGGTGACCACCTATAATTAGTGATAGTCATGGGCTGGCTATCTCTAATTGGCTACCAGTGGAGATTGACCTGTCCACTCAGTCTCCAAAAGCTAGATAGGGTTAAAAGCCTTGCCTACTCCCTATAAGGGAATAAAAGGCATTAGCTTATTTTTATTATGCAGAAGCCTAGTTAAATGAACGTGAGTCTTAGTTGTAACCTGTACAACATATCCACCCATGATTTTTTTAAATAGACTACCACTGACATTAACAGTCGCTGGTGGGCTAAGGATTTTTGTTTTCTATTTATTATTTTTGTAATTTTTATTCATTTTTGCCTAGTCCAGTAATCTTGCTTTAGAGACCAAAGTTAAAACTTTCAAGCCGCTTTCAGGACTAAAATAAGGGGAAACAGTCTTCTACCGGGCTACGAAATTAATCACCCACCTAAGAACAATCACAAACATCTATGTCCACATCAGGACTCGATTCGCAACCCAATGGTTGGAGAGCAGATAGGCTGACCACTCATCCTACACATGCAGGACCATATTCCATCTGGACAATACCAGCAAGCATGCTAGTGTCCAAAACCTAAGGATGAATACTATTTTTGAAGATTACAACTATAAATCCAGACGAATCAGCTTGCGGCAATAACTAGCGATTTCTAGTACAATGCGGTACACATTCAAATTTTCGAATCGTGCTCAAAGGTGTCAGCGGTAGTACTCAACAGGATGAAAGGCAAAAGGCTGTGTTAAGTGAATCATGTTTGAAGGAAGCTCTTTTTGTGAAGCAATAAAGTTCCAAACTTGGTGTCTTGTAATGTCTCAAAGACATCATCTAGATGATTCCACACTGAAAGAATTATTGAAAACGTTGAAGAAGGCTGCAGACTTACTGATATTGCCAGACTTTGGAATCTCACATAGCATTGTATCCAGGCTTTGGGCAGCACTGCAAACCAATGCAATGTGTTCCAGACGTTTGCTAAGAGGTCGTCCTCGCTCTGCTACGAAGCAAGAAGACAGATGTGTGGTTATAACAGCAAAACATAATCGATGCACTATGGCAGGTCAGTTTGCAAGTCAACTCCATTCAAGCACAGCTACGTGGATATCTCGACAAACTGTGGCAAGACGTTAACGACAAGTAGACCTATACGTCCCAAGACCTGTAGTTTGCATCTCTTTATCCACAACTCATCTTTCAGTGGTGTTATATCCAGGGCTGACTCAGACATCGGTTTTTCGGACCTCATACCGTGACCCAATATCAGAGGGCCGCTCTTTCAAATTGCTAAGAAAATTTGATAATAGAATATTTGATGTTTTAGAGATGTATTGATATTGGAACTATTTTAATAATAATAGTACAATGAAGGTCTTCAACTTCGTGTTCGATTGTTCCGTAGTGCTGTAGGCAAAGAATTAATTTTTTGGATGACAATGTCACACCACATCGTAGTGGATGTGGTGTGACATTCGAACACTGGAGATACAGGAGACCAAGGATAACCGAATCTAGTGGCCAGCATGCTCCCCAGATCTCAACCCCCATAGAATATGCTTGGAACACATATAGGAAGATGCATTGCTGCTCGAAATTGTCCTCCAGGAAACAATCAAGTCCTTATATTTGCTCTGAAGGGGAAGTGGGTCAGTTTGACAGTACGACGTTGTGAGAGTTGCATCGCAGCTTGCAGTGGACATATACCATAATGAAATCTCTCTCTCTCTCTCTCTCTCTCTGCATTGTTTTCTATAAGCACTGTACATTAATTCTTTAACTACTTCCTTAGGAAATTTGTTAGTTCTAGCCTCTGGATTATTGCATTTACATGCTTTAGTTCTTTAATATAGTATTTTTTTAACGATACATACCTCTGTTGGAACTTTTTATATTTCAGAGACATGCTTCCAGCTGATATCAGCATATTACTAAAAACACTCGGGAACGGTAGGACATTTGTGTATTGGACTATTAAGTTACAACGATACAGAAGATGTACTTGACTGCCAAAGAACAGGTCTACCACGCTGCTGTAGGGCGCAACAACTTCTGAGGACTTTGATGGCACGCCTCTGTTGTAATCCTGTGAGAACGCAGAAAGTGATGTAGAGAGAGATGAACGTTTCGCAGAGAATGATGTCACCTGTACTAACTGTTGACCTGGGATGAGAGCCTGTCCTCATTATACTGGACACTTCTTAACTCCACAACTTATGCCGCAGAGGGTGATAAAATCAAATGCACTTCTTCAGCGGTATGCGAACAGACAAAATATCCTCTTCAGAGATGGGAAGATTTTCGTCATTGAAGAGTCGTTTAACTGCCAAAACGATCGGGTATATGTCCGGATGGTCGCATGACACTCAGGATTCAGAGAGGTCATCACCCCGCGTCGGTGATAGTTTGGGGGTGATATATTAGGGAGTATCCAAGTGGCATATCCACAAGAAAAGGGTCAACCCCTCCACCAAAGTGTATCAAGCCACCATGCTGGAACCTGTGGTATGGTCCCTGAACAACACTTTGTTTCATGCTGGCAATGGACCTTCCACAAGACTCATCCCCTGGATGCAAGGCGAGGACCATGCAACAGTGATTGAAGACGAATGTGCCCGACCACATATCATCTGATTGGCCTTCTGAAAGTCCCGATCTGAATCCGTTGAGCTTCTAATTTTGGCCGGAGCTTGAGAGAGTCGCCTGCAAGAAACGACACCGCAACATCGCTAGCCTGAAGCTGGATTTGGAGGGCGCAATGGCAGCATTTCCGTTGGATGTCGTGCGTGCCTTCATTGATATGTGGGCTCACAGAAGTTGAGAGTACATGGAAGCAAAAGGGGGACATGTAGAATAGGGTACTGCTATATGCACGTTATACACATGTGGTTTTTATGTGCTGAAAGCTGTAAATGATTTACTGATTAAAAGTTTATACGCTGTTAAGTTGTAACAGTATTTATGGCTAGACTAGGTAATATCATTAATAATTATAATGAAAAATGCAAGATAATTAAACAGAACATTTTAAACATAGTTTCGAATAATTTTAAATAATGATTTAGATCTAAAAATGTACAGATATAAATTTGTAATTATTATTATTATTATTATTATTATTATTATTATTATGTGACACCTCCAGGGAGTTCAAGGGCTCATCGCGGGAGGGTACCCTACTCCACCTCGCTAAACACATCTCACCCTCTCCGCCGCTACTCAATTCTCCAACTATGACACTCAATAATAAGCTACGTTATCAAACAAAGTATTTTAGATATTTTACAGAAATTTTACAGAAATATTAAAAGTTTAGCATTCATGCACTAGTATCAGTAAAATCAATAAATAAGCAATCCTAAAATACATTTCCGTATTTTATTATTACATGACACCTCCAAGGAGTCCAAAGACTCATCGAGGGAGGGCACCTACTCTACTTCAACTTTCTGTCTCCACCAATCCACTACAACTACTTTCATCATCTACACCAACGCCATCTACTGCCGACCACCACCACTAGTGTTTTCACAGACAATCACAAACATCCATGTCAGGATTCAAACCCGCAGCCTTTTGGCTGGAGAGCGAATACGCTAACCACTCGGCCAACCAGGTCAGCATTTTATTTTACAGAATCGTTTGCGTTTTCATCTTTTATTGTGGTGTTAAAGTGTTACAGCCTAGTTTTGCATGTTCACTCGATATGACTTGCTTGCTTTAAATTTTATTTCCAGAAAGAAATATCTTGCAACATGAAACTAAGAACGTGTGATCGTGACTCACTGGAAACTGTCGAAACTAAAATGAATGAATCAGCCTTTAGTACTTTCATAAGGACCATCTGCCTATTGCTGAAACGTGAAACCGAAATCCGAGTTGCAACAAATGGCTCACTCGAATTAGAAATTAATACTTGATTCACAGCTCCATTACAGGTCCTAGTTTAAAAATTAATTTTATTTATTTATTTTTCTTAAAAAATAAAATAAAATAAAAGTGTCCAGGAGAGACTTGTTCAGGGACATGGGACAATGGTAAGAATTCCAAGATTATTAATTACAGTATATGCAAATAATAATTTTATATATATCTAAAATTATATATAAATATATATATATATATATTCACTAGAAGAAATTTTTCTAAGCCTTTTTTCGACCGGTTCCCGAGTTAGTCGATCTCTGGCACGGGCAAGCAGGTTTTTCCTCCCGGAAACTCGGGTTTTTCGTCCTGTAAACTCAAGAAAATCGACCGTAGAACCCACATTATTTCAGGCATTAAATATATTGTGTTAGGGTTAGGGACCACGAGATGGCGGCACATTTGAGCCGTCTCTCTTCACTGCGTACCACTTAATTAGTGATAGCCTTGGGCCATCTGTCTCTGATTGGGTACCAGTGGAGATTGAACTGCCCACTCAGTCTCTAAAAGTTAGATAGGGCTAAATGGCCTCGCCTACTCCCGTATACGGGAATAAAAAGGCATTAGCTGATTTTTTTTTTTTTTGATATATATATTCATATGGCAGTTCATATTATTTAACTTATCATACACCTCATCAATTTTACTAATTCATTCTCGAAACGATGCAGATTGTTATCATCTATAACTCGTTGTAGTAACGGCTATTCACGTTATCAATCGTAAAAAATAAAATAAAATAAAATAAATAAATAAATAATCCTTTTATTACTGACGTTTTATTATTCCCCTTAGTATAGATTGGATATAGGCTAGCGTTATGTAAAACAGCATTCTCCAAAGACAAAATTAATTGTTAATCTATCGGTTAAGTAGAAGTTATAGCTAACCAAACTAATCTCATAATTAATATGATAGGTACAGCTTCCTAAAGTTACTTAGTGTCTCTCAACAACCTGTTCTCTTGCCATCAATTAAAAATCTGGGTGACGAAAGTTGTAAATTATAATATAATATTGGGCGGAATAGAAATTTAGGAGTATCCGAACTTCCTTTCACCTGGAAAAGAAGCTTCTTATAATTAAGCCTGTAATCTACTATGCTTTATGGCTAGTTCTTTTACCAAACGATTCATGAGCTTAAATTCCCTGTCAGCCGAAATACTCAAATCCTTCTATTTATTAATTCTTCCTAAAGCTTTCTCATTTAAATTATGTTTTTCTAATACTAACTGGTTACCAA
Source organism: Typopeltis vanoorti (assembly GCF_054136105.1). NCBI lineage: Eukaryota > Metazoa > Arthropoda > Arachnida > Uropygi > Thelyphonidae > Typopeltis > Typopeltis vanoorti. Next base: position 24,545,359 of record NC_143556.1, on the reverse strand, counting down.
ATTCGCACTTCTCTGTTCAATTTCTTTCTTTCTTTTTTTTTTTTTTTACTATCAACACAAAGAGAACTGACGTCTTCCTCACTGTTTTCTATTAGGTTAAAACAAGAATAATCAGTGTATACATGACACACGCCTACGTAGAATATGAAATCCACAAATAAGATTATCGAATATTAATATTTTTTTTCTAATATTAAATATTATATTCTAATAAACACATACCTTGTTATGTATTTTAGCGTGAGCAAATGACAGAACAGCTGACTGCAGAAGATGCTCGGCAAGTGGTAGCTGTCAGTCGACATGTGCTTACGTTTTCATTCGTAAGGCTGAAAACGAAAGTGAACTAGAGTTTATATACGCAGTATACGGAGAAGCATTTCCATTTGCTGCTTATTAATTTAAGGAAGTTTAACTTCCCGATATAAAACAGACCTCATTAAAGAAATTATTGATAAAGCATTCAATGACGACAGAAAAATAGTACAAGATAAGAGTGAAAAAAAAAAAAAATCTTTATATCCCTTAACAGTAAGTGGATAAACGATGATTGAAGTGTGGTAACCATCTCGTGTGCAGCTGAACGATATTATGATCGTTAAAAAAAAAAAAAAAAAAAAAAAAAAACGATTTAAAACAACAAAAGAGAAAATTTACAGAAGAATGTAAGCCTAGTCATAAATTATATATGTATGTGTGTGTATTACACCCGTCTATGGACTTGCACATTAACTTTTTAAGATGAGTATCCACGGTATCTAAAGAAAGTGTAACGTTTTAAAATTAACTTTCTGTCTGGTTTGCTTGTTTTGAGGACGAAACACTCGAGTTTCCAGTAGAAACCCACCTCTGAGACCTGCTAACTCATCACTTGACTGAAAAGGCCTGCTAAAGGCTCTTTGCGTCATAGAAGAGATTCGAATCCAAGTCTTTCCAACCAGAGAGCTCTTCTGAACTGAGTTACGGAAACAGTGTACGGAAAGGAAATTTTCATATAACTGGAAGGAGACCTTTCGAATTTTTCTTTACACTGTTCAGTTAAATTAGTGTTAAGTTTATTACTTGTCACTGGACCACAACCGAAATTGTCTGTTTCCAAGACAGATGAGTGAGGATTACCGTTTTTTTTTTTTTTCTTAATAAAAATAAATACACAAACAAACAAACGGATTTTTTTTTTTCGAGAGTTAGTTCTGGTATGAAGCATTTTGCGTGTGAATGATATCTCGAGTACGCAAAAACTGGATTACAGCGCTATGTGAATCGGGTAGGCTGTAACTGAGATTGCTGTTCAGATGGGCAGGGTCGAGAGCTATTTGTTTGGATTCCAAGATACGTCTCTCCAATTCATCGGAGCATTTATGGATGTTTGAAGTTAAGTTCCAGTCTATTTGATGTTGTCATCCTTCAACATTGGTATTGGCCGAGAATAAAACGCAGCTGGATAGGGCATTAGCACGGGTTCTGTGCTAAGAAATGTGACGTTGATGTTCTTCTAGGCAGAGAGAGAGAGAGAGAGAGAGAGAGAGAGAGAGAGAGAGAGATGGACTTTTCCGTCTGGCCATAATATGGTTTACTGCAACTGCAAATGATTTTGTACACTCCTGGCAACTGAAGAAGGTTGTGTTTTACTTTAGATTGACCGAGGCAAGATCGGAGTTTTGGTAAGGTGGAGAAATATGTTTTAACATTAAATTTCTTCAAGATTTTCTCTAGTTTAGGAGAAAGAGAACTTATATACGGTAAGAAGATGTAGGCTGTGGGGTTTGAGTTGTCTTCATTACTTTGTTGATTACGTACACTAAGACGATTATAGATATTTTTAGGAGAGTAACGTTATTTAAGAAGATCCTTTTGAGATATTAAGTTCATGTTGAAGTTCCTCTTCTTTTGACAAGGATCGCGTCCGATGAGCTAGTGTGGAAATAATTCCTAATTTTGGAGGGGGGTAGTGGTGAGACGAAGTATGTAAGTATCTATCGGTGTGTGTTGGCTTTCTAAAGATAGAAATCTTGAGATCATCAGTTCTAGTAAGTTTTATATCTAGAAAAGCCAGAACACCATTAACTTCTGGTTCGGATGTGTAGTTGTCCATTGTCTCTGGTGCAGGCCAACGTTTTTCTGGAAGATTTCGAGGAAAAGGCCATTTCTTCAGCAACACTGAAACCCAAATTTGGCTGCATTACATGGACGACATTTTTCTAATTTGGGAGCACGGCCCAGAAAACTTACAACCCCCCCCCCTCAAAAATTAGGAATTATTTCACACTGGCTCATTGGGCGAGATCCTTGTTGTCAGAAGAAGAGGAACTTCCACGTGAACTTAGTTACCTCAAAAGGTAATTAAGTTCACATGAACACAATAATATATATACACTAGGTAGGATCCGCCCCTCTGACGCCTACGCCCCCCCCCCCGAGTTCCGGACTGGTAGGCCAGTTCTGCTTGAATTCTAATGACTGGAATTTTGAAGACTCGACACTCAGGGTAGCCCCTGAGTTTCAAAACGTTTCAAATAACTAGACAAAAAACATGACACAAAAACGTTACAAAAAAAGGCTTATCATTTTATATTATAGAGTATATATATATATATATATATATATATATATATATATATATATATGCTGCGAAATTTTGCAAGAATATCGCGAAGCGATACCTGATGGGAACAAAAAAGTAGTTTCAAAATTCATCACCAGGTAGTTGTATGATGCGCCAAATGTAGATGCTCAGTAGTAGTTTTTCTGTGTGTTTGAAAGGAGAAAAACGACTTAGACATAAATAACACTTTATTTTTCACTTCCATTATGCATTCACGGGCGTTGCTGTTTAGTGTGCTGTCCTTCCCGGTAGATAACAAACTGAATCCTTTGCACAGTGTGTTCAACAGCAGAACGCAGCTCATCGGGACTGATGCTGTCTTTCAGACACTGCTGTAGCTGGAAAGTTTAGGATGACCCCGATAAACTTTGTATTTGAAAAATCTCCAGAGGCAGAAATCACTAGGAGTCAAATTGGAGAGGGGGAGGGGGCTATCCTGCATGAAAATGACTGAATCCATGCACAGACACTGCTGTAGCTGGCAAAACAAAATTGCTTATCATATCGCGATACCATTCTCGGCAGTAACTGAGCAGATCACAGGACCGACTGGCGAATGGAGGCAGTTCGAAGCAGTACCATGGCATAAAGATCTGCAAGGAAAAAATGTTCACAGTACACCGGAACAGTCAAGAAGTATCTGAAGGAAGCAATAATACCCAAAGTATACCCAAGGTCAGGAGGTTAAATCGTGTAGGAATAAAATGGTAGTGTCATTAATATTTAAGTTATAGCACCTTGGGTTAGATATCAACTTAGTGAATTAGATTGGAAATTGGCTGTCTGATGGATATTGGAGAGCTGTGTATTGGGGAGGGGGTGTCAAGGAAGAGGAGGGTTGTGAGTGGAGTTTTTCAGAGACCTTTGTGTCAGCGAAATTGTTAGTGGTTGCAGTTAGTTATTTTCAGATGATGAAGCTTGGAAGGGTTATTAGTAATAGTGCCAGTGTAGTAGCACTTCAGAAAGTTGAACAGATGTGTGAATGAATGGGATGGTAGTTTAATGCAACTAAAGGTAAGGTCTTGAAATTTGAGATCCACCAGGAGGCTGCATACTCAATTGGTGGATCATTCTTAGAGGAAATGGAGAAGACAAGAGATCTTGGGCTGATAGTCAGTAAAAATTTTAAGTTTAGGGGATATATTGTTTTATAGGTAGCAATCCTGTGTTACCTTCACTACCTATGCAATGTGGAGGGTATGTAAGGAGAAAGATAACCAACTACATAAATATACAGTAAAATTAGGAAGAAGAAAATCAGATAATGGGAAGTTAGCTGAGCAGGCGAAAGGAAATCCCAAAAGGTTATTTTCGTTATGTGGGAGGAAGAATGACTATGGAAGGATACCTTTAATGAGTGTAGATGGTAGAGAGGTAACGGAGATAGGCGAAATTGCTAAGGCACTCAGTAGAATGATCATTTTGCAAAGGTATAAAATCCAATTGAACATATTGATATGGCATAAGCGACAGGGATTCATGTGAGAACAAAAGTTGATGAATTGGAGGTACTGATACATATTTTTGGTCGTTAAATGTTACCTTAGCTACATAACAGGTACTAACGTTTTTTGAATATTAAACCTTTTTTGCATTTACCCGTTTTTTTGTATTGTCAAGCCTTGAGAAAGCTAGTCAGTTACTAGCGAAACCGGTAGGCGATATTGTACGAACATACGTACGAATTAAATATCTATGGTCAGTTTATAAATAAGTCTTATATGAATTGGAGGTACTTAAGATATTGCAGAATCTGAATGCAAACAAATTGTGGGATTGGATGGAATATCGGCTTGCATTTGACGAGAATGTGCAGGGAAACTAGCGATGCCTTTGACTAGGCTGCTTAATTTAAGTCTCAGCTCTGGCAAAGTTGCAAGGGAGTGGAAGGAGGGCAAAATAATTCTTTACAAAAAGGATGATCTAAGTAGTAACCGCAGTAAATCTGAGGTAGCAAATTATATCCTGAGATACCAATTAGTATCTCAGGAGTGGTGGTAAAAGTATCAGAAAATTTGGTCAAAAAGAGAATTCAGGAATGAGTGGATAAGGATATTATGCTATCTGGGAAAAGCATGATTTTGCGAGGGATTGGTCATGCCTTAGCAATCTACTCACTTTTTATTATAGAGTGACAACTGAGTTGGATAGTGGGAATGGCTACACGATAATACCGCTAGATTTTGTAGAGGTTTGATAGGATACCACATGAGGATGGATAGGAAACTCGTGATATGGAACAGGTTGACTGATGGACGAATACCAAAAAGTGGTATTTAGAGGATCAGAATCCGTGATAGGCTGATGGTGTGCTGCAAGAATTTGTTTGGACCACGGCTGTTTAATTTGTGCATAAGTGATATAGGAAATGATTTGAAGGGAGATATTCAGTAGCTTGCTGATGATACAAAATTGGGTAGGGTAATAGTTAATCATGGGGATGATGAGAGCTTGTCGAATGAATTAAATAAGTATGGGAAGAACATAATGGGATGGCAAATTAATGCGGCAAAGTGTAAAATGATGCGTTCTGGGATACAAAGTTTATTAACTATGTACCACGTTGAGGGAATCTATTCCGGGAAATTGATGAAGGAGGGAATTTGGTTGCAGTAGTAGATAGAGAATTGAAGTTTAGAGGACAAATTGTTAAAGTAGCCAGAGTAGCTCACATGATTACTTGGTTATTAAAGAACACACTAAAAAGCAGAGATTAGGGAGTAGTTGTTCCTCTTTATAAAGCCTTGATACGACCACATCCATATTACTGTGCTCAAGTCTGGTTCCCTGGATTTCTTGTTGATGAAGAAGTGATGAGTGGATCCAGAGGTGAGTGATCTGTGGAATGCTCTCTATGTGGACAGATTGACGAACTGTGAATTGCAAAAGTTGGTTGGTAGGCGAAAAAGAGGATATGATAGAAATATTTAAGTTACTTAAAGGCTTTTATAGGATTGACGCATAGGAGAAATCGTTTAGCACTTGGCTAGAGGGTGTAGAACAGAAGGGTCATCCCTGGAAGCTGGGTAAGAGTGTGGTTAGCATGGACGTGAGGACTAGATTTTTCACTTGGATAGTGGTGAATGAATCGAATGGGTTGCCTGAGTCAGTTGTGAGTGCTTTGTGTGTTAATACCTTCAAGGACAGTTATGATAGATACTGTGTTAATAATTTGTTCCTCCCACAATGAGTCTTAGAGCTCCATGGAGGTTCTCGATTTGTTCTCTGTTCTATTAAAGCTATATGGTTGTTCTGTATTTTTATGACGTCTATAGTGCTTCTACTGTCACTGTAAATTCTTGCTGTCTTTTGATAAAAAAATGATGACTTCTAATTCCAGGAGATATGCGAGTGACTGAACTATAGCAAGTTGTTCTGCTTGGTTGTTGGAACAGAGAGGATGCAGTCTAGAGCAGCGTTCTTGTATAATGGACTGCCTGTTATATGCAATGAAAGAACAACCGACGTTCCCTACGGTTTTGTTTCCATCAGCGTATATATGGAATTCGTCACTTTCGAGCTTCCTTCTCAATCGTATATGTTTCTTTTTGCTAGGTGAGGCCACCTACTGCGGACGTTCGTAGCAATTTGGATCAGTGCTTTAATTTTCGTTATATCTTCCGGAAGTGACTTCGTATATTAGAGATAATTCTTGTATTTTCAGGCAGATCGGTGTTAGAACTGTAATAACGCAAGCTGCCTCGAAAGATATTGTCCTTATCCTTTAATTATGCGTATGGCTATAAGCCGTTGAACTCTGTTTAGATTTTGTCGATTTTTCTTTGATTTTAGTGAATGTTTCCAGGCAGATGCAGCATAAGATATCAGTGGTAGTATAGCTCCGGAATATATTGTTTTCAGCGCTCGTTGACCTAATCTCCACTTAATCCTTGCCGACTTTGCCAGAAGGCTTACAATTTGTAAGCTATTTTCGGCAACATATGAGATGTGCTTGTAGAAGGTAAATCTTTCATCTATTATTATTCCTAGGTATTTTAGCTCACTGGCTACCTCGAGAACTTCTCCGTTTAGGAAGACCATAACAGGTTGTTTTGATTTTTTACGTGAGAGTTGAAGCACTTAGACTTGGTGCTATTGAATGTAACTTTCTTCTCGCGTGCCCACCCTGTAATTTTAAAGAGTTCTTCGTTTGCCATTACTTCTGACCATAAGCTGTCGCATTACCCCAAATCGCACATCATTAGCAAAAGCTGGGACTTTTGTCTAAGTATTGAAAGGAAGTCTTAACAGAGGGGCGTACTGGATGTTCCAGAAGCCTGGTCCACACCAGGAGCCTTGCGAGCAGCCTTGTTTGACTTCTTTCGTTACAGCTGTGGTTTTTAATGTCATGGTTGCTCTTCTGTCTGTAAAATAATTTTTTGTAAGATAGAGTAAGTTTTTTAGACATTTCAAATATCTTAATTGATTGATTATGGCTGGCCACTACGCAGCATCGAAAGCTCCTTCTACGTCGAGTGTCAGTAGCACGTCTTTTTGTTGTTGTAGACTGTCTTCTGTGAATTCTTTAACCTCCATAATCGCGTCTACTGTGCTTAATGCATATTGATTGCTGCTTAATAGGTTTCTAGAGTAGGCATACTGCATTATTCGGTTTATCAGAAGTTTTTTTAGCACCTTACCAGCAACGTTTATTGAGACTGATTGGTCTGTATTTGCTAATTACGTCGGATGTATCTCTTCCTGGTTTGATTATAAGTATAATTTTAGAGCGGTTCCAAACTAAAGGAAATCGCCTTCTTTTAGGCATTCGTTATAACTGTTGTTATGAATTCGGGGAATTCGACAAACACTCGGAGTATATCGCTGGTTATTCCGTTCTCTTCAGGAGTTTTCCTTGATCCATTGAACTCAATACTGACTCGATTTCATTAGTTGTAAATAAGTCGTCGTTAGGAGTATCTATGTCATTCTGTTTCCGAGTTTTATGGATTTCTTCGTCCGTTGATTCATCGACATCGGGAATAAACTTGTTCATCATAACAGCTGTAGTTTCTCCTAGGTATAGTGTAGGTGCCGTCTTTTCTTAATAGTTAATAATATAGGTGTTGTCTTATTCTTGCTTGCTGCTAATTTATATATGCAATTCCAAGGATTCGATACAGTTGAAACAGTATAGAATTTTTTCCATGATTCTATTTTCGCGTTTGTAATTTTGGAACGACAGATGTATTTGGCTTAGTAGTTCTATCTTAAATCTTGGTTATTGTATTTCTTTGGTATAGTCGTCTGAGTGCGTTAATACGTTTTCTTAGGACTGTTAGTTCGTCGTTCCATTCCATCAAGGTCTGAAAGCGCAGAATCAAGGAAGGCTATATCGGCTTGTTGTGCTGAAGCCCTAGGTTCTTGTATAAGCTGAGCTGTTATTCGCTGATTTCGATAAAGCGATGTTTTGAGATTAGGCTTGAAAATTCTCTTTCTAATGCTTTTACAAATATCTCTAGATGGATTTATTGGTAAAGTACGAGTACTAGATGTTAATGCGATGGTTTGTGCTATGTATTCCGTTTAAATTTTTGTTGCTGATAAGGAAACTTAATATGCGATGATCAAAACATCTTTTCTCTTCTTCGCATCTCCATTCAGAAACCCGGGGTAAAATAGCGTTGTTTGCCATTGTCGGATCAATGAAGCTGCTTCCTCTGGTATTTTCAAATGATGGAGTGTTACAGTCGTCGTTTAGTATGTGTAAGGAATTCGATGATAAGAACTCTTTCAATTTTTTACCTGTGTTTGTCTTCCTAAAGCCTTGATTCAATAATAGCACGAGCTCACGCTCAGTGAAAGGCTGGAGAATGGAGATAGACTGCCCATAAACTAGTTAGGGCTAAAAAGAAGCAACGATTTCTATCTTTTGAGAATAAATGGGTGTTAGGGTATTTGTTTTTATTTATTTAAGTTGACTCTTATGCAATTAAGTCAAAAATTAAATGGTACAAGATCAGCTTCAAATTAAAGAATAAATACATAAAAATTGCTCTACACCTTTACAATCCTCAATAGGAGTTGGTCCCAATCTTTAACTCCAATGGTTTAGAAATCGATAATCTAACCAAACTTCACCGCTCAGTGTCTGAAGTTTAGTACATTAATAACTCTAACTCGTATTCATTTGTGAGTAAGAAGCATTCGATTTGAATAATTTTGATGTGAAACTGCTCCTAATTATATTAAAATATTACGTTTAACTTAGAATTAAAAAAAAAAAAATTGAAATTTCAGAGTCACAGATTGTTAACCATAATATTCATGCGCCATTTCTAAGTTATTTGGGATTCGTTATAACATTCACACTCTGACTGTGTGTGACATGTGTATGAATACTAACGTAGTACAGTATTAGTTTTATTTTTGTTTTCCGGATATAATAATTTATATATCTCATCATCTCACTTCTTTTTACCCCCTTTTTACATTGATTAATAAACCCTCGACATATGGTTGCGAAGCGCACAGCCATTAGGTTAACCGCGCTAATATATATATTCAATTCATCCATCCTAATAAGGGGGTTTACGACTAATTAATGCAGCCGGGTCGTCACTCTTTGCTGTATCCCCCTAAGGGCAGTATTTCTGACTTGTGTGTTCACAGAGCCTGTCAGCCTGTTCTCGGGGACAAAAACCCGAGTTTCTGGTGTGTGTGTGTGGGGGGGGGGAAACCTTACCTGGGTATGAGACCAGATAACTCGCCTTTAGTCGAAAGAGAACAGATAAAGGTTCCTCACGTCTTAGACGGGAATGAAGTTGCTACTTTTCGACCAAAAGGCTTCGTCTATACTGACTGAGTTATGTACTCTTAGCACCAGTGATAACTTTAAAAAATCCAATGCGCTCTAAGTCACGTGTCATTGACATAGTGTGCACGGTGCTAAATATAAGAATGTCCTATTTAAATACGAAACGTTTTCATTTCCAACTCCACATTCTAATGTATATAAAAACCAGCGTTTATGTTCATAGCTTATTATGACACTGTCATTTTTTTTTTTTTTTTTTACAGAAATTGAAAAAAAAAAAATTAACTCAGTTTCACACACATAAGTTGACTTTTATCGATTAGCACCACTGCTGCGCAATTCGAAGGACGACAGTACATTGCACCTTTCGATTGGAAAAGGCGTGCTTCTCCACAAAAAGTAGGATATAGTTTATTTAATGCGAGGGGGGGAGTGACGTCCATTTGTGTCTTATAGTTTGATTTGATTGTGTACCCATTTTTTAAATCTACGTATCTTAAAACTAGAAATCTGTGCGATCCACTCTGATATCTTCTACACTATTTCACGTGCTCGTTTACTATTTTACGATTTGCCATTACCATATACACCAGCCTTTCATTTTTTTTTTTTTTTCAAATTTTAAATAAAATGCAGCAATCAAATACGTAGAACAAATGAAATCGTCTTTATCGGACTAGCAAACACAGAGCATCGTAGGAATACAAAATTCAGTGGATAATCTCTGTTCTTTTGAAAGAATGCGGGAAAATATTTCGATTTTGAGAGGAAAAGGGGAGGAATAAATCATTTCTTAATCAAGGTATCAAGAAATTTGGGGATTTTCAGAAGAATGCTTTTTGTTTGTTTTTCAGTGAATGAGCGAACTAACCCGAAGTATTCCTAAGAGTACAATGTCAGTTTGATTTACTGATTCATTTCGCGATCTGAGTTATTTAAAATAAATTACAAGAAAGGTGAAAGAAAGGATGAGAAAATAGTCATCCATTTAAAAACGAAGACACATATACTATAAACCATAAAAGCGACAAGACACACAATACAAAGTTTAACCTTGAAGTATTTTACCTTAAGAAACTAATATTATTACATAACATCTAGAGAGTCCAAAGACTCATCCAGGAACACCTACTCGACAACTCGCCCGTCTCCACCACTTCACCAACCACAACTACTTTCATCATCTACAACAACGCCATCTACCGCCCGCCACCACCACCAGTATTTTCACAGACAATCACAAACCTCCATGCCCACAGCGGGATTCGAACCCGTAATCTTTTGGCTTGAAAGCAGATGCGCTAACCAGTCGGCTAAGCAGGCCGGCAAAGAAAAGTAAATTATCGTAAAAAAAAAAAAACACTTTTGTTTGTAGTATCTTGCAAATGTTCTAAAAACATCGTGTTCGTGAAATTCACGAGGGATAATCATCAGGGCATGTTTGTCAATTTCATCTTTTTTACCCTTCACATCAGAATATCAGCATTTTGCAAACTGCGGTGCAATACGTTAATAATATTCAATACGGATGGTTCGTTCACTGATAAAAGTATATCGTCATGTGTCTTTTAATACTTCATCGCAAGAAATTCTTACGTTTTTACTTAATCACCTACAGTATTTAGAATAATCCCCCCCCCCCTTATCCTCCTCTCTCTCTCGCTCTCTCTCTCACTCTCCTTCCCGTCAACAGAATAGTTGCCGTGGTAGTAATTGGCTTCCTCATTCGGTTTTATGTCTGTAGACGGGTGTTCGTGGGACCGGTTTACGAAATAAAACACCGGAGTCTCGAGTCAAAAGCCTGCTATCTCCATATGAGGCTGTCTAACATATCTTTAATTGAAGAGGAGTGATAAAAATTCCTCCCTTCATGTACGGGATTCGAATCATATTTTTTCCATTAACCACGCTACCGGCCTATAACTTGACGTCTATAGACGTCAAGTTTATCATGGATGCGAAGTGCATATTAAAATTTTAATACCATTGTTATTACATTGAAATATGTGATGGATACGAAGCGTATGCATATCCGTATTTGATCCATAATGGCCGCTGAGGTGGTTAAAGGGCTTCGCTTATACCGACTGAACTACGGAGGTTCCATTATTATTAGTAGTAATACGGGGGGGTTTCCGAAAAGTAAGGTAACACATTTTATTTTTCTCAAAGATGTTTAATAAACTGGAAGTCGAAATTATACATCAAGAAATAAGTGAACATGCACTGCTTCTTCACAATGTCTCCAAATTTATCGATGCATTTGTCCCAAAGATAGATCAGTTTATCGGTGAAATTACTGAAGAAGGATATCGACTGATGAACTTTCTCATCCGTAAAACATTTACAACACGCCCACTCACAGTGGTGTGCGCAGTGTGTGGTGTATCTTTGTCGTGCACCAAAATCACGCGGGTTGGATGTTGGCTTTCAGTTCGTCCAAAGTTGCACAGTGAAGTCTGCGTTGATTATTCCTCGCATGAGCAAGAAGTCCGCCAACATTAAGTCTTGGCGAAATATCAGCGAAATATGAAGCACTGTGCCCACGACTTTTCGGACAGTGGGAAAAGGTTTGAATATTTTGCCCATAGGAAATTGTGGATGTTTTTCAGGTCATTGTTTATTCGATGAATTGCTTTTTCTATGAATTGCCATTCAGTAAAATGTCTTTCGCTTAACTGTGTTTGATAAAGTTTCATGGAATCCTGAAATACAGGCTCAGTATCAAAGTATTCGCCATCTAGACAGTTTGCCATGCAGATTACTAAAGTGAACATCATGTTTTGAAATAGCTTGCTATAGTTATACGTTTTTGGAGGGGTAAAGAATGCTAGATATAGTGAATGGAACCAGTTTACTTGTGCATAAGGACAGAACCAAAGTGAAATCAACAAGACTTTTTCCCTTAAAGAAGAGTATTTAATAGAAGAATCATTCTTCCTTTGTTTCAATCAATTAATTATTTTTGAGTAGTCAGACATCCATTTAATAGAAAATGTATTGAACCGCTGCACGAGAACAATGTTGAAGAAAATAACACAAGGACAAATGACGATTTCAGAAATACTCCATGATGCTATCCTTTATAGGAATTAAAGAGAAAAACTTCTACACCGTTTACTGTCTCACAGAATCATGAGATAAAAATAAATTTCTGTATAAATTAAATTAAAATTTATTATAATCGATATGAATTGTATAATTAAAAAAAATAATAATATATATTGCTTCACTCGATTTATAACTGTAAATGCAATTAAACTAGCTCTTTAAAAGTTCTTTTTAGATTTCTTCTTCTTTTCGAAGAATCTTCGATTTCTAAACATGCAACGTAGCAAAATGAACTGTAGAACTCGCACATGGCTACCACAAAATACTGCTAATTTGGATCAGGTACATCCCTCTTCGTCTAACGCATTGCAGTTATGTGCGGTACGTAAGGAAGGCAAAGATGACTGATTTCCGAAAAATGTAAAAAAAAAAAAAAAAACAGAAATAAGACCTGAAACATAAAGTAGGATTTTTTTTTATAAAATATAAAATAATTATTTATATTTCATTTTATACAAAATAATTTTAGATTCTTAAAAGATCGCCAAATTTAGATTTCCGTAAACAAATGTAGCAGTAAAGTAACAATTGTCTTCACCAGAATTCTAGTAACCACAACACTGTATCCTATTTTCCAGATGTTCACTGTTTTTTTTTTTTGACGTGATGTTTAAATTAAGAGGTGAGATTTTTGTTCTACCCAATCAATGAATAATTAACGTAACCCAGAATGATCATCGTTAGTACCCATTCGGATAAATTGGAGATGAATTTCGTTCCCTGCATCGGAGCCGCCAGGTCTGTAGCAACACCAATCATATATTTCATTCTGTTAATCTTCACTTCACATCAGATAGCTTTAAACTCCCTGCTGCATGGGACAGCGTTACCATCTTTGTTTTGTTGCGTTTCTGATATTTAACGTTCTAACATTAGTAATATTCCCCGTCCTCGCCTATATCTTCTGTCATTCCTAAAAATAGTATACCAATTACACTCGATCCACTTACCATATCTGATTGTGAAAGCCAGGTTTCACTAATGCCAACAATCTTAGGCCACATCGTATTCAATAAAGCAACGAACTCAACCCCTTTGTTCGTGATGCTCTTGGCATTTGTGTACAGACATAACAAATTACCTCAATTAATTTAATTCTTAATGAATTGATATATGCTTGGGATTTTTGAAATTAATCTTTACACAGATTGCTCATATTACGCGAACTAAATAGTATCTTTTGCATGCATATGAAAAAATATATATAAGAATACAATAACAAAACTTATTCCATAGATGGAATATACTTTAGTTTTCAATTATGGACTGAGATAAACAGGAACGGTCGACTGATTTTGGATTTATAGCAAATTATGCAGTTCGTATATAGTTTTGTATATAGTATATACTGTGATAGTTCGAACTGTGATAAATTGTGATAGTTCGAAGAAGTTGTTCTTAGCATTATAAAAGGAACGAACATTAGGGAATTCTCAGGTAAACCAGTAAATATGAATGAAATTAATCTCGATGATTTCATTCAAACACTAGATAGGAAACTGGCATTAAAACTGCTAAAACATTTGTTGAAAAAATTCGAAGTCGAATGGCCAGGTTTCCTGAACCTGTATTCCATGACAGGAAATGACACCGAAGGAGAAGACACATCTCAAGAAGAAGAAAAATTAGACTTGGTAATTTCCTCACTCACAGAAGAAGCGCAAAACAGCAGAAAAGCACAGGGACGACGGGATGGAGGAAGACGCTCCCATGACCGACTCCTCTACGTCTCTCAAAGAGAAGGTACCTCCGATTATCCTGCGGGAAAAGCACAAATGGACGACTCCAATATGAACGATCTACAGATAACTTACACAGGGGCAAAAAATGTGGACGATGGCATAATGATCCAGCTCGCCACAGTGGGAGATTATCGTAAACTACCTTTAGGTTTCTTTCCAAACGATGGATGGCTTGGGTATGCAATAGCACACATTCAGCCTCAGCTCGGAAAGAAACCTAAAGGTGGTGCTCTGAGGAGTGTTAGAGGACATCACCACGGAGGAGATAGGAGCAGATCTCTGCTGCCACGATCTACCACCAGTTAAGGTCAACAGAATGTTACGAGCTGATAAGGGCCCGATGCCACTAGTTCTTGTGGAGATTCAAAACTGCTTCAAAAATATTTACGATCTAACATCGATAACTCCTTTGAGGAAAAAAAACTTCATCGTGTCAGTGTCACAGTTGTAAAAAATATGAGCATGCTCAAGAGTTTTGTAAAGCTGACCACAAATGTTTAAAATGTGCTGAAGGTCATCCCACTGACACCTGCGCCAAACCTAAAAACTGCAGTGGCCCTCACGCGGCCATTTATAGGGGGTACATTCACTATCCAAAGAACAGGATGACAGTAAGGAATAGTCGGTACACCTCTCAACCTTGCGCGCAGGTAACGGAAGCAGAATTTCTCCGACCTCACCACGCTCATCAAAGCGTCGTGAGGATAAAGAGAGTGGATAACCACCTCCAGGGCAGGACCTATACTGAGATGGCTCTCCCGATGAAGACAACGCACCAGGATCAAGCACATTCTAATCCGACTGCAATCATTATAGCTTCACTTGCTATGATGCTTCAAGATTTTAGTAAATCAAACCCATCACTAACCTTCACAAAGAATATTCCTTCAAGAAACATATTCTATTCTAACTGAGCTCACTAATGATCAAAAATAAACTTCTCACTAAATCACTCCGAATTGTCGCTTGGAACGCAAACGGCCTAACGCCTAACGGTCAAAAGACGACGGACATCATTTAAATAAATGAAATCCACCTAAGACCTACAAGCAATCCGAAATTAAGGTGATACCTGCTACACGGAAATGGTAGATTAGATTACTGAGGTGGTAGTAGCACTATCTTTATCAAAAAAGTACATTAAATATAATATAATACAATTTCCAATCCATCAACTATAAATCTAGAAATTACAAGCATTGAAGTGCACACCAACTCAGCTGGCAAACTCAAAATTTATGCTGCCTACAATCCACCAAAAAGTGCCTTTCTCAGCTGTAGACGCCATTCTTGGCATAAAGGAGTCCATCATTATCGCTGGGGATCTCAACTCAAAGCACCCATCCTGAAATAATAAATCAATCAACCAAAATGGTCGCATTGTATTGAATTACACAGGATCAAACTTTGCAGTGGTGGCTATGCCTGCTGAGTCAACTCATCACAGACCTATTGGCAGTTCTGATGTCATAGATATTGCAATTCTATAAAATATTACATTCCAGTACAACATTCATTACTGAATGAGTTATCCTCCGATCACAAACCCATTTTATTTACTGTAGGTAATCAAAAACAACTATCTCCCACTCACTCCTTCATAGCCTGGGAAAAATTATCAAAACACTTCCTGCACACATTGGCCCTGTACCTAATATAAAATCAAAAGACGAAATCAATAAAGCAATAGAAAATATCATCAATCAAATCAACCAAGTCGTAGCAGCAATTCACCAAAATTACAACTATCCCTAAGCTCAATCGTCTTCTAGAAGACAGCACGGTCAAAATTAAAGAAAAATCCAATGCAAGGAAAATATATCATAACACACGCACTCCTCAGGACAAAAACCTCCTCAACAAACTGAACAGTTCAGTTAGAGATGCTTTCAAAAATTTCAGAAACCAACAATGGGATAACAAGCTATCATCCATAGATCCTGCAAATCATTCCATCTGGAAAATCTTAAAAAGCCTCAGAAACAAACGTAAATCCCTCCCCCTGTTCAATCAAATCAGGGTTTAACACATACTAATGCTGAAAAAGCAAAAGCTCTATCAATTAATTTGGAAAAACAGTGCAGTCCCACATATGAAGATCTAAATATCAGTAATACATATATATAAGATTCATAGCCATGTTAGACTCACACTAAAACCTGATAAGAATCCAAATCTGATTACTCCTACCTCTACAGCAGAAATAATTAACATAATCAAGTATTTCAAGAATAATAAAGCTCCAGGTCCTGATGGCATTACAAACAAAATTATCAAATTATTATATCGAAAAGCCATAGTGTATCTGGTCGACATCACAAACACAAATCCTCAGAATGCAATACTTCCCTCCCTCTTGGATTGGAAATTTGCTGACATTGTCCCAATTCGTAAGCAGGGCAAAGACCCACATTTACTTCAAAATTATCGCCCCATCAGTCTGATATCAAATCTTGGTAAAATTGCCGAAAACATTTTCCTCTTCAGACTTCAAGAATCAGTTAATAAACTAAAAATCATACAGCACGAACAATTTGGCTTTCATCAAACCACAGCACTACTCAACAAATTCATCGCTTGATCGAATATATCATTACAGGATTCATCTAGAGACAGCATACCGGTGCTATATGCCTTGACATCGCAAAGACCTTTAACAAAATTAAAATTTAATTCATAAATTTATTCTTTCTGGCATACCATTCTGGAATATGATACATTTAATTAAATCATATCTGATGAACAGAAAAATGCAGGTCAAAGTAAACGAAATTATCCCAATACTCAACGTAGAATTTTGGCTGGAGTTCCACAAACCCAAACAATCCTTGCTGGCCCCGCTATTGTTCGCAATCTACATTGCAGATATCCCCCAAAACTCCATGTTGTCCATCAGGGCCCTTTACGCAGATGACACAGTAGTACTAGCCAGATCAATCCATCCTCACTTGGTAAGAAAAAAAACTACAAGATAGCATATTAAAGCTAGAGAAATGGTTCTCTGACTGCAGGCTGCAAGTGAACCCTCAGTAAAGTGCAGCCATACTCTTCACTAGAAGATTAACATCTCCCGAAGTGGACATCGTTTTATTTTACCAAAATTCCATGGCAAATTGAAGCCAAATATCTTGGAATACTACTAGACAAAAGATTGAGCTTCGATAACCACATTAGGAACATCTGAACATCAATAGACAAAGCAAGTTAAACACAAGGAATAACTATTACTCTATCAGATGGTGATTCGCACTATAATTACCTATGCCTCCCCAGTTTGGAGCCATACCTCCAACGGCATCACAACGTGTGCAGAACAAATGCTTGCGTATGATACTAAGTGCTCCTTGGTTCGTTAGAAATGACCAGATTCACCTGGACGCAAATGTCCCATACATCTCATTCCTTCGCTCTCTAGCAGTAAAGTTCTCGAAAGCGACCATGCATCCTAATCAACTGATACAGCAAGCCACAGACTACAGCTAAAACGATATCTACAAAACACAGAGGGCCTAAAGCCATTCTAATACCGTTTAATGCTTTTGCCCACTCAGGGCGATCTATATGCTCATAATTTTTTTCTTTCAATGATTCCCACCTATCAAACAACGGGGAATATAAAAAGCAGTTAGCTTCACCCACTAAATCAGCACCGTTAGTGTATTATCCTATGAGATAAACAAAATGATAATAAATTTTGTTAAATTCACTTTTTGCACAAAGGTCCTTGGAAACTAGTGTTATAGTGAAAAGCACCTTAAAACGAAATTTTACTTATGCAGTTTTTCGAAGTAAAATTTTAAATGTATAATTCATATCTGTAAATTATATATATAATAATATTTACCGAAGTCTGACTTTCTTACTTTCTCACCATTAGCAACTAGATAATGAACTATCAAACGAAAGATTAAGCTTTGATGTGACTAATATATTAATGTTTCAATAGATTTAGGAAAACGTAAACTTTCTGTGATATTTTGTTAAATATATTTGGTTTTTGTATTGCACTAAACATTCAGATAGTTGAAATTTACTTAAGAGAAATCGGAAGAAATTCATGTGAGAAATTTCAATTCCTCCTAACATGAATGAGATGAAATAAGATTTTATGCAACATTAAACGAAATTTAACTCAATGTCACATATACCAGATTGATAGCTCTTAACAAAATGGGCACTCATTAGTTGAAAACCTCTTCTACATCCGTAACCCTCACGCTATCTGCATTTAGAATAATTATTCTTTCATATTCATTCTTTTTTTTACTTGTAGCATATCGACAGAATTCTTGTGGGTTGTCTTTAGCACGCAGAGCGAGTTTCTTCTCGTACTCAGACTTTGCTTTCCGTACAATAGTTGTCAGTATTCTAGGCTTCTGCTTATAATTTTCATAACGGACATCATCCTTATGCACACGGTATTCCTTCCACATCATCCTTTTCTTACGATTCTCTTGCTTAATTAGATTACACATCCATTTCACTCCTATCCTATTTATTCTTCGAACTCTCGGGACATATTCTGATATCGCATCATTTAAGTATTTTTCAATGCTTCCTATGCACTGTTGATTTTCTTTCCATCCGGCAAGCGATCCCATTCCACTGAACTCAGTATACTCCTCAGTTGGTCATAATTTCCTGCTTTGTAGTTCAGCACGTAACATTTTCTGAATAGAACATTCATAAATTTAGCCACTTCCCAAGTGAGTACCACATGATCACTGTCACCAACCTGAGGCAGAATAGTTACGTCTTTAACTGAAACGCCCTCTGACACTATAATCAATCGAACTCTCTTTGAACTCGCATTCCTTCTGTCACATGCTGCTTGAGGAAGTTGTCCCACAACAGCTCAATAAATGCATTTTCATTCTTCTCATGAGATTCTACTGTTATCCAATCAATATTTGGATACTTAAATTCTCCCATTATGATTATAATTTTCGCGCTTATAATTTCTATTTGGTGATGCACTTCATCACTAGCAACTGATCTACCAGGTCTGTAACAACATCCACTATTTAATTGATCTTGTTGGATTCCACCAGATGGCTTCGAACTCACTGCCACATGAAATACTGTTAGTAGTAGTACTACTACTACAATCATAGGCTTTAATTCTAACTGGATTCAAGTCATCCGATATATTTTCTCCTACCTCTCTGTCCTTCTAAAAATAGTGTACCCTTGACAGTTGATACCAGTTAATAGGTCTGATTCTGATAGAAAGGTCTCACTAATGCCTACAATCTGAGGTCGCAACATATTGACTAAGGCAACAAACTCTACCCCTTTGTTTCTGATACTCCTAGCATTCTTGTACAGACATAATAATCTACCTTCATGTTCTTTTGTATACTATTGTCTGCAGCCTGCATGACACAGTTGGACAACTTGCAGATCTCTATTCTTCTCTAGTGCCTTATACATGTAGACATATTTGCACACGATTGATGGGTCTGAACCAGACGAACACAAAGTCGAAATCGTTTTCTCATCGTCACCATTTCCATGAGAAAGCCGATTCGCTTCATTAACACAGTTATATAATATTGTCCCTCTTACACTCACATTCGCACCATTCCTCCTTTTATAATTTAGTTTCCCTGACTCTCTGTGGCAGGTCTTACACCAGTTATTAGTCCCTCTTATACCAATCCAATCTTCCCTCAAACTCACTCCACACATCCAAAATAATATGAAACACAATCTAAATACAATTGTAAGAATTTTTTAAAAATAAATTTTTAAAAATGTGTTGGTGCGTGGGACAGTAGATAGGGTGTGCTGGTGCGAAACCCGATAATTTTTCAGCACACCTTGATATTCAAACTACATTCCGTTCTTCAATGCAGTAGAAGAAAAAGTTAAAAATTAGATGATGTGGATGAAAGGAAATATATTTATATTTCGAGGTATTTTTCGAGAATTTTCAATTTTATAATTTACTGTTATAATGGTTACAGGCAAATTCATCGAAAAACAGTTAATCGAAAGACAATTCATCGAATGCAATTCATCGAAAAAGCAATTCGCCGAATAAACAATTCGCCGAATGACAATTTAACGAATGGCAATTCATCGAATGACCAATTCCTCGAATGACAATTCATCGAACGACAATTCGTCGAAAATGCAATTCATCGAAAAAACAATTCACCGAAAAATGACTTTTCGATGAATTCTTTCATAATTCATCGAAAAGTCATTTTTCTTGCAAAGTATTGTTTAAAAATCTTCATTATCAATGCGGAACGTTACTTATGATATACAGACAACATATGGAAGTGGTCATTGAAACGTAATAATTGTTTTCTTGCATTTTATAACATTTAATGTAAGTGTACATACCGCTTCATTGTACAGTTAGCGATTTATCTGTAGGGAAGACAGGAGTACCACATGCACTTATCTCCGGAATAACCTCGAAAACATGCAATTGCAGTTAATAAGGGGAGAAATAGGCTAAGAAATTCGTTCTACCAAATTTTGTCACCATAAGTCTAGTCGATTGAAATTAAAAATTTCATTAAATTTCATCCAGCCAGAGCGGAGTTGCTAATATCATTTCGGAACTTCTTTACGGAAATGTCATTATAAAAGTGATCCATTTGGAACTAAAACTGAACCGTGCAGACATCTTCTTGTATTGAAAACTTCTGCGAATTCTGCTAAGTCAGCGAGATATTGTAATGTATACTTTCGACACTTTTCTTTGCAACCCCGAATAGAGCTGAAATAAAAACTGGAACGGTTCAACAATTTTTTGTAAAAGTTTCTAATAGGGAATCCAAATAAAATTTTTTCATTAATAAATGTAATAAATAAATAAATTTACTGAACGTAAGTTAGTAAGCCTAATACTGAGATGACTAGGCTTTTCCTCCTGGAAATAGGCAAATCGGACAAGAAAGACAACAAGAATCCATATTGTTCTATAATTATTCCTTAGTAAAGCAGCACTACTATACCAACAATCATTATATTTAGGAGGATGAGGGAAAATAGCATTAATCATTAATATTACTACTACTACTACTAATAATAATAAATTGATTCTTCGATGTAAATATTTTTCGCAATATAATAATAAAATATACAGGAATTCAGAGTAAAAATATTGGAAAACTTGAAAAAGATTCATTCTTGAAGATTTTTCAATCATGTTTCACTTATTTATTCCTGTTTCTGTTATACCTCAACGACAGGAGCGCCACATGCATGTCCCGAATAACCTCGAAAGCAAGTAATTGCAGTTAATAAGGGGAGGATTAGGCTAGGAATACTGATGAGTATACGCGTGGGTATATTTCTGGGTTTTGAGGAGGTGATCGGTGCAGCTTGTTAAAAAAAATAAAATAAAAGGTTAAAATATTCTCTAGGAAAGGAAAATAATAAAATAAGGAATGATGAATAAAGAGTCTTAAAAAACAAACCTGTAAACCTTTTAGAAGCATACTCATCTGGTGTTATATTTAGATGAGCAGCGGTTGGAAGTCTTATTCGACTTTTGAAGGATGCCAGTGGTTGGCAGATCACAGTTAGAAAACACAGTGCTAAAGGAAATTGGAATTGGGTTGAGTTGTTTTGAATTAAGAAAGAAGCAATTGGCCTTAAATCACTGCGTTTGTTTTCCTATTCGGTTCGCTTGTTTTTCGGCAAGAAAAAACCAAGTTTTAGAGAGGAAAAATCTTTCATCCTCGTATGAGACAGGCTAACTCACCTTCAGGTTAAACGCCCTGATAAAGGCGCTTGACATCCTTGATAAACGTAGGATGCTGAAGTCCTTTTCGGCAGTTTCATTAAATGAGCTGTAGAATTTTTCTCTTCTCGGTTTCTGCAGTTTTGCAGAAAATAAGTTTAGGATGGAGGACTTTTTTTTATACATTCACGCCAAGTTTTTTTGTAGTCTTCCATTTTCCAGAGATGAGATGTTTCTTAAAGTTGATTTTTCTGTTTTGGAATTTTCGAGTTGGTTCGAAAATATGGCTCAACAATGCGATCGCAATGTTGAGCCATTTTTTCCATGAGGAGACGATTACGAGAGTGGCATACCTAAATATGCTAGAGAAATTTGTGTTTCCCCGAATTGAGAATGTGTAGGGCCTCATTTTCCAACAAGATGGAGCAACTCCACATTATGGCGACTGCGCGTATCCCACTGCTTGTGGCCACCGCGCAGTCCCGATTTGATTCCGATGGATTTCTTCTTTTGCGTATATTTATATTTGTGTATAAATAATTAAGTAAAAGAGTTATTTTCCCAAATGATTACTTTTTCCGATTTTTACATATGGCTATGTTCGTGTCCGAACAATTCATCGCGAGGAAAAATCAGAAAAATTCATCTCGCGAACTATTGATTGCAGAAAAAATTCGCTGAAAATGTTATTCGCTAGAAAATTGGAATGATATTGCATTGATACCGATATATGAAAAGTAAATGCAGTGCAAGATAAATTTCGTAAAGGCGTCAACTTTTACTAACGCATAAACTGAACAAACTTATTTGCCATCGCAATACATAAATGTCTTTTTCCTGTATTCAGTGTTAAACAATGCCACCTGTTTTCTGGCTTCTGCATTATAGCATCTGTTGAAGTGAAAGTTTCTTTAATGGTACATGGACATTTTCATTGTAGTCTTCGGACAAAACAGAAGTAGTAAAAATTTATCAATTCCTGAGTAAAAATGAATACTTCTGTGTGTTATAAGAAGTTGATTTATAACAAAATTATAGCATTTTTGAGATATCTTCTATTATTGATAAGACATAAGAGCTGCTGACAGTAAAAAAAAAAATAATAATAATAAAAGAAAAAAAACCTAATGTATTGAGATTAACAAATTGTTCAATGCTAGCAATGTTGAGTTCTTTCCTCATATCGTTGTTTTTAATATGATATTGCCATTGATGCCCTCTATTCACACTCCTAATCTTTCTCTCTAATATCTGCGGTCTCTAGACTTTGATAGTGTTTTTTTTTTAAACCAGCTTTCAGATCCATAATTTTTTAAAACTGCTTCGAACAATGTCTTGTATACAGCTAGTTTTAGTGTTTTGAATAATTTCTCTAATTCCATGAAACTTTGTTCTTTTTCCTTCCTACCATACCAGCTTTGCTAATTCTGTTGTCTATTTCCATATTTAAAATTTTAAATTTGCCAACTTTACTAAAAATTGTGCCTAAATAGCTGAAATATTATGCTTCTTCTGTAAGTTCTCCATTCAGGATGCAGTTCACATTTCGTCTTTTTATTGTTGATTTTCATACCGAATTTAATTCAGCATTTATTCAGTTTATTTAGGGAAGCAGACTTATACTGGATTTATATGAGAGTATATATATATATATTATATATATATATATATATATATATATATATATATATATATATATATTGTTTTTTGTTTTTTTTTCCCCTTGTAGGATGCACATTACGATAATATCCAGTGCGTAACCACCGTAGATATGTTGAAAATATAATATACAGAATGATTCAAAATTTATGCTTATTTTAAAGAATTTCTAATGCCTACACCCCTCCTACCTCCTTATTCTCTCCTGCAATTCAATTACATAATCATTCTAAATTTCTACAGGTTTGAAAAAGTTTCCAGATAGTATTCAAAATCTATTACTTCATTTTACCATTTTGACAAAAGAAATAAGACAATAATATTGTTGTACCGTGAAGATTCTAATTCTGTAATCTTTCTTTTCCATCTAAAATCAGCTATTCTACTGTCTGCTGAAATTATTTGAAATTTTAGAAACACTATGCTATATTTTCACCGTGTAAAACTGCTTATATGCATACCACAAAAGAAAGTTCAGATTTTTGTTTCTTTTTCTTAAAATAATCTAAATATTTTTACTTCTACTTCTGATGCTGGTTGCTATTTCTGAAGTAATCTAGGTCTTAGAAATACTACGTCTTAGAAATATTTGATAGTAATGCTCTTAGCTGGAGGAAAAGGGTAAAGGCTTAGATACTCTCGGTGCTATTGAGAAAGAAAAGAGAGAACACTTAGCCAGAAGGAACACTAAAATGCCTCAAGCTATAGTGCGAATTACATCAAGAATGTCGTGTTTTGTTTTCAATTGTTGATTAGTAGACATCCTAACATAGAAAAAAATACAGACACTTCTTTCACAGGCTGATACAGTATTTATGCTAAAATAAGTTCTTAATTTGTAATGATCAGTTTCATTTTTATTATCGAAAAATTATAAATTATTTCTTTCAATTATCTTGAAATAGAAGATTTGAATTGTTTTTGAAAGAAAAGGAACATGTGCATAATCTTATTTTTTGGTGGGGCCGGGGGGTTATAGACTTATTCAATCTGCAGATATTTCAGAGAATTTATTTTATAAATCGTTCGCAAGACAACTGTTGCAAACGTAAATCACTTGGGGAAACATGTCCATTCATTTTAGTGTAAATAGTAGCAAAGATTTAGCTACTTCAATAATGCCATGTATCTATACTAGAAGAAAAAAATATTTATACAAGAGTAAGAACATCTGCTGATGTTCTAACATCAGCAGATATAAATCTGCTGATGCTAGAACTCTTACATAAATAATTTTTTTCTGACATATCTCTATTAGTTATAATGTAATCAATCTACAGATTTTTGCCCTCTTGTATTCTACCATCTTATGGGCAGCGATTTCTTCTTTGTACTACAAGAAAAAAAAATCAGATAACATAAGAAAAATATGTAATATTTTCTTTTTCATTGGGTGAATTTACAATGTCCTTTTTTTTGTGTTTTGGAAGGAAAATGCAAATGATTATTTTCTTACTATTTTTGCCATTATAACATCTGATACAATTAGTATATCTGTACTAGCAGAAAATATACACATATCAATTTAAATCATAACCTTTAATTTCATTTTGTAATGACCAATTATTCAGGGAAACCAAGATTAAAATATAAAGAAAATAAAGAAAAAAAATTAGTGATATGATTAAATAATTTCATTTTATTCTCTATAAAACAGAGTCGCTCAAGCAGGTCCTTCAGGAAATCTGTGAAGTAGTCTTCGAAACATGATTTTGAACAAAAATATAACATAATCTTGAACCTCCGCAGCCTGTTTTTTTAAAAAATAATTCAAATATATCAAATAATTATCGTGAATTAATTTTTTTCGAGAACAAAGAAAATGTTTTGTGTGAAGTAAGCGATTAGAAAAAAAAATAGCAAAAAAATAAAAAATAAATAAAAATGAAATTAGTATTCCAAGCTAAGGCAATATTTAAATGAAGAAACTATGCGAGAACCTTTATTTTGTCCAGGCATTAAAATTGCTTTGTACAATAAAAAGAGAAAATAAAAATAATTTCTATATTTTTAGTTTATCCAATATAACTAGGATTCAGTTACCCAACATAGAACGAGGAACTGCATTCCTTGTTATAGACAACTGAGATGCAGCTATGAGCGTGAGATAATCCGATTAACTGTTCTCTTCAGCGGGAGGGTTTATCACACCTTCTAATGGACATGCTGGCCGAATTGCATTTCTTATAACTTCAACAGATAGCATTCATCGTATCCAGATTTATCTGGACCGGTTGAGGGGGGGGGGGGGGTAAACGAGGAGGAACTGGTACAATTAATAGATGACGTCGAACCAAATGGCGGGGAAAGTTCTGCCAAAGATTATGATTGTGATGAGTCCGTTAAATAATTCAGTTTAAAGAAATTAGCAATAGGATTAGACTTGGCAAGAAAGTTATTTTATGGATAATGATCTCTCAATGGAGCTTAAACAAAAGTCATGGAAAGACCTCTGTAAGAACATAGAAGATACATAATTCAGAGGACCTGGTGAGAAGATTGAATTCCAGATGATTGGAGTAAAGCTTTCATAGTTCCCATCTATAAGAATGAGAACAAAGATGAATGTAAGAATACAGAGGAATTTCTCTACTGAGTATTCCAGTTAAGTGTGCAAGCATTCTTAAAAAAAGTATGAGAAAAATTGTGGGAGAAACTTGGAGAACAAGCTGGGTTCAGGCAAAATAGTGGTTTTTGTCAAGATCAGTTTTATGATAAATAGTTGGTCATGGCAATATGACAAGGATCTATATTTAAGTTTTGTAGATCTGGAAAAGTATATGACAAGGTGCCCAGAGAAAAGCTTTTCAAAACACTACAATTATATGGGGTAAATGGAACATTATACAGAGCAATATGTAGTATAGAATTGAGGGAAATGCAGGAAGATGGTTTGTAAAATCAGTGGTAAGATAAGGATGCACATTATCTCCACTCTTATTCACCAAATATTAGAATCAGAATATGAAACTTAGCGTTTACTTTATGCAGATGATACATTCCAGAACACATTCAATGTAAGTCTCTAGGATTCCCTAACTAAATTGCATAACAGCTGTAACACATTTGGCATGAAACTCTGCAATAAAAAAAGTCAAAACTATGAAAATCACATAAAATACTTATAAGGTTCTCATTAGAGAACTTATAGAACAAGTAAAATATTTCAGCTATTTAGGCACAGTTTTCAGTGAAGACAGCAAATTAAATTTAGAAATAGACAACAGAATAAACAAATCTAATATAGTGGAGAGCCTGCTGAATAAATTTATATGGAAAAGAAAGAAATCTGCCAAAACACCCAATTAGCAGTGTAGTACAAGTAGTACAAGTTTGGCCAGTGTAGTACAAGACACTGGCCAAACCAGTTTTAAGTTATGGATCTGAGAATTGTTTTAGAAATAAAGCACTTGATCAAAGACTAGACTACAGATAAGAGGATTCTGAAAAAAAAATTATAGGAGTGAACAGATGGCAATGGCAGTCATTAAAAATGAATATGTTGAGAATAAGTTGACATTGTCAACATTCAAGAAGGTGTAAGCAGAGCTAATCTGCAGTGTCCACTTAAATAGAATGGACGAGGAAAGGTTAGCAAGCCATGTGTTCGATGGCAAGAAAGAGACCCAGAGGAAGACCAAGGTCTAAGTGAATTGATTTGGTCAGAAGTGCCATAGAAGCACAATGTTGGATACAACAATATTGGAGTGCTGACAAGTAATAGACTAATTTGGAGGAAAATTGTTGATTGATAAGAGATTAATAAAAATGTCAATTCAATCATGTAGTGCCTTGAATGCCTTTTTGAAGGATACATATATTGAAATTGATGATTACATTTTGTAATTTTACCTCATGCTTAAATCACTAGTAATTGTATCTGTTTACTTCAAGAGGTACTTTATATATATGGTGTTTTTTGTAATTAACTTTTTAGTTAAATTGTAAAACTGCTAACTAAAAAGTTAATTACAAAAAACAGCAAATTAGCCGTGAATTATTACCCAGGGCTAATAATTCATCATCAAATTCCTGCCATGTACCCTCAAGGGGTGTACAGGATATAATAATACTACATGAAAAACTTACATCACCACTAACTTCCTATCTACAATTTTCCTCCAAATCAGATTTATATTTCTGTATTCTAAGACACTTTTTTACCATATCAATCCATCTATATCTTGGTCTTCCTCTGGGTCTTTTTGCTGCCAATCTGGCACAGAACACTTGTTTTGCTAATCTTCCCTTTCCTATTCTGTTTAAGTGACCATACCACCTGAGATCAGCTCTGCTAACACATTCCTGGGTGGTAGCAATGTCAAGTTCTTTCCTAATGTCTTCATTTTTAATATGATATTGCCATTGATGCTGTCTGTTCATGCCCCTAATCTTTCTCAGAAGCCTTGGTTGGTTCTCTGTATCCTTTAAAGGCTATGTGGAGGTCTCCTCTCAGTTATACAGCTTTGATCCTTAAGCACCCCTGGTTAATAATTAATCAACATAATTTAATATTTGAGAATTAGCTATCATTCCAACTTTGATTGATGCTTTAATCCTGTTATAACCAAGTAACTTGGCTTTCAAGAAGCTAAATTTTTCTAGGGTAAGGTTATCTCTTGGCAGCGTTGGCCAAAATGAATATCATCTCTGTGCTTCAACCAATATTGCGTTCAGATCTCATTGTAAGCATGGGTGCTTGTGAAAGTCTTCAGGATTCATGATATTCATTGCCTAGTGAGGGAATCATGGTATAGTTTTTTATATGGTAGAAAAGGTTACCATGTTTGACTGTAAGTTCTCATTATCTAACCCTTCGTACAGGCACAGCACTAAATGTTCAATAGGTTTGTGGTCTTTGCTGAGTAGGATTCATATTAAAGCTATGACTGTCTCCATAGTGAGATTAATTTATAGCTACTTAAAGGAAAAAGAAGAAACAAGCTTGCTACTTCCATATGAGACCATCTAATGACAATATTTATTGCACTCTCTTGCAGGCTATGGGTTCAAATCCTGATGTGGGCATGGATATACAGGGTGTTCGGGATAAATTTGACAGTTTCGTAAGGAAAAAGAAAATCTTCTTTGTATCTATTAAATTTAATGAATTGACAAAAAAACATTACAGGCAGAGTTAATTACAATACTATCAACAAGATTTACTCAAAATAACCACCATTAGCATCGATCACAGCTTCAATTCTGCTTCGGAACCTCGAACAAGCTGATGCTACAGTCTCCCTGGGAAGGGCCGCAAAAACTGTTTTAATTTTATCCATTAACTGGGCTTTTGTATTACTGGAAGTGCGATTGGTGTCTTTTTCAACTGCGCCCCATACAAAATAATCCATGGGGTTAAGGTCTGGGGAGTTTGGAGGCCAAACATTTGGACTGGTGAAGTCGTAGAAATTTTCAGACAACCATTTTTGACTTTTCCCAGAGGTGTGGCAAGGGGCCGAATCCTGCTGCCATACATACGGCCTACCATTGGCTACCCTTGTTATCCAGGGCTTGACTACAGTTAGCAACTCCACGAACAAAGCCCGAATTCCAATGCCAGGGTTCTTCAACACCTGTTCCTGCAGATTTGCGAGGAATTCTGCTGTACGAACGCAATCAGATCGTCTGCTAGGGATCTTTCTTCTTGCTACATCCTCGTAGTCACCATTGCAAGTCTCTAGTTCATGCCTGATTGTTTTTACTGTATTCAGGGAGCATTGAGCAGCAGTCGTAATATCCTTATTTTGATGGCGGGCACGAATCATCATGATACAAGTTATTCTCTTCCATGATTCAGGTGGGTTCCAGCTATCCATCCTTTCTGACATCTTGTATATGAATGAAGAAGGGTCCAAACTTTTAAATGAAGAGAAGTGTGTGTTAATACATGTAACTTACGGAAAAATATAATTAATTATAAATATGTCAAATTTATCAAATATATATATATATATATATATATATATATATATATATATATATATATATATATATATATATATTATAATATATTATTTATAATATAATAAATATATCATAAATATATATATATATATATATATATATATATATGTTGGGAAGAAAATTCTTGAAAATTCTTACAATTCATTTGTAAATATATAGGCTGTGTATTTTTTAATGCCTGGAAAAGAAACTTTTTTTTTTTCCTGGAATCATTCATTCATTATTTGGTGCCACAAGTAAACATGTGGAGAGCAATTAACTTTTCTTAACAATTAACTAGAATCTACACAACTCTTAGTGAATGATCTTCAGGGCCGTTCCGTGGGTTTGCGCCGCCTGAGTGCAAAATTTCTGTGCCCCCCCCCCTTCCATTAAAAATTAAAAGATCCCGAAGTACAATAACACGTTAGGAATCATTTTATTATACTGCACATTAAGAGGAAATCTCTCTCTCTCTCTCTCTCTGTAAAAAATATAGTTTATGATCCTTTTTCATTAACGTATGAATTTTTATTAGCTAATGCTGCTATTTAGAATTTATGATCAGAGATGTCGAAGCCTAGATTAATATCATGGCTTTTAAGACGTCATTAAAAGAGTTTTTTTTAAGGGGAAGGGGCGGAAAAATATGCTACTGTACGTGGCGACAAAATTTCTAGGGCCGGCCCTAGGGCCAGTCCTGGTGAATATGGTGTTTGAGGTAGATATTGAATTCTCAAGTCGTATATTGACTGTTGGATTTCATAAGCAGGTGCATTGTCCTGCAAAAGCAACACGCCTCTGCTTAGTTTCTCGAACCGATTTTCCTTCAGTACCTCCTTCAATTCCTTCAGAGCTGCTGTAACAGTTTCACCTTTCTTGAGGTAAGGTAAGGATTACACCATCCATATCCTAAAAGACAATGGCAAGAACTTTCCCTGCTGGCTGTTTGGTTCGAAACTTCTTTGGCCATGGAGAACCTTTGTGTCTCCACTCCATTGACTGTTGTTTGTTCTCTGGGTCATAGCGACGAAGCCATGTTTCATCAACGGTTAGAATATGAGCTAAAAAATTTCGCGAGGATGAAATCCCTTTATGAAATGTTCTTTTAACATCTCAACTATACCCGCCTCAGTGGATATCATTCACTGCAACCAGTATGCCTCGCCAAAAAATCGCTTTCCGAACGAAGTAGGATAAATAGTAGTTATAAATAGTAGGATAATAAAACGTTATATACCTCTCAAAATAATCCAAAACAAACAAACAAAAAAAAAAATTGCACACACACCTTCGCCCCCACACGCCTTATAATTAATTTTTCGGTGAACTGTATTTTCGATGAATTGTGATTTTTCGATGAATTGTTGTTTTTCGATCAATTGCGTTTCGATGAATTGTCTTTTCGATTAACTGCTCATCGGTGAATTGCTTTTTCGGGGAATTGTCTTTCGATGAATTGCTTTTTCAATTAATTGTTGTTCGATAAACTGATTTTCGATGAATTGTTTATTCGATGAATTGCTTTTTCGATGAATTGTTGTTCGATGAATTGCCTTCGATGAATTGTCTTTCGGTAAACTGTTTTTCGATGAACTCTCCGGATACCGAACAAAAGACGTAACGAACCAGCTGCACACCCACACTCCGCCCGAATTTGCAACCTGTGGCTTTGTTGTTGCTTGTAATTCGATATTTATTTCTGGAGACAGCCAAGGAATGCTGTCATTCCCTATTGCTGTAGTATAGGATTAAAAATAAATCAGTAAATAAAGAAATTTATAATGGATTTCTTTAATACTTAAATGTTTATTAATAATTTGCTTAAAGAAATGAGAATTTATTTATAAAATTTACAAGGAAGTATCATTGCACGCAGTTGTTTTTATCGAACACTGTAATGGTAAGTGGTCTGAGAACATTATGTAATGTAAATAAACAGAGAAAACATATAAAATTAACCAAATTAAATTGGAAGTGTATAGATTAGTCTATATTAAACTGCATTCCGATTAACGCTTCAAAACTAAAAATATACAAACTTTAATCTGAAACGGTAGTCTTAAGGTGCACATGTAGGATTCACGTCGTGTAGGTAGGACATACTGCTTATACCTTGTTTTGTAATTTAAATACTCTGGCTATATCATTTAATTATTGTAATTAATTTAATTACTCAGTCACAACATTAAATTTGGACTGTGCTTCATTGTTAGCGAACAGACTATGTCGATGTTTCTCGAGATGGATGATTGACAAAAGCACAAAATCATACACGTCTTATCGGGTTTTAATATGAATACATTTAATTTCAACTAAAAATTTTAAATTAGGCTTTTGAAAAACTTAATACGAACTCATACAAGTTTACTTAACTATCATTCGTGGGTGGTCTTAATTTAGTTCTTATTATTGTTATGGCTATTTAGCCTATTTTTGTTTAGGAGTACCCCTAAACAAAAATAGGCTAAATAGCCATAAAAATAATATTGACTTAGAGGAGTAACATCGGAATTTTCCCAGAAATAATACCTATAATTAATTTAGTTTATTTAATTCACGTGATTTATATATAATATCTTGCTTTGAATTCATTCCTGAAAAAAGAATATTTGTGAAAATCAGTAGTATAGAAAAATCAGTATATTGTCTAATAAGACTCAGTTATTTTTCAACAACAAACTCATCTGTAAGGCGTTGTAAGATCAAAATAAACTGCAGTAATTCAAGTTGGCTGCTGCTGTCGTGCATTGCCCAAAACTTGATATATACAGGATAAAGCCTATAGGCAAATCATTAAAAAGTGTGTTGGGGGGGAGGAGAAGACGTTCGGGTATGATGGAGCGCCATCAAACTATCGTGTCATTATCATCATTCCCTCCCTAGCATAGAGTTGAAGAGTGTTATCTGAGAAGGCTGGAATTGCGCCTCAGTAGCGTGTTAGTGTCATAATCTGAAGGTCGTAAGTTCGATCTTCACCTGGGGCGTAGCAATATTTTTTCTTTTTTCATCATGTCATTTACGTATACTATAGCGAAAATAACACTTTTTAAGAAAAAGACCACCAACTTTTATTCAATAGAGACACAAAATCGAAGACAACATGTCATCGCAAAGTGTAATGCAAGATCTCCTAGTGGAGAAGCGTAGTGAGATTTTGAATGTCTTACGATCTGCTTGCTCTTGCATCTGAGGCATTTTTCATGATTGGGCATTATTTGTTTGAGGTATGATGAATATTATTTTGTGTTTAATTATTTGAAAAAAAAAAAAAAGAGAGAATTAACCTTTTATTAAAAAGAATGAGAATTGTCTTGAAAGTAAGTATATGTCGTGGGAAACAAAATTGAAAGGAAAAAGAAAAAGATTTTGGGAAACTTCTAAACATGTACGAATCTTCTCGACCGGTTATCTATCCATTACCTAATTATTTGTTTATTTGTTTATTTCTTTTTATACAGGAGGGAGAAACTTTCTTTTCCAGTCATTGCTTCGATTCCTGAAATTCTCTTTGCGATAAAATGTTCAAGCGAGTCAGCATTTATAGCTGCAGATAACAGAAGTGAAATATTAATTCAGAGCTCAAATTTAATATTGGGAAATGACCTTTTTAAAGTGCTAACTTATCCACATCGGCTGTGCCACTAGGATCGAACTGTCATCTTCTGCTCCTTTAGTATTGGTCGCTTCCTGGCTGTGAAAAGTTTTCCACTTGCAGACTACACTAGTAACGTGATTCGCCTTACTTCTCATTGGTAATACTTCCAAGATCCAGACTACCATAAATGGATCTGTTTGGAAGGGCAGGTCTGCATTAGTCGATTTTTCACCTTTAGTACGAATTTACACTGTAAATTATTAATGACCTTGGATATTACAGTTTTTTCAATTTGCTGAATCATTGTTATTCAAACGGATTTCGATGAATGATTTCGGGAAAACAAAGAATGCTTCTTTGTTAGCAAGTATTGTTTGAACAGCAGTTTTGTCCAACGTGCTGTCCACAGTGAACAGGCTGAGATAATGGAATTGTAGTCTACTACCCGCATTGAAAAATACTGTATGTGATGTATCATAAGAGGGTGGATGTAGGGGATAAATTCCAATGCTCGTGCTACATGCTCTTCTTTAGCATTGGCCAGATGGTTCTATTACGAAAATCAAAGATTTGTGTTGTGCTGTCAACTGTTCATCTTGTAGTGTGCATATTTTCATGAAGCGGATTTTCTGTAAGCAGATTGTCTTGTAGTTGAGGTTCTGATGGAGTCTCAGGTTGCACTCTTGAACAATAAGACAGTCTTGAGGGAAATATCACAATGGCGAAATATGCTGTGGATAATGCTGGTTTATACTCGCAGAGAATGGCTTTACTGGATTTAAATAGAAAAATAAAAACTTTTACAATTTCATTGCCAGTTATTTCATAGCATCACCGGGGTAAAAAAATAATTTCTGTATAAATTGAGTGATAGGTATGCATTCTACTGAAAACAGCAACACTGAGAACAACAAACGTCATCATTTATTAACCAGACTGATTACTTTTATGCCTTTCCCGACATTCAGGTGTTCTAGTGAAGGCTCCCTCTGTTATTTTGTTGTTAGATAAAAATATACCTCCTACTTATAATATGTAATTTATCTGAGAAATAATAAAAATGTTAAAAAAATAAATAAAAATAAAATAAATAAATTATTATTATTATTATCATTATTATTATCTTACCACAAAAAAGGAAAAGAGAAAATAATTCCCGTCCTTCTCCCATCGTAGTGCGACTCACCAACAGCCCAACAAAAACTACATTTATAAAAGCTAGCAGGATTAAAAAACTAGCAGTCAAGGATCTGAAAGGAGACCACGACAATACCCCAATATACTTGTCTGAATACCTAACGCCATATTATCAGAAACTATTCTACCAAGCAAGGAAAGTAAAAACAGAAACAAATTACCAGTTTACAATAGGTTACAATGGTTGCAAGATAAAATGGTAAAACTGATATTCTGGGAACAACCCACACTTATGCAGGAAGCACGTACAAAACACAAAATATTTAAGGTGAAACACTTATACCACTACACAGTCATGTTGAAACATTATTACACCCAACCTACAGAGTAACCAGAACAACATATTAAATAACAAGACCACAGTCAACAAACTACATAACATATAAGTACAACAACCACTACAGCAAAGCCACCCGAAACTTCTTCATACCTGTGATAAACAAATTGCCGTTCGACAACAGAAACCTAGGAACATACAGAGAGCTGAAACAGGCGCTGTATAAATATTATAGCGAGAATGAAAATTAGAGCAATTCCTGTTTCTCTCTCCCCCACACACACAAGCACACACACACACACACAAACCTATGACAAACCCCCTCTCAAAAACCATCACTACAAGAACACAAAGAAACAAACACACCATGCATAAATCCAACCCTATTTGCAAAAAAAAAAAAGTTAAACTGTAATAGCAGTCGAAGTCGTCCATGCACGTACAAACAAACAGTAAAATCAACACCTGGCTTGCGACCAGTATAGAAACATAACCATGAAACCATGAAATGTTCGTAAACGTCAATAAAATGAAGGAGCGAGTGCTGTATGGGGATTCGCTATTAAGAGGCGTAATAATTGAGAGTTTAATAAAGTCGTACCAGCCGGGTGCGAACATAAAGGACGTCAGCGAATCTATTCGACTGCAAAAACAGAGGGTGAAAGAGATGATAATCGTGGCAGGAACGAATGATTTGAAAGAGGACAAAATGGAAATGATAGAGGATGTGAGGGAGTTGTTTGAGGTAGCAAAAGAAAAGAGTGAGAGAGTTAGGATGGTGAGTATCTTACCGCGGTATGACAACGAAGTGTTTAGAAGGAGAGCCATAATTGCCAATGACTTTATGCGTGGGTTATGCATGGAGAGTGGTGTGGAATTTGTGGATGTGTGGAATGAGTTCGATGGGCGAACGGACTTATATAAGATGGATGGGTTACATTTGAATGGAGTTGGTGTACGGAGACTTGAAAGAGTGTTGATGAATGATGTGGAAGTGGATGTACAGACTCAGGGAAACTAGATTTATTAAAAGGGGGGAGTAGATATGCAGACTTTAGGGGGGCAGTTAAGTGTATGAATGAGTATATTATGCCCGAGCGAGTACGACGGATAACAAATCAGAATAGGATAGTTAGTATAAGGCATCAAAGTAGGGATGGGACAAATGGGCTTCTGCGATTCATGTACACTAATGCCAGGAGTATTAGGAACAAGAAGGAAGAGTTTTTGGCCTTGGTTGGCACTTCCAGGCCACAGGTTGTCGGTATTAGTGAAACATGGCTGACAGAAGATGATAAAGCTAGTGGGATTGAATGCGACGGGTATAACGTGTTCAGGAGTGACAGGGTGAATAAAAAGGGGGAGGAGTGTTATTGATGATAGCTGATGAGCTTCAGCCAAGGAGTATAGAAGTTGAACTGCAGGATGGGGAAAAAAGCACATTTGAGGCTGTTTGGTGTGAGATAGAATCTAGCAGAACAAAATATACAATTGGGTGCTGCTATAGACCGGGTGATGGAGTGGATGGTGGGGATAGTATGCATAAGCAAATAGAAGAAATGAGTGGAAGGAGGGTAATTATTATGGGTGATTTCAATTATGGTAACATTGACTGGAAAGAGGAGAGGGCACATGGGAGGAAGGAATTGGATTTTATGCAGTTATTAAGGGACAACTATCTACGGCAACATGTATTGGAAAATACCAGGGGGCAGATAGTGCCTGACCTAGTAATTGCAACTGAGAATGTGGCTGTAACGAACATGACCATGTTGCCACCAATTGGTGAGAGTGACCATAAGGTCATGACTTGGGAGGTGGCTAAAGGAGTCGAATTTACAATTAAGACAGGGTACATGTGGAATTACTGGGCTGGTAAGTATGATAAGCTTAGGTGTGTGCTTGGCTCAATGCCATGGCATGTAAAACTGCAAGGGCTGGATGTTGATAGTGCATGGGAGGTGGTTAAGAACTGTTTGCAGGAGGCAATGTTTGACTGTATACCAAGAGTCCGAATAATAAATCAAGTAGGGGTTAAATGGATGAATAACACTATTAAGCTTGAGCTGCAAAAAAAAAAAACAATTGTGGAGGGAATTTAAGGAGAAGGGTGACCATCAGGCACAAGAACAGTATAAAGCTCAGGCCAGGATGGTAACAAGGGTGGTAAGAAAAGCAAAAGCAGATTACGAAAGGAAATTGGCCATGCAGGCTAAAGAGAATCCCAAACAGTTTTTTAAATATGTTGCAAGTAAAAGGAAAAATGCTCATGGTAGAATGATCTTAAAAAATGCTGAGGGTAGGGAGGTAACCGAATCAGTCGATATTGTGGAATTACTGAGCGAGCACTTTGCAAGAGTATATCATCCAGGTAGTGACTTTGCAGGAATGGAAGAACCAACAGCTTATACTGGAATTGTGATGAATGAAGTAGAGGTAACTAGTCTATTACAGAACCTCAATGTCAATACATCTGTGGGATTGGATGGTATACCAGCCCGTGTCGTACGTGAAGCGGCCAAAGAATTGTCAGTGCCCTTGACCATTTTTTTTAATTTGAGCCTCAGGACTGGGTCATTCCCAAGGGGATGGAAAGAGGGGAAAATAGTTCCACTGCACAAAGGTGGTTCCAAGGCTGCTGTTGAAAATTACCGGCCAATCAGCATAACAGGAATCATTATCAAGGTCTTAGAGAAAATAGTCAAGAGGAAAATACAAGATTGGATAGAAGAAAATGGGATACTGTATCGGGGACAGCATGGTTTTGTGAAGGGTAGGTCATGCCTCAGTAACTTGCTCACGTATTATAACACAGTGACGGCTGAACTGGATAAGGGTAATGGGTTTACAGTGATTCTACTGGACCTTGCTAAGGCCTTTGACAGGATACCACATGGAATTCTAATCAGTAAATTGCAGCATATGGGGATGGACATAGGGTTGGTGAGATGGATAGGAGGGTGGTTGACGGAGAGATATCAGAGGGTGGTTTACTCAGGAGTAGAGTCCACAAGACGGCCTGTGACTAGTAGTGTGCCACAGGGATCTGTTCTTGGACCACTGCTGTTTAATTTGTTCATAAATGATATAGGAAAGGATCTGAGAGGAACAGTTCATTTGTTTGCGGATGATGCGAAGTTGGGTAGGGCAATAGTGAATGCAGATGACGTCAAAATTTTGCAGGATGATTTGGATAGATTGGAGGTCTGGGCTAAGGAGAATGGATGTCAATTTAATGTGGCAAAATGTAAGGTTATGCATT